>NC_133410.1:68535000-69160000 GCF_049350105.2 Macaca mulatta
ACTTTATAAACAATATTAACTTAGGCTACACTACATTTATTGAAAATATTTTTTCTTCAATAGTAAATTAAGCTTGGCTTACTGTACCTTTTTACTTTCTATACTTTAAAATTTTTTAAACGTTTTGACTCTTGTAATAATACTTAGCTTAAATCACAAACACACAGCTTGGGCAACACAGCAAGACTTCATCTCTACAAAAAATTAAAAATTAGCCCGATGTGGTAGTGCACACCTGTGGTTCTAGTACTTGGGAGGCTGAGGTAGGAGAATCTCTTGATTCCAGAAGTTCCAGGTACAGTGAACTATGATCACACCACTGCAACCCAGCTGCCTGGGTGACAGAGGAATACCCTGCCTCTAAACAAACAAACACACAAACACTACAAATACATTATACAGCTATACAAAAATATTTTAATTTTGTATATCCTTTTCTGTAGGCTTTTTAATTTTTTAAAATATTTATTTCTTTACTTAGCAAACTTTTCTGTAAAAAACTAAGGTATAAACACACACAGTAGCCTAGGCCTAAACAGGGTCAGTATCACCAATATTACTATCATCCACTTCCATATCTTGTACCACTGGAAGGTCTTCAAGGGCAGTAACAGCATAGAGCTGTCATCTTCTATGATAAAAATGCCTTCTTCTGAAATAGTCTGTGAATGACCTTCCTAAGGCTGTCCTACATTTAACTTTTTAAAAATTAAATAAGTAGAAGGAGTACACTATAAAATGATGATAAAAGCATAGCATAGTAAGTACATAAACTAGTAACAGAGTCTTTTTTATCAAGTATTATTAACTCTACATAATTGGATGTGCTATACTTTTATATGACTCACAGTCACAGTAGGTTTTTTTACACCAGCATCACCAGAAACAGCTGGGTAATGTGTTGGGTTATGTTGTTAGATGAGCTATGGCATCACTAGGTGAAAGGAACATTTCAGATTCATCATAATCTTATGTAACCACCATCATATATTCCATCTGTCATCGAATGAAATGTCACTATGCTGTGAAGGACTGTGTACATGTAAGAAAGTTGCTAATGGATAGGTGTTACTCAGCGTTCTGTTTCAGTACGGGCCTTGCTTAGCAAAAGTATTAACACAGAAAAATTTAAAGTAGTACACTTTTCAAATTGGATAAACCAGATAATGGGTGTTTCACTGTTATTAAGCCAAAGCATATTGCTACAGAATTGATAGATGAGTAATTTTCAATATTTATATACAGTTACATTTAAAATAAGTTTCTTGTATTGTGTTATTTAGCAAATATAAATGTATTTCAAATGAAGCTTTTAAATCTCAAACTTTCTTGGCAGAGACTACATTCTAACTTTAGGGGGGATTATTGCAGTTGCCTCCCAAGCAAAAAATCTGTACAAATGCTTGAGGAGTGACCGTATTTAAATGTTACCAGAAGCCGGAAGTGTAATCTTCAAAAGTTTAGCAAATGGTTTCCCTAAACTATTTTCTTAGATTACCATGAGAGAGACTTTATTTCTCCCTGGCCTCAGCTGGAAAAAAAGTAACTAGACTGAGTGTTACCTGGAAATTTCTCTCATTACTTGGAATTATTTTTTCTTTATTTTGTTTTCTGCTTGCCAGTATTAAATTGTTCTTAGTATTAAAACCTGAGGTGAAATGTAATTTCATTTCAACACTGGCACAAGTTTGAAATTTGCTACCTAATCTAATAGTCTATACACTGCTCCAGTTACTATTTGCACAACCGCAGAAAGAGAAACGGAGTTGAGAAAGGGCATGTTGAATGGTTTTGAATGGGATAATGTGAAGAGTTTTCAGACATAGGATAATACACATTTTTTGTTACTTGTTTTTGTGAGTTTTTCCAGATATCTTGATCTACTCAGAAATCATATTTGTTTAAAAATAATTTCTCTTAGTATCTTAGTAATATAATTTTTTTTTTCCAACAATTTAATACAATCCAAAAACTTCACTAATGAAAGGTAGTATTTTCTTTCTAAAAACTCTTACAGAACTCATACCATTTACCGATGCTATTTAAAATTTGTTTGTCATATGGTTTGTTATTCAAACTAGGGCACTGTTAAGAATAAAAAGAGGTGCTATTCATAATTATATTAGGAATTAGGAATAAATCACACTTACAGGCAAACTAGTGTGCACTGGTGTCACAATTATAACAATATTTACTAGCTATTTTCTTTCTCACATAACTTGCTCAGGTTAGCAATTAAGAGTTATAAAATAATCCCTAAGAATTGCTTTTATATGAAGCAGTTTATTTAACATGGTATGCTTAGTAGTTTCTTGAGTATAAAATACCAAAGGATCTTTAGAGATTAGACTTTCATTTTGACAAGAGCGTATTACCTCAGCACCTACTGTCTTGCTAATCATCAAAATAAGGAATTTAGTAGCAGTGTTGAAATCTATATCTAGTATTCAAAACCCCCTAAGAATTCATCCAGATGATATACAGGAATGGTCTCTACTATTCTCAATTGTTTGATAGTTTTAGTCATACATTAAAATAAAATCTGATTTAAATAAGTATTAATTAAGCAACTTGAAATGCTCGGTTTACATTCTGATATGGCTCACATATCACTTTCGAAAGGTTTATTTGCAAATTTTATCCACCTGAAAAGATAGTCTTACACGTTAAGGAGATGAAAATTTTTATTTTTATGTGTTTTTAAGTGAGGACGGGGATGAGGCTGGGTAAGTCTTCCTCCCTCACCAATAACAAAAACACTCTTACAGGTGTCAAGCCTGGACCTTAGACTTGATCTTGATCTTGTTTTACATCCAGTAACATCTCATCATAGTGTCTTTCAACAATTGATCTGAAGCTAATATAAGCTCACCTTTTTGTTACTAGCACACTAGTAGAATATTTCATTCTACTAACTTTCAGATTGATATAGAAGTAGATAAATCATGTCTGGCAATGCAGTGAGTATCCATAAGGATTAATGTATCTATCTGCTTGCTCCATACTTTGTTTCTGTTGCTTTTTGAAATATTACTTTATGCAGCTTAATGAAATTTGCTGGTAGATTTATTAAATATCTTTACATAATACTTACATATTATATGTAAAATATTTACATTTACATATTTTTCTGTGTAGAAAATTCTGCTATGGGTCTACGATTTAAAAATTTTTAATCCTACAGTTTTGTGTGATGATAGTGTAGAGGAAATTCTGTATGTATCAGTCGATAAAAACTCATTTTTGCCATGCTTTTTTTTTCTCCTCAGCAGAGCTCCTTGTTTTTTTGTGCTTAAAAATCTCCTAATTCTATCTCCAGAAATTCTACCTCTGAAGTTACTTGGAGGAATCCAAGGACTTAGATATTTTAACAATGTCTCTGGTGATTTTTATATCGGTGGTCCATGGGTGTTGACCTATCAAACTGCTCTGCAACAGATATTAAGAAATAGGAGTTCAGATAAGGCTTCCAGTATGACTTCCTGAATGTAATTTGTTAACATTCCAAACAAAGAAGCTTAATAGTCTCTTGAGTCCATTCATATACTCAGTAAATGTTTACTAAGAACTCTGCTGGATGCTGAGATGAAATGGTACACAAAAGAGACAGGTTTTATTCCTCTAAGTATCTAGTGAGATAGACAGCTCAGGCAAAATGATAAGGACAACAATGAAACATACATAATGATTAGGAAGCACACAGAAATATTCTTAGCCAGAAAAGAAATTCAGAGAAATTTCCTTAGACTGTCATCTCAACTAAGAACCAAAGATTCGTATGATTTAGTTACATGAAAGAAAAATAGAGGGGGAAAATGATCAGGCAATATAAGCCAATTTGGGGAATCGAATGATTAGACTTTCGGGAGCACAATGTATATGGGGCTATTAAAGGGGGGATGATGGTAAGAGAGATGTGACTGGTTTGGGAAGATTTCATCAGATCTTGAAATAACTTGTGAACAATGTCATAGCATTCAGATTCAAACTTAATTCTTATCTCTAACAACTTTAATTTAATCCAATGTTCTCTTAAATCAAGTTGGTATTAAATATTTCCTTTTGCTTCATGTCTATTTTGTCTCCAAATGATATCTGATGCTTTTCTAATACTTAGAACTACTATGAGGATTACTAAAATATTTACAATTTTTTTTTTGTATTTTTGCCATACTTTCTCTATTTTTTAAATAGCGGTTCTTATAATTCATTTAACAACGTGCCTAAGTTCCAATAAAATATCCTATGCCTGTTGGTGTCAATAGTTGGTTTTATTGCAAGCATACCACTTCTAATTGTATAGATTCCTCTTTGCTGTTTTTCCTATTAAGGATAAACTCAACTGATGAGTTCAATACCCCAGCAGCTTTAAAGTCGTCATTAATTTGATGTCACTCACTCTTCCTTTATTAATAGTCCTAAGTTCTTATCAACCCTGAAATATTTGGAGAAGCTGACCTATGCAATTTGATCCCAATTGCAAGCATTAATTAATCAAGGTCCCTGATTGCCCTTTTGTTTCCCTGGTAGCTTTAATATTGAAACAATCTTTACTGGAAATTTTCATCCCCTTAACTATAAGACTATCCTTTCAGGTGTATAAAATTTGGAAAGAGACCTTTGGAAAAGTGATGGGCAAGTCATATCAGAGTGTAAACATAGAACATTTCAAGTTGTTTAATTAATACTTATTTAAATCAAATTTCATTTTAATTTATAGCTAAAGCTATCAAACAATTGGGAATATTAGAGGTCATTTTCCACGTATTGTCTAGATGAATTCTTAGTAAGTTTTGAATACTAGATATAGATTTAAACACTGCTACTAAATTCCTTATCTTGATGACTAGCAAGATAGTAGGTGCTGAGGCAATACACTCTTGTCAAAACGAAAGTCTAATTTCTAATGATCCTTTGGTATTTTATACTCAAGAAACTACTAAGCATACCATGTTAAATATTGTTTCACTAACTGAGTTATTATCCAATTTTACTATATAGTTTGGCAGAGACATATGTCTATCGTTTTTGATAAATCTCTGCTTTCCTATGAGCTTCTAACCCAGAGCTACAATGTTAATGCTGTTCATATTTTTGCATTAGTTTAGCACACTAAATAGATTTGAATCTCACTTGAGGCTGTCAGGAAAACCAAGGACACATTGGAAATCTCCTTTGAGAGTCAGCTAGCAGTGTCCTTCTTTCTCTCTTATAAAATATGCAAATAAAACTTTAGAAAAGTGTTTGAGGTGAAGTATTGTCTCCTTAACAACGAAGCAAAGAGCTTTGATAGTATTGTATTTAAGAGCCTTTGAGACTTTATATAATGACGTTGAGATTTAGGCTTAACATCTACTTAGGAAAATACTATTTAATATATATTACATAAGTTTATGAATACAGAAGGAAGCATCTTTGTTGTCCATTGGAATCCAAAGAATTAACTTGAGATAAAAAAATTAACCACATTTTACACAAATTTTTTAGGGTCATTATAGAAACTTACCAGTTTCTATAGAAGTTACGAAGTTATAAACAGTAATTTTATACTTTAAATTTTATCTAGAGTAAATTTAAAAGAAGATAAAGATCCTCATTTAATAAATAAAGAAATTCAATCACAGATGCCTTACATGACAAATTTAGAACCAGAATTAGAGAAAGAGTACATAGATAAAAAATATTCTACAATGGAAATATTCGTATTGATGTGCTTACTGAATTTGAAGATACTCAATAATGATTATTATTATTAATGTTCTTGTTGTTATAGGAATTAAGTAATGGGATTAACAGACTTGACAGATAAAGACCCTTTTTGTTTTTCCTCATTTCATTTGTTTGGTGCCTAGAAATTTGTTTGAGGTTCTTAATAGAGTAACCAATCTCAACCTAAAAAGTCACTAAATAAGTTTTTCCCAAAATATGTTGTGTTTACTAGCAAATGAGAAATGAGAATTATAATCCAAAATGCACAGAATGGCAAGCTACCAGTGCATTTGGTGAGGGAAGGGTAAAGAGAAGCTGTTATTTGTGAAAAGGAAATCGTTCACATAACCTGCTTAGAAACGGAGTTCATTGATTTAGTTCATTGTTGGAGAGGCTATTACTTGGCAAGGGTTCTTTCAAGAATATCTTATTAGAATTACTGGATTCCTAAGGAATGTCCAGTGATAAACCTGTCAGAGGTTTATCACAAGTGTAAAGTATGTGAAAGGATTTTTGTGGGGTTTTACATATTTATATATACAATAATTCATAGTATATATATAATTATATAAGCAAAGAAACACAGGATCTCTATGTCTTTTGTTATTGAGTTGGATGCATAAGAAACTGATAAAACTGCTGGACACAAGTCTTCAGGTTTTCTTATTTATATTTTGCTGTTACTATTGAGTCAAAGTCTTCTCCTTTATGTAGTGTTGTTATAAAGACCATGGAATAATTTGTGTTTAAGAGAGTCTGACATAAACAAATTTTACTATATATATATACAGATATATATATATAGATATATATATATATATATATACACACACACACATGATTTTTTTAAACCATGAAAATTGTAAATGAAGAGTCTGCCTTAATTCACCACATTCTAAGACTTAAACTGTAAGGTTAATTACAATTAGACCTTTATTACCTAAGCATAACTATTGATACTTAAGAAATGGGGAACCAAGACTACTCTCAAAGTATCTAAATCAAAACAGAAAACAAGACCATGCTAACCTTCCCAGCTGCACCCATGCATGACCCCCATGTCTTTGCTCTTATCTACATCCTTTATCATTCTGGTTGTTTGGTGTTGTCTTATGGATTTATTTATTAAGTAATAACATCTTGCTTCTTAGTTTCTTCAGCCTCCTTGGAGCTGTCAGGCAAGATTGACACTTAGAAAAATCATTTCAAGCAGAAGTTTATGTAATCCACCCATACATCAAATTCTACAGGTCATATTAAGAAATCTGAATTCAAAACAACATTTTTATCCGTGTACTTTAATAAATATAACTTGTAGTGACTTTAACAATTTGACATCATTATTTCATGAAGTAATCAGAATGTTTCCAATTATATAATTTTTAAAATTTTGCTCTAGGTGTTAATTGAAAAACTTTCCAATGAAGGGAAACTTTTTGAATATTTTCAAAACTATAAAGAGCTTTATCATTGCATTAAATGTGTATAAGTCATTTCTAAAGTCTAAATTTAATTTAAAAATAAATATCCAAATTATTGCTAGAAGTAAAATAGCTAGGGAACAACAAATCCATTAAAAGTAATATGGAACTGTCATATTGGAGAGACTTGCATAGTTTTCATCTCAAATTTTCAACTATTTTCTTATATTTTTTTCATAATCGTTCTGAGAGAAATTAAAATAATCCTGAACACTTGAGAGGTGGCCTATATGAAAACATATAATACCATAACTTTCAATGTAGCTCCATGGACTAATTTTATTGGATATTTAACTACTGAATGTGATATTACAGTTTTTTTTTCTAAGCAATTTCATGACTGGAGAAGAAAAAATCTGCATGAATCTGTACTCAATTTTTTTGTTTTGTTTTGTTTTCCCTAAAGATCTTCTCAATATAAAGGAGTTGTCACAGTATGGATCACTTGTAATAATATTTGGCAATTTGAGAAAATTGCTGACCATTCAGTAGCTGTTTCAGCATCAGTAGGAATTTTTGTAGTCTTTCAGTGAAAAGGAATCATTCTAATAGCTTTCTTTTGATACTTACTCACATATTTCTGAGAGAGTTAAAGTGTTTTTAAAATTAATAATAATGTTTTCCTTTTAAATTGCCGAAGTTTTCTATTAAAACGGGTAGTTAACATGCCTATCTGCCAATTGCTTTTATTTTATATTATTAAATAAGGGCTATAATAAACTTTGGACTCATTTGCGACAAAATTTCAAAAACCTTGGATCAGAATTAGTAAAAATAATAATACAAATATATATGCATTTTCCTACAAACATTAAGGAATCATGGGTTTGAGGAGGGGCTGTCTCATTTATGCACATTAACTTTTTATAATAGTATTTTTTCTATTTACTTAAAAAACATATGTTCTATTGTGTAATTTCTTTAGATTATAGACAATTCCAGTCATTGAAGAACACATTTAAGAAAGTGTGCAAATGGCTATTACTTCCATCCAATTACCACAACACCATTAGAGGTACAATTGAAATTTGTGTGACGAAAAAAATTGCTATAGATTTGTTACCAAATTCAAACATTTGGTTTACAGATCCTTAATGTGTCTGTCTGCACACATTTTTTGATAGTATTTCTTTTTCTTTTATTTATATTAAATTATGTTTTATCAAGATTTGAGAGCTGCTAAGTGTTGAGGCAGTCAATTAGGTCCATAAGCCAAACTAAAAATAACACTTCAAGGCACTATTTACTTATTTATGTAGTGTACCCAAGAAGCCAGAACGAAGGCACCAGCTCCCTTGATGTTCTGTTTTCTCCATGAAATGACATCAGGTAAAGGTTTTACTTCAACACAGATGGTGAAGTTGGAAGAGTCATCTCACCCCGAACAAAAGCCTCCTCATGTTTTCTCTGCTCAAAGGCTAAGAATAAGGTCAGGGGAAAAAGCCAAAAGCAGATAAATACTGAGAAGTGAAAAACTGTATTCATGGATAGCAGACAAAGAGTTCTTAGCAGAGGCACCTGAGAAAGGCCTCAATTGTGGGGGCCCCATACAGTAGACCTTAGAATGGAGGTGCCTAGGCCCCATACCTAGGCATGCATACCTAAGAGAAGGGCTAGCAGGGATGATAGGTCGGGTCTTTGACTGAACCTCTCTTCAGAGACTGCGATGCATTCACTGTGCACCATATCTGGTGTGGTGAAGGCAGCTTTCTTCAGTGAGGCCTGCCAGACCAAGTTTTGTAAAGGCCTGTGGTCTGGCCTGTGAGATAGTATGGAGGATCTTGCCTGAAACCTGCCTCTTCTGGTTTTACGTCACCAAAGGGAAATTCAGCAACATTATCATAAATGAAAAATGGTAAGAATCCATCCTCCATGTAAAATTATCTCTATACCAACTGAAATATGAAACCGTATTTTATGTCCTTTAGAAAATTGATTAGTTTAGATATAATTAAAAAGAAACATTAAGATGTGATTAATTAAAATAATCTAGTAAAACAATTAATTTCAGTATGTCTAATTTAGTAAATCCCTGGCCAAATTTGTATTCTCCTCCAGAATTGACTACTTTTGTTGATTTTAAAAATCAGCTTTTTTGAGGTATAATTTTAATCCGACAAAATCACTAATTTGACGTGTTATAACAAATATGTGTAGCTGTGTTAACTATCATCAAAATCATGAAATAAAACCTTTCCCTTACCTAAAAATGTTCCCACATATACTTTTTAATCGAAGTCCTTCCCAGTCCTGTACTCTAGCAACCATATGTTGCTTCTTATCACTATGATTTTTGCGTTTCCTAGAATTTTCCATGTGGGCTCAAATGACATAGTCTGTTGTATCTGGTTTCTTTAATTTAGTACAGAATTTTTGAGTTTCATTCATGTTGTTGTGACCATCAGTAATTATGTTTTATTTCCAAGTAATTCTTAATTATATAGATATGTAGATGTATGTAGATATAACACAATACATGTATCCATTAATCAGTTGATGGGCATTTGAGCTGTTTTCAGGAGCTATGATGAATAAAGTCACTAAGAACATTCATATTATTTATGTGAATCAATGTTTTCATTTGTCTAAGGTAACTACCTAATAATGGGGTCGCTATGTGATGAAGTAACTACATATTTACCTTATCAATAAGGAATATCTAAACTGTTTCAAAGTGGCTGTGCATTTTGCATTCCCACAAATGCAAAACAGCAGTTTGGTTTCCTTAGTATCCTCATTAACATTTGTTCTTGTCAGTCTGTTTAATTTTAGCCATTACAATGAGTATGCAGTGGTACTGCATTATAGTTTTAATTTACATATCTCTAATGGATAATAAGGTGTAAATTTTCATGAACTTATTGAACATTCTCATATCTTTTTTGGCAACGTGACTGCTTAGTACTTTGGTCCATTTTTGGTTAGGTTGCTTGTTGATATGATTAGGCTTTGTGTCACCACCAAAATCTCATCTTGAATTGTAATCCCAGATATCGAGGGAGAGACAGGGTGGGAGGTGATTAGATCAGGGGCGTGGTGACCCCCATACTGTTCTCATGATAGTGCGTGAGTTCTCATGAGATCTGATGGTTTTCTAAGGTGGTTTTCTTTCTCTCTCTTGCACTCTTTCTTGCCTGCTGCCATGTAAGATGTGTCTGCTTCCTTCCCAGATGATTGTGAGTTTCCTGAGACCTCCCCAACCAGTGGAATTTTGAGTCAATTAAACCTCTTTTCTATATAAATTAGCCAGTCACAGGTATTTCTATATAGCAGTGTGAGAATGAACTAATATGGGAAAGTGGTACCAAGAGTGGGATACTACTATAAAGATACACAAAAATGTGGAAGCAATTTTGGAACTCGGTAACAGGCAGATGTTGGAACAGTTTGGAGAGAGCAGAAGAAGATAAGATGTGGGGAAGTTTGGGACTTCCTAGAGATGTGTTGAATAGTTTTCAACAAAATATGATATGGATAGTAATATAAACAATGAACTCCAGGCTGAGGTGGTCTCAAATGAAGATGAGGACCTTGTTGAGATTTGGAGCAAAGGTCACTCTTGCTATGCTTTAGCAAAGAGGCTGGCACCATTTTGCCCCTGCCCTAGAGATCTGTGTAACTATGAACTTCAGAGAGATGGTATGAAATTTGAACTTATGTTTAAAAGAGAAGCAGAGCATAAAAGAATGGAAAATTTACAACCTGATGATGTGATAGAAAAGAAAAACCCATTTTCTGGAGAGAAGTTCAAGCCAGCTGCAGAAATTTGCATAAGTAATGAGGAAAAAAATGTAAATTGCCAAGACAATGTGAAATATGTCTCCAGGGCATGTCAGAGACCTTTGTGGCAGCCCTTCCCATCACAGGCCTACAGGTCTGGGAGGGAATAATGATTTAGTGAGCCAGGTTCAGGGTCACCCTACTATGTGCAGCCTCAGGACTTGGTGCTCTATGTCCCAGCAACTACAGTCATGGCTACAAGAAGCCAAGGTATAGCTCACACCATTGCTTTAGAGGGTGTAAGCCCCCACCCTTGGCAGCCTCCACATGGTGTGGTTCTGTAAATGCACAGAAGACAAGAATTAAGGTTTGGAAACCTATGTGTAGACTTCAGAGGATATATGGAAACACCTGGATGTCCAGGCAGAGATGTGCAGCAGGGGAGGAGCCCTCATAGGAAACCTCTGCCAGGGCTGTTCAAAGGGAAAATATGGGGTTGGAGACGCAGCACAGATCCCCCACTGGGACACTGCCTAGTGGAGCTGTGAAAAGAGGGCCACCGTCCTCCAGACCCCAGAACTGTAGATCCACTGACAGCTTGAACCATGCACCCGGAAAAGCTGCAGACACTCCCCACTAGCCATGAAAACAGATGGGGGGTTGGGGAACTGTACCCTCTACCTTACAAAGCCACAGGGGCAAAGTTGCCCAAGGCTGTGGAAACCCACCCTTTGCATAAACATGTCTTAGATGTGAGACATGAATTCAAGGGATTTTTATGCTGGAGCTTAAAGGTTTAATAATGGCCCCACTGGATTGCGGACTTGCATGGGGGCCTATAGTCCCTTTGTTTTGGTCAATTTCTCCCATTTGGAATGTGTGTATTTACCCAATGCCTGTAACCCCATTGTATCTTGGAAGTAACTAACTTGCTTTTGATGTTACAGGCAGAAGGAAGTTGCCTTGTCTCAGATAAGACTTTGGACTTAGACTTTTGGGTTAATGCTGGAATGGGTTAAGCCTTTGGGGGACTGTTGAGAAGGGATGATTAGTTTTGAAATGTGAGGGCATGAGTTTGGGGAGGGACCAGGGGAAGAATTATTTGTCTCCACCCAAATCTCATCTTGAATTATAATCACTAGGTGTTGAGGGAGAGAACTGGTGGGAGGTGCTTGGATCATGGAGGCAGTTTCTCCCATGCTGTTCTTGTGAGAGTGAGTTAGTTCTCTTGAGATCGGGTGGTTTAAGTCAGTTTTTCCTGCTCTCTCTTGCACTCATGCATTCTCTCTTCCCTGCCACCCTGTTAAATGTGCCTGCTTCCTTTCTCCATGGTTGTAAGTTTCCTGAGTCCTCCCCAGCCATGTAAAACTGTGAGTCAATTAGAACTCTTTTCTTCATAAATTACCCAGTCTCAGTTATTTCTACATAGCAGTGTGAGAATGAACTAATACACTTGTCATCTTATGTAATTGTAAGAAATCTTTATTTATTTTTACATGCAATGTTTATCACATGCCTATTTGGCAAATATTTTTTCCAGAGTTTGAATTGATTTTCATTTCTTTAACATTGTCTTTTGAAAAGCACAAGATTTAAATTTCAAATTACAATTATCTATAATTTTTATTTTTGTATTATTTTTTGTCTAATATTTTAGGGTCAAAGGTCATAAATATGTTTGCACTTTTAAAGTATCTTGATATTTATAGAGAAATGCATGCATTATCAATTGAATAATAACACAACACCTGCAAGTAGCACTTTGAAAACCCATTTTACTAATCATGAAGTGTTAATATGCCTGCCTGTTATTTATAATACAAAGAAGCTTGAAATTACTAGGAGGCAAAGTTTAATAGCTGTCCCATTCCAAAACTTTTAATTTGGAGTGGCCACGGAATCTCATAATTCTAAATTTTATCTTTTGACCATGAATTATTTTGTAACCAAAGGGGGATTTCTTGAAACATATTATTCATGATGAACTTTTTTGCGGATAAAGAAAGTGAGAATTATGAGAAAGTTAAAAATATTTAGATTTGAAATATACTCCTTTAAATGAAGAAAATATATAAATATTGTGTTTTCATCAACAGATGCTTCTTCTTTTGAAAAAGTGTGTGTGTGTGTGTGTGGGTGTGTATGTGTGTATATGTACATGTGTAATCAAACATGTTTCACTTGGTAAAATAATAATGTTGAATCAATAATAAGTGTGTTCTCCTAAAACAGTTAATACTGTTCCTGCGTTTGTAGTGCCAAGTCACTACACATTAAAAAGTCTTGCATCATGGCACCAACTGAAAAAGGACAGATTGTCAACTATGTTTATATACTATCATAAAAACATAACCCAGAGTATTGGCAACTGTGTCCCATAGTGGGGACTTTGAGCAGTAAGAGCAGAGGGTGAAAGGCAGCGAATTGATCAGTTCTTCTCCCTTCCTCCAGCAATAAATTGTATGGCCTGTGGTTTCTCGGAAGACAGAGATGGAACAAACAATCACATTTCACAAGAAGCTTTGATGAGTTCATTTAAGTGCTCCCTTTGATTTTTTCCCCTCATTCTCTGTCTGCATCCTTTTTACCTTCTTTCTGCTTTATTGGCATTGCACTGTAAGGAAGCATCCACATGTAAGCCTTTGAATCAGCCTCTGTTCTCTAGGGATCTGTGGCTAACAGAAATGGCAAAAGTTAAAATATATTTAAAATTTCAACTCAAGCTTTTCAATGGATTTTGGTTTCTGGTGTTAGACATTTGAAAAGCACTTTTTTGAATGTTGCTGTAACATAAACCACAACAACTTCAAACTTGGGTTTATATTTCTTCAAATATAAGTGAGGTTCACATGGACCTAAAAACAATATTTAAAACTTCTCCTCCTAATACCAAGTAGTAAAAATACTATTAACTAGTATTATATATATAGATATGTGCTATATAATACCTATGTGTATATAGTTATATGTATATATGTATATAAAACAAGCAATATGCAGATAAAAGTCTTTAAATTCACTTTCATTAGTTTACCCACAGTTAAAACCAAATGATGGCTTTATAAGCAACATTGACAGTCTTTTTCCTGAGGGATTTATTAGCCAGATCTAGCGTTTAACTTTTTTATTTTTAATGCTTATGTTCCCCTCACATATTTTCCACATAACACTTTTATTAGATCTAAAACATCAAACTCTTAAACCATGCATTTTACAGAATTTTTTTCTTTTTTAGTTATAATAGTTAAAATACATACATTTTAGTTATATTATTGTCAAAATGAATATATAGATATAAAATTATTTTATTCTTTTAATATTGTCAGACTGAGCTGGTGCAATTTGTAGTGGAATCTTGCAAAGAAATTTCTACCATATTACAAATCTGAATTTCTAAATCACTTGGATCTAACTTTAAAAGTTAAATGTAATAAAATTTAGATATTTATTAGCAATATATCAAAATTTAGATATTTACTAGCAATATATCTATGCATCTCCAAGAAAATGTCACTATTACATAATTCTATAACTTATATTACTGTGTCTATTTTTTATGTTTAAAATAGTTACCTGCATATTTGATATTTTGTATTCTGTTTAAAGTACTAAATTATTCAGTAATTTTATAGCCATATCTAATAGCCTTTCTAGCATTAGATTATTAACCAAATACCATGAAAGTTAAATGAAATACAAAACTGCTAACCATTAAATAATATCTACAAATTGGACTATGTTAACATTAAGTACTTCTGAGGTTACTGAAGTAATTTTTAATTTCCCCAAATTCATCACCTAAAACAACAAAAAAGTATTTCAGTTATTTAATTCTGTGAGATAAACTTCCCAAAAACTTACTGGCTCAAAATACGTGTGTGTATATCTATATCGATATCTATCTATCTATCTATCTATCTATCTATCTATCTATCTATCTATATATATCTCAGTTGTTGCCACAATGCAGGACTTTTTAATCTGTAGTGACTTGGCACTACAAATGCAGGAAGAGTATTAAGTGTTTTAGTAGAACACACTTAATATTGATTCAACATTATTATTTTGCCAAGTGAAACATGTTTGACTACACATGTACATAATACACACATACACTTACACATACAATTTTTAAAAGAAGAAAAAAGCATCTGTTGATGGAAACACCATACTTATCTATAATATATAATCAATATATAGTTATATGTAATATGTACTATTGGTTCAACATTATTATTCTACCAAGTGAAACATGTTTGATTACACACAGGCATATACACACATATACACTCCACCTTTTGTTGGTAAATGGCAAGTTTTCTGGGAGTGCATGTGGGATGGTAGATGTTGTGACTATTTTTGAAAAATAGGATCTGCTGTACATAGCAACCAAAAAGCGGGGGGGGAAACAAAAACAGAGAGTGAGAAGAAAAGAAATGAACCCACAGCAAAATTAAATTTTATGTCTCCATGGATTCCAAATACGAGCTTGTGTGTTTATTAACATTAAAAAAAAGTAGTATCCTCAACGGTGTGAGAGGAAACAGAGGGTAGACCAGTTACTCTGATGAGACTGAGAACTGGACAATCAGGAAATCAAAGACCTAAAGACAGAAATACCATTCAACTCAGCAACCCCATTACTGCATATATACCAAAGGAATATAAATCATTTTGTCATAAAGACACATGCACACATATATTCATTGCAGCACTATTCACAATAGAAA
Source organism: Macaca mulatta (assembly GCF_049350105.2). Classification (NCBI taxonomy): domain Eukaryota; kingdom Metazoa; phylum Chordata; class Mammalia; order Primates; family Cercopithecidae; genus Macaca; species Macaca mulatta. The sequence continues at coordinate 68,550,641 of NC_133410.1, forward strand.
GACAGGGAATCAATCTAAATGCCCATTAATGATAGACTGGATAAAGAAAATGTGGTACATATATAACATGGAATACTATGCTGCCATCAAAAAGAATGAGATTATTTCTGTTGCAGGGACACTGATGTAGCTGGAGGCCATTATCCTTAGCACACTATCATAGAAACAGAAAACCAAATGCCACATGTTCTCACTTATTGATAGGAGCTAAATGATGAGAATGCATGGACACACAGAGAGGAACAATATAGCTGGGGCCTTTTGGAGGGTAGAGAGTGAGAGAAAGGACATAATCAGGAAAAATAACTAGTGGATACTACGCTTCATACCTGGGTGATGAAATAATCTGTACAGCAAACCCTCATAACACAAATTTAACTGCGTAACAAACTGGCATTTGTATCCATGAAATTAAAATAAAAGTTAAAAATAAAATAATCAATAAATAAAAAGCAAAAAACAAATCAGTTTTCCAAAGATACTAACTCATAAAATGAAGAATTTTTCAGTTGGCAAAAAGCTTCAGGAAAATTTGAAAACGAGATGCAAATATCCTCAGGCTACAATTGCATGAGTGCAAGAAAACTGCAGTAATGGTGGATGCAGTTTAGGTCCTCTGAACTCTCAACAATTACACAGGCTTTCTTCTGCAACAAAATTCTGCTTTGAGGAGGATCTACAGAATCAATATTTAACTGTGCAGAAACACAAGAGGTAAAAGAAAGACAATCTACAAAAAAATAAAATAAAATGTGAGAGAGGGGAGCAGAGAAACAATGTAAAAGGGCATGTTTTTGAACACCTTTACTTTACATTAGCAACAGTATAGGGATTCCGAGAGTAACGAAACAAGGAAAGCTAGCCTAGCTTATTTGCATACCTTAAGAATATATTTTTATTGAAAATCTCAACTAACAGGTTTGATTGCAAATTGTGTATTTTAAACATTGTAAGAGTGGGCTGGGGTTAAAAATAGTCGAAGTGTTTCAAACATTTTAAAATCACCTATTTACAAAGGCAATTGTAACCCATCAGAACTTTTCCTATCTACTGATTAAAACATTTATTAGATAATAATTAATCAGGTTAGATTACTAATCACTTGAAAAATACAGTTTTGCATTCCTTTGATTAAAACTCATAACTAATTCAAATCACCAATTTTACCAATTAGATCAAAGTTTTCCATTTTCTATTCATAGAACCTAATTTTAACATGACTTCTTTTTACATAACTTGTGTATATCAGATATTGCCACTTGAAAGTTATCTTCACAAGGTCAATACCTGTTGTGGCTATGGTTTTCCTATATTTGAAATACATGTTGGCCAGGGGCGGTGGCTCACACCTGTAATCCCAGCACTTTGGGAGGCCAAGGCAGGTGGATCACTTGAGGTCAGTAGTTCTAGACCAACCTGATCAACATGGTAAAACACCGTCTGTACTAAAAATACAAAAATTAGCTGGATACGGTGGTGTGTGCCTGTAATCCCAGCAATGGGAGTCTGAGACAGGAGAATAGCTTGAATCTGAGAGGCGGAGGTTGCAGTGAGCTGAGATTGTGTCACTGAGCTCTAGATGGGGCGACAGGGTGAGACTCTGTTTAATATATATATATATAAATATATATACACACACATATATATAATATAGTATATAATATATATAAAGAAATAAATGTTACAAAAGGCTTTTCCCATTTCTCATTGTTTTGTTTACATAATTTTCAAATGCCTGTGTATTAGCTCCACAAAAATGCTATGGCTGTCTCCTTCCCACAGCCCCACCCCCACTTATAAGAGATAGGTATTTATTGAAATGTCATTGTAATTTCCTGAGCAACACTATTGATATTGTTTATATTGTTTATAGTTACTCATCCCCCCGTTTAGGAAAATTAATTTTAACCACTGAGCACCTGTTTTTACGCCTTATTTAAAGGAGTTTGACCTTTCTACTTTTACTGGCAAGTGGAAAGTTTAATTGATTTAGAATAATGCACAGATATTCATGTGTTTACTCTGGAGAAAAAATGAGAAACACAAACATTTGTATATTCTACAAATCTGTAACTTCATTATTGATAAGGTCTTACAGGCAGAGAATCAATTAAAAAGAGAACTATATGATGAAGATAGGTTAGCAATGCCAGAAGGCTGCTAGCTGGTGTCTCAGTTGGGGACATTGTTTAGCATTCTGATAATTTAAAGGAGATGGAGAAAATGAGCAATAATCAAATAATGGTTGTGTAGGTAGTGATTTGCATTTTATTTACCTTTGAGTTTTCTTGCCATATGTTCATATTCAAATTAAAGAAGCAGTTGCATTTAATACAAATAAAAAAAGATAAATATTAGATTTATATAGAAGGATGCTCTTCTTTGTTATTTTTGTGCATCATATTTCAAACCTTATTAAGTAAAAATGAAGCTTTGGGGCCAGGTGGGTTACGGGCACTGCTGAGTTATGAGAAATTGCTCTACTCTTTATGGACATGAATGTTAATAGATTTGAATATCAACTGATAGCTGTCACTCTTGCTTTAATTATATATAGATGAGCATTTCCCTTGTTTCCCCTCCATTTTCCTAGTCCCTCTAAGGACAGCATTTGAACCTTTCCATTTTTGGAAGATGAACCCTTCTTTTCATCTTCCAAACAATCATGAGTTCGGCTTCTACATTGTGACCTTTTGTTATGTTTCTCATCTTTGTTCAGGGAAAGGCTGTGGAAGATGTGCAGTGCTACAAGGCATAAGTGAAGGCGCTGAAATACTTTTACTTCGGAATGCGAGGGTTGTCCCCAAAATGGGTAAAGAATGTGTTTTTACTTACTTTCTCTATAATCAAGAAACTGGGTCATTCTTGGAAGAGGATGCTAGTATTAGTGTCAGGTAAAATGCTTTAGGCTTATTTTTTTCACCTTGGGGAAACTGTTTTTTATACCAGCATAGTGTGTTCAAATAATGTGGATCTTCTGATAATGATTACATGGAAGATTTGGTTTTCAATATATGTAGCTTATATATTTAAACAATTTCCTGCTTGATAAAGTATAAATATAAGTCCAAATCATTTTTACTTTAAGATAAGGAAAATACATTACCACTAAAATAATCTAGAATCAACCTAGTCATAATGTAATGAGTACTTTACATAGTTAATGCTGTGAAGACATGTTTAAAAAAAGACTGTATTTTTCTCTTCAAGGTGTTATGTAGGTTGTCAGAACAGATCAATACCTAAAACACAACAGTTAATCCAACAAAAAAATATAAATAATTCTATTAAACAGGAATAAAGAAAGAGACCTCAGAGCACATCAGGCTGTTGAGAAGCTTTCCACTAGCTTCTTGTCCTCCACACTCATACCTTCAACAGCATAATCTTCCCCCAGAGATCTTCAGGGCAAATCCTATCAAACCTTACATTCTTCTTTACATCACTTCTCACAATGAGACTTGAACCACCTACTCAGTCATCCCTCACTAACTGAGTCCCTGCTTTACCTGACTCTGTTTGGCCCCATCTATTTGTCACCCATAAATAAGTCCATAAAACCTTCTATGATATTTTATAGAACTCATGTCCTGACATAAACAAAACTTCCTGTATCACCAACTTCTTTTTCAAACATTTCCTTCCACTTCTCCTTCCTATTCTACCTGAAATTTGCTTCTCTCTCAGAGACATGACTTTCTCTTTGCTCCTCTTAAATATGGCTACTCTCCCACAGTCCTCATATCACTAGGCTTAGAGATGACATGAAAGCCTGCAATATGCATCATGCTTGCTTCTCCCTAAAAGGAACAGTTTTCTGCCTCTCACACACAAAACTTCCATCCTTGAAGTACAGGCCATCAGATATTATCCACTGTTGCTCCTATAGCAACAACTATGGACTCCCAAAGGCACTATCTCTGTCTGGCTATTTCAAAACTCAGTTTACTCTCACTTTTTCTTATACTGTTCTTGTCATAATGATTAATCATTTTGATTTCCATATAGACTATAACCTTGTCATTATAAATAATTACACTTTCTGTCATCTTCTTTTCAAGCATTTTGTTTTTAAAATACCTCTGCTACTTTTGTACCTTTCTTCTTGAACTCGGCTCTAATTTCCTCTCACTCTACCGGAACCTTCCCTACTTTAATTCAACAACATTTTAATGTCCCTCATGCTCTCACCTTGTCACATTTATTTTTACCTGTTTTAGATTCCACACATAGCCTGTTAATGTAATTGCTTCCTTGCAGATAATTTTATCCATATTTCTGTCCTCTTGTCTTATCTTACTAGGCAAAACTCTGACGATGGTCATAACCATCTCTCCACTTAAAAGGTAAATGTGGCCGGAAGAAAACTCATAATTATGTCAAGCCACCTCAGTTTACTCCTAATTAGTAATCATAAGTGAAATGTTAGTGTTGTTTAACAATGTGACTTCATTTCCCTAGCTGTTTGGTTTTCTTCTCTGCGCATAACTATTTCACACCTTTCCTCTCATCACACTTCTACCATCACATCCATCAATCTCAGCTAATGATATTGATTCTATTTCTTTCAGAAAATAGAAACTTTCAGAAAAAAAGTATCCAAAAAGGCATACTAAAACTACTATTCTCTGAATCCACAGCTTCACTCTTACTACAATAGATGCGCTATGCTTGTTTTAATCTGAGGTTCATCCTTCCTTTCTGCCCTAGGTTCTATTTCATCTTCCTTTAACAAGGATATTTCACTATCAATTGTCACTTCTATTCCTGAATATTCCCGAATCATATTTTTTATTTTTTTATTTTTTACTGGATCATTTCCCAAGAGCATACAAATAGTCTCTGATATGTCCTGTTCTAAGAAAGAAAAAAAAAAAAAAACTTTCTTAACCTCAATTATTGTTCCATTTATTACTCGCACCTTTATGGAAAATTCCTAACATTTGGCCTCCAGTCTTAGGGCCTCTTTTGCCTAAAAGATGCTTCCTCCAAATTTCCACACTATTTTTCTCATACTTTTTACAGGTCTCTGATCAAATATTTTCTCATTATCTTTTCTTTCCTTGATCATATTGTACAAATAAAAGTAGCACTTTACCCCTTCCTGGACTTATTTTTTTCTGTAGTACTTTTGCCCACTGATGTATGTTATAATTTGTTTATCTGTTTATTGTTGGAAACCATTTTATCAGTCTTTTTAAAACTTTTTTCTTAAAAAAATAAGTTTTTCATAAAACATATGACTCAATATTTTACCCATCTTGTTCATGTATAAGTACCTATTAAAGTGCCTAGAATGCAGAATGTATGCATTAAATATCTGTTGAATAAGTAATTTTTAGGACTACCTCATAGGAAAAGTACCATATGGTTAAAAGATTTAAATATTTTTAACTGCTGAGTGATGGTACACAATGCTGCAAGTTTGTAACTTTCTACTCTAGGTTGAGTTGTATTGAAGTGGAGGTTTAAGTTTATTACAATTTTCAATCTGTAATCACCAATTGAAAATTTACATCAATGTATTTTCTGAGACTGATACGTGCATTAATGTGTAAATGTTACTACATTGATAATTCTCACAAAAGACAACTGTAGGTGATTTAAAATGATGGAACGTTAATTTACAATCAAACATAAAGCAAAATGGGTATCTGTATTAAAATATAAATAATTATAAGAGTAGAAGGCATCTTTAATGGGAAAATTTTTTTTAAATCCTTTTATTTTGTCACAATCCCTGGACAGACAAATACAACAAATACAACAGCTATGTTGACCATTAAAAAAAAAAAAAAAACAAAAAAAACTTGCTATGGGTGTCTTACAATGACCCATAGAGGCCAGGGCCCTTCAACAAACTAGCCTCCCTTGTTGTATTTTTCTCCAGAGATGACTTGTCCTTAGGCTCAAATTTTCAGTCCATGAAGTTCAGTTACTTTTAAATGTTAACAGGCCAGGAATAATTTTATATAATATCTGCCATAATAAAAGGTTTAATAAATTAGGTTACAGCAGTATGCTTTGTTCTTCAGGATTTGTATTGAATATATAGAGTCATTCTTCTCCAGAAGTTTGCTCTAATTTTTAACATAGATTGAGGCATTTGATTTGGTTTCTACTTTGGGATAAAAACCTGATAACTTGGGTGGTTGATTTTAAATTTCCCTGAAAAGTAGGCTTTGTCTTTCTCTTCCTTAAGATGTATTGCTATTTAAAAATATATTATTTATTAACACATTTTATTTTCTTAGTCCAGAAGTTTTAAATGTCAGAAAATATATCATTTCTTTCTTTATTCCCAATGCCTAGTGATATGTATGCTGCATGTAGGAAGTGATAATTAAATCCTGAATAAATAAAAATCATCTATTTCTAAGAATATTGATTTTATGCATGTCAATCAATTTTGCATTTGCCTCATTTGCTACGGCAGATCGATATAATTTGTTTATGTATAGAAATATGCAGTATTTCCATGTACAACAATTATGTAAAATTCAGTTACAATTTTACTTCATTTCATAACTTGGAAGATGAGTGATATAATGAAATGAATGACTTGGGTGTACATTTGTGTATGGGAGTGTGTCTGTGGATATTTTTATATATATATATATATATATATATATATATATATATTTTTTTTTCCAAATCCTCATTGCACCTGGCCTTGATTTTCTCATTGAAAAAATAAATCAGAAAAACTTTTTCAAATTATTTTCCAATTCTAAAATTTCGTTAGCTCAAGAAAATATTTTAAAAAGTTATTCAGTTATAAAGGGCTCCATTTTATTACATCTAATGATAGGATCTGTTTCTTTCTCAGTCTCTCCCTCTATCTCTATTTCTGTCTTTCTTTCTTTCTTTTTACTCAAATCAGTAAAATAAGTCAATCAATACCAGCTCTAGATTCATTTGCAGTGTGGCCTTGGGTGGTAACTAAACTTTTCTGTGATTCATTATGTTTATCTTTAAAAGAATATGAGCAGAGTAGATATTTTATGAGGTTATTGTGAAAATGAAATTAGATATTTTCAAAGTACATAGTACAATATTTGATACAATGTAAGTAACCCATAATTCCTAGTGATATTATTAAATATATCATTCATTCATATCCTTCTCTTTGATTACTTTTCAATCATCTATTTATTCAATAAAAATTTATCAAATTGCTTTTAATTATTTTTTCCTTTCAAAAAGTAATGCCTATTATGTTCTAAGAATCTAGAAGACTATAATAAAAATACAGACAAAATGTTCAGCCTTGTAGATATTACATTTTATTGAAGAAGACAGACAATAAACAAAATAACCTAGTAAAAGAGTAAAGCACATAGTACATAGAAGTTATAAGTGCCTGGGAAAAAGAGAAAGAAGAGCCGAGTAAAGGGGAATGCAAATTCAGAGAGAATGGGACCCGATCTTAAATAGACTGGTCACAATTGGTCTGAGTGATAAGATCAACAAACCTTGAATGGGGTCAATAGTAAAAATCCATGCATGTCTATCATACATTTACACATAATTTTAGATTGGATATTTTATTTAAGGAAAAATTATTTTCAAAATACAACTACACTGATAATACGATTTAATGAAAGAATCATCTCCTCCAAGAATAATTTGCTGACTTCCTTGAGCATATTGGAGCTCCTCCTATGTGCTTTTATGTGCAGAGGGAGTACTGAATTTATTTTTATTCTGAACTTAAACATTTTATAAAAAGATACTAATTGATAAAAATTGTCATTTGTCAATCAGTAATCAATTGACTTAGTTGGCACCTGGACTTAAACAGCTGATTCCAAACAGTGATCAATAAAAAAATCAAACAAAATGAGATGATTTGTGGTCATTTTTGTTCAATTTTATATCTCCATCATCTGTTGTGAAATGTACATATTATTGTTGCAGGAGTTCTCTTTTGTTCAGATAAAAATGGGGTCCTTTGTCCTAAGTCCACAACAATTCAGGCTCACAGACAATTTGAATGGTGAGTAAGAGAGGATTTTATTTGGTGAAAAGCAACAAAAGGGGGAAACAGGGACTCTGGCTAGGCCACAGTCCCTGCTAGAACGCTTCCTGCCTGGCCATTAGAATCCCAGTTTCCACACAAGAAGAGGATTCAGTCTCCTCCCCCTGCAAAGGAGGTGAACTTCTGTGTCTCCAACCCGGTGCACATTCCCAGTGTGCAGGTCAGTTGGAGTATTTCCAGGGACCCCCCTCCCACCTGGCTGTCTCACTTTCCCCTCTAAAGAAGTACGTGTAACTGCTGTTAGAATAAGGATGAGGATCGATCTTAACTGCTTCCTACTGACAGGGGGCACTGTTTTGAAAAACTACTGTCAGATCCCTCAGAGGCTTTTCTAAGGGTTCTCAGCAAAAAGGACTATCATCAGAGGCTCTGGTTGCATGACAGTTGGGAGTTTGATGGCCTGAAGGCAAGAACAGAAAAAGTGTGTCATTAAAAAACATGTTTCAAAATAAAACAAGGAGAGGGGTGAGGACAGCTCAATAATTCCAAGGTCTTTCACCAGTTTGCACAGGGAGAGGGAGGCCAAAAGCCCGACTGGTAAAGAAGCTTTACCTTTTTTCCAGCATGTTGGGCTTCTAGGTTCCCTTCCCCTGAGCTCGATCCTAAGCCAACCAGTTTAAGGTCTGGAAAACTCGCTCTTTCCAGTTTTGAGGATGCATCTGAGAGAAGTGTCCCATAGTATGGAGACATAATTATCTATCAGTGAAGAGAGAACTAAGGGGGAGAAAGAATAAAAGGTGCTTTTCAAAGGAGTCCCAGGGGTTCAGGATGCATTTGAAAGGGGTACAGACTGAAGATGAATGGCTTATCCATCTAGAAAGAGGGGCATAGGTGTCCCTGGTTCCATTCTCTTCCTAGCAGATATCTGAGGTAAGGGAGGGAGAGAGGGAAGAGCCTCTTCTTTTCATTTTCCGTCCTTGCATCCCGAATCCCAGCGATCTTGGCAGGTATCGCCATGAGTGTTAAAGAGGTTTGCACCCATGAAGCAGGAGGGCCTAGAGGGTGGGAATCACTTGCTCTTACCCACGTATGCCCTGTTTCCCCTGCTATCAGTAGCCTTGGATTACCTAGACCTCATTTATGCCACGCATACTAACGTGGCCTTTATTCATGAAGCAGGAAGCTTGGGGTTGGTTTAATTAGCAGGAATCAGGCACTCTCACCTGTACTGTGCCTTTTAACTTCCATTTTTGTCTGCCTCTGGATCCCTCAGATCCAGTTTTCCTTCTGAGGGCTTTGACCCGAAGCTTGGAAGTGAGTTTGTGACAAAAATGTGTCTTGGGGGAGTTGCATGGACTCCTTATTATAAGCCAAATGCTAAGGTGAAACTTCGGAATTGAGTCCTCCTCCAGCAAGGGAGAGAAATCAATGTCTTGTGACACATCCAAATAACTGATGGCTGTAGGTATGCTTGCTAGGATTAGGATGCATGGTGCTTGGCTTTGCTTAGTTCTCTTGGTCTTACTTTCCCAAAAAAGGAAACCTCCAGGCACTGGGCACCCTATTTATTCCCATCACCTGTCAGAATTTGCAGGATAATGGCTCAGAACTAGAATGTTGACCCAGATTTCTACATTACCCTTCTTTTTTCTTTACTCCTTCCTGAGCTAGAGCCAGAGATTGCTAGTTAGTTCACAGGAACAAGCAGGTTTAGTCTAAAATGTAGGCAAAAACTTAAAAACAACTAACAAGTTTAGAATATAATGACAAATGTATGATAAGTTTTGAGACATAATTTCTCTCTCTCTAGTTCTCATGTTTGTCAAGAAAAAAAAATCATCATAGGATCAAGTTGTTTGCCAAATATACTTTATTCTTACACTTGGCCTGATTATTTCCATAAAGTGCAGCAAGAATAATTATTTCTACATAGGACTTTGGACTAACTTTGATGGAATTGTGTTCCACAAGCAATCTCAGATAAAACCTTTTAAAGCTGAGCCCAGCCATAGATTTGTATCCTCAAATACCTGCAAGCTGGGTGATCCTCTCCTCTTAAGATCCCAGAATAAACTTGGAACTCCTGAACCTTTTAGAACGTGACATTCCATACTGACCACAGGTCAGGAAGCCTGTGCAGGGACTGTATAGGCAAGGCTATGAAGTCAGTTTTCCACTGGGCTTTTATTGGTTCTGCAAGTCGTGATTGACTCCTTAAAGGGAAGCATACCCTTTCAGTTAAAGCCTTTGTAAAATTCTCAGTTTTTAAAATTGTGTCCTGCTGCAAAAGACAAATGGATTTTTATTGCATGGATGTGAACAACTATATTGCCATAAGAATACTCACAGAGTTTCCAAATTCTAGAGGAACCAGGCATAGAGAAACAAACATGCTCCAAATTTTGTTCACAGGAGAATAACTTACTCAATTATTAAAGACTATAAATAGTTCAGAATAAGTTTCCTTGACTCTGAAAAACAAATCAAGGATCAGCAGTATTGCAAGCAAAAGTCAACATTTTGCTTCAGATTTCTCTGTTCAATCCATTAAGTTAACTCTTGCTTTGCTTGATGTTTGTGAACATTTTATCTCTTCATGAGTCCTGTACACTTTCCTTTATTCCAATGTCACAGTCTCCAAAGTTACCAGAATCCTGTATTTGAGAGTGCCTGTTACAGTTCTATAGCTTATCATACACAATCTTCTGAAAAGGATTAAAACAGGACAACAGGCCTGTTGCAGTGGCTCACGCCTGTAATCCCAGAACTTTGGGAGGCCGAGGCAGGTGGATCACGAAGTCAGGAGATCGAGACCATCCTGTATAAAACAGTGAAACCCCGTCTCTACTAAAAATACAAAAAATTATTCAGGCATGGTGGCAGGTGCCTGTAGTCCCAGCTACTCAGGAGGCTGAGGTAGGAGAATGATGTGAACCCAGGAGGCAGAGCTTGCAGTGAGCTGAGATCACACCATTGCACTCCAGCCTGGAACACAGAGCGAGACTCCATCTCAAAAAAATAAAAAAAAAGACAACAATTGTCTGTGAATACCAAAATGTCCAGAATGTTACAATTAGGAACACAATTGATAAAGAACTTTGATTATCTCCATGGTTTACTATAACTTAACAAACTTAATTATGTTTGGTAGCATGTACTTAGACATTAGAATTTTAGAAAGTCTCACATAATTTTTGTAACATATATTAGTACTATTCACAAAAATATAACATAGAGAAGATTGAACATCATTTTGACAATCCCACACACATAAACATGTCAAAGAATCCTGTTTTCCTCTTTTCTGGATATTCCAGGGGCCCTCTGGTCTATTTGAAAAGCCAGGTGTTAGGAAAGACAATTTTGAAACTGAAGTTTGATTTTTGAGAAGCCTTCTAAATATATTTAAAGCACTTGATATTACAAAATAGAATTCCAGATTACCATAAATTATTTATCCAAAATGATGACTCAGAAATTTTAAAGAAGAAAAGTCTTTTATAAACCTTTATAAATTTTGCCAAACAGCAGATTAGCATTTTAAGAATACCTTGTTGTGTTTTTATTTCAATGCTCAGTTTACAGAAAAATCATATAATACCCTTTGATTTTAGTTAGTATGTTCACATAGAGAACCTCTTCTGCGAAACTAATTTCCACAATTTTTCCACCACTACTTTGAACCTTCAGCTTTTTAAAATCTAATTTAAAACAATCCTTTAACCCTAGGCCGAAGTTTACATTTACATGACTTCTTATAACCTTTCACTATAAAAACACATTTTACTGTTCTTACACATGTTGCTTGTAAATATATTTTCAGTAGTCCCAATTACATGTTATAATGGTAACTTCTAGCAATTCTTAACTTTAATGTAAAACCCATAAGTTGTTTCAATGGTGTGCTAAGTGCAGCCAAGTTTTGCCTTCCTAATTAAGGGCATGGTATTTTCCATATGTTCCCAGGCCTTACCAACTGTAAAGCCAGCCAATCAAATAGTTCTCAAAACCCCAAAGCAGTTTGTAACCTTAAAACATCTAGCAAACCTTGATTCTGACGTGCATAGTTTAGCTCACTTATTTACATTTTGATGACATCTGCTTTCTACCAATCATATTTAAGGCCATTTTTGTTTCCCAAAGATTAAAGTCACATGAAATGAAAGGTACCATAGTTTTTATCTTCCCTTTAGAAAAAAAATTAGCCAAGAGCTTGTCTTCCTTATAGGCTAATTTAATTAGACCTCATTTTACAAACATCACATACACACAAGCAGACAGGAGAAAACCCAGTTGCTGGGTGAGGCTCTTTAAGAGACAGGGCTAGGAAAACATACAAATATCAAATCAGAAAGAAACTTATTCCCTAAGGCAGGTTTACTAAACAAAGCCTTAATTTCCTAAAGCAGGATTGCTAAACAAACCACTATAGTTACCAGCCATACCCACACCACAGGATGTAACACAAGATGGAGGCTTAGAAGTTTGCTAGGTACCATACAGACATGCAAAGCACAACAGATTGGCAGCAGCCCAAGACCAACCCCACAAATCCTTTTCTCACAATTAAAACGTCACAGAAAATAAAAACAGTAAGAGTTTGGGGAAGGGCTGGCCTAGTAAAATACTTTCTAAAAAGAATAAAAAACTTTCAAACTTAACTGTGAAAGAAACAGTTTACAAATGCCTGGGGAAGAACCTCTTATTCTTATGCAAGTGATTCTTCCACCAGGGAGATTAGTTTAATTGCTGTCTGATAAAGCTGAATCCCTTGGCTCAGGAAGGCTGTGTAGACTTGTCGTTGGGAACCAGCCAGCTGGCTTTGTGGGACCCTTAGGCCATGCATCACAACTCTGGCCGGGAGCGGAAGGGAAGCAGAGAGCCCCCAATGACCTGTCCATCCCCCCAAAAGGGAAAAAAGAGCCTTTTCCCCGACCCCCAGGAGTGATGGGGGTTGGGGCGTATTTCCTCTAACCTTAGAAGTCTGAGGATGAAAAAGCTTAGAAGGGAGAGGGAAAAATAATTATTGGTTTGTATTTCACTCACTGTTTCTGGGCCCCATGTTGGGTGCTTTTCTTAGTTCCACTAACGACGGGGTTCTTTGTCCCATGGCCACAAAAATTCAGGCACAGGCAATCTGAATGGTGAGTAAGACAGGGTTTTATTAAGTTATAAGAAGAAAAGAGGGAAACAGAGACTCTCGCTAGGCCAGAGTCTCTGCTAGAGCACTTTCCACCCAACTGTTTGAATCATAGGTTCCACACAAGAAGAGGAGGGGCCGGGCTCCTCCCCAGTGCAAAGAGTGTGAACTTTTGTGTCTCCACCCCAGTGTGTGTTCCCAGTACGCAGATCAATTGGAGTATTTCCGAGGACCCCTTCCCACCTGGCTGTCTCATTACATTGCAGGTAGCTATACTATTTTAAATAAAGAGAAAATACCATAAAACCTTCACTTGATCATTTAACCATTAATCTGTCCATTCCTACTTTAAAAATTCCTTTCCCTTATACAGTTGAGGTTTGCTTGTGTGCTGGGAACTGCACTAAGGACTGAGGAGACAATAGCCAACTGGTCTCTGAGAATAGCCTGTGTTCTTCAAATAGTGAAGCTTGCATCTACTTTCTGGAGGCTAACTCTGTAATATTTTTCACAATTAATTATTATAGGAACATAATTATCATTGTACATGTTGCTGACTTAACTATACCTTGAGAGTTTATAATGTTTTTTCCAGTTCTAATTCAAATTTATTATTTTAAAAATCTCTAGGGTGACAGATACCATAGCTTTCTTTAAAAATCTGCTGTTTACAATGACTCTATGGGCTATGTATTCTTTAACCCCATCTTACAGAGAAGAACAGTCAATCTCCAAGCAACGTGTTAAGAGTAATCAACTAATAAGTGTCCAGAACTTACCTTTGAATACAGGGATCTTAGATATAACAACTCATATTAATTCAACAACTTTTTACTCAACTACACAGTAACAACATTATTTGAGGAAGACTTCACAGTAGCAGAGCTCATGGTAGCAGAATGAATTGTCCTTAAATCTGTAAACATCTGAAGACATTTTTGTCTCCATGATAATATCTCATATCTGTATTATTGCTACTTGTCATACTGGCATTTGTAGATAAATTTTGCAACTTGTATATTTTCAGGTTTGATCTTTTGACTTGGTTAGCATCAAGTAGTCAAGTAGTCTGTAAGGCACTCACCACACTCCCATAGTTTCAATTGGTAAGAAAACAATGAGCTCCAATGGATTTAGATAGTTTGTTACTCAATGCAAAGTAGTTAGTGCAAGCTTTATGTCTGCATGTGTTCCATACCTTTCCCAGGTCTCATGGGGCCAATACTGAGGCAATCTTAGTTTTATTTGTACTCATGAGGGTCTGCTTTATAGTTGACAATCTCTGAGGTTAGAAACTCTCCAATTTAATAAGTGGTCTTCTATCAAACATGCTCATCCTCTCTTCCAAAGATAGATATTTTTATAACCTGGGAATATAATCAAGGGTGGAAAGGAGGCATTCTCTATATTTAATGATACTGGTTAGGAAATAAACACACTCTCTGTTCCAGAAAGAGACACTATCTCTAACCTCCCAGGCAATTTTCTGTCAAACATTCTTGAAAAAAAGTTGCAAAGTTTTAGCAAGATGTATAGGAATGCCCTGGAAAATTGCCCCCCAATACTTGGATATTGTACATATCCTTGTCAGTTTCCCTTATCTTAGGTGTTCATAGAATTTTAGGTCATTTGAGACTTTGCTATACTCTATACTGAGTGCCTGGTCTAGCTGATTTTCCAAGCCTCTGTTGCAGATTTACTTATTCTCTACTACATGGGTCCCATGGCAAGCTTACAAATTAAACTCAGGTACTCTCCAACCCGAAACCTAGGACCTAGGAAAGTGAAATTCCAGCTCTTTCCCTGTCTTATCATGCTGTATTTCTTTGTTGACCTTGACATAGCAACAGCCCAAGATTAAGGTAGTAACAGGCTGTATGGGGTAATTAATTTCCTTCTAAAATCCACATGCGAATATGAGCAAGCACTCTCCTGTTTTCCAGGTTACCTTTAACCTATCTAACACAACTTTCTCTTGTAAAGTTGATGGTCACAAGATCAGAACCTGCTATTCTTTGGATATTTGTCCCCTCAAATCTTATCTTGAAATTTGATTCTCAGTGTTGGAGGTGAGGCCTAATGGAAGATGTTTGAGTGATGGGAACAGACCCCTCATGAATAGATTAATGCCCTGAGGGGAGGGAGTTGAGTGATTTCTCCCTCTATTCCTGGGAAAGTTGTTGCTAAAAAGAGCCTGATGCTTCCCCAGTTTCACTCCTTTCTTCTCTCTGGCTGTATGATGTCCATATACACCAGCTGCCCTTTTGTCTTCTACCATGAGTGGAAGAAGCCCAAAGCCCTCACCAAAAACTGTTGCCGATGCTATGTTTCTTGTACAGCCTGCAGCACGATAAGCAAAATAAGCCTCTTTTCTTTATAAATAACCAAGCCTTGGGTATTCCTTTATTGCAACACTAAATGGACTAAGACAGAGCCTAATTAAGTGATCCCCCTCTGCCTCCATCCCTAACTTTTCCTGGCAATGCCCTGCAGACAGAAGAGTCAGGCTTTATGTTTCAACTTTCAGTCACCTTCATATGTCAAAAGCATATCATATATTACCTCTCTATCTCCTATCTTTATTATTATAAATGCTATATATATTTTATTTGAATTTTTTTGTCCTGGCTCTTCTTTAAAGGAACTTAGAAAATCCTTGCTCTCTACTGTTTTTAACATAACTTGTCTTTCAACCATATCACTGTGCAACAAAATATTGCACAGAATATTAGAACATACCTATTATTAATGTTTTATTTTATACTTTTATGGTTATAATCTAAATCTTCCATAATCCCAATCTCAAACACAAGTTGTGGTTTGACCAGGAAAAATGTCACCTTCAGAAAAAACGCAAATAGAAAAAAAAGTCAATGTATCTTTAATGTTATTCCCACTTGCAAATAATTATTTATAACATCTTAGTTTTTCTAGGTTTAAATTCAGAACCACCGTGGCTAATGATGCCACTAAACGCTGATTAAATGTCACCATTTTGAGAGTCATAGGTTTCTGTCTGTTTCAACTTTTGCATTCCAAAAAAATTGTCTTGTTTTTTCTCAGTACTAAGGGTGATACTATATGTGCTGACAGCATTGTTTTGTGAAAAAATAGATTCAGTTTTAGAAGGAAAGACTTCAAGGTAGAAGGCTGACAGGAAGATTACCCTATTATGGTTCCCTTCTAGGGCATCTTTCTGTTCACATTGTTAGAAGTATTAATGTGAACTACAATAATTAATTCCTATAGCTACATACTACTATCTAACTGCTTGCCCATATTTAATTTTTTTATTATATATTGGTTACACAAGACTCTTTAATTGTTACTGTCATATTTTTTAGTACACACTATCAAAATGAAGCTGTTTGGTCAATGAAGCACTCACTTATTTTCAACTGCCTAACATTCATTATTATGCTCCCAGATGCTCAATTTTATTTATTTTTATCTCCTGTATTCATTTTCAATATAATGAATACAGGCAATAATAATTTCAGACAATTAGCATCTCATAGCAGCTTCAAACAAATCACCCTCACTGAAGCTTCCCTCTTACAACTGATTTTTATTTTCCAACATTTAGAAAAGATTCCTGAATACTCATACATCTTTGTTTAAACTGTGGCAAAAAATTAATATTTGGCAAAATATTGACATGAACTTTTGTCTAGAAATTAGGCACACTGAATTTTCTTCTTAGTCTGACAATAGCTATGAAAACTTGAGAAAAAAAGAAGATCCGAGAAACTGTTTTCTCGTCCCTAAAGTGAAGATGTTGAATTATATGATCATAAAATTCTTTTTGGCTCTGCAATTTCAGGATTCTTTGTATTGATTATAATTATTTACCTATTTAAAACAAAAGTATGATTGTATACAAAAGTAAACATAAGTGTAATTCATTGACCAATTAATTTCTTCAATAAGAATCTATTGAGCATTCAGTATGTTAAAGGCAGATAGTCTCTCCTGAGTAGAGTAAAATGAGTGATAAATAGTTCTTATCATGAGGAAGTTTGTATATATTTAGGTAATATATACAACTAAAGAACCCTGGTTTGGTACTAAACCAGAACTAAATTAGTCACCAAATTCATTTAAGTAAGCTAAGAAAACTACATTTTACCATTTTGTCTGAAAAAATTGACTAGCCCATTCATTCAACAATTGTTCGCATACTATGTGACAGACACTGAACTAAATGTTGGTAAGCAAAATATTTTAAAAATATCTTTGCCTGTTCATTTTATCTTCTCTTTCCCTGGAATATCTTTCCCAAATCTTTGTGTGACTCACTCCCTCACTTCATTCATCATTGGGAGGTAAGCTCCCTTAAGAACAAAATGAAATGAGTGAGGAAAAGAAAAAAGCCAAAGATATTTTTTTTCCCAAGTAAATCAGTGATGGTAGTGCTGATTCTTGAAGTGTAAAGAGAAAGGATGTTCAGAGTTTCAGGGAGGAAAACCAAGATTTCTGTTTCACATCTTGCAGTTTGGAAGCAAGTTATGGATGAGAGTGAATATGTGGAATTAGCAGTTGGATATATGAGTCTGAAGACCTAGAAACCAGCTGGGACTAGAGAAATACATTTGAGATTATTCGGCATATAGATAATATATAAAGTCATGAGACTTTAATAAAATTACCTGGGGAGTTAAAATTGACAGTAAGAAGAATAATTTTTGGTTATTCTTGGAATTGAGACAGCACTGAATGTGTTATAAATTTATAAAGATAATACATTTTAGGAAAAAATTGATTTATTTTTACACTTGAGTCTGAATTGAAAGCTAAGACAATTTTTGTTTCATGTTTCTCTTTTATTGCTAAGCTTCATGGCCCAGCATGGGAGCTGTTTCAAAGATCTGAAGGCTAAAATTCGGGAGAAAATAAGAATTAGTGCAGAGTGGGTGGTAAGGGAAGAAAAATGAATTTATGAAACCAGCATTACATTTTATTTGTCTGTTCATTTGCATTTACATGACTACTTTAAATATGTAGTTTCTTTTGTATCACAGTTTTAAAATTATTTTTCTTTTCCCAATATTTCATGAAATGTTTCTGTGTGAAGATGAATAGTGTTTAGGATGTTCTCTATTTTTGCTGCTGACAGGAGTATAAAAAGTTACTGGGAAATGAATGGGTGTTTTATAGTAGAAGTTAGAAATGTCTAACTGTTGGGTTATTTAGAATATATGCTTCTAGACCTGGACTATTGAACTGTACAGAAGGAAGAATAATAAAAATTAAGTTGCAGATGGTGTGTACACATGTACCCATCTTCTTTGAAATTAGTCATGTTCTCTCACAACTGGGACTTGTGTCTATGGGGCATTGGTGTGAGTAATTCTAGCACCTTTCATGATTGTTTATAAATAATATTCCATTGATCTATCTAAAGTACATTAAATGCTTTGTGCTGAATTTCAAATCATTCATTATGCTGAAAAGTTTTCCTTTTCTGGAATGGTTCTATATTTTTAACACTTTTGTTACATCTTAAACGAAGACAGAAGCACATGTAGATATTCTCAAGATCTTTAGCAACCAGAAGATGTGAATTAAGAGTAAACTTTATATCTATTAGACTGGCAAAACCTGAAAAGTTGGAGATTGTCAGATGCTGTCTATAATGTGTTTTGCTGTTGAGAATGGAAATGGTAGAGTCATATTTGGGAGCAAGTCTTAGCAATTCCTTTCTTAAACATCCCAAATAAATTACTTCAGTCATCCACAGACATATATACATGTATTCATTGCATTTTTATCCAGGCGGTTCATGAGTTGTAGATGACATTGTTGTACATCAGAGAAAGAGAAAATAGGTCATGTGGTGGATGCAAGTGGTAGATAGATACATTGAAGCCATTAGAAGCCACAAACTAGATGTATTCATAGAAATAAGTATAGGTCTTAAAAGTACTATTTATCAGGGAAAAAAAAGAAAATAAGTAAGAAACAATGAGATATGAAATGTATATCACAATAAAATGTAGTTAGAGGTACATGTACTTAAAGCATTTTGTAAAATACACAAATTGGACATTAAATATAATTGAATTACTGCCTATTTTTGGGAATGAGAATGAGGTGAACAAAGAGGAGAATCCTTGAACAGACCAAAGATGATAATCTCCCATGAACTGTGGCATAAAATCCTAAAAAAAAAAAAAAAAAAAAAAAAAAAAAAAAAAAAAAAAAAATTGCAAACTGCAAGCACATAAATGGTATTTAAAATCATGGATTAATGATATCCCCTAGGGAAAGTGTACAATTACAGAAAAGTGTCATTCAACACAGCTCTGTAACACTATAAAAATTTAAATAGCAAACAGACAAGATGAGGAATGAGTATGAAACTGTCAATAATAGTGTTTACATAGTCTTTACTGTGCTAGTCATTGTTCTAAGTCATTATCATGTTTAACTTATTTAATCAAGCAACAATGTAAGTTAGCTAACATCATCCTCATCATTATCTTCAGTTTACAGATTTGGAAACTGAGAGGAAAAGAATTTTTCTGAAATCATGCAATGAATGGAAAACTTTAATTTCAAATGCTAGGAGCATTGCTTCAGAGCTTATGGATCAAGCCATTACACTATGCTCTCTCTATACTTGGCAAAACTAAGGGTTTGGAGTCATGGATGCATGAACAATAAAGTTTTCAAATTAAGGCAGTAGTCACATGTGTTAAATGTTGTCTGTAGTAAGGTGAGGAAAGCAAGAGAGATGAGAAGTTATAAGTGGCAAGGAGTTATAAAATCACGGACTTTGTGATTTTACAGAGCATGCAAAACTGAGACTTCACAACCTACTCTTCCTTTCTGCTTCATTCATTGCCAAGTTAGAAGTACAAACTCATTTTCTTCCATAAAATTCAAAGTTGGTAATGAAAGGAATAGAAAATCGAGTGAAAAGTAAAACAAGAAAAAATAAAAAGTAGAGGTAATTACAGATTACAACAGTAGAGGTTCTTGATCAGCAGACTAAGGTAAGCTGCAATGAGAGACGTCAGTGAAGACAAGAGATCTAAATGAATCCAGAAAAGAAGCCTGTGTTACAGAGCCTCAGATGCCCTAAAATTTTGAATGAGTTGAAAATCTAAGCCCAGAATCACTTAATATCTTCTAAAGACATTACAGCACAGCATCAAGTGATAATGCTAGAAATTACTATTGTTGACTCTTATTCAAAGAAAGATAAAATTATGTTCAATTAACTTTCTAATATATTTTATAGGATGTTCTATCAAAGGGAAAAAAGGAGATTGACTCTTCAAACTGACTGGGAATGTCAAATAACATAATACTCTCCACTGAAATCTTGTGGGTTAATGAAGAGGTCATAATGAGTAATTATAGATCACTATAGAGATATTATATATGCTATAGAAATTATATATGCTATAGAAAGACTGTTGCTTGCTTCTTTGTGCATGGTATAGGTTTCACCAGTGTTTATAACTCATCATTCAAGGTAGTCTTAATTTACAAAGTTACAAGACTTACTCAATATAAATTAGGAAAGAATGCACTCATATATTTATAAAACAGAGTTATCAAGACACAGCAATAAAAGAGATAGTCATATTTTATAATTAAGCCTGAATAAGAATACATGTATAGATTAGTTTTAATTTATTTGTCAAATGGTTTGCTATATCTAATTTTGGATCCTATTGAAAGCAGTGTGACACTTTACAAAGAAAAATTATATGATAAATACAAATTCAGCAGTGTCAAAAAAGAAGATCTGATCAATCATGGGCTCCAGTTTGGGAAAGATACAAGTTAATATATTAATAATTTGTTTAACAATCTTCTGATTGAGAAGTAGGGTGACCAATAGAAAATTTGCAGGCACAACTTGATTCCATGGAAATGAGTACTGATTTTGATCCTTATTGATAGGAAACATTTCACAGAGAAGAGAAGTAGTTGCTGTCAGGTAGAACATATATGGAATAGGAATTAAGAGATTCATTGATTCCAGAGTCAGACTGCTTGGCTCTGAATCCCAACTCTGCAATTTATTAGAAATGTAACATTGTTGATTTACTTAGCTTTTATGCCACCCTTTTCTGTAAATTCAGAATATTAGCACTTATCTTGTAGGGTTATTACAAATACTAAAATATCTATTTTGTGTGAGGTACATAGAACAGTACCTGGTGTGTTACTATTAAAATTAAAGAAAGAGAACAAGTTAAATAATGAACAATTTCTGTTTCTGTCATCATTGAAATGGAAACTTATGCCATTATACTTATTATTTGAATGTTTTATATTATACATACTTCACACCAGAACATAATTACTTTTTTCTTAATCAGAAGATATTAATATCAGGACTAAAATGAAATCCCCTAGCTAAATTTAAAAATCAAGGAATCGTGAAAAATTGGACAGGTTACAAAGGGAAAAAGTATCAAATACAAAAACGGCTATCTTCTAAACAGACAAGTGAAGTAAAAACCAAATAATGAGTCCTAAGTCACAAAGTTCAAGACAAAGTATGAGCAAGGATATATTATGTTCAAAAAATATTTTAAAATCAAGTTCCTGAATGTTGGGCATTGCTAAATCCCTTCTGCCTGTGATCACTTTGGTCACATAGACCATGACTGGGCTGACCCTGTAGGCAGAAGTCAAAGTACTCCAAAGGTGGACAGAGGATGAATGAAGGAAATAATAGCTAGTCTCAGTAAGAATAGTTGTGCCATTAATTAATTTATTTTTACGTAGAATGGCAGTATCATCAAATAAGTTATAAATGTCAAACTTGAAAACATTTTTCCTTATGTCAATCTCGATGGCATAGAATTCTCAAAAGACTCCATTGTTATGAGTGTCTTAAGTAGCTGTACATATACCAATAAAAGAAAATACCTAGAGAATCTCAGGAGACCAGAAAAATACATCTTAATTGTAGTTTTTACTCATCCATGTTTTAATGAAGAATTATGACCTGCATGATAAAACCTTCAATCACAAGTACAAAAACTGTAACTTTTGTGTTAGAAATTTTGAAAACTTCCTCTATTTAACTGTATGGAAACAGTGAGAAAGTATGTGTTGTAAAGATAGAGCCAATTAATTTGGAAAAAGAAGACCTAAGTTACATTCAGCTCAAGGCTGACATTGAGCAATTAGTTTAAACTCCTTCTCAATTTACTTTTCTCTAAAGATGAGTCAAATGTGCTCTCTCTTCTGCAGAGTTGGAAGGCCAAATCAAGGAGTGTGTAGATAAAATGTTTAAACCACTTAAATGTCCTACAGATGCAAATTACTGTTGTTATATAACATAGCTGACATAAATATAATTCTGGGATGATATATTGTAATTATCTATGTCTGTATAATAAATGTTTTCTTTTGGCCAACTGACTTTTGCTGCTTTCTTAGAACAGGGTGACTCAAGAAGAATAAAACAATCCAAAAACTAGTATACATACAAACATGTTGTTAAACACAATGGTAAAAAAACTATCACAGTTATTTGTATAATTTTATAAACGTTGATTGTGTACCTTTTAGGTCATGTTGCATACTTCAACCTTGAATTTCATCCCAGATGGACTGAAGCATGTCACTTTTAGTGAGTGAAATGATATACTGCATAGTTAATCACCCTAAACAGAATAGGTTTGATAGTAAAAAGAAAAATTAAAAAAAACATTCTATTTAAAATATATATACATTATAATTATCAATGATTATTTTATTATTTTGATATACTCATAAAATATTTTATTCAAAGATAATTTTCAAAAAATATTTTTAAAAAAATATAAATTCACATGAAAGCAAAATTTATAATCTTCATGTTTATGATCATCAAAAAATAAAAGCACTTTGACTATTCTTAGCACATAGTCATATACTTTAATCATTTTCTTACACTTTAATGTCTCTAATACTGTATCTTGAGTCTTTTCCTGAAAATAATTTTAAAAAGGTTCTAATTATTATTGTTATATATATATATATATATATATATATATGTAATTAGTCTATTATATGGTCTCATTTTAAAAAAATAAAATTGGTGACAATATTATTTAAGCTTTCATTTTAGACTAATTGTCTTTTTGTAGATGATAATCTTTTAATTGATAAATATTCTCTGTATAGACATTGATATGCTTGGTAAGCTCAGAGAAAATGCTACTAAGAGGAGGTTATTTCAAGTCTCAAATTTTTCATGTTATAATATGTAAATATTTCAACTCTTTTTTAATGAGCACTCTTTGTCTGCAAAGATTCTCTTCTTTTGATAAATATTTTATAGTTGTAATATGCAAATTCCCAGCCCATCTTTTTCTACTCACTCAAATGAGACTCTAGAAAGTTTGTATACAATCAGAAACAATGAATATGAAGGAATGCTTTCCTCATGTGTAAATTTACCTCAAAATGAAGTTTGGATAATTTTTGTGTTTTGTCAATCAGATACGTGAAAAAAAAACTTGTTTTAAAATATTTGTAACTTTTTAATTACTTTTTTGGGAACAAAATATATTGCCTACTTGCATTTTTATGAATTATGTAATTATGAGAATTAGTGATGGCATTAATGCTAATAATGATACATTAGTAGCAATGATAGACTTTTTCTGAGGACAGTATAAAACAATTCAGGTTAAGCTATTAGCATAGTCCTTGTCCTATAATTAAAGCTCAACACATTTTCCTGCAGCTGTTATTTCTCAAATGAATCTTCTGTTTAGGTTCCTTATCCAATTTATAGTTAGTGAATTTATTCTTTTTTATAAGCTTTTGAATTCGGCATTTACACTGAGGTCATTCACCATTGTTAATAAATGTCATTTTTTAAAATGTATCATTTCCTTTTAACTTTATAAATTTTATTTGTTACCAGGAATTGAGTTTTAATTTTTAAATAGACTTTATAGATTTATTTTTAAGTTTTAAATTTTGTTTGGTGTACCTTCACATGTTATACAATTTTTTTGTTTTCAACTTATATTTTCAAAATGAAGGAATTGTTCTTCCTCCTAAGTAACAAAATACTTTGCTGATATTTTTATATATAATAGCTTACTTATCCTTCTTTTCTAAGGTAAGAAGTAGTTTATCCAGAATTTTGGTATAGTGCATGAGGCATGAACTTTACTTTTTTTTCACAAGTATCCGTTAAATGCTTTACCATAGATAAATGTCCATCTTTAGCACACACTTTTAGATATATTATTATGTATTAATTTTATAAACATAAATCTTTATTTTTGTTCTATTTATTCTCTTGGTTTGTTAACATATGACTCCGATAGGAGCATATAGTTTTCATGATTTTGCATTCTTAGACTTGATTGTGGTAAGTCTGAAATAATAACAGGAGTTTTAAAAGGATATATTTCAAGCTATTTCCAAAGATGTGATTACAAAATATTTTGAGGTTTCCTTTAGTGATGGGGGTTAACAGATGGCTGATAACATGAGATAAGTTGAGTTCACCAAGGTGATGAGTACTTAGGAGGTGGTAGAACTGAATGCACACTTTATTTAGCTACTAGATAAATGTGCATTTCCACAGTCTTAATCTTCAATAAAGAATGTATACATTAGAGTTAGAAGGTAAGAAAGGGTGAAATGAATCCAATCATTGCCTGAAAAATTTCATAAATAATTCTATGTGGTAGTTAGACAATGAAGAATCAATCAGACAAGAAAATCTAAAAAGAGAAAGCTCTTTTTCAACTTTAATTAAAATAAGACCTTGAAAGTTAAAAATCCACTGTGTTAAGATTTGGCATAGTTTTGAAAAGAGACCTGCTTCAAGCTCAGGATTACATGCAGAAAAGCAGAATTTTTCACCGAAACTAAGCTCATGTTTCTTTTATAAAAGGGCAAATCCAAAATCAATTCTGCTTTAACAGAATTGATTCGGGAGCAGGATTACATATAAATGCTGAATCAACATTCAAGACAACAAATTATACTGGAGACCTTCTTAATGCAGATTGACAGTCACTAGATGAATGTGACATAATTGATCCTTGTTCTTGGTCTAATAATTATTCATTTATGTCCAAACAATTTTCAGAGAAATACTCATTCTCCCCTTCCTTCAATTTTTAAATTATCTCCACTGTCCTACAGTTCAATTTCCTGAAATTTCCTTTTTTATTATACTAAGTACAATTGCTAGAAACCTAAAAATCTTGAGAAATTTGGCAACTTAATTATCTGGAAAAACTTCTTAGGAAATAAGCAATTAAAAGTGATTACTCGTAGGTAATGCCATTTTGAAGATACAGTCTAAAGAATGTTCTAGGTGGATTTGAAAATATTTTTAAAATTTGAAAGATTAATATGGTTTGTGTTTTTTGTTTTTTGTTTTTTGTTTTTAAACTCTCTTAAAGCTACACTCATATTTCTGGATTTACTGTTAACATTCTTGTCAGTGGCTTCCTAACTTCAGCTTTTCTTTCAACAGGACAATGATCTCTGACCTTGCCACTAAGAGTAAAAAATGTGTTGAACACCTTTACTGGGATACTAGTCACTATGAGTTTACAAAGAAAGCAGTTTTTCCTCCACTAACATTATTAAAGCTGATTTATTATTTTCTGTATAACTTCTCATCTTACGACTCACACAGACCTTTGACAGTAGGTTCACTGCCCTTGGCCAGGCTAAACTTGGCCTTAGCTGATTCTGTCTTCTCTGGTGGAGAGGAAACCACTTTTCTTTTCTTTTCTTTTCTTTTTTTTTTTCTTGTAAAGTTGATCTCATCTGGCCCAACATTTGTATTGGTAACTTTACACTCCATGATCACTTATATTATCTTACTGCTTTCACAAGATTGGTGGTTCAAATTCTAAATCTTTCTGGGGGTAAGTCAAGAAGCTCAGTTTTTTTTCTCCCTGTCCCTGGTAATAGGAATAAAAAAAAGGCAAAAATAATTCTAGGTTGAGTATATCTTCTCTGTAGATGCAAAATCTCCTTTGCTTGGATTTCCTAGGTTCAGTCCTTTAATTATTAATGAATATTACAAAAATATTTAACTGTGATCTATATCTAATCCACAATTTCTATATTTTGATACCTTTATCTTTTACTCTACAGGTTTAATTATCAATTAATTCTGAACTTACAGGTGATATATGAAGTGTGGGAAATAGTAGTAAACCCTGATAGAATAATACATCTGTTTCTGCAAAAAAAAAAAAAAAAAAAAAAAAAAATAACCAGGCATGTTGGCCCAACTACTCAGGAGACTGAGGAGGGAAGATCACTTGAGCCAGAAGGTTGAGTCTAAGTGAGGTGTGATGGTACCACTGTACTTCAGCCTGGGCAACAGAGTGACAACACTGCTAAAAGAGAGAGAGTGAGAGAGAGAGAAAGAGAGAGAGAGAGAGAGAGAATTAATAATTCTGTTCATAGCAGATGCTTGTGTTCTTGTTAATCTAAATTTTCAATAAAACTTTATCTCTTCCCTTCTTGTCTTCCTTCACTTAGGATTAATAATTCAATTACAGCTTTCCTGGAAGCCAGAAGTCAAAATACTTGGGACTTCTATAACTATTTTTTAAATTATGGTAAGAACAAACAGCATGAGATCTATGTTCTTACCAAAAATTTAAATGTATTATACAGTAGGATAACTATAAATAAGCACAATGTTATACAGAAGCTATCTAGAAATTATTCAGCTTACATAGCTGAAATTTTATGTCTATTTAATAGCAACATTCAATTTCCCTTCCTCCCTATCTCCTAACAATCACCACTCTGCTTTCTGTGTCTTTGTATTTGACCATTCTTGTTACCTCCTATAAGTAGAATAATGCAGTATTTGTCCTTCTGTGACTAGCTCATTTTATTCAGCAAAAATTTTCTCCAGTTTCATCCATGTTGGTGCATATGGGAGGTGTGATGCTTAATATTGTCAACTTGATTGGATTGAAGGATACAAAGTATTGATAATGTGTGTGTCTGTGAGGGTATTGCCAAAGGAGATTAACATTTGAGTCAGTGGGCTGAGAAAGGCAGACCCACCCTTAATCTGGATGGGCACAATCTATTCAGCTGCCAGCACAGCTAGAATATAAGCAGGCAGAAAAATGTGAAAAGAGAGACTGGCCTATCTTATGGCCTACATCTTTCTCCTGTGCTGAATACTTCCTGCCCTAGAACATTGAACTCCAAGCTCTTCAGATTTGGAACTTGGACTGGCTCTGCTTGCTCCTCAGTCTGCAGATGGCCTATTGTGGGACCTTGTGATTATGTGAGTTAATACTTAATAAATTCCCTTTTATATATATATATGTGTGTGTGTGTGTGTGTGTATAAACTCTCCTATATATAAATATAAATATATATAATAAAATGTAAATAGATATATAAAATATAGTATATTATATAAATATTTACATAAATAAAATAAATATATAATAATATATTATATATATAAACACATATATATACACACACACAGACACACACACACATTCTGTTAGTCCTGTCCCTCTAGAGTACCATGACTAATACAGGAGGATTTACTTCTTTTTATAGTTGCATAATATTTCTTTATAAATATGTCACATATTCATTATCCACTCACCTGCCCGTGGACATTTAGATTGTTTCTATATCTTTGCTATTATAAAAAAATGCTACAATGAATATGGGAATGCAGATATCTCTTCAAAATTATAATTTTAAACCTTTTGGAAAATTATAAATAATCGAGATTGATGGATTATAAGGTAAGTCTGATGTTAATTGTTTTGAGAAATCTCTACATTGTTTTTCATAGTGGCTGCACCATTTTACATTCTCCCTGACAGGGTACAATGGTTCCAACTTCTTCACCTACACATATGGATATTATCATGCTGTCATTTTCTTAAATAATTATCATTGTAACAAGCATGAGATAATGTCTTATTATAGTTTTGATTTGCATTTTTCTTTTGATTAGTGACTGGATTATTCCCTTTTACGTTGCTGTAAAGGAATACCAGAGACTGGATAATTTATAAAGAAAAAAGGCTTACTTGGTTCACAGTCCAGTAGGCTGTACACAAATTATGGCACCAACATTTGCTCCTGATTAGGACCTCGGGAAGCTTTAACTCATGATGGAAAGAAAAGGGGGCCAATATATCACATGGCAAGAGAGGAAACCCAGAGATAGAGTAAGGAGGGACGTCCTAAACTCTTGTTAACAATCAGATCTCATGTGAACTACTAGAGTGATAACTATTTACTGCTGAGAGGACACTAAGCCATCTGTGAGGGGTATGTCCCCACCTCCCACTAGGCCGCACCTTCAATACTGGAGATCGAATTTCAGCAAGGCATTTAGAGGAGGCAAATATCCAAACTATCTCAATGAAGTTGAACATCTTTTTATACAAATGTTGGCCAATCGTATGTCTCCTTTGGACAAATGTCCATTCATGTACTTTGCTGATTATTTGTTTTTTTTGCTAAGCTCTGTAAATTATTTTTTATATTTTA
This sequence comes from Macaca mulatta, assembly GCF_049350105.2. NCBI lineage: Eukaryota > Metazoa > Chordata > Mammalia > Primates > Cercopithecidae > Macaca > Macaca mulatta. Next base: position 68,579,260 of record NC_133410.1, read on the forward strand.
GATTTAACCCTTATCAGATATATGGTTTATAAATACTTTCTTCCATTCAGTAGACACTCTTTTCACTCTATTGATTGTTTTCTTTGCAGAGCATTAGCTTTTTAGTTTGTGTAGTCCCACTTGTCTTTTCTCCTCCTCCTCCTCCTCCTCCTCCTCCTCCTCCTCCTCCTTCTTCTTCTTCTTCTTCTTCTTCTTCTTCTTCTTCTTCTTCTTCTGGTTTTGTTGTTGTTGTTGTTGTTTTGTTTTTGTTTTTGTTTTTTTACAGGTAGTGAGACGAGCATGAGTGGGGCAGGAGAGGACTGTCCCTCATCCACTAGGAATATCAGATGATGGTTCAGTGATCATCACATTGCCTCTCTGAAAGTGATAAATTTGCAGCTGGCACCAGGGAGAGGCCATTTCCTGATAATCTATGCCTGTTGCCCTAAGCTGTTAATTGAATACAGATTTCAGGCAGAAGCAACTTCCTGAGCATGTGCATTAAGAGACAAAATGGCAAGTATGACCTTCTGTGTACACTCCACCCGAAAAGGGAAGAAAACTTCAGATGGGCACATATAAAACTTCCTAAACACACTGCTCATGCTCTCCTCCCAAGGGTAAGGAGGGCTCTGCACATGCAGGCAGCCCACCCTAAGGGAAGCATCCTGGGAAAGGGGTCAGTCTATAAAGTTCTGGGATCAAGATTAAGCACCACACTAGACCTTCAAGTTGCCCACTTGGGTCTCTTCTATGTGTATTTTTCTTTCCTTTCTTTTATATTCTAAAGTCTTTTTAAATAAACTTACACACTCCTGCTATAAAACTTGTCTTGGTCTCTTTTTCTGCCTTATGCCCCTCAGTCAAATTATTTCTTCTGAGGAGGAAATAATTGAGATTGCTGCAGACCCATACAGATTCACCACCAGTAATTTAGATACCGTCTACTGGCAACACTTTTGGTGTTATATACAAGAAATAATTGATAAAACCATGTCTTAAAGCATTTTTCTTATGTTTTTCTTCAAAGAGTTTTACAGTTTCAGGTCTTACACTTAAGTATTTAATTTTGAGTTGATTGTATGCATGGTGTAGGATGTGTGTAATTTTATTTTATTTTCGGCATCTTAATACTCAGTTTTTCTAACATTATTTGTTGACGAGACTATTCTTTCTCCACTGTGGATCCTTAGAAGTGTTGTTGAATGTCAGTTTAATATATATACTATATATATATATGATTTTTTCAGCTATCTACTCTATTCTATTGGTCTGTAAGTCTGTCTTTTTCGCAGAAACTTGTAATTTTTTTTTTCTTTTTTTGAGACGGAATCTCATTCTGTCGCCCAAGCTGGAGTGCAGTGGTGTGATCTTGGCTTACTACAACCTCTGCCTCCCGCATTCAAGTGGTTCTCCTCCTTCAGCCTCCTGAGTAGCTAGGACTATAGGTGCGTGCCTCCACACCCAGCTAATTTTTGTGTTTTTAGTAGAGGTGGTGTTTTACTATGTTGGCCAGGGTGGTCTGGAACTCCTGACCTTGTGATCCACTCGCCTCGGCCTACGAAAACGCTGGGATTACAAGCGTGAGCCACTATGCCCAGCTGAAAACCTGTAATTTTAACTAATTCAGCTATGTAATAAATCTTGAAATCTGGATGTGTAATACCTCCAACTTTTTTCTTTGCTACAGACAATGTTTGTTTCTCCTAAAAATTTATATGTTGAAGCCTGGTGCCCAATGAAATGGTAGGTAGAGGTGGGTCCTTTGGGAGATTATTAGGTTGTTGATAGAACTATGGACAGTAAAGGCCATTCTAATGAGGTCTCAGACGAATATAAGAAGTATGTTATTGAATGGTAGAGGAAAGACCATCATTATTATAAAGTGGCAAGGAATTTGGCTGAATTTTGTTTGCTAGTGTTTTGTTGAAGGTCCAACTTGTGAACCATAAAACTGGATATTGAGGTGACACTATTTCTAAGCAAAATGTTGAAGGTTCATTTTGGTTTCTCCTGACTGCTGATAGTAAAACATAAGAAGAGAAAATGACTTAAATATATAGAATTGCTAATCACAAAGGAAGCAGAATTCTCAGCCTGTTTATATTGAAAAGAATGAGAAGCCGGTATATTTATATTGAAAAGAATTAGAAGCCAGAGAATACTAAGGAGTAAGTAAGCAATTGCTTGATAAGGAGATGAATGTAGATTACCCTTCTCAACAGAAACCAGGAGCTCATCCCCAAGACAATCAAAGAATGACTAGGAAGGGAACACAGAGATCATCAGGGCTGCCCCTCTTATCACAGAGTGCAAAAACCTGGAGGCAGAGCAGTTTCAAAGTAGGGGCCAACAGCAACTGCCTGCCCTCAGTCTGTGTTGTTCCACACTTCCTGATATCACAGGGCTCCACTCCCCGTACCTCAGCTGCAGGTTTCTCTCCTGCCCCAGGTGGGGCTCTGATGGGTCTCAGTATGGGATGGGCCCTGGTAGCTGCTCCTCTGGAGAGCACAAACAGGAAACTTTGGCAGTATCTGTGCAGTGCTGTCACTGCCAGCTCACAGAAAACTGTAGCATGGGGTGCACCCAGCAGAGTTGTGGTTGGGGGCATTGCTGTGTCCATCTAGATATAAGGGATTGGGGCCATCACAAATAATTCCCATTATAGTGGTGCCCAGGCAAGTCATGAAAGTAGCTTTAAGATTTAATATCATTTGCCTCATTTGTTTTTGAACTTACATGGGACCTATTACTAACTTTTTTCCCCGTATTTATCCTTTTTGCAATGAGAATGTCTATACTATGGCTATCCCACAAGTGCATTTTGGAAGTATGTAACTTGTTTGGGTTTGCTGATTCACATGTAGAGAGACATTTGCCTTAAGAAAAATTCTACCTTGAGTTTCATCCATATGTGGTTTAAATGATGTTTGGAAGAGACTTTGGACTTTTTGAAGTTGGTGCTGCCACGAGTTAAGACTGTTGGGGTTGTTGGAATGGAATTAATGTATTTTTCATGTGAGAAGAACATTAATATTGAGGTACCAGAGATAGAATACTATAGACTAAATATGTTTCCCCAAAATGCATAAATTCAAACCTAATCCACAATACAAGAGCTCTTGTGAGTAGGATTAGTGCCCTTTTAAAAGGGACCCCAGAAATCTTCCTGACCCCTGCTGCCAAGTGAGAATACATTGAGAAGACCGTCATCCATGAAACAGGAACTGGGTCTTCACCAGACACCTAGACATCAAAGCTGACAGCATTTTGATAAATACTTTCTAATCTCCAGAATATAAGAAATAAATTATGTTTATAAGCTACCAGGCGTGTGGCATTTTCGTGATAGCAGCCAAATTCGACTAAGACATTTTTATTTCCCAAGATGGATTTGGCCTTTTGGTGTCTTTGTGGTTCTACATACATCTTATAATTAAAAAAAAAAAAAAAAATTGTAAAAAATGTCATTGAAATTTTGATAGGCATTGCATCAAATCTGTAGATTATTTTGGCTAGTATGAACATTTGACAGTGTTAATTATTTTAATCCATGAACAGATGTCTCTATTTATTTCTGGCTCTTTATATTTCTGTCATCAGTGTTTTGCACTTTTCAGTGAAAAGTCTTTCCTCTCCTTGCTTGAGTTTACTCTGAAGTATTTTATTTTTTTCCAAACTACTGTGAATACAATTGTTTTATTTTTTAAATTTCATGTTTGGATAATTCATTAGTATATATAATCATAACTGATATTTTATTCTGCAGCTTTACAAAATTTATTTATTTGTACTAAAAGTTTTTTTGTAGCATATTTAAGGTTTTCTATATATAAGAGTGTGTCTTCTGCAAAGAATACTTATTTTTCAGTTGAAATCTCTTTTAGTTCTTTTTTTTTTTTTTTTTTTGAATAATAGTTCTGGCAATAGCTTCCAGTATTATGTTGAATAGAAGTGACAAGAATGGACATCCTTGTCTTGTTCCTGATCTTAGGGAAAATGCCTTCTGCTTTTCACCTGTGAATATCGTGTTAACCTGTGGACCTTTCATATATGGCCTTTACTGTGTTGAGGTAAGTTCCTTCTATACCTAATTTGTTGAGAATTTTTATCATGAAAGAACATTGAATTTTGTCAAATGCTTTTCTGCATTTATAGAGATGATCATGTAATTTTTCTCCTTTATTTTTTTAAAGTAGTATATCACATTAACTGATTCTGCATCATAGGGGTGAATCCTGTTGGGTAATGGTGTATGTTTTCTAAAAATTTTCTATTGAATTCTGTTTTTTTTGGCATTTTGTTAAGAATTTGTATGTCTATGTTCATTAGGCATATTGACCTGTAGTTTTATTTTCTTGAAGTGTCTTTTTCTTTGATATTAGCATAATATTGGCCTCATTAAAATAAAGTTAGAATCATTCACTTCTCTTCAATTTTTTTGGAAGAGCTTGAGAAGGACTGGCTTTAATTCTTCATATATTTTATAGAATTCACCAGTGAAACTATATGGTTTGGGAATTTTCTTGTTGGAAAGTTTTTAATTACTGATTAAATAACTTTTCTAGTTATAAGTATGTTCATATGCTGTATTTCTTCATGATTCTGTCTTGGTAAATTGTATGTTTCTACGAGTTTATCCATTTCTTCCAGCTTATCCAGTTAGTTGCTGTATATTTGATTATAACAGTCTCTTATAATCCTTTTTATTTCTGTGGTATCAGCTCTAATGTCTTCTCTTTCATTTCTGATTTTATTTATTTGAATCTTCTCCCTTTTTTCTTAGTCTAACTAAAAGTTTATATTTTATTAACCTTTTAAAGTCAATATTTTTAAAATGTCCATACTACACAAAGCAATCTAAAGATCCAATGCAATCCCAATCAAAATACCAATGGCATTCTTCACAGAAGTAGAAAAACTCCTAAAAATGTATATGGGACCAAAAAAGACCCAGAATACTCAAATCCACTCTGAGCAAAAGAACAGAACTGGAGAAATCACATTACCTGACTTCAAATTATACTACAGAATTGGTATTAAAGTATAGTAACCAAAACAGCCTGGTACTGGCATAAAAATAGATGCATACACAAAATAAAACAAAATAGAGATCCAGAAATAAATTTATACATCTACAGTGAACTAATTTTTGACAAAGGTGCCAATAGCATACACTGGGATAAGGATAGTCTCTTCAATAAATATTGCTTGGAAAACCGGACATCTATATGCAGAAGAATGAAATTAAATCCCCATATATTATCATATATCATATGCATTAATCAAATCCAAATGGATTAAAGACTTAAATCTAAGACCCAAAGCTATGAAACCACTAAAAAACAAAACAAAACAAAAATTAGAAAAACTCTCCAGGACATTGGTTTTTGCAAAGATTTATTGAGTTAACCACTCTTGTGTTGCTGTGCTGTTGAAAGATTACAATGAGAGGAATGTCCACTTTTTTCTACCGCCTTAATTGTGGCTAGATTTACACTTGACTGAGATGCAGGTGCCTCTGTATTTCTTTCTGGATCTCTCACAAATGGAATTGGTCCATACAGTAATGTTGAAAAAGGAATATTCATGGGGAAAAAAAAGGGTAGATATTCTGCCTTCTTGCTAATGTCACTTCTCTATCAAAGAATTTTTTATCATGATAATTACTGAGAGAGCTTATACTAAACATTTCTACATTCTTATTGCCTTAAACAAATATGGGGTATATAAGGCTATAGCAACTGTACAGTTTTAGGGAAATTGAATTATGATTAGATTTAGAGAAATTCAGTGATGCCAGCCTTAATCTTATTGAGCTGTTTAATCACTCCAAGCAGCTGCCCTCTTTAGACTTTCCATTATTTATTAAAAAAAAGCATAGGCCTTATAGGTTATAAGCATAATCTCTTAATAACTGACTTCTGTTCTCTATTCTGTTACTAATAGTGTTGAATTCAGAAGTTTTTTCTACCTGAATTGCTAGAAATATTAAGGGCAGAAACATGAAAAGTGTGATTAAGCCAAAAAGCACTATGCTGTCTTCCCATATTGTGCATTCCTTAGCTCTAAAATTAGTGAGAAGCATGACATGCAAGTGCTTGGTCCTTGGCATATATCAAGGAAAGGCTGCCGTACAAATTACTTTAGCACAGTGGTTCTTACAAAAGTGGTGAATTTTACCCAAAGGTACATTTGGTGAATTCTGGAGACATTTTTAATTGCCACAACTGAGAGTAAAGTGGATTATTAGCATGTAGTGGTTGGAGGCCAGATATACTGCTATACATCTTATAATATACACACACACACAAACACACAATAACAATTGTCTGATCCAAAATATCAATAGAACTGAAGCTGAGAATTGTGCTGTTAGCCTAATGAATAAAAATCTGTGAGTAAAGTGATGCAAGTAATATTTCAAAAGTTCCAATGTGACTTCCACGCATATTTATCATCTACATGTCTGTAGCAAAGCAGTTGGAAAACTTTAATCCTGTTATTGGCTAATTTTGTTACGCTCTATGCTGTGTAACCTTCCAATACTGGTTTCCATTTACATATTTTAGATAAGTAAGCCTTATTTGCTTTACATATATTTTTATCTGTGTCTGGCCATCACATCAATCTGAAACAGGTATTAACATTTTTCAACATGGTGGAAATACAAATTGATAGCAGTAGTAAGATCTAGACGATACAACCGAACCCATTATGATCAAATTGATTTGGAAAAGGTTGCAAGGTACTATAGAACAAAAGCCAGAAAAGATATTTTGAAATCCATATCGTGTGCTAACCATTCATAATCTAACGCAACAAAAGTCTTAGAATATACAATGTTAGCAGGAGACTATAATTCTCAAAGATATTAAAATAGAAACTGTATTATAGAAACAAAGAAATACATGAAAATTTGCTATATTCAGACTATTGTTACCTTCTCAGGGAAAAAAACATTGAGCCAAGGAAGGACATAGCCAGGTAAAAGTTACAGATTCTGGAGCTTACTGCACAGCATTTCCAAGACACTGTGATAAAGGACCTATAATGAATAACTTTATGTGTGTGTTTGTGTGTGTTTAGAATGAAGGGTAGCATATGAGGTTTCAGTGATGGTGGGAAGAAGTTGATGGTCAATACTAAATTTATAACATAAATTCACTTGTGAAGAATGTGGTTATTACTCAAATATCTCAATAAATTATGCATATTATGAGTGAATGGAATACCCTGACATATCTCCCAGAGAGTAGGATTGGGAATGCATATTTTACAGTATTAGGGAGCTCTATATTTTCCAAAGCCAAGAACTGTGGTAGATCTGAATCAATTCAGGCTCTCTAAACAATAAGATGACATTGACTTTTTATGTTAATTAAAGGGTTCTTGGTGCCTACTAAATCTTGAATAATGATCTGGATTGACTGATGTGAAAGGTGGATATGAGCTTCAGACTTAACACTTTTTCTATTTCTGATGCTGCCGACTTTGACATGGAAACCAAGGTAAAGTACTTTCAGTGAGCTAAAAGAAAAACCTCTGCAATAATTGCCCTTTCTATAACTATCGTTGAGGATGGTTATGAGGGAGGAAATAAGGGAGCTAAACTCTTTTGAATGGAAAGCAACAGGCAGTTTGCCCCTGGCTGAAACGCAAAAAAAAAAAAAAAAAAAAAAAAAAAAAAAGGATCTCACATCATCATCAGCCCTTGTGATCTTATTACTTTTATGGTGTCACATGTGTAAGCTACAGAAACATGTTCTGACTGGAGTCTCTGGCACCAGTACGAAGGAGAGTCTCAGCAGCAGTTTTGGTCTTTGAAGCCAATTAATATCTGATAAAATTGTTCGTGACTCCACTTTATAATTAGTAGGCTTCTACTTAGCAGAGGTTAAAGATGCAATCACTACTAAAGAACATCAAATCCCTTCAAGATCAGGGATTTCAGTAACATCCTGTCTAATGTCAACAAAACATTCAAATAAGGAGCCAAGTAAATACGTTGATTAAATAAAACTGGTCCATACAGAAATACGAAAATCAGCACCATATAAGAAGAATCCATAATATTCCTAAAAATATTACAAATGTGTCTTTTTAAAGTACTTTATCCCAACAAAATGATCTATATCTGGCAAAAGATGTTCACTCACCATTGATCATAATTTGCAATATTTGTCTTATATTGGCAAATCCCCCTCCATACACAAACACACACACACACATATATATATACACTATAGTGAATGGCAGCATTATATCACAGTATTGAGAGAGACAGAGAGAGAAACAGAGAGAGAACATAGTACATAGTATATCGTATACAGATATAGGGTATGTACATAATTTATTGTATATACTATGCTGTATTTATATATTGGCTAGAAAATTGGGAGGCAATAGCATATATCATAAGTCACTCCAAAACACTTATAAATGTGTTTTCAAAGAAAACAAGAAAAATGTGTTTCAAAGAAAAAAGGATCTTATTTTAACTTAATCACAAATTACTAAATTCAGAACATTTAAAACTCATAAAATATTAATATATGTCAATATTCAAATATCACCAATTGTCTAATAATGTCCTCTTACAATATCAATGCATAGTCAAACATTATAATACATATTTGAACAAAGAATTTCAAGTGATAGAATAGCTAATTCATTATTATTTTCTAATAAATTTTATACATTTATTTGCAATCATGACTGGTGAGAGAGTACACAAAATAGAAAGCCATAAATATGTGCAAAATCTGACATAATTAAAAGTTAAGGTAGCTTTTTTTGGAATACGTTTTAGTATACATTTTTCTAGAAGCCAAATAGTAGTCCTCTTGTGCATTACTGGACAAGCAAACAATAGCTGTGGACCATGTATAAAACAAACAACTTGCAATGAATTCTTGAAGGGAATATATGGTGCGAAGCTACTTTTTACCCAGTTAACATAAAGACATATCTTGTTTTTCTGAGTAAGTAATCTATACCCCAAAATGCACCTGTACCCTCGGCTGCCTTCTGGAAAAAAAAAAAAAAAGTATGATTAATTAACTAGGGTTTGGTTCATAAGGTTTGTGATGTTATCTGCCTAAGGAGTATCGAAGCAATTATTCACTTTTGAAAATGAGGAAAATGGCAAATAAAATGTACTTTGGGGGAATTTGAAATATGTTTCTTTCAAGAATATATCCAAAGTTGGAAGTCAGCATGGGATCATGTAAAGGCTTTGCAAACGTAGGCAGGTAAAACTCTGAAAGTCTTACCCCAATGAGAACACACATAATATTTGTAAAAGGTTTAGGTGTTGATTTACAGATTTCTTATTATCTAACTGATTTTAGGCATATGTGCCTGAAGATGATGATATTCAACAATTTTTTTAATGATATGCCAAGTGAGTCCTTAAGATGTGACATGACACTACTGTATTATATGTCTTAGCATGCTATTTTCTAAATGCTAATGAGAATGGTTCTAGCAAATAAAATGTTAACACAGTCTAGAATGAAAAGTTAGTGAAGCACAAGCACTCATACTTGACTACAATTCTTGGGTGTTCTTTATTTTTGACCACAAACATAAAGGAACATAGAATTTGCAACATTTGCATGATATCTATATTGATCTTCCATGCACCACATGGCATTTTCTACTTCAGTCTGCATCAATAACCATTATTTTGTAAGTTGGTTCCAGTTTTCATTACAGATTATAGACTATCGTTATTGCCACAACAATCATTTCACTACATATCATACATATGTAATACATTTATTATACTATATGTTGCCTTCTTCTAATATGAAGCACCTTTATACCAGACATCTTAGAGATGCTGAATTAATATCAGAATTAACCCAAAATCCTTATTAGACCATTACATTAGATACATATTGAAAACAATGAGTTTAATGTTCATCTGTGTCACCCAATATTTTAAAAAACCTCTACTCAATAAAGCAATGATAAAAGTGACACTAGTATAATACTTGTTCCCTCTACAACTATGTTGACTATTTCTTATAAATTATCTTCTTATGTGAAATCACTTATTAATAATCTGTTACTCTAGGGCAAAGGGAAATATGGTGTCTAGTAATGTGGATCCTTACATGACAGTTTTTAACTTCTTATAAACTTTAATTTCAAGATCACTTCTATAGCATAGTATTTATTTCATAGTACTCAATTATAACGATTCAAAAGATGAAATTGTAATTTGACAATACCATGATGAAAACTGTGGTTCTAAGGAGTATAAAGGTTTTAGGACTACAGCTTAAATCACTGTCACTGAGACCAGTGTTTAATTAGTTTTAGATACCTTCTCTACTTAAAACTGATATATTAACTTGCTGGAGCTTTGTTTTTCATTACCAAAGTCCCAGACTGATTAACTTGTTCTATGATCTGTGTAATCAATTGTTTATCATGAATTGAACCAACAGCTGCAGAATACAGTTGGAAATAACCCAGGAGCAAAGGAAGACATTATTTCAGGAAGAGAAAACAGAACAGAAGGAATAAAGCCAACTAAAATGTAACTTACACAAAGAAGAGTTTAAAGGTGTCTCTAGTATGCTACTTAACTATTAACAAGAAACAGTCTCAGCCCTCAGGTCCTAAAGTAAACACACTGACAGTGTAGGAGTAAATTATCCATGAGAATAAAAGAAAGATTGAAGATCTTGTTTTACATGAGGTTTAATTATGCTCTTTAAAAAATGATGTTCTTCATATTTTTGTTATAATTGTATATATCTGTTGAAATTACATGATTAATATATTCATACATGAAGTAAAACTATTTGTTTCACTTTTGATACATATATTCAGGAAAGTCTATTTGAAATAGATTTATAATTTATTAATACTACATATATTAAGTGTTGTGCTAATTATAATAAGTACAATTATGTTGATACTTGATGTGAGCAGAATAACAGTACATTATTCAGCAGATTTTTAAAATTTCTTTATTTTTAATTGATTAATGTATGTACCCTTAACACTAACATAAATTAGATTTTCAAAAATGTTTTGAAATTAAATAAAATAAATTAAAATTAATTTTTTCATAATACAAATTTAATTTGTTTTTTTAATTTTAGTTTTTATTATTTATTTTTCAGTTACTTGCTCTACTTCCTCCCAAAGGATATCAGTCCAATCAAAAATGTTGCATGTCACTCTCCTCAGCATCCATTTTTGGAGAACCTAATTAGTGACAGTATCCCATAAGTAAATCAGATAGAATTCATTTTATAGCATTTTCTTCTAAATGGTATTAGTTTTATTAATTGAGCCTATTCCATTTTTCTTCCTTGATAAAATTTTAATGACTTAGGGAAGTATAAAGTTACTTTATAGACAATGATTGAAATGATTGGTCGTATTAGCTTTAGCAGCTTTATTTTAAATATTAATTATATGTCTTCCTGAACAGTTCATTGACTGTCTCCACTCTAACAATTCATTTTCTCAGTAAAAATGAGAGAATGAGATCAGAATATGGATGCATTGCAAAAGGTGGAGCCCTGGAACAAAAGTAAGAAGTAATATGCTTTCAAGTTTTTTTCAAATTTGCTTTAAAATTTTTCTATATCATCTACATATCATCTATCTATCTATCTATCTATCTATCTATCTATCTATCTATCTATCTATCTATCTATCTATCTATCTATCATCTCTCTGTCCAATCTAGATTTCTGTGTGAAGGAGGAAGGGGGAATACTATATTAGAATCTTCTTTCAAATAAAAATATTGAAGAAATATTTCAACTTTTTAAAAATTTCAAAGTCAGTTTTATCCAGGATTTTGTAATTGCTCAAGTCACTGTTATTTTGAATAATGTACAAATTCACTAATCTGATTAGTGAATTCAAATTCAAATTCAAAACTCAATTTCAAAGCTTGTTATTTCTCTGTTGAGAGATTCAATTTCTTCCTAGTTCAGTCTTGGGAGGGTGTATGAGTCTAAGAATTGATATTGATGTTGAGCTTTTTTTCATATGATTGTTGGCTGCATGTATGTCTTCTTTTGAAAAGTGTCTGTTCATGTCCTTTACCAACCTTTTTATAGGGTTAATTTGTCTTTTCTTGTATATTTGTTTATGTTCCTTAGAGATGCTGGATATGAGACCTTTGTCAGATGCATAGTTGACAAAAATTTTCTCCAATTCTGCAGGTCATCTGTTCACACTGATGATAATTGCTTTTGCTGTGCAGAAGCTCTTTAGTTTAATTTGATCCCACCATTTGCCAACTGTTGCTTTTGTTGTTGCAACTGCTTCTGGCATCTTCATTGTGAAATATTTGCCCATGACTTTGTCCTGAATGGCATTGACTAGATTGTCCTCCAGGGTTCTAATAGTTTTGGGTTTTACATTAAATCTTAAACTACCTTGAGTTAATTTTTGTGTATGGTGTAAGAAAGGGGTTTAGTTTTCATCTTCTTCTATGGCTAGTCAGTTATCCCAGCACCATTTATTGAATAGGGAGTCCGTTCCCCATTGATTGTTTTTGTCAGGTTTGTCAAAGATCGGATATTTGTAGGTGTGTGGTTTTATTCTGGGTTCTCTATTCTGTTCCATTGGTCTATGTGTCTTTTTGTATGACTACCATGCTGTTTTAGTTACTGCAGCCTTGCAGTATAGTTTGAAGTTGGGTAACGTGACACATTTGGCTTTGTTCTTTTTGCTTAGGATTGCCTTGGCTATTCAGGCTACTTTTGGGTTCCGTATGAATTTTTAATTAGTTTTTTCTAGTCTGTGAAGAATGTCAATGGTAGTTTAAGAAGTACAGAATTGAATTTATGAATTACTTTGGGCAGTATGGCTCTTTTAATTATATTGATTATTCCTTTCCATGAGCATGAGATGTTTTTTCATTTGTTTGTGTCATCTCTGATTTCTTTGAGCAGTGGTTTGTAGTTCTTCTTGTGTAAATGCTTTACCTTTCTAGTTACCTGTATTCCCAGGTATTTATTCCTTTTGTGGCAATTGTGAATGAGAGTTTATTTCTGATTTGGTTCTCAGCTTGACTGTTGTTTGTGTATAGAAATGCTAGTGATTTTTACACATTGATTTTGTATCCTGAGACTTCACCTAAGTTGTTGATCAGCTTAAGAAGTTTTGGAGCTGAGACTATAGGGTTTTCCATATGTAGAATCATGTCATCTGCAAAGGATAGTTTGAATTTCTCTCTTCCTATAAGTATACCCTTTATTTATTTCTCTTGCCTGATTGCCCTGACCAAAACTTCCAATACTCTCTTGAATAGGAGTATTGAGAGTGAATATTCTTGTCTTGTGCTGGTTTTCAAAAGGAATGTTTTAGCTTTTCCCCATTCAGGATGATGTTGGCTGTGGGTTTGTCATATACAGCTCTTCTTATTTTGAGGTATGTTCCTTCAACATCTTCTTTATTAAGAGTTTTTAACATGAAGTCATGCTTAATTTTATCAAAAGGCTATTCTGCATCTGTTGAGATAATTATGTGGTTTTTGTCTTTAGTTTTATTTATGTGATAAACCACATTTGTTAATTTTGTATGTTGAACTAGCCTTGTATCCCAGGGATAATAATGGTGGATAAGCTTTTAGATGTGCTGCTGGATTTGGTTTGTCAGTATTTTGCTGAGTATTTTTGCATCAATGTTCATCAAGGATAATGGCATGAAGTTTTCTTTTTTGTTGCATCTCCGCCAGGTTTTGGTATCAGGATGATGTTGGCCATAGAATCGGTTAGGGAGGAGTCCCTTCTCTTCAACTTTTTGGAATACTTTCAGTAGGAATGGTACCAGCTCTTCTTTGGTAGAGTTCATCTGTGAATCTGGGCTTTTTTTTTTTTTTTTTTTTTTTTTTTTGGTAAGTAGGCTATTTATTACAGCCTCAATTTTAAAGCTTGTTATTTCTCTGTTCAGGGATTCAATTTCTTCCTAGTTCAGTCTGGGGAGGGTGTATGAGTCTAAGAATTGATACATTCCTTTAGGTTTTATATTTTATGTGCTTAGAGGTATTCATAATATCCTCTGATGGATGTTTGTATCTCTGCAGGGTCAGTAGTAATATATCACCTTTGTCACTCCTGACTGTGTTTATTTGAATCTTCTCTCTTTATTAGTCTAGCTGTTGCTCTGTTTTGTTAATTAAAAAACAAAAACAACAAAAAAACCCACAGGCTCCGAATTCATTGATCTTTTGAATTTTTTTGTATGTCTCTATCTCCTTCAGTTTAGTTCTGATTTTGCTTGTTACTTGTCTTCTGCTAATTAACTTTGGGCTTTGTATGCTCTTGGTTCTCTAGTTCTTTTAGTTGGTGATCTCATGTTATTAACTTGAGATCTTTCTCACTTTTGATGGGGGCTTTTAGTGCTATAAATTTTCCTCAATACTGCTTTCACTGTGTCCCAGAGTTTCTGGTATGTCATATTGTTGTTCTCATTAGTTTCAAAATACGTTTTTATTTCTGTCTTAATTTTGTTATTTACTCAAAAGTCATTTGGACCAGTTTATTCAATTTCCATGTAATTGTGTAATTTTGAGTGAATTTCCTAGTCTTAATTTTGAATTTGATTGTGGTATAGACTGAGATACTTTGTTATGATTTCAGTTTTTTTTGTTGTTGTTTTTTGTTTTTGTTTTTGTTTTTTGCATTTGGTGAGGAATGTTTAAATTATTTATGTTTAAATTGGAATGTTCCAATTATTTGATCAAGTTTTGAGTATGTGCCATGCGGTGATGAGAAAAATATATATTCTCTTATATTTGGGTGATGAGTTCTGTGCATGAACGACAGGTCCAGTTGATCCAGTGCTGAGTTCAGGTCCTAAATATCTTTGTTAATTTTCTTTCTCAATGATCTGTCTAATATTGTCAGTGGAGTGTTAAAATCTCTCACTATTATTGTGTTGGAGTCTAAGTACCTTTAAAGATCTCTAGGAACTTGCTTTATGAATCTGGGTTCTCCTGTGTTGGGTGCATATATATTTAGGTTAGTTAAGTTTTCTTGGTAAATTGAACCCTTTACCACTATGTAAAGGTTAAAAAAAAAAAAAAAAAAAAAAAACAACAACCACCAAAAAAAAACACCAAATTGAACCTTTTACCATTATATAAATGTATTACCCTTCTTTGTCTTTTTAAAATTTTTGTTGGTTTGAGGTCTATTTTGTCAGAAACTAGGATTGCAATCCCTGCTTTTATCTGTTTTTCATTTGTGTTGTAGATTTGTCTCCATTCCTTTATTTTGAACCTATGTGTTTTATTGCCTGTGAGATGGGCCTCTTGAAGACACCATACCAGTGGGTCTTGGTTCTTTATCCAGTCTGCCACTCTGTGTCTTTTAGTTGAAGCAGGTAGTCTATTTACATTCAGGATTAACATTGATATGTGTGGATTTTATCCTGTCATCATGTTAGTTGGTTATTTTGCAGACTTGTTTATGTGGTTGCTTTATAGTATATTTCAGTGTGCTTTTGTAGTAGCTGGCAATGGTATTTCATTTCCATAATTAGTCCTTCCTTCAAGAGCTCTTTAAGGCAAGTCTGGTGGAAACAAATTCCATCAGCATTTGCTTGTTTGAAATGGATCTCATTTCTCCTTTACTTATGAAACTTAGTTTGGCCAGATATAAAATTCTGGGTTAGAATTTCTTTTCTTTAACAGTATTAAATATTGGATCCCAATCTCTTCTGGTTTGTAGGGTTTCAGCTGAGGGGATCATTGTTAGTCTGATGGGCTTCCCTTTGTAGGTGACCTGCCCTTTTTCTCTAGTTATGTTCAACATTTTTTCTATTATTTTGTCCTTGGAGAATCTGTTGATTATGTGTTTTGGGGATGACTTTCTTGTAGAGTATCTTAGTGGAGTTCTCTGCATTTCCTGAATTTGAATGTTGGTATCTTTAGCTGGCTTGAAAAAATTCTCGTGGATGACATTCTGAAATATGTTTCACAAGTTGGTTCCATTCTCCCCATCTCTTTTAGGTACACCAATCAGGCATAGATTTGCTCTCTTTACATCTCACATTTCTTGGAGGTTTCATTTATCCTTTTTCATTCTTTTTTTCTCTATTCTCATATACCTGTCTTATTTTTAAAGATGGTCTTCAAGCACTTGGTGCTTGACAACTTAACAACTGTTCTCTTGTTAATACTTGTGTTTGCATTATGAAATCCTTGTAGTGTTTTTCAGCTCTTTCAGGTTAGTTATGTTCTTCTCCATATTAGCTCTTTTGTCTGTCAGCTCTTGCAATGTTTCATCATGACTTTTAGCCTCTTGCACTGGGTTACAACATACTACTATAGCTCAGTGAACTTCTTTTCTACCCATATTGTGAATTCTACTTCTGTTATTTCAGCCATCTTAGCCTCAACCCAGTTCTGAACTCTTGCAGGAGAGATGATGTAGTCATTTGGAGAAAAGAAGGTACCCTGGCTTTTTGAGTTTACAGCATTCTTGTGCTGATTTTTTTTTTTTTTTTCTCATCTTTGTTGGCTTATCTGCCTTCAATCTTTGCAGTTGTTGACTTTCTGATTTTTTTTCTTTTCTTTTTCCCATTTGTTGACTTGGAGGGTTTGATTGTGGTATAAGGTGGGTTCAGCCACCTAGCTTTGCTTCTGGAAGATTTTAGGGGACCTGTTTTCAGCTTCCAACTCCTAGACTTGTGCTGTAACTCTGGGAGACTTGTACTGGACACCAACTTTGTTCTCTGGCTCCTTGAGATTTGGAGTTAACTGTGCTGGAGGACCAATGGGCAGCAGCTGCAGCTGAATGCTAGCAGATGCAGGAGTGCCTGTCTCCCTGTGGGCAGTTACCATGGTGGTGGAGGCAAGGCAGTTGTGGAGGTCTGTGTGCTGTTACAATGGAAGTGGTTTGGGTTTGCAGCAGGGTATTGGCCAGCACAGGACCATGTGCCTTCTCTTTGACCCACAAGCAGCAGTGATTGCTCCAGGTGTGGGAAGATACCCTGCTCCCTGAGAAGCTTTAGCTAAGAAAAGTGATGTGGGGAATTGCAATGGGCTTGGGGGAAGTTGCAGTTTGGGGCAGAAACATGCAGGCTGGTGTATGCCACAGAGGCCATCTTTCTGGCACTCTTCACTGGTCAGGCAAGGTACTCCTGCATGGAAACTATGGTATGAGCCTCCAGGGTGCCCAAGACTGCCCTGTAAGCTGGCATGATAGGTTACTATTTATTTTCGTGTTTACTATTAATTACTTTCTTCATTATCATCCTTGGAATTCCTTTATCACTGCCATGATTAGATACAAAATTTCTGGATACCAGATTTTATATATGTAAACATTTTTGGTTGATTCCTTCTTTTTATAGATCACATTCTGTAGTTATGGTGCTTCTTCAGAAAAATTAGTTAATTTTTATTTTAGTATCTGAAAGTACTATTCTATTCAATTACTTGATTGGTATGGAATTGTGTATAGATTTTTTTATCAGAATTTTAAGTAGTCACTCCACGGTCTTCAACTTATCATCAAGGTTCTAGTTTCTATCACTGATCCTTTATATTTGTCCTACTGTTATCAAACTCCAAATGTAGATCTGTGTACCCAATGCACAGTAAACCAATCACTGACACATCAGCACCTAGGAGCAGAGAAAGGTGTATTCAATTTGGCAAAAGTTAGAGAGTGGGAGAGATAGTTACTCAAATTTGACTTCCTTTCAACATAACAGAGGGCTTTTATGAGCAAGATAGAAATACGGGAGGTGGGATTTCCCAGTGATCAAAGCTGATTGCATTCTTCAGATTCTAGATCTCATCAGTTAATTTCAGAGTTATTGACATTAATTACAAGGTCTACATGATGTAAGAAGCATCATTCTTTGAAAGAAAAACAAGTTTATCAATCTTACAGGTAGTTCTGGAGGTTCGGATATGAATAAAGTTAATCAATTACCAGTGACTACCCTCTACCAAAATGACTACTTTCAAGCAATCATTCACGGAAGATGAAAAGGATAACATAAAAGCAAAATAAGTAAAATAACCATCCTATGATCTTTATAAGAAAGGTTTGGTCACACTACCATTATCTTCCTGAGAGCTTTTAAGTTCTATTCATTAATTGTAGCACTCTAAAAGTCCATGAAAATATGTTCTGATTAATAAGTAATTTAAAATTAATTTTCTTGGAGTTCTTAGTAATCTTATTTTTTGTGTGTATTGGAGGAGGAGGTGAAATTCTTTTATTATTTCTTTTATTATTACCTTCTCTCTTTTTCCTGTGTTCTTAATTTCTGAACACCTTATTGATATTGGATCAGTTTTTATGTAATGTGTTCCAATATTGTTTCCTTTATGTTCAGTCTTTAGAACAATATATTTGATGCAACATGTAAAGATAAATAATATTTTAATGTTCCTTCTGTGTGGGTGAATCTCACATAGTGGCCTTACCTATTCTGGAATTGGTGTCATAGACCAATGTGACAAGGAATTGGGGCGCTACTTTTGATGTTCCAGGTATCTTATTGTCTTATCTGAACCTTTTAATTTCTTATATTATTCAAATATTTGGTAAATATTGATATTAGGTAAGGTTTGACAATCTCAGTCTATCTGTTAGCTTAACTAATTTCCAGCATTCTGAGAGTTAAACATAGTAAGACGATAGAATTCTTTTTTATTCTATTGGCTTCTGCTTAATTCAACCTTTTCTTTCAATATGACTCATTTTTATTACATACATTGTGCCTGATATACTGTTATTTGAAATCTCTTAGGTTTAATTTTTTTCCTCCGGAAAGTAAGCTTCATCTATTTTTCTTAGAAGAGTGTAAGTGCCTGGATACTTGGATGAGTGAGGGAGGGATGGAGAATTATCTAACTTAGCTTTCTAAATACTTTCAAGTAATTCCTCTATTTCAGCTTTACCATTATCTCACACTTAAAAAGTTACTGGGGTCTCCAATGTCTCACACTTAAAAAGTTACTGGGGTCTCCAATGTCTGAAAGTTTTGACTTACTTTAGTTCATTTTTCTTGTTAACATCTTTAACTCCAGACATCTTTTTCTTAGTTACTCTCTGACCATCTGCTTCATATTTGGCAAAATTGTATTGTAAATTGTTTTATGTTGCTTCTCTTTTCCCTTTGTGTTTATGCATGTCTGTGCAAGTTAATCATTTACTATGATGTCAGTAGACTTTTGAGTGGAATTGGACATCATATGCATGTAGAAAATCTTTTTCAAAACAAAATTTACTGGAATATATTTCAAATTTCAGTAATACAGATTATGCAATGTCACGCCCCAGACATCTATAAAGATTTCTACCGAACAAGTCAGCCATTGAAGCAGATTATTCGCCATCTGTGATCCTCAATTCCAAAGGAATTTTTGTTTCTGGTAATGGCCAAATAAGCATCTATATGAATGTTTTTCTACAGATAAATATAAACTTTGAACAAATGTAAAAAGCAAAAAAAAAAAAAAAAAAAAAAAACCCGCCAAAGGTGCTGAAAATGACCCTAAAAAGCATATTCTGGAGGGTAGTCTACAATAGAAAAGTGAAAATGACACTGACTGAGTCTCTCATTTACTTTAGCTGTTAGACTAAAGGCAGTTCTAAACCATGCCATGGATAGTGGCCAAAACTGCAATAGAAAGGGCATTGTCTTTCTGATGTTAAAGACATACTAGAAGAGAGAGTTTGGGACAACCATAGCTGCTAGTAAGTGAGAATACACACTGCACAGGAAAGAGCTAGAGAAAGAAAAGTTCGCCAACTTGGAATTATAAATTGTGTCCACGTTTCTAGAATAATGACTTTGTGGGTCTGACTCTACGCAAGTCACCTAAGGATAAAATAACTGAACCAAGACTTCAGCTGCCACACAAAGATAGATTTTGCAGAGGTGTGATTTCAACCAAGTAAATTACATTATAGACTAAATAGAAATAAAAGATTCAGAAGAAGATTACAGAACTCATGATCTCCAAAACATAATATTCAGAATTTTCAACATGGATCCTAAATTATTCCAAGACATGAATGAAGAAGAATGTTTGTATTTTCAAGATAAATGAAAATCAACGGAGACTGACAGCAAAATGACTCAGATGTTGGAATTAGCATAATAAGGATTTTAAAGGAATTATGCTGAGTGATGTAAAGGAAAATATGTTTGGAATGAATGAAACATTAAGAAATCACAGCAGAGAGATAGAAATTACAAAAATATGACTACATAAAGACAGTAACAAGGTGTCATTTCAATTTATATGGAAGTAGAAAGTTCTAGCATATACAAAGCAATTCTGAAAAAAAAAGTATAGTTCAAAGCAATTCTGAAAAAGAACAGCATGGTTTAACTGCTCACTATAAATGTTTTCAAGAATATTATAAACCTATAGGAATCAAAATAACATGGCAATGGTGTAAAGATTGATGAACAAAGCCATAGAATTGAATTTGAAATTCAGAAATAGATTTACACATATTGGGGGGGCTATTTAATTTTTTATGAATATATTAAAGCAATCCAACGAATGTACAGGGAAGGAGCATTTCACATGCCTGGGTTGCTCAAACCCTGTATATTTGCCATAAGCATCTTTCTTCAGGATGGGCTCTTGGCTGGCTCTTCAAAAATGAGCTCTGAGGCTCTGGAATATTCTGCCTGAGAAGAGTTCTTCTGTACTTCTGATGCCTCCATCCATGTGGTAAAAAATTGATCAAACTGTTTACACTAATGATGTGTTTTATTGTGAACAACTGTTTTTGTAAGCCTGAGACTTTATATTGCACAGTACAAGTTTAAATGGGTAGATTTTATTAACAATGAGATTTATGATAAGTGTCTGAAGAACTAAAATCTCAATAGCTGAGGACACTTATACAGGTGCTGCATGCCTATGTGGCCGATCCCTAATAAAAACCTCTGAAGACGAAGGCATGGTTGAGCTTCTTGACTGGAAATACATCACATGTATTGCCACACATCATTGCTGGGATAATAAAGCACATACACGGGACTCCACTGTGGGAGGACACCTAGAAGCCTATGCCTCAATGTCTTATAGACTTTGTCCTATGTACCTTTACAGTTTGCTAATTTTAACATGTATCTTTTCATTGTTAAAACAAACTAAACATGGAGATAGTAGCTCTTTCGAAGTCCAGAGAATCTTCAAGGCTGAAAGTGGCCATGAGGAGTCTCTACCCATAAATAAAACATATTTTTAATGAATGATACTGAAATAACTATATTTATATGGAAAAAATGAATCTCCATCCATAACTCACAATATATCTAAAAAAATTCAAAATGAATTATTGACTGAAACATAAAAGCTTATACAAAAGATTTTCAGAATAAAATACAGAAGAAAGTGTATATAACATAAAGCTAGGCAAAGATTTCTTATAGGTAGATAAGATACAGGACAAATGATGACATATGGAAAAAATGATATATTTGACTTTACCAAGAATAAATCATCAGTGAATCAAAATATTCACAAAATACAACTCCTACAACAAAACATTATAAAGACAAACAACCTTTTAAAATGGGCAAAAATGTTTGAACACACATTTTATACATTAAGATATATAAGTGGACAATAAACACATAAAAATTGTTCAGCATCAATAAGTAAGTAGGGAATGGTATATTAAAGCAATGTTGTGATATCATCACACACCCTCTAGGAATGGCTAAAATTAAAAAGACTGATAACATCAAATATTGGCAAGGTTAGGGCCAACCAAAATTTTCATACATTGCTGGTAAAAATGAAAATATCACAACCACTTTGGAAAAAATTGTTAAAATTTTTTACAAAACTTCATATACATCCATTATATGACCCAACCATTCAACTGCTAGACATACACTCAAAATGAAGAAAGGCATACAAAAAGATTGCTACAAGAATGATTTTAGCAGTTTCACACAAACCAGGTGTTCGTCAATAGGAAGATGAAAAATCAAAACATGGTATAGCTATAAAATTCAATAATATTTAAAATATAAATATATAAAAATAATAAATGAATGTTGTAACTAATATTATGGTTGAATCTCAAAAATATTTTGCTGAGTTAAACAAGCTTTGCACAAAGTAGTATATTATGTATGATCCCATGTATAAAAAGACCTTGAATAAGGAAAAACAAATTATGATAGAAAAGATGTTGCTTCTGGTGATTGGGGTGGAGCTCTGATGGACAGGGAAGGAGCATGAGGGAGCTTTGTGGGTTAATGGTAATGTTATGTACCTTGACGGGGGTTTGGTTTACATAGCTGTATTCATTTGTCAAAACTTATATTAAATGATGCAATTAATAATGATGCATTTCATTGTGTGTAAATTTTACCCTAAAATATTTTTAGACAAATTGTAAAACCTAGTTAAAGACATACATGCTGATATTTTCAGGGTTACCTGTCTTGATGTCTGCAACTTACTTTGAAATGTTTCAAAAGGAAAATAGAATAATGGATGGAAACAGGGAGAGAGAAATGGATAGATGTATAAATCAAACAAGCCTATCTAAATGTTAAAGCTTAATTATAGGTGATGAATGTAGCAGTGTTGAATGTTAAATTCTTTCAACTTTTATGTTGAAAATTATCATAATAAAATATTTGAAAAACTTATACATTGGAATATCACAGCAAATATACTATTTTTACTGTGATTTTGGAACTGAAGTTACTATTACTGATGATAGTATACTGAAGTATACTATTTGTACTGTGATTTTGAAACTCAAGATAATTTCCTGCAGAAAGTTTTTTGACAATTTTACTTTTGAAAATTCCCATTGATCTGTTAGTCATCTTCAAAGTGTCTGGAGAAAAGCCAGGAAACATATATAACAGCAAATGGACAATTTCTACTGTTTTCATTACTTTGGCTTTAGAATTGCCACTACTGCTTGCTTAATATTTAAAATTTGCTGGTCTTAAAGCAACAGTCTATTTTTCAATCTTGGGAAAGATTATGATTGTATAACATACCAGATGGATCCATTACTACTGTTAAAAAAAGGACTAGTTGCCTGTATGATTGCAAACTTAATAAAGAAAATGAACTAGGAAGAATGAAATAAAAAGTTATATTAGGTTTATTACAGTCTACAATGTTCTCACTGTCCAGAAATAGTCTACTGAAATTTGGAGATATTTCATGATTATGCCCTTATATTGTCCCTATTCCTTCTGTTTAAATTTTTATAATAGCTCTTTAAAATGCATTAGTTCTTATCACCTTTTAATCTATCTCTATTTTGTGCAAGCAATAAGATAAATGGCTAAATGAGCTCAATTTGACAACATTGTAGGCATATTCTCATACTTTATCTTATAGATCATCCTAACACACTCATTGCACTTCACTGAAATACCATGCCTAGTTCTTAATATCATTTCTAAACTTAATAAGGAACAAGTCAAAACCATAACAGAATAAAACAGTCTTCAATAAATTTTTTCAATGTTTTTCTACCTTTATAGATAACTGTCTAAAGTATGAGCTTTTATTATTTTTTTCACTTAATATTATCAGGAGAACCCACTCCCAATGTTTAATGTGGGTTCTTTTCTATTTCCTAAGTGTCTCAGCTGGGTTGAGAAATAAAGGGAAAGAGCACAAGAGAGAGAAATTTAAAGTTGGGTGTCCGGGGGGAGACATCACATGTCGGCAGGATCCGTGATGTTCCCGGAGAGGTAAAACCAGCAAGTTTTTATTAGCGATTTTCAAAAGGGGAGGGAGTGCACGAATAGGGTGTGGGTCACAGAGATCACATACTTCACAAGGTAATAAAATATCACAAAGCAAGTAGAGGCAGGGCGAGATCACAGGACCACCGGATGAGGTGAAATTAAAATTGCTAATGAAGTTTCGGGCAGGCATTGTCATTGATAACATCTTATCAGGAAACAGGGTTTGAGAGCAGGTAACCTGTCTGACCACAATTTATTAGGTGAGAATTTTTGTCCACCTAATAAGCCTGGGAGCACTATAGGAGACAGGGACTTATTTCATCCCATCCGCTTCGACCATAAAAGACGGGATGCCTTAAAAAGGGGCCGTCTATAGACCTACCTTCAGGGCACATTCTCTTTCTCAGGATGTTCCTTGCTGAAAAAAAGAATTCAGCGATATTTCTCCTATTTGCTTATGAAAGAGGAGGAATATAGTTCTGTTTCCGTCTGGCTCACGGCGGCCAGTTCCAAGTTAACTCTCTTTTTCCCTGAACATCTCTGTTATCCTGTTCTTTTTTTTTTTTTAAAGATGTCCAGATTTCATATTCAAACACACATGCTCCACAAACAATTTGTGGAATTGATACAATCACAGAGACCTGAGGCGACATTCGTCCTCCTCAGCTTACAAAGAAGATGACTGGATTAAGATATTAAAGACAGGCATAGGAAATCACAAGGATATTCACTGGGGAAGTGATAAGTGTACGTGAAATCTTCACAGTTTATGTTCAGAGATTACAGTAAAAACAGGTGTGAGAAATTATAAAAGTATTAATTTGGGGAATTAATAAATGTCTATGAAATCTTCACAATTTATGTTCTTCTGCCGCAGCTTCAGCCGATCCCTCCCTTTGGGGTCCCTGACTTCCCAAAAGATCGTATTATAATTTTACAAGTGCAACTGAGACCCTCCAAAATTCCTTCCTACATTCAATTCCTTTCTTCTTTCTCCATTTGATAGCATTCATCCTATAGGTAACATCCTTACTGCCACCTCAACATTTAAAAAATAACCAATGCAAAGTTTTCAAAACAGAATTATTTGTACTCCTCTATTTTATTAGTTTATACCTAGTTTTATAATAAAATAATAGAGGGACTTTGTGATTGCATGTGGCTGGTGTCACTCTAACTTTATGCAATACGTTTCACTAAGGTGTTGGCTGTGAATAACACCACCCTTATCTCCCAGGATGGACCCTAATTTGCATAATTCATTCAGAACCATATCAATACTCTGGTCACTGTAATTGCTGTGATAGTAACAGCTTAATGCTTGAAGAGACATTTCAGGTGACAGTATGAGGCTTAGTGATAATCAGGTTAAATTTGGTGTTTTTCTGAATGTAGGGCATGAAGGTGAGGAAGCAAGGAGGCCATATTGTTTATAGTGCACAGGACAGTGTGGAAAAGAACAAGAATATTGCAGCTCAAAACACTTTTAATTCAAGAGATGAGAGAAAAAAAAATGTTCTAGGGCATCTGAGGTCTCATGTCTATACACCAAACTTTCGACAGCTTGGAGTGTAGATGTGAGACCTCAGATGCCCTAGAAATTTTGCTACCAAAAAACAAGCTATCCTTAGGATTGAGTGAAGATACAATAGAAGGGAGAGGTACAGAAATCACAAGAAATATAAACAAAAATATGATCAAACCATGCTTTCAAAGTAAACTTTTTCAAGATATGTTTAATGATATAAAGCAATACATTCCAGTATGGTTAAAATTAATTTGAGTTGAGTTTTAAGTCTTTTATAACTAATATTATCCTAA
Organism: Macaca mulatta; assembly: GCF_049350105.2. NCBI lineage: Eukaryota > Metazoa > Chordata > Mammalia > Primates > Cercopithecidae > Macaca > Macaca mulatta. The sequence continues at coordinate 68,604,772 of NC_133410.1, forward strand.
CTGAAGTATGTACTTATGACATTGCATGGTTACTTCTTGTATGACTTTCTCTCTATTCAGTCAAGAGCTCCTGAGAGGAAAAGCCATTCCTTCATCCCATATCTGTAAAATTTAGCATAGAGTCTGACTCATATAATAAATCAGTAAATATTTACTTAAAAATGAGTGGTAGTCATGGTCATATACATTTTAAAAAAATAAACATCCATTTATTTTTGGTCAAATCAAGATGCACATATGTTAGACTCTCATCATTTGTGGATTCCATGTGTATGAATTCACCTACTCACTGTTATTCTTAACCCCCAAGTCCATGCTCACTGACCTTTTGCAGTCATTCTCTCAGATAATGGAAACATGTGAGTGGCCAGATGTGTTACTTCCATAAGGGTGGATGCTCTGCCTTCTTGTTTTACTTCTCACGCAGTAATGATAAGAGGATGGTAGGAGGCAGTGCATCCTAATCCAAGAAGCTTCACTCTGGAGTCAGTTGAAAGGCCAGATAGAAATTTGTCAACTGGTAGTTGGGTAGTCTCAGTAAGTCACCTAACACTTCTGAATTTACTTTTCTCTTTTGTAAGATAAATAAAATAGAAGCTATTAGGATGATCTGTTTTTTGTGATTTAAGATTATAATCTATGTGACAAACATGTGTACACATACACATTTCTCCTAGAAGCAGTGTTTCAGTGTCTGCTAATTCAGAGTTTGTGGATGACTTTGTAAAACATTAGTGTTATGAAGCATAAAAAATTAACTGTTTATGCAAAATCATACTTAAATAAATGCATGAATATATTTGTTTGGGCTAGGCTATAATAGGATATATTAGAATAAGTCATCTAGACAGAGTCTTGCAACTTGTGGCAATGACTGCAATAGCTGAACTTCAAGGTCCCTGTAATAAGGGAAGAGTAAACAGAGAAGGCATACTGGACATTAACTACATTTAAAGTTATGTGATTCACTTTGCTTCAAACTTTATTGATAATACTCATGATGGCCAAACTTAATAGAAGAAGGAACCAGGGGATTTAGGAGAGCACGTTGATATTTGTTAAACCTACACATTTGCAGCCACAATGTATATACTATTTGATTGTATAAATTACATTTTCCAAAATAAACTGTGCAAGTTCTTACATAAAAATTCTCGAGAAATGTTCTAAAATTTAAATATGTAGTCAGATATTAATAATGTTATGCTCCTATTGGAGTTTGTAAATATTTAAAAAATAAATTAGAGAATTGGATAGCTCCCGTAGTCAATGGCAGTACTAGAGTCAGTTTTCTATCAATAACTTGAATAGCATTGTTTATAAATATAACTATGAGTTTCAAAATATTAGTTATTGTTGTTCACATGGTATCTGAAAAGCAAATAAAATAAGAAAAACTTATTTTAAAACATTATATTATCTCCATTTTATAATAATATGCCTAATGTGCATTTCTTTAATCTCCAGATACATTTTCAGTAAAATCACTTCTAAGTGTAAAGCAACAGTTTCCGTTCTTAGTACACAACAACACTTTTAGTAAATGTGGAAACTCAGAATATTGTGCACTTACTGTTTTTTTTTTTTTTTTTTTTTTTGAGACAGAGTCTCGCTCTGTCGCCCAGGCTGGAGTGCAGTGGCCGGATCTCAGCTCACTGCAAGCTCCGCCTCCCAGGTTCACGCCATTCTCCTGCCTCAGCCTCCGGAGTAGCTGGGACTACAGGCGCCCGCCACCTCGCCCGGCTAGTTTTTTGTATTTTTTTAGTAGAGACGGGGTTTCACCGTGTTAGCCAGGATGGTCTCGATCTCCCGACCTCGTGATCCGCCCGTCTCGGCCTCCCAAAGTGCTACTGTTTTTTTTTAAGATTAGCAATTTATTTTATTTTATTTTATTTTATTTTTGTAATTTAAAAATATCGCACCTGAAAAGGTGTCTTGAAGTCAAAGTGAAATGTTTGAAAAAAATACAGCTTGAAGGGGAATTAGAATAGAGATCAAACAAAAATGATTAAGAATCTGAAATGATGTACCTTTTTTTTTTTTCTTTTTAAGAATACTAAAGTTGTTCCTTTCAAAAAGAAAGTACCAGGCCCAAATGATTTCACTTGTGAATTCTTCTAGGGATATAATTATGGATGAAATGATGCAAATTCTCCAAAATTTTTTTAAGAAACTAGAAAGAGTAACAGAAAGAAAACTTCCTAACTTATTCTGTGATTCCAGAATTATCCTAATACCGAAACCATATCAATACATCACAAGAAAGAAAAACTGTAGAGAAATAGCTTTCATGATCATACAGGTAAAAATCTGCAACAAAATATTAGCAAATTAAATCCAACAATGCATACAAAAAAATTAAACACTGTGACTATGTGGGATTTGTTCCAGGAATGAAGGGATGGTTCATTATTTGAAAATCTATCAGGATAATCCACCACATTAACAGGCTACAGAAGAACAATTATGTGAGTGTAACAAGTAATGCAGGAAGAAAAAGCACTAAAAAAATACAACACCATTCATGATAAAAACTCTCAGAAAAGTGGGGATAAGGAAAACTTTATCAGCATGATAAAGAAAAGCTACAAAAACAAATAAATAAACAAAATCAGCTAACATCATTGATATGCTTTGGCTCTGTATCCTCACCCAAATCTCACTTCGAATTGTAATAATCCCCACATGTCGTGGGAGGGATCCAGTGGGAGGTAATTGAATCATGAGGTCAGGATTTTCATGTGCTGTTCTCATGATAGTGAATAAGTCTCACAAGATCTGATGGTTTTAAAAAGGGTAGTTCTCCTGCACATGCACTCTTGCCTGGCACCATGTAAAACATGACTTTGCACCTCCTTCGCCTTCTTCATTATGGTGAGGCTTCCCCAGCCATTTGAAACTGTGAGTCAATTAAACCTCTTTTCCTTTATAAATTACCCAGTCTTGGGTATGTCTTTATTAGCAGCATGAGAACAGACTAATACAGTCATATTTAATGGCGAGAAACTAGCCTTGATATTAGGAAGAAGGCAAATATGTTGACTCCCACCATGCATATTTAACATAGTACTGGAAGTACTTACTAGTTGAGTATGACAGGAAAACGTAATAAAAGATATACAGATTGGGAAGAAAGAAATAAAATTGTCTTTATTCAGCATGATTATCAATATAGAAAGTCCAACAAATCTACAAACACACACATGTACACACACTCTCACATACACATGCAAATCTTCTGTAACTAAGTAGCAAGTATAGCATTAGGCAATTGGAAGTTAAAAGAACAAGATATCAGTAAACATGAGTTAGGATGGATAACCCCCCCCCCCCCCCCAAAATACCAATTGCTGAAAAGAATGCATAGCAACAAGAACTCTCATTCATTGCAATGAGAATGGCATTATTAATTTGAAAGGTACTTTGCCATTTTCTTAGTAAATTCAACATAGTATTACCATATAATCTAGCAATTATACATCTAGGTTTTTAGCTGACTAATTTAAAAACTTACATCCACACACATACAAAAATCTTCACATAAGTATGTATAACAACTTTGTTTATAGTGGCAAAACTGAAAGCAACAAAGATACCCTTCAATATATGAATGAATAAACAAAACATGATACATGCATGAAATTGAATTCTGTTTAGTGATAAGAAATGAGCTATCAAGACAAGAAAAGACATGAATTAATACTAAGTGTGTATTTCTAAGTGGAAGAAGCCAGTCTGAAAAGCTGTATACCAGCATTATTCCAGTTACATGACATTACTAAAAGGCAAAACTGTAGTGACAGTAAACATGTCAGTGGTTGCCAGGGGTTAAGGAGAAGGAAGGGCTGAGTAGCTGAAGTACCAGGTTTTTCTTTTTAGGGTAGTGAAATGATTCTCTATGATACCGCTGTGGTAGATACTTAATACTTGACACTGCATTTGTCAAAATCCCTTGAACTTTACATCAGAGAGTGAACCTTAATGTATGCAATTTTAAAAAATTAGGAGGTTAGAATTTCCAGGATGGAATGCAGAATGTTACAAAACAAATCTAACTGTATTACAAATGTATGAAATGACCTAATTGAAGGGAGTGGGGAAAAAGCGTCCACCTACTTAATTTTGGAAATAAATAGAATCTGTTAGACTAAAGAAAAAACAAAAATGAAACAAAAAACAAAAAATGACTTTACAAAAGCCCTGTACTCTAGTTAATAAAGTTGTTGCTCACATTGGTACTAGTTAAAAATATACATACCACTATGCATGTATGCTATAGTTGAACAAATAAGTAAATTGATGGTGGGTGGTAGAAGCCAGTTTTCTCACTATTGGAGTTGCAAGTTATAGAAACGCAAGGTAAGGAGGCTAGAATAAAGCATTTAGTAGTGAATTAGTGTTGGAGATGTCAGCAAGAGACCATGTTTATCTTAACATAGTTACGAATTGTTTACATATAAATATTTAGAGATCTGTATATAAACATGGGTTAATATACATCCATCTACTTCCTTGTTCTGTCAGCTAAAAAGGCCTACAAGCAATGACACCCAGTAGCAATGAGCACAACTAACACATAGATCTTGGGTTTTAGAGCCATTATTAAATAAAAGGAAATAGGAGTCCTTGGAGAAATGACTGCTTTTAGGATTGGGGCAGGAAATGTGCTAGATGAGCCTAGGGCATCTTTTAGTGCCAGAAACTAAGGATGAGCTGATAAATACATAGATAAGTAACTACACAGCCCATAACGATGCCAGTATGTCAAAGAGACAGGATAACCAATTTAAAGAGCTCCCAATGGCTAAAGCTATAATAATTTGGAAACAAAATTAAGTAGTATTTGATTGAAACCTAAATTATAAAATGAATATCCATGAATAATACTGATATGAATAATTGAACAAATAAATAAATTGGGGAGATGAGACAAATCTCCAGTATATAAAAATTCCGGATAAAGTATGTATACTGCCATCATAAGAGTTCAGTCCTAAAGTGTGGGCTAGACATAGTTATTTCCTTTCAAAGAGTACAAGAACACAGTGGAGAAACCTGACAAATACTACCTGAGCCAGGTGATCAAGGTCAACATCAATAACGATAAGTCATGTTGACAATGTGTATCCTTGGTATGATGAGATAAAAATGGCACTTTACCTTTGTAGATTTTCTTTCAAAAAGCCATAACACCATGAATCATGAGAAAACTATCAGACGAATCCCAATTGAGGGGCATGCTACACAATCCATGAGCAGTACTCTTCAAAACTATCAGGGTCATCAAACACAAGAAAAGTCTGAGGAACTGTCACAGTCAAGAAGAGCCTTGTTTTAGAGAAATAATAACTAACTGCAGTATGAAATCCTAAATGGGATTCTTGACAAGAAAAAGGATATTAGGTCAAAATTAAGAAAATGTGAGCAAAGTATAGTTTTTAGCTAATAATAATGTATTAATATTGGTTCATAAATTGTAATAAATATGCCATAATATGAGATGTTAATAATGGGAGAAACTTGGTTCAAGTTACATGGGAACTCTTTGTTCTAATTTTGGATATTTTCTGTGAATATATAACTATTTCAACACAAAAAGCATATTTAAAAAAGACAGCAGTGAGAAAATAAGTAGTTAAACTACAGATTGTGATGAATTATAAAATACTGATCTGATAGAATACTTATATTTAGCTTATATAAAAATTACTAGGACTAAACAATAAAAAGACACATCTAAAATAGGTTATTTTCATTAGTTACTTTTAAATGAATTATTCCAATTGATATTTTTTCTGGCTGAACATTTTGGTGGGAATTTCAAAATAATCACTGTACTCTTTAATTGATACTTTAATATATTAAAAGAAGCTCAACTCTAACCAGAGAGTCTCACAGTGGTTTCATCTTGGAATACACAGTGAATCATTGCTCTGTGAAATGATGTGGCTTTATAGATTGTATATTTGTGTGGGTGAAATAGAGGGAGAGAGAGGGTAAAGCCATAACTCATGAGGCTCAGCTAAGAATTTAAATTGCATAGTCTGCCTTCACTGAGAAAGTAAATTGCATAATCTGTAAATACCCAGTATTAAGACATTTGTCAATGTCTTTTATTGATTAAGCTTTTTCTTAAATCAAAGTGTATGTTTCTTAACTACTCAAACTGAGAGACTATATTGTTTATATAAATTTATTCTACTATATTTCTTCTTTACTTTGGGAGAACATTTGTATGTTTCACTAATAAGCATTCCCCTTTTTTAAATGTTACTGGTTTGTGTAATAGGTAGAAATAGGTAGTAAGAACTGAATAGAAATTTCCCCTAAATGAACATATGAGTACAAAATTAAAAAGTAAGAGCTGAGGGTTGTGGACAGAGTGCTTTGTTTCAGATATAAATTATTATATTTTAAGTTCACAGTAGGAGCCTCTTCATTTAAAAGTTAAATGGAATGAAGCAGATACTGTAGTTGTTGCTTACTTCAAAATTAGCCATTCAATTAATGAGCGATGTTGGCAAGGGTTAAGGATCAAGGACTCTGCATTATTCATTCATGTATTTATTATGTATTTCATGCCACAGTACATTACCCTGATTCCATGTCTTATAAATAAGAATTGGGAACCTTGTAACACACTGAATACCAATGTATCTTAGCTGTGTAGAAATGTATTACAAGCACATGCATTAAAATCATAGCATATTAGATCTAAGACCTTATAGGTCATTTAGTACAATTTTATCATTTTTCAAATGGTATAGGGTAGGCATAAGAGTTGTTTTGCAGAAATGAAAGAAAGGGTAGGTTAAATAGCTTCTCAAAAGTCATATGCATGCTTAGTTTCTGAACTAGAGCTAGAATCCAGGCATCTTTATTTTCAATGTAACACACTCTTCACTTTATTAGGCTAATAATTTTAAAAATGTGACAACATGATATCAACTTTATGTAAAAATGTATGAACTCTAGTAAAAAATAAATAGAATATAAATAACCTGTATGTGTATTTTAAACAAAATTTTCTGATACTAGAAATTATATTAAATAGAATTTATTTTACATTTTACTGTAATTGAAAAGAAACTCTATTTTAAAATAATGACAATCAGATACTTAACATTTTGCATTTCAAGACTGTTAAGCTCTTTTCTTTTCCATCATTTTTAAATCCCTAGTTTGTATTTATTTTTCTAAAAATAATTAATTTGAATAGATAATATCTGATTTAATTTTCTATATTGGATATGTGTAGTCTTACTCTTCCTAAATGTGGAAAGGTAAGTAATTCAATCCTGGAACTTTTCTATGTAAAATAAATTTTACTAAACTCTAAATATGTGGTAAATATTTTTTAAAAACATAGAACATGATCATAATAATATTTTATTTATGGCTAGCTGATATTATCCCAGAGTGTTTCTGTTCTTCTTCTTAATCTTCTGTTTCTCTTACTAATAGCTTAAATAATCTACAATTAGGCTGAGGATTCGAAGCAGCTTGATAGAGCAGAAAGAAAAATGAATGGAAGGCTAGAAAGCATACATGACAACACCACCATGACCTGTTTTATTGAACAAATGCTTTGTCTTCAGTTTCCTCAATCTTGTAAAAGAAAAGGGATAAATAACATCTTTGTAACTATTTTATCCATTCCCTAAATACCATATTTATGATTTTTGACTATGAAAAATAGCAAGTCTTATAGTTTACTTCACTGATTGAACATCATATAAACTGAAATTCAAAAATAATCACAATTTCAGTTAAAATAGAACAGTATCCATTAAAAGTGTTTAAAATGGAGATTGCTGGTATTTAAATAAATATAGACTACAAATCAACTATTTAGGTCACTACAATTTAATTAAAGACTATTGAAAGTACCATTTATGAATTGTTTACCTTTTGAAAAGGTGCACAAATAGCTCAAGAGGTGAACAATTCATAAATGGTACTTTCAAAAGTCTTTAGTTAAATTGTAGTAACCTAAATAGTTGATTTGTAGTCTATATTTAATTAAGTACCAGCAAAGTGGGGAAAATTCATACGTGGTACTTTTTCATGGTAAATAATACCTTTTCCTTGCGTAGTTTTAGAATCGGCTTTACAAAACTCTAGCAGAATTTCTGAAATAAAATTTGGTTTTTGAAAGAAATGTGAAAAACAAGTTGTTTCTTAACCAAATGCACTTTATTAGGTTAAAATTATGAAAGTTTAAGAATATTCTGGTTAATTAATAATTGTAGATCAGGAAACCAATTGGGTTTGAGAGTTTTAAAAAACTATATACCATGTACTTGTTTTTGTATTCCATTTAACTGTAGAGGATCAACATAAAAGCTTCTATTTCTGGCAGTGCAGCAGACCCTATAACCTGAATCATCTTTGAAATCTATATTTGAGCTCCCAGGAAAATAAGTAAAATTCCTACTAGCCAAAGAAGAAAGAATTGAGAATTAAAACAGTAAGAACATAAGCTGACATTATAGTCTTCTTAGGTGATGCTGGTGGCTCCCAGTCTCAGTAACCACAGTCCTTTCATTTTAATGCCCAGTCATAGAAATAAAGGATGAGACTTGGATCCCATGAAGTGAGAGGTTATAATTGTTTCCTCCATAAAATGCCAAGGACTATAATAGGCTATATTTATTGTCAGTGAAAAGGTAGCAGAAAAATAAAATAAATCCTAGAGAATAAACTTTATATTTACTTAAAAAGAGCCTTCAAATGCTGTAACTTTATTTTTTATTTATTTATTTATTTTTTTTTTTTTTGAGACGGAGTCTCGCTCTGTCGCCCAGGCTGGAGTGCAGTGGCCGGATCTCAGCTCACTGCAAGCTCCGCCTCCTGGGTTCACGCCATTCTCCTGCCTCAGCCTCCCGAGTAGCTGGGACTACAGGCGCCGCCACCTCGCCCGGCTAGTTTTTTGTATTTTTTAGTAGAGACGGGGTTTCACCGGCTTAGCCAGGATGGTCTCGATCTCCTGACCTCGTGATCCGCCCGTCTCAGCCTCCCAAAGTGCTGGGATTACAGGCTTGAGCCACCGCGCCCGGCCCAAATGCTGTAACTTTAAAATCATGTTACATTAGTGCCTGTTTCATGAAAAGCACTTTCTGAAAATATATTCATTTATTTGCATATATCTGTCAAAATATACCAGGTCACTCAGTCCCAAATATTATTTGATAAAGGAAAATTGTAAGAGTGTAGACAAAGCAGAGTTTGTCTGAAAAAGGAAAGGTTAAATATGAGATAGCAAATCTTTTTGTATATTTATGGCATTTTTCATATAATAATTATACATGCAGAGTAGCCATTTAGAATGTTTTCATAATCAATGGTGGGAGGAATCTCTTTTTATATATGATGAGAATAAGCCATACTTCTGATTGAAAGAATAGCTATTGTACATAATGCATCTGGAGCTTTTCACTTAGAAGTCAGATGTTTCATTCATGAATATCACAGTCAGTGAATGTTAAAAGAAGGCTAAATGATTCTAGATTGGTAAGGCTGTGCTAGCGTCCTATTTTGTAGGGCATCTGTAATAGCTCTATAATTACAGGAGAATTACATGTTCCCACAAATTACTTGATAATTATACTTGATATTACCAAGTAATTCAAAGATTAGTTACTACATAACTTGCAATTTTGAGATCTCATTGAAACATATTTCTTGTCTTATTTTAAGGGTTTGGTGATACTCTAAATAGCGGACATCCAGAATGCATTTCTAATTATTTTTAGGTCACTTTTCTGCATACATTTTTTAGAAAAAGCAAATATCACAAAGGGCAAATAAATGAAGGTGTATGAGTCATTTATCTTGATATCTAATTTCTGTTCATCATACATTTCATCATTACATTTTCTTTAAACTAGATGGCTCTGTGGAAACAGCCAGAGGATTCTAATAAAAGTGACTTTTAAACCAAAATATTTAACTACATAAGTTAATATACAGTACATTGATATAATGAAAATATTTATTTTGCACAAGCACTTATAACTATATTTGGATTGATAGCAAGCCTTAAAGGTCAAATGGCAAGTCAGTTAGGTTACATCAGAGACTGAACAACATTTACATAACATTAATTTGCATACAGAAATTATAAGATTTTAGAACCAATGAAGCTAATATGAGTGCAACTATAGAGCAACTGAAATGTGTTTGAATATTTGCGTGTTTTAACAAAAACTGAGAAAAAAATGTGGAATGCGTCTTTGTTATCCTATACCAGTTGATTGTCAATTACTATTTTATGTTGTGTTTATGGGATGCATAGATCTTTGCTAGCAAGGAGACAACTCAATGAGGAAGTAGGAGCTGTGGCTGGTACTATGTCTCCCTTTAAACATATTACAAAGATCATTTAGTTCAGAGAACAAGAGGAATTCAAGCAGATTGGCGAATTTCTAATGAAAACTAAAGTATTAGGACTCTCAAATGAAAATTTGTACTCTTTAAAAAAAGTATTAAGAATTTAAAGACAGTAACAGCTGAGCGTTAAGTAAAGCATGAGGTCTTTCTGAGCATGGACTCTGCAATTACACAAGTTGCATGTCTATGCAGCTGGCCCTGGGAGCAGGGTGTAATATATTCACTTTTGTGGCCCATATTGGCCATGGCACAACAAGAGGGAATCCAGAATAGATAATGCTTACAATTCCAAGCTAGCAACTTAAAATTTAGAAATAAAAAATACAAAATTCAAATGGTCAACTATGTAGAAAATAATAAAATTATTTCACTGCAAAATGCTGAAACACTTCTAATTTTCTCCCCCCCAAAATTTTTACCTTATAAAATTTATTATTAAAAATGAAGACTGAAAATAAATGACTGAGATATTTAAGAAATCAAAGAATAAGCCACATATGAAAATATAAGATTTTACCATCACTTTATCAAAGGACTATTTTAACCCATAAGACAAATTTAACCAATAAGACAAATCATGTGTCTTCACATGGCAAAAGCTATATATACAATAGGTTAGCTATTTTTTCAATCAAAAGTATGGCTAATTCTCATCATATGTAAAAAGAGATTTGTCCCAACACTGAGTGTAAATACATTCTAAATGGCTACTCTACTTGTATAATTATTATATGAAAAATGTCATAATAGAAAAAAGTTTGCAATCTCATATTTAGTCTTGCAATTTTCTAATGCTGCAAGGCATGGGAGCTCCGTGGAGTCTCTTTCATAAGAGCACTAATTCCATTTTATGAGGGCTCCCATCACATGACCTAATCACCTCCCAAATGTCCCAATGCCAAATAACATCACATTGGTCATTAAGTTTCAACAGATGAATTTTAAGAAAACATAGCCATTTGGTCTATAGCAGAATGTGAATGAAACTCACAAGATGTAGTGGTGTTTTAGTTATCCATTGGTACTTTACAGATAATTTCCACTCTTCTTTATTTTTAATTTTTGTGGGTAGATATTAGGTGAACATATTATGGGATAAAGGAAATATTTTATTACAGGCATACAATGTGTAATAGTCACATTAGGGCAAATGGGGCATCCATCACCTCAAGCATTTGTTTTTTGTGTTAAAAACAATCCAATTAAACTCTTTGCTTATTTAAAAATGTACACTTAAATTATTATTGACTATAGCCACCCTGTTGTGTTGTCATACTGGATCTTATTCACTTTTTCAAACTTTTTTGGTTCTCATTAATTCATCCCCACTTTCCTGTCCCCAGGCCTTCACTATCATTCCCAGCCTCTGATAACTATTATTCCACTCTCTATCTCTATGAGTTCAGTTATTTTAATTTTCAGCTCCCATAAATGAGTGAGAACACATGAAGTTTATCTTTTTCTGCCTAGGATATTCCACTTAACATAATGTCCTCCAGTTCTAACCATGTGTTACAAATGACAGAATCTCATTCTTTTCACCGTTCATTCTAAAATTCAGGAGAGAAATGTATCAAAGAAAGAATTGTCCAGTTTCACGGGAAATTTAGAGAAACTATTTCTACCCTGGGACTTGCCAGATTGGAAAACAAAATTTTTTCTCCTTTCAAGCTTCTCTAGCCGGCAAAATGTTCTCAAAGTAAGCAATTGCCTCAAGGCAGAGAAGAAATTGAGGATAAAGCTACAAGACTCTGTTAATATAGCAGAAAGATATACTCCAATACTTTTTAGACCTTGTTTTCTAAACCAAAGAACTTCTGAAAAAAATTGTACAGATTTTGATGTCCAGCAACTTGTCTGAAGTCCAGGCAAGGTAGAGAGCAGCACGACTTGAGGTCTGCTGTGTGTTTGCCTTTTGTCTAATTAAGCGAATCTCAGTAAGATACATGAAAAATCATCTGAGTTTTGACAAGTTTTGTGGCATCAAGAGCGCCATAAGATTGGAATTAAAAATCAAAGATGTTAAAATGGAAATAATCTTCAGTGTTCCAAAACTTCTATGGGCAGGAAACAGTCTAAGAATGCTACTCACCTGCAAACATAGGCCACTTCTTAAGGATAAGAAAAAATGACTCAGAGGTGGGGCTAAGAGCTCAGAAAATAGAGCAGGGAACGTAAGAATGCCAATCCTTGGAGCAAAACTGGTCTGTCTTACATACAATATATGTTTCTGAATAGATGGAGTTGGTGATATATGCCTGGCAGTCTCTCAGAAATGCTATAGCGCAATGCTTGCTATGTGTGTATCATTTTTCCCTTTTGGAACTACTATGATTACTACAGCAGCACAACTGTGACTATTTCTACTACTATATAACAACTACTTACCTTGAAGGTTTTTGTTGTTATTGTTGTTTTAAGATTTAGAACCCTAATTCTTTTAAGGTCTATGAAAAAATAAAGCAGTTTATTGCTCAAATATTCTAGACAGCTAATTATCACAGTTTGGAAAATGTGGCTCATTTGGTAGGTCTTTGTGATCTTGAGATATCATTCAAATATTAATAAAAATAATTAATGAATCAGTTTGGAAATAAATCGGGTTACATTGTTTGGGTAAGTGGGGTTAATGTGCGGCCTAAACACAATTGTCAAAATTGCATTTGAGCTGGCCTGCGCGGTGACTCACGCCTGTAATCTCAGCACTTTGGGAGGCCGAGACGGGCACATCACGAGGTCAGGAGATCGAGATCATCCTGGCTAACACGATGAAGCCCCGTCTCTACTAAAAAAATACAAAAAAAAAAAAAAAAAAAAAAAAAGCCGGGCGTGGTTGCGGGAGCCTGTCCCAGCTGCTGGGAAGGCTGAGGCAGGAGAATGGCGTGAACTCGGGATGCAGAGCTTGCAGTGAGCCTAGATCTAGATTGCGCCTCTGCACTCCAGCCTGAGAGACAGAGCAAGACTCCGTCTCAAAAAAAAAAAAAAAAAAAAAAAAAAAATTGCATTTTAAGTGGAGATTACCTACCTTTCTATATGCATCCGTTCATGACAAAATTAAATTGTCATCCTGAGCACTTCAAAATAACCATAAGATCTCTGATCAAAGTCAAAAGTGTAAAATTACCTGCCCCAGATACTTTTAGATAGTTGAGATTTTTTTTTTTGCCAATGGGAGTCAAATGTTAACATTTCTATCTTTATGGATGGAAAAATTCTGATGTAGTTACACAGCTATAAATTAGGTAGACTTTCCACAGTTCAAGGGAAAGAAAGTGAACAAAATAAGGAATCTGAAAAAATACTAGTTGCATTATAAATTTTCAGTCTTGGGGACTATGTTATTAGAAATATAATTTCTAGAGACAGAGAACAGAGCCTTCAAAAATGGGTAATTTCACTGTAGTAGTATTTTAATTTAAATGATATATATTGGTAAGATATATTTTAAACTTAATCCATTCTGCATGTTATCTAATCTACATAAATTATACAAACTCCTACCTAGAAATACAGTATGCCAAATGAATCATTGTCAAAATCCAAAAAATTGTTTAAACCTAAACTCACTTTGGCACATTAAAATGTAGTGACCCTTTTAATAAAAAATACATTAAAATTATTATTTTTATTCCCTGAAATGACACGATTTTATATTATAAGTGCTATTCAATCATTTTCTTCTGTTTCATCTATATTTTTGCAATAGTAATTTCAGAGGAGTTTTAAAAATTTGTATGCATTTTTGAAACGAAATTTTCTTACAGCAAATCTTAAGGCAACTTTACAGGGAAAAGGAGGTTGTTAAAATAATTTTTTTCTTCATTTTGGAGTAGACCAAATATTCATAATTCGAAAGAGCAAATATAGCTACACATTCTGTAATAGCACCTACGACAATTTGCATAGATTTCTAACCTTATGTTAAAGGTTTTTGTTGTAAAACTGAGTTTTAAATAGTTTCACCTGTTTCTCCTCTGTGCTCAAGTAGAAGCGATTGAAATTCTTTTTAAAACACTGAAAAAAAATGCCTCACAGACATTCAGCTACTGTCAAGGAGAGGGAATATATATAGCTAGGCACCGTCATCTAACATCCTTCTAAAGACTTGTCAGATCTCTACATAACGGAGAGATCATTTCTGCATTATAGGCATGAAAATGGTTGTAATTAACTTCTCAAATCCAACAGCATGGTGAGAGAGATAATTATAAAAGAATTCAAACCAATCTCAGTTTAATTATTCTGTACAGAGATGGGGAGGGGGCATTTCCAATAGCCTCCTGTTGTGCTATTGAAACCAAAGCAAGCTTGATTAGGACAGATTATGTCAAGTTTCTCTTCATCCAAATACTTATATTTACTCTCAAAGTAAAATGCAAGTGGTAACCTTTCTCAACTTACAGAACTATTGCATAGAATTTAGTTTAAAAGTCTTTCAAAGAGAAAAGTGGGTAATGAATTAGGTTGAGGTTATACACCTTGGAGAAGAAAGTTTCTCAGTCAAGGATTCAAATCTGATTTGACAACAATGGCAACAAATTAAAACGTGTCATTGTTTTTGACAGGTTTAAAGGCCCCTTTTATTTGATTTGTGCCATTATAATCTTCAGTATGAAGGGAAGGAGAGCACTACAATTTCTATTAACAGAGGAACTATACAAGTTATATTATTATTGTTATTATTAACCTGAATATCTGCATATTTCTGTTCTTTAGGTTTTTAATTTATATATCTTTGAAAATTAGTAAAAATCTTGTCTTCTTCCTTCTTTTAAATAGAAGGAATATTGAATTATATCACTGTTATTGTGTTGAGGTGTTCAAATGATTACAATAATGAATGAAGGACACAGAATGAAATGAGTAGGTATTGAGGAGAAAGCTACTAAAGCCTGAATAATATTATTATATGAGGACTTCTTATGAAATGCCCAGTCCTGATCAACCAAGGGACATTGCTAATGTGCCTTCTGTAAGCATCATTTGTTTCTGTATTATGTCATAAAATAAAATCATACACTCAAACACATTAAAACAAGAATTTAAAAATATGCCATGCAGAAGAGACTGGAGATTAAAATAAGCAACATGATCTTTGTTTGCTAATATATAAGAGACGGCAAGTATTTGCGAAACATAAAGCTAAGAAGACATTGTTATGTGCATTATTAAGCAATCTGGTCTTATATCAACTTTTGTTTAGAGCATATGGGCATGAACATTAATTATTATTTCATGTAACCATCGTTCCATAAGTAATAAAATATATCTTGGAATCTAATGCTATATAGACCAATAAATAACTTTAATATATTTTATTTATTCTTATTTTATGCTTATATTTGGGTTTCAGTTTTAATTTCCAATCCCATTTTTATATTTTTACTTCATTTGCTGTTTATTCTATTAGTACTAATGAAAGAAAATGTGCATTAAAAAATAAACTACATAATAGTCTAAAAGCATTTCGAAGAAAATGAGAATCAATTATCTCATGATTGTATAGGTATATGAAGTATGTGGAATGTTTTAAATGATAAAGCTTGATTAAGTCAAGTTAAGCCACACTGACTTATTTTTCAAGTCTATCCCTATTAAAGACCAGTTTCTATAACTGCTCAGCACATGTGGCAAACTTCAAAAGATTAGCTCTTTACAAAATTATTTCAAGTGCTGGTAAGTAAGTGATTATTCTTAGTTGCCTTGCCTTTCAATGAGTACTCTAAATTATTTTACCCTAAAATGGGTTAATAATTAGTTCCAGAAAAAATAAGCTATAGAAGCAGAATTTGCAATGTTAGTTCTGAAAATGTTGAGGGCAGCAAGTTATCAACTGATCATATCTTTTTTTTTTTTTTTTCCAAGATGGGGTTTCACTGTTATTGCCTAGGTTGAAGTGCAATTGCATGACCTTGGCTCGCTGCAACCTCCGACTCCTGAGTTCAACCGATTCTTATGCTCTTATGCTCTTCAGCCTCCTGAGTAGCTGGGATTACAGGTGCCTGTCACCACGCCCAGCTAATTTTTTTGTATTTTTAGTAGAGACAGGGTTTCATTGTGTTAACCAGGCTAGTCTCGAACTCCTGACCTCGGGCGATCCACCAGCCTTGGCCTCCCAAAGTGTTGGGAATACAGGCATGAGCCACCATGCCTGGCCATGATGATTTCTTTATAATAAAAATCTCATAGTCGCTTATAAGGGCAATTACTAATATTTTGGTCAAAAAAATACAGGAACTAAACACTGGGTAGGTTCAGATAAAGGGAAAAAGGAAATTTACTTCAAATAATGTTTTATTAGCAAAAAAAAAAGTCAACATTGTTGTTTTACCCCCAAATTGCTACAAATTATCAAGGGCTGATCATTTATATTACTAAGTTCACATGCTGCCAATCCCATCACAGGCACATCTTTAGAATCTCTAAATAAAATTTATGTTAACAAAACTATTACCAATATTATAAATACTTGGACTTAAAGAATCTTAAACTTATAAAACAACTTATACATATTTTATCCAAATTATCTACCAATTTAGAGATTCCATTTGCCAACCCTGACAAGTTAAAAGCTTCCAGAAAAAAAGTAGTCGGTTTTTTTTTTTGGAAAAAAGTAAGTTCTGCAATGCAACAAACTCAAGTGATATTTTGCAAATATAATTGTTCTTTAAAGTTTTATAAAGCAGTAGATTGACTTAAGTGATAAGTGGCTGTGTGTGTATGTGTTTGTGTGCATGCGTGCATTTTTATGTTCATATGTATGTGATCA
The DNA here is from genome assembly GCF_049350105.2 of Macaca mulatta. Classification (NCBI taxonomy): domain Eukaryota; kingdom Metazoa; phylum Chordata; class Mammalia; order Primates; family Cercopithecidae; genus Macaca; species Macaca mulatta. The sequence goes on from NC_133410.1 coordinate 68,621,933, forward strand.
CATATGAATGTATTCATGTATGTTTTATTAACATTGATGAATTTGATGACAAGGCAGGTTTCAAATTTCTATCTTTTGACAGAACCACCCCCTTTTTTTTCACTGTAGTAAGTTTAAGTTTTGCTTTATAATGATAATTCAATCAAATGGTATACATATTTACCTGATTTAGTTTAGAGGGTTGTCTGGACATGGAATGTTTCACTGCTTTATTTGGGACTGACCTTTGAACACACTGTTTTTCTATCCTACTTGCCAATGAACAAGGTTTCTGCCCTTGAGACTTACTGGCAACAGATTGGACAGTGCAAGGTTGAGGGAGAAAGCTGAGCAGTTGTGTCTCTTTCTTTTGTTTAGTGGCATCTTGTACAGTGCTTCTGCTTCATCTGTAGTCCCTGCTTCCACCAGCAGATTCACTGGGGTTTCTTCTATGAATGTGTCCAAATCATGGGCTCTGGTCCTCGTGTTTTCTTCCTTTGTCTTTCCATCCCTCAGAATGGTGACTGATTCTTGCTTTTGCTAATCTTGGAATTTCCTTACTACCCACTGTTTGAGCATTCTAGGCATGTTTGTACTTAAATCCTTTTCTTAAATTCTCTTTATTGAATTATGCAACATTCTTTTAGATTCCCTACTGGAATCTGACTTAAACCGCTACTGTTAGTTGATAATGGAGAAGTAAGTGATAATCTAGAGGAAAAAATGCATCACATTAATATTATATATTCCAACAAGTTATGCAAAATTTTTAAAAAGAGATAAACAAGAATAGTCAAAATCTGTCAACAATGCCCCTCGATATTACTTTAGGGTTACTGTTGAGACAGAGAGACCTGAGTTGATACAGTCACAGTTTTCTTCAATGATAATAGGATGTTTGAAAAAAAATTACAATAAAAATTTAGTTTGGGCCAGGTGCAGTGGCTCATGCCTGTATTCGCAGCACTTTGGGAGGCTGATGTGGGCAGATCACCTGAGGTCAGGAGTTTGAGACCAGCCCGACCGACATGGTGAAACCCCATCTTTACTAAAATTACAAAAAAAAAAAAAAAAAAATTAGTCGAGCGTGGTAGCACACACCTGTAGTCCCAGCTACTTGGGAGACTGAAGCAGGAGAATTGCTTGAATCTGGGAGGAGTGGGTTGCAGTGAGCCGAGATCACGCCACTGCACTTCAGCCTGGGCAACAGAGCAAGACTCTGTCTTAAAAACAAACAAACAAAAGCAAAAATTAGTTTGTAACTAGATTTTTTAAAGGCAATCATATTTCATATTTTATAAATAAGTAGTAAAATGTAATCTAAAGTACATCTTTAGTTCAGTTAGAATTTGTTAGAATTCCTCAAAAATGTTCAGTAATACCCATTCATTACTAAACATTCATAAGCTTACTTAAGTCAAATATGTACTATTATATTGTATAAGGAAATAAATGTGAAATACCTTCAGCTTTTTCTGCCATTGGTATGAATCTCTTGGTCCTTTCTGATATAACTATCTAGAACATTTTTCTTGGTTATGAAATGCAACTTCCTGCAAATAGCAGATTTTGGCATTTTGATTTCATGGGATGTCTCCATTAAATAGTAATTTGTAAAAAAATGAAACAAGTAATAGTGCTGTTTAATGTGTTTCATTTTTGAATCTATTTTGTCTCACAGCAGTTTTATTTTTTTTTACTTTGAGGCAAGAAAAAGTAAGATGAAATATTTTCTTTCCCTATATTTGTGTTACCTAGAAGTGGTTCATAATTAAAGTTTATTCTTTTCACCTTGGAGAATCTGACAAGGACAAAAGGTTCATATATCAGGAAATATCCTGAACTGGAAGGTAAGGCTCTCACACTTTGTGTACACAGTGTCCTACAGAGGTGACTATAATGACTGTAATACATCATCCGGAAACGGGGCTGCAGAAGCAGGGTGAATCCACGTCCCAGGAACAAAGGTTATTTATTTCCGCTGTTTTGATAGGAGCTGCTAGAAGCATTTTTCTAATGGTCCTAATGAGTCTCTGAAGACCTTGTTTCTTGTCTTGTTTCTTACAGTACCTAAAAATAGAAGTCAGTATTTGGCAGCAATAGAACTAGAAAAATAGAATCAAAAGCATTCAACAAACCACTTTAAAACATTTATTTATTTTTTATTTTTTTTTCCTGGATGGACTGTAGAAAAGTTTATGCTTGTATTCTATGGTTATCTTTAATCTCTTTAGGCAACACCAACAGTTGATATAAAATATATGTAATACATGCTGAAAGACTGGCTCAAATCCTTTGGATCTTTAAGGTATGGCACTTCTTAGTCATGTACAGAATCATTCAAATCTATTTGAATTGTGTTCTCTGATTATGTATTTAATACGTTCACTACCATGATCTCCAAATATCAAATATACAAACTTCTCTTTGAGAAACAGCTTTGTGCACTACAAGAGTAATGCTTAAAAGTACTCTTGGTAATTTTACAATTTCTGAGTTATACAAAAATACTTTAGCTGCACAGTTATTTTCAGAATGTTGCCAGCTGGACATCAACCTCTATATATTTTTAAATGTTAGGAATAAGGGGGCCTTGGGATAATGCAGACAGTTACACTGGATTAATCTTGACCTTATCAATACGACAACCTGGTGGCTAACCAGGCATCCCAGAACAGTCATTCTTTGTCACAGGCCTGAGACTAGAATAGATCATCCCAAAAGGGATCACATTCAGAAAAATTTGTTCAAATCTATAAATTTATACAAATGCAATTTTGAACAGAGAAAATGTAAGATTTTTGAGAAAATAAATTACTAAAATAACGTTATATTTGCATTTAACAACTAGTTTACTTTATATAATAGAAAAAAATGTATATGCACTTATATGAACTTTAACTTTGGCCCAGTAACTTGGCATTTCATAGGTTCTTTTTCGCTTTCTGAAAAGATATCACTAATCACTCTTCCTCCTTCCTTTGTCATTTGATCCATCCAATTGCTTACTTTTTCCCCTTCTTTCTTTGACTTTCACTGCCACAAAACTTCTGTTTCACTTTCTATTAAAATGACAAATTAACATTCCTATTTAAACGTATTAGTAATATTATAAAAACAAATGTGTAAATGTTAACTGAGTTCCTTGAGTACATTAAAAAAAAAAAAAGAAAGAAACTTAAGACTCTCAGTATAAAATAAAGTGCATACGATAGGGGAGTGCTTTTATTTCCTTTTCTTACTGACAAGAGTAGAAATTTTTTTTTTTTTTTTTGCATAAACTACATAAAACACACTTATGTATTTTAAAAATATACTACAGGTTTTAGTTTATGTTAGTTTAATCTTGACAAAATATTTTAAGTGAGATAAATATCGTTTATGTTCAAAGTAACAAAATAAAAATTGAAATTGTGTTGAAACCTATCGTGAAAAATACAGATTTTTTATCCCAAAAATGTAGAACTAAGAGAATATGGGACTTCTTAATTCTGTATGCAGTTGCCTATTTAAAAATGTGTTTTAGCAGTTCAATCTAGATGTTCTATTAATAATTTGACCCCCACCTAAAGTCATTAAAATTTATAAAAATGCGTATAAAATGGAAGACTCTTGAATAAGAAAATGCTATATGGATAGATATTAAAAAGGAACAAAGATTGTCTTACCTCTAAATTAATTAAATGACTGGATCTAGTCTTAAAGCGTCAGAATGACATCCCATGGAAATTTTGAAATAAAAAGATAGAGGAAACTGTTTATCTGCAGAAGATTTAGTAACTTCTATGTTTTAAGTTAATTATTCTTGAATTTGTCCCATGGGTACATAAATTGAGAATAGGAATTACATACGAGTTTTTTAAAAATTTACTTAAAATTTATCTGTCAGAAGTATATTGAAACTCTCTAAGCTGAATTCCTGTGAGAAGTCTTATTATAATACATCACTTCTATTGCCTCATTTTGGTTAGCAAGATCATTTATTTTACTTAACATGGGTGAGTAGTTTATTCTCATGAACTATATTATCTTAAATAAGTTCATCTTGCAAAAATAACAATGATTATTATTCTTATTGCTTATTGCGATGTACATAATGTGTAACTAGGTCATAACTTTTCCATTTAGAATCAGTTCCCTATAAAATACACATAAGGATAATTTGTTACAAGAATTTTAAAATATGCTTGTTTCCAATCCCCAGGAATCTATCAACTCTCCCAATAAATTTGCAATAACAGCAGCAACATTTTTCTTTTATTGCATATCATTTATAGTAATAATGTTTTCCTTTCATTATCTATCATTTATAGAGACCTAATCTTTTCTCTTCGGTCAAAAATCTAAATGATATCATACATGATTGACTACTTTATCATTTTATAATACAAAATCGGATGTATGCACATTTGAATGACACAAGAAATCAATGTACATACTTATTTAAAGTGTTTTAGTATATTTAAAATGAATGAATACAAATAACAGGTTTACATTTAGAGAACAAGTGAACAGTGTGATGAAGGAGAAACATAGAATCCAAAAATAAATTTTAATGATAAGATTTTGGGGAGTGGAAAATCTAATAGAAGTGATATATTTAAAAGTCACAGAAAAAGTTTTAATATACATTTATATCTGATTAAGGGTGCAGATATAATGCAAATACTACATTCTTGTGTGGGTTTTTATTTATTTTTTAAAGCCTTCCTTTGCCTCCTTTTGGACAAGTGTGATTCACGGAATAATGAATAGCTGTATTTTGCTTCACCACTAAGCAAGACCATAGCCTTTTCCAGAAATGCAAATGAAACCATCCTTGGAGTTCTTTTAGGATAGTAGACAGGAAATTTGCTGTATTGAATGGATAAGGGAAATGAATTGTTTAGGGTGATCCAAGGGTGTATAACTAGAAGTAATGGCACAAAACGAAGTAAAAAGAAAACCTAGGCTGATCTTCAGATTGATGTCCTGAGTGAAGTTTATTAGGCTACATAATTGTCTCCCAAGGGAAATAGGGAAAGCACCATTATTTTAGCCACTTAAAATTAACCAGGCAGAATATTCCAGGACACAATGTAAAAAATAATCCTGTATTGCCAGAATCAGATGGAAGAAATTATCTAACAGGTCTTTCCCATCATTAATTTCCAGTCTATGGACTAGATTGTAGCTGCAATTAGCACTGTCTAAGTGAAAGAGCAATTTTAGTACTACTCCTAGCTTCCCTGGAGCTAAAAAGTCTGGACCTAATTCAAAGTAAAAACAAGAGGAGGAGTGCTGGAGCCAAACCCAACTACAATAAGTATATCTAGAAGTATTAAAAGAAGGGAATTCTAATGTTGTCAGTGCTACTATACACAACTGTTCAGTCTATGTGGTTTTTTTTTTTACTCTAAAATAAACTTTGGTGGCTATCCCAGTATTATTCCTTTTCACTCATGCTTTATCTCGATTCACTGATTTATTCTCAAGCTCAGGAATAATGAGTGTTTGCAGAATTTAAGGCGTGGATCTCTAGGTAGCCACTTAAAATTTGTTCGTGTCTTTATTCTCCCCATTTGCATGTTATTTTATCAAGCAAATTCTAAAAATTCAAAACATGCAAATCACTCCCCAGTGATTCTGTAAAATGAGACTGATCAGAGCCATCAATTCCAATATTTAACTCACTCAATACCCTTAGTAGCTCTCCATGTAATAATTTTTTTTAATTATGTAACTTTTCTTCAGATGTCTATGAATAATTTATTCTCTTTTTTGTCAGGTATAAAAATTAGAGAAATGTAAATAAGCAGCTCTGTGTTTTAGTCTCTGATTTTAAATCATAACATTAAGAATTTGAACGAGAAGACAATTTGACTATCATACTTTTTAGCAGTAAACAGGCAAAAAGGCAAAATGAACACTGAGCTGCAGAAGACTTTTCCCAGTGAAAGGAAAACTATTATTATGTCAGTAATTGCGATCACAGAAGTTGGTCCAACGTTTGTGGGAAAAAGAAAGAGTTTAGCTGATTGTACTTAAAATAGACTGGTGATATTTTTCTTACTTATACAAAAGAAATGATTCTTATGCTTTTTAACTCTACAGTCATTGACAAGGCACAGTCTCTATCTTCAAAAAGCCCACATATTTCTTATTCCTGGGTGGTTCAAGGAGAGAAGCACAATTTGCTAATCCATATGTGTGGGTGTATATATAGTGAATATATGAAAAGGCATTTCTAGACTTTAGGACAGAATGAAAAATAACACAGAAATTTTAAGTATGTAGTCTGAAGAATAACAGTTTTATATGGCCAAAAGAAGAGCATTTAGCAAACAGTGTTAAGAAAAAGCTAGAACCAATAGAACAAGGAATACTAGAACAGCCCACGGCAGAGGTGAGGCCTTGCAAATGACCACCGTGAAGATCTCAATGCTAGAATTTGGTGTTTGGACTCCTTTTCAAACACAACTCTACCTGCCCTCACGACTGGTCCCATCAGGCTGTGTCCATGGGACCCCTTACTCCCTGGGGAGGTGGATGTCTGGCCTCCACTATAGCCCATGCTACAATGCTGGGCAAAGACCAGATGCTTACAAATAGCCACCGTTTCTATTATTTTAGGAAGGAAGAAGAAAGTGAGTGGCATTTGGGGGTGCTTTCATGTAAGCCTCACCCCACCACACTGGGGCCTTCCATTCTTCCAAGGACATCCATCCGTGTCGTCGCTGGGTTCTTTCACCTCCCTGTTCAAGGAGGATTGTCTCGTTTTGCAGGTCCTCTTCACCACTGCTCACTAAGGGACAGTTCTGCAGCAGGCATCCCATGTAGGAAGCTCAAGGAGGCCATGGTCACTGGAGACAGAACCAGAAGAGACCTTAGAAGTCAGCTTACCTAACCCTCCTGCCTCCAGTCCCACTGTACAGATGATGAAACTCAAGCGCAAAAGTGCATGGTTGCCCCAGGTTCCACTGTGTCGAACAAGGATTCTGAATACAGGTTTGCCTCATTTTATTTATTGTCTTTTTTGTTTGTTTGTTTGTTACAAATTTAAGATTTGTGGCAACCCTGCATTCAGAAATTCTATTTGCGCCATTTCCCCAACATACTTTATGTGTCCGTGTTGCATTTTGGTAATAATATCCACATTATTTCAAACATTTTTTATTATTGTTATATCTGTTGTGGTGATCTGCCATCAGTCATTTTTTATTTTAAAATTACAAATTTTCTGGAGTACCACAAGCCACACCTGTGTAAAATGGCAAACTTTCGACAAATACCGTGCGTATTCTGACTGCTTTACTGAGCGGCCAGTCCCTCATTGCTCTTTCCTCTTCAGACATCCCTGTTCTCTGAAGGAAGTCATTATTCCCACAAGGATACTAAAATTAGGCCAAGTAATAACCCTAAAATGACCTGTTAAGTGTTCAAGTGAAAGGAAGAGTCACATGTCTCTCATTTACATCAAAAGCTAGAAATGATTAAGCTTACTGAGGAAGGTATATCTAAAGCTGAGATTGGTTGGAAGCTATACCTCTTTTACCAAACAGTTAGCTAAGTTATAAATCCAAAGGAAGAGTTCTTGAAGGAAATTAAAAATGCTCCTCCAGTGAACACATAAATGGAAAAAAAGTAGAACACCCTTATTGTTGATATGAAGAAAGTTTTCATTGTCTGGAAGGAAGATCAAACTAGCCACAACATCCATGTAAGCCAGAGCCTAATTCAGAGCAATGCCCTGACTTTCTTCAATTCTGTGAAGGGTGTGAGAGGTGAAGAATCTGCTGAAGAAAATTTTAAAGCTAGCAGAGGTTGGTCCATAAGTTTTAAGGAAAAAAGGCATATCTATAGCATGAAAGTGCCAGGGCACAGCAGCAAGTGCTGATGTAGAATTACAGCAAACTATCCAGAAGACCTAGCTAGGATGATTAATGAAGGTGGCTACACTAAAAAATAGATTTTCAGTATGGATGGCACAGCCTTCTATCAGAAGAGAATGCCATCTAACATTTTCATAGCTAGAGAGTAGAAGTCAATGGCTGGCTTCAAAGCATCAAAGCAAAGGCTTACTCTTTTCTTAGGGACTAATGTAGCTAGTGACTTGAAGTTGAAGCTTATTCTCATTTACAATTTTCAAAAACCTAGGGCTTTTAAAAATTATGCTAAATCTACTCTGCCTGTGCTCCATAAATAAACCAACAAGGCCTGGATGAAATTATATCATCATGGTTTACTGAATATTTTAAGTCCACTACTAGGATCTACTGATCAGAAAAAAATATATGTGCAAAACATTGTTCAAAATGTACCTGGTTACCCAAGAGCTCTAATGGAGAGAAACAAGGAAATTAATGTTGTTTCCATGCTTGCTAAAACAGTATTTATCTTGTAGTACATGGTTTGAGAATTTTAACTTTCAAGTCCGATCATTTAAGAAAGATGTTTCTGACGGCTGTCTGCCACAGAGAGTAATTTCTATGATAGATCTGGGCAAGGTGAATTAAAACTTCCTGGAAAGAATTCACCATTCTAGATGTCATTCAGAACTTTTGTGACTTATAGAAGGAGGTTAAAATATCAACATTAACAGGATTTAGAAAGAAGTTGATTTTAATCTTTATGGATGATTTTGAGGGGTTCAAGACATTAGTATAGGGGTTAACTCCACATGTGACAGAAATAGCAAGAGAGCTAGAATTGGAAGTGGAGCCTGAAGATGTGACTGAATTGCTGCAACATCATGACAGCACTTGAATGAATGAAAAATTGCTTCTTATGGATGAACAAAGAAAGTGATTTATTGAGATGGAATCCGCTCCTGGAGAGTGTGCCATAAATAATGTTGAAATGACAACAAGGAATTTAGAATATCTCATAAGTTTTGTTGGTAGAGCAACAGGGTTTGAAAGATTGACTTCAATTGTAAACGTTCTATTATAAGTAAAATGATATCTAACAGCCTTCCATGTTACAGATAGAACTTTTACACAAGGAAGAGTCCACTGAGGTGGCAAACCTCATTGTTTTCTCATTTTAAGAAATTGCCACAATTATCCCAACCTTCACTAACCACCACCCTGAGTAGTCAGAAGCCATCAACATCAACATCAATGCCCACCACCAGCAAAAAGATTGCAACTTGCTGGATGCTCACATCATTATTAGCAATTTCTAGCAATGCTTTTAAATAAAGTTATATATGTTGTTTTTAGGCATTATGCTCGTGTACATTTAATTGACTGCAGTATAATGTAAACATAGCTTTGTATGCACTGAGAAATAAAAAAAATTCCATGACTCACTTATTCTGATATTTGCTTTATTGCAGTTGTTTGAACCAAACCTGTGGTATCTTCAAGGTAGGCTTTTATTATGGCCTACATTAACTGGCTATAGAAAACCATTGAAATACTCTTTAGTCGTTTGTTTGTTTGTTTAGCTGAGGACTACCCTGATCAAATATGCATACTTCAAAGATTGCTTCAGTGGACCAAATGGAAGGAAGAGGTTGCTGAAACCATGGAAATCAGTTAAAAGGATGATGAAAGAATGCAAACAAAAAGGTCAGCGTTTTTCCTTTCCCAAAAGTTTTTTCAACTGAATTTATCCTGCTCTACACCTCCTCCCCCATCCCTCTAAAATAAAACAAGATAATGCTGCCAGATCTTGGATAGGTATTATTCTTTCAGTTGTAATCCAGAGGAGATCAAACACAGTCAAGCTAAAGAGATTTTTAAAAGTTTATCCATCTTATTTATGGCAAGACGAATAGCACAGTAACCTTGGCTGAATCAGTACATAGAAAAGCAAGCTAAATTTTGAAAGGATAACTAATGGAAGCAGAAACCACCCTGTAATCTAAGCTACTAAGTTCAAAATTGGCCCGAGGAATTTCAGCTGCTGTTGTGGACTTACTTAACAAGTAAGATTGGACGTCAGTGCTGTCTCTCTCCTAATATTAGATGAGAGAGCTAATATAGTAGAGGCAAAGTTCCGAAGACCATAGGAGGGAAGGGGCTTTTAATCTAAACAGCATCACTCATTATCAAAAAGGAGCACCACAAAAAAAATTATCCTAAAGGTAGCATATGAATTTGTCTATGGCTACTTTTAGAAATTTTTTTTCTTGGTCATATTTTCTTAGAAACATGGGCATGGCAACATGAACATTCACTCTATAAAGATCATGTCATTCTGCTACCTTTAATGGAATATTATTTTAATCACATTTAAAACAACCTCTATTATTGAGTACTACCTAGGTGTAATTTTCTTTAGCAATTGATCTATATATTGTTGATTTATTTTAAACTTTTCAACTCATTTTTATTATAAACACTGGAACTTTCCCAAAGCCTGTTACTACAGAATACACTTTACTATTGAAGAAGCTTAGAGCTTATCACTGGAGATATTTTCACCCATCAGATGTTTCTATAGAAATAGCATCTCTGTTTAACAGGTGAGCTCCAGTGTGTTTAATGTCATAAGACGTTTTATGTAGCCTATCTCTGTATATCGAAAGGTGAACACACATTATCTTAAAAAGCTTCTCTAGAAACGACTGGCTCCTCATTCACCATCGTGACCTTATATCCCAAGGTCATCGGAGAATAGAGAAAAGATAAAACACCAGAACGCTTACAAATTTCTCAACACCTACACAGGAACTTCCCTGCCTTACAGTCCTCTTTCTCCTCTTTGTTCACTTGCATTAGAATAGATCACCTAGTTGTATGTGGGAAGTATTAAATATCACAAGGTACACAGTGCTAAAATGGGAAGAATGAAGGGTGCCTCCAAAGATAAATGTGTTCAAATCATGGGGCAAGGTTGGTATACTATTTGTGTCTCACCTAACAATGTTCCTTAACTATCTTTCTTGACACGTGAAACTTTACAGTATGAAAGAAAACTGAATTTGGAACAATATTGTCAAACATTATATAAATTTTTTTATACAAATGTTTTTACATTATACAAATGTAAAATGCAAAAAAGGCATTTTCTTAAGGCATTTATGTGCTGATCTAAAATGTGTCCATTTGAAATTGATTTGTCAAAACACAATGCCTTTCTGGTAATCTTGGTCTCTAAGAGGCAAATGAAATCTCTCAAAAGATGCAAATCATCATCTTCTGTATCTTTAAGTTACCTCCACATATCTAGTGAGCCTGATTCCTGAAGAACAGTACTGATAGTAGCTTTCCTCTGCAGTATATGAACTGCTTTTCAATCATTTTACAGACAAGAAAAGTGATCATTAGGTATTAATAACCTATCTGCAGTTACAATCCTATTTTTCTGAATTCGCAAAAGGTTTTCATAAACATTTTAAAAATCTACTTTTTTTTTCCTGCAATTATTTATATGTTTGGTTTTTGCTACATGCTTTGCAAATATTTTCTCTACTTCTCCTGTAAAATAGGTATCATTTTCTAATTTTTGCAGATATAAAAACAAAAGTTGAGTCTGGTTCTGGAAGTAAAGGGTGAGTCCAAGAAAACCTTGAATGGATCCACCATCTCTGGCCTAATCGATGTCACCATGAAGAGGACCTGCAGGCATGACAGTGGGTCTTAGTCATCATCTCCATGACTGAGCAGTGAAGAAAGAACCCAGGTGCCACTCATTACTGGATCTCTCTCAATCTCAGAAAACGAGCTCTGCACCCTGGGCAGAGGTGAGGGGCGGATAAAGTGGCAGCTTCTGGTGACCTCAAATCCACAGCATCTTTCAGTTATGTGTGCTGTAAGAAATATTTAAGATATAATTAACTGAAACACACTAAGAAAGATACTAGGTGCAGTAGATTGTCATAAAGAAGGTAAAACAGGAAGCATATCTGTAATTTATGAGGTGGAAAGGCTTGAGGTTTGATGATGTTGAAGGGAATTAATACAGAGGCTACAAATGTTACAGGTGATGTTGAAGTTCAAGGCAGAAAATATGCAGCAGATCATAACTCTAACACATATTACCCACAACAAATTACCAAAATGATGAGAGTCAGGCCACCTCCATAATAATGAGTCAGGAAAAGATGAAGTTAGAGAACTCTCCTTGAAAGCAACCCAGTAGCTTCTTTCTTATTAAATGAGAAAATACTATTACTCTCTATCACAATATATTAAGCTTCCCTGAGCTGAAAACACTGGCAGCCATGGCTAAGGTACAGGAGGTAGACCAATGAGACAGAACCTGCACTAGGAATGAAGATGAACACTTTGCAGAGGACCGTCTTACCAATGACAACTTAGAGAAAGCATTAGTAAAGAGGATAAGAAAAAAGTCAGACAACAAAACCCAGGAAAATCATCTACCTCAATTTTGATACTGCTATCCTTTTAATAACCTACCCAGACACAAGAAAATTGATAAAGAGGGGAAATCTAGCATATTATTCTTCTGAAAACAAAATCCCTTATCGCAGAAAATCTTAAACTCTTGCTGCACAAAGTGTGATTCAGGGACAAAGAGCAGCAACATCTCCCAGAACCTTGTTAGACATGCAGAAACTGAAGCCCCACCTCAAACCTACTAAGTCAGGATCCTCACTTTTACAGTTTCCCCAGTTGTACACATTAGGGTTAAGTAGCACTCCCTTAAATCACAACAAGCCTGCTACAGTCTGAATATTTGCATTCCTCCAAAATTCATATGTTGAAATCTAACTCCCGGTATGATGGTATTAAGAGGTGCAGTCTTTGGAAGGTACTGAGGTCATGAGGCAAAGGCCTCATGAATGGGATTAGTGCCCTTATCCAAGACGTAAGGGTGCCTCTTTTATTCCCTCTCTGCTCTCTGCCATATGAGGATACACTCAGACAATGGGCATGTGCAACAAGGCAGCTGGGCCCCACCAGACAGCTGCTCTGCTTGCATCTTGATCCTGGACTTCTTAACTTCTTCCACTATGAGGAATAAATTTCTGTTGCTTATAAGCCACCTAGTCTAGGGTGCTTTGTTGTAGTAGTCTGAACTAATTAAGATAAGGGCAAAGGGACACGAGCAGCAGATCAGCCAGATGGGCTCAATACATCTGCTTAAAGTTGTGCAAGGAAAAACTGATTTAATGCTGCTTTCGCAACTCTATATTCATCTAGTTTAGTTATTCAACTAGAAGTAATTGACACGAAATTACAGCAATAAGATTTGAACTAAAGAGAGAGAAAGAACTCAGATGGTAGAAAATGTTTAAAATATATGAATGTGTGAAGTGTACTGTCTTAAAATTTTTAGTAGGTTTGAAATATCTTAAATAATTAGTAAAATCATAATCATAAATATATAATGACAAAAATAAAAAAGAAATTACCTGCCAACAGAATAAAAACGTCAATGCGTATAGGCAATCCTTTTGTTATCTTTGTGTCTTAGTCCATTCAGATTGCTCTAAAAAATACCCTAAACTCAGTAATTTATATACAACATAAATTTATTGCTCATAGATCTAAAAGCTGGAAAGTTCAAGATTAAATCACCAGCAGATTCAATATCTGATGAGGGCTCTCTGCTTCACAAATGGCATCCTCTTGCTGTATCTTACATGGTGGAAGGACAAGGAGAAAGGCAAGCTCTCCTAAATCTCTTTTTTTTAAATAAGTGAATTAATCACATTCATGAGAATATCAGTCTCAACACCTAGTCACATTCTAAAGGCCCTGTCACTTAATACCAACATATTGTGGCTTATATTTCCACACATTAATTTTGGGGGTATACAAAATTCAGACTGTAGCATTTGCCCCTAGCCACTCAAAATCAATGTCCTCATGCAAAGTACATTAATTTCATTTTAGTAGCCCCAATTTATTAACCTTTCCAAGCATAAAGTTGAAAGTCTAAGTCCAGTCTCAACTAAATATCATTAAATCACATAGAGGTGAAACTCAAGGTATGATTCGTCCTAAGGCAAATTTCTCTCCCGCTGTGAGCCTGCGAAATCAAGTAAGTTATGTGCTTCCAACATAAAATAGTGAAACATGCAGAGAATAAACTTTTTCATTCCAAAAAAGGAGAAATCAGAAGAAAGCAAGGAGTAACTGGTCTCAAGTAAGTCTAAAACCCAAGACGAAAAACTTAAACTTTAAGTCTTGAAAATAATATTATTTGACTCAACATTACAACTTCCAAACACACTGGCTCGTGGAATGAGTCTCCCAGGCTCTGGACAGTCACTTTCCTATGGTTTAGCTGGGTGTAGCCCAGTTCCAGGGATTGAGAAGTTGGAGATGAAGTTTGCAGCTGATTTGGTGTCTGGTAAAGACCCTTGGCTTCATAAATGGTGCTTTCTTCAGGCATCCTCATATGGCAAGAGGGCAAAGAGGAAAACAAGTTCACTCAGACCGCTTCTTATAAGGGCACTAATCCCATTCTGAAGGGCTCTATTCTTATAATCTCTTTACCTCCCACAGGCCTCTCTTTTTTTTTTTTTTTTTGAGATGGAGTTCTGCTCTTGTTGCCCAGGCTGAAGTGCAATGGCGGATCTCAGCTCACTGAAACCTCCGCCTCCCAGGTTCATGCCTCCCAAGTAGATGGGATTACAGGCACGTGCCACCACACCTGGCTAATTTTGTATATTTTAGTAGAGAAAGGGTTTCTCCATATTGGTCAGGCTGGTCTCGAACTCCTGACCTCAGATGCGCTGCCACCTACATTTCCCAAAGTGCTAAGATTACAGGAGTGAGCCTGTAAGTGCGCCCAGCCTGGCCCCACTTCTTAATATCAACATATTGGGGATTAGATTGCAACATACGAATTTTGGAGGCAGGGAAACTTTCAAACTATAGCGCCTTTGCCACTAAGTTTTTCAGGTAAGAGATAGGAGCTATGGATGTAGGATTTAACATATTAGGATTAAAAAAAAAAAAAGTTCTAAGTTTGAATGAAAATATTTATTTGAACTAAAGATACATATCTTTAAAATTTACAGTTACTTCCATCTTTCCTTTCCTTCATCCTGTTCATCTTCTTCCTCCTCCTTCTTACCCCTTCCTCTTTCTAAACTTTTGAAATATAAGGACTATAATTAGATTCAGGTTAGATCTTTTTCTTTCTTTCTTTTTTTTAATGCAAGAATGCCTTTTAGGTGGCTTGTGTTTTTTCATCTAGAGGTACAAATAAGCTTTTTGCCTTTGTTTTTGTCATACTGATGACTATTATTATTGCGTAAATCAAAAATTGTATTAGGAGTTTATAAAACGGAATTTTTATATAATTTCTTCTTTTTCTACTAACCGCAATACTTATATAGAGAGACACATTTTCTTGACAATTATTTGGTTATCTATGGTAGATTTAGAAATAAAAATCAAGATAAATATTTGATCACCTTCTTTCATTTGCCATTTTTCAAACAAGTTATTTCTAGACATTCTCCAAAAGTACTAATGGGAATTAATCTACAATATTTTAGTGTCTTGATAAACTAATGGAATTTGACATACTATGTTTCAATCCATTGCAGTTATTCCTCTTAATGTATTTCCCACTTTCGATCTATGGAAGCCTCCTCAAGAGAGTTTATTTTGCAACTCCAGCAGTCTTTGATAGCATTCTTGTTCTCATGATGGCAATGTGATTTCTACCTTTTATGTGTCAGACTTGGAATGAACAATTTAAAGACACCTTTAAAGTTTTTCACATGTTCTCATATACAGTCAATTTGAACAATTTAAAATTTTTAGGGAACTCATCTTTAATATAATGTTACAAACTTTTCTAGTAGTAACCAACTGTAAACCATTGCTAATGAAGAACTCAAATAACAACAACAACAACAACAAAACAATGGTGGAAATATAAGAAGGATAACCTTTAAGAGTATAATCATTGAACTGAACGAGAAATGATGAGCTTGGCCTTCAGAAATAAGATGTTTTATAAGGAAAAGGTGAAGGGATTTTAGAAATATTATGAAAGAAGGTAAGGCTTGAATGCTCAATCCAGAAAAAAAATATAGGCCACTTAAAAATATTTGATTGCAATTTTACGTAGAGAAAATTTACAAATGATAATTCTATACTTCTATGAATTCTCACAAATGTGACCAGGACCCAGATAGAGAACAGGAGATAAGCTATACCCCAGAAGCCATCTTCGTTGTTCTGATTAAAGGAAGAACCAAGAATGAAAAATAAGTATGATGATGCTGTTTTGGTATAGGAGGAAAAGATAAGCAGAGAAAAAAAAAAAAAGGAGAAAAAGATGGAAGAAAGAAAGAAGGAAAGGATAAATGGAGGGAGAAGGGAGAAAGATTGAAAAGCATCCCAAAGGTTTACAGTCACTAGAAGGAAGAAAGTTCCTAAGGGAAAAAGAAATCACGTTAAGTCACATTAGGAAAAAACATACCCCAGATTCTGAATCAAAGATAATGAAACTCATAATAGGATATCTCTATCTCAGATTCCCCCTAACTCTAACAATTAGCTTCTTTGTCTTAGCTAAGGAATGTCAAACATAGAATAATACATACAGTAGGAGTCTAAATTTTAATAGCATATTGATTTCCATTCTTAAATAGAATTTTGCCACTGAATGTATCAAAGTGAGAACAACAGGTTTTCTAAAAGGGATGAATAATGATATAATTTACCTTATACTTTTGTAAACTCATCTTCAAGAATGAACTACTATGTATTCTGAAAAGTCTCTAAACTTTTCAGCATGTCAGACTCAGCACTCAAAACAATTTTGATGTTGCTACAATCTATCACATTTTGCTTAGTGAACACGTCTTTTGCACTCAAGAGTTTAAGTCCAGGTAGTACAATTCTGTTACTGCCTAATGCTGAGCTATATTTCTAAAACAGCTCTTTTTCTAATACTTCTAAACCTTCACTGATCCAAATATACAAGCACATTCCTCAATAAAGGCAGACATCTTTTAATTCAAGTATACTTCACCAATCTTGAATTGTTACAAGCTCATTTACAGTTCAGCAAGGCAACTGTGATTTAATAAAGAACAAATAACACCAAATTATTTTTTTCAAGGAAAGTACATAAAATAGGAGGATGAATACACTGGCAAAATGTTTTTATTTACTTAAAAAATAACCTTGAAGTAAACTAAAAATGTGTACTGACAAAATGATCTAAACTGAGAAAATGTCATTAGATCACTGTGATACTCGATCTCTTACTAATGGCAAGATGTGACAAATACTCTGAGTACCTACACAGCTACTTAATACAACTAGAAGGAAAACTTAACTATTCTATTTCAAAGCTATTTTTCCAGAAGTCTATATTGGAACAATTTTTATTTCTAAAATACACATAATTTTCAGTAATAAGAAATCAGTCAAAACTCTTATTAAAATAGAAAAATTTGCCGGGCGCGGTGGCTCAAGCCTGTAATCTCAGCACTTTGGGAGGCCGAGGCGGGCGGATCACAAGGTCAGGAGATCGAGACCACAGTGAAACCCCGTCTCTACTAAAAATACAAAAAATTAGCCGGGCGCGGTGGCGGGCGCCTGTAGTCCTAGCTACTCAGGAGGCTGAGGCAGGAGAATGGCGTGAACCCAGGAGGCGGAGCTTGCAGTGAGCCGAGATCGCGCCACTGCACTCCAGCCCGGGCAACAGCGTGAGACTCCGTCTCAAAAAAAAAAAAAAAAAAAAAGAAAAATTTAACTCCCCAATTTTATACCACTTTCTGTGAGGTTAAATTGAACTTAATGTATCTTTCAACTAATCGTTTTAAATCTGAACATTCCTTTCCAACATCTATACAATGTCTTGTGCATGCACAATACTCCATTTTCCTTTGAAATTACAGGCATGTCTCATTTTATTGTGCTTCATAAATACTTTTTTTCACAAATTAAAATTTTGTGGCAAACTTACATCAAGTAGGTTTTTTGACACCATTTTTTTCCAATAGCATGGGCTCCTTTCATGTCTCTTTGTCACATTTTTGTAATTCTTAAAATATTTCAAACTTTTCATTATGTCTGTTATGGTTTAGTTATTACTATGTCTGTAATGGTTATCTGTAATCAGTGATATTTGATGTTACTGTACTAATTGTTTTGGGACACCAAGAACTGAGCCCATATAAGATGACAAACTTAATTAATAAATATTAGGTGTGTTCTGACTGCTCCACTGGCCAACCATTCCCCACTCTTTCTTCCTCACCTCATTCAGGTCTCAAACAAGCCACAATATTCTCTTTATCCAAGGCCCAAACCAGAGCAAGGCCATAACACTTTTCTATTCTATAAAGACTGAGAAAGGTGAAAAAGCTGCAGAAGAGAAGTTGGAAGCTGACAGAGGTTGGTTCATGAAGTTGACTTACAATCTCCATAACACCAAATGTCAAGGTGAAGCAGCAAGTGATGATGTAAGCTACAGTAGGTTATACAGAAAATCTATCTAAGATAATTAATTGATAGAGGTGGCTAGACTAAACAAATAATTTTCAGTGTAGATAGAACAGCCTTCTATTAGAAGAAGATACCATCTAGGACTTTAATAGCTAGAAAGGAGGAGAAATCAATGCCCCACTCAAAACTTAAAAGGACAGGCTGACACTCTTGTTAGGGTTAATGCAGATGGTGACTTGAATTTGAAGCCAATGCTCATTTACCATACCAAACATCTCAGAGCACTTAAGGATTATGCTAATTCTACTTTATCTGTATAAATGGAACAATAAAGTAATATAGTTGACACTGTAAATTGACAAACAGATGACAGCACATTTGTTTACAGTATGGTTTACTGAATATTTTAAGTCCACTGTTGAGTCCTATTGCTCAGAAAAAAAAAAAAAAAAGATTCCTTTCAAAATATTACTGCCCATTGACAATGCACTTATCCGCACAAGAGCTCTGATGCAGATGTACAAAAAATATAATGTTGTTTTCATGCTTGATAAAAACCACATATATTCTGCAGCCCATGGGTCAAGGCGTCATTTCACTTTCAAGTCTTAATACTTAAAAAATACATTTCAAAAGGCTTTAGCTACCATAGATAGTGATTCCTCTGATGGATGTAAGCAAAGTAAATCGAAAACATTTTGGAAACTATTCACTATCCTAGTTTTCATTCAGCACATTCATGATTCATGAAAGAATGTCAACAAACAAACATTGACAAGAGTTTGGAAGAAGCTGATTTCAACCCTCATCAATGACTTTGAGTGGTCAAAACATTAGTGGAGAAAGTAACTGCAGATTGGGTGGAAATAGCAAGAGAAGTAGAATTAGAATTGGAATCTGATGATGTGACTGAATTGCTGCAATCTCATGATGACACTAGAATGGATGAAGTGTTGCTTCTTTTGAATGAGCAAAGAAAGTGGTTTCTTGAGATGGAATCTACTCCTAGTAGAGATTCTATGAACATCATTGAAATGACAACAAAGATTTGAAAATATTTTATAAACTTAGTTGACAAAGCAGTGGCAAGGACTGAGAGGACTGGCTCCAATTTTGAAAAAAAGGTTTACTTGAGTAAAATTCTACCAAACAGCACCATCTGTTATACAGAAAATTTTTTGTGGAAGAAGTTAATCCATGTGGCAGGCATTATTGTTGCGTTATTTTTAAACATTTCCCTATTCATCCCATTCGGCAACCACAACCTTGATCAGTTAGCAGCCGTCAACATTGACCCAAGACTCTCCACCCACCAAAACACTACAACTTACTGAAGTCTCCAATGCTTGTTAGCACTTTTTAGCAATAAAGTTTTTTAATTAAGGTTTATAAATTGTTTTTAGACAAAATTGTATTGTACATTTAATAGATTCCAGTATAATGTAAACATAACTTATTTTGTATGCACTGAGAAACCAAAAAATTCATGTGACTTGCTTTATTATATTTGCTTTTTGCAGTAGTTTGAAACTAAATCCACAATATCTTTGAAGTATACCTACACATATAAAAGTTTCTGTAGAATGTATTACTTTGTAATTAACCATAACAGAATGCTGTGAATAAAATAATACTTGTTTTCTGAGTTTAATTTATTTCTGTTAAGAGGTTGATTATCAAATATTTGTTATTAGTTTCATATAAAGACATGATTTTTGATACATATGTATATATTGAATACCACACTTGGGCAATATGTATCTTGATATTTTAAAACCTACCAACCACAACTTTTACTTCTAGCCATAAGGGCACATTCCACTGTATTTTACAAAGTTATTAGTTCATAACATATTGGTAAAAGAAAACTGGTCCTTCATTCCAAATCTTTTGAGAAGCAAATATCCATTCTACTGCAGCCTAGATTGGAAGAAAATTCAAAATAACTCTGCTTTGTTCCTATGTTTTGGAGTTAAACTTTCCCTTTTCATACTATTATTTAAAAATAAGTCCAAGTTCTTTCAATCTCTATTCCACAGGCTTTGAAGATGTATTGAATTATTGCCCTAAAAATCTCTAAACACAATGCGGCATTTATTAATCCAAGATGAGCAATCAGTAGGCAGTTGATTGGCTGTGGCCGAAGGATGGTAAAAAAAATGTGCATATTGGCCCTGAATTAGTTTTCACAGGATTCCTGGTACTTGGACCTAACCGCTTACATTTAGTCTTCTACCGACTTCACTCACCAAAGATGACTAACTCCGTTTTTCTTCTCCAGTTTTTGAGAACTTGAGTTTCCAAGGCCCTGGTGTTCCTTCTCCTTCTTTCCTATTACTTCCTTAAATAAATATTAATCTAGTTTCTGCTGCCTGAAGATGCTTCTTAAAAACATGAACATGAATCTTTTTGACCAGTGCAATATTCACAGCCCTTGTGCTTGCCTTGTAATGGAGGGCTCAAATCCAACTATGAGGGGTAGAAAAAGAGAAGGGGTACGCAGTAAAATTTACAGAAAATGGGATGAGGAAAGCACACATATTAAAACTCTGATATATTATCCCACCACGTTTTCATACATTTTAACTTTATTGCTGCAAAACCTATTCATCCTTATATTATAGGTTTTGAACTGAAGTTAAGGATTAACTTGTCAAGGCACAGTTAATGAGTAGTAGACCCAGTTGTCAACTCAGTGCTTTCCAGCTCCAAAATGCTTATACTAGACTTATTGTATTTCAATCGGTTCAGTTTCACTCACAACTTGATAACATATAAATAATTAATACTTTTTATAACTTTCATTTGTTCTCTTTGGCAACCTAACTGAGATGAGTGGAAGTGGTAAATGACATGTTCAGAACAATCCTACTACAATGAAAATAACATACATTAGTTGTCAAGACTAAGACTAAATCTCGAAAAAAACTCTTGCATAAATAAAACTTAAAAATAAATAAAAATATTGCATGGCCAACTCAAGTGAAAAAATTGTAAAGACTTTAGGTTCAAAAGTAAAATTAGCCTGCGACATTTATATAAATGAAGAAGGAATTCAGAACATTTGCAAAACAAGATTTAGGGTTTAGGATGTTTAGGTAATATAAATAGTATTTTTTAGTATTAAAGTGAATATGAAAACGGTATGAATCAGAATATTACTTTAAGATGTTAATTTTTTCCCTATTTTCCACATTTACCCTTTTTTTCTCCTTGCAATGAGAACTGTATTGGATGGAAAGAATAAATTTTCATTCCATTTACGTTACCTTGGCCAAGTGCAAATGACTTAGAATGGTATTTATCTTATTAATCTAAATAGCATTAGGGAGAGGAGCAAAATGAACAGAAGTACAATTCTGATTTCTCAGTCTGCAAATGGAAATACTTATCAAAAAATATAGTCAAACAGTGTGATCCTCTGAATAGGAATAGGGGGACAATGTGCATGATTTGTTAAGTAGGTTTATTCTATGAAGTGTAATAATGTAATTGTCTGCTACATCAAACAAATAGAAGTATGCCGATTCACTCACTTATTTAGGAACAACTTGTGAAGTGTCCTAATTCTGTTTTATGTTATATATTTTGCTTTATTTTATTTTACTTTGATGACCAGAATACATATTCCAGAAGAAGAAAAGTGAAAAGGAAAAGTAATTTATTTTCTACAAATGCTTTAAAATTTTATTTTGGACCCTTTATTATAAATATTTTGTTTAGAATAAAGCCAGTTCCAATGAGTAATTGTTCCTAACTGTTTGTCTATTCTCAGCCATAGGACAAATAAACACTTTTCAATGCAAAATTGTATTTTAGGGCCAGGTAAGTTAAAAGTTAAGCAATACTATTTAACTTGTGTTATGCTTCCAAATTCCCATCTATTTGAGTTGGCATGGTGTAATGAGCCATCCGTAGCTGTGTAGTCAGAAGCAACCCTGTCTGGTTTACCACGTTATCAAGGGAGTAAAGTATCACTGCTGCCCAACAAGAGGTGTTCAGCACACAGTTAGTGAATAAATTAATCAGCTCTTTTGTTTGTTTTTGTTTTGAGATGAAGTTTCGCTGTTTTTGCCCAGACTGGAGTGCAATGGTGTGATCTTGGCTCACTGCAACCTCCACCTCCTGGGTTCAAGCAATCCTCCTGCCTCAGCCTCCCAAGTGGTTGGGATTACAGGCACCCACACGATGCCCAGTTAAGTTTTTGTATTTTTAGTAGAGATAGGGTTTCACTATGTTTGTCAGGCTGGTCTCGAACTCTTGACCTCAGGTGATCCACCCACCTTGGCCTCCCAAAGTGCTGGGATTACAGGTGTGAGCTACCACACCTGGCTGAATGAATTAATTAGCATTTAATACCAGTTTCTTAATGTGTAAAATGAGAAAGTTTGACTAGTTTTAGACATTAATAAGTAGCATATACAAAATATATTTATTTTTCTTTTTGGCCAAATAAATGCGTAGAAAATAATATATTATGCATTTTTCCTGAAAATTCACAATGTTTATTGACATGTTAACATCTCATAGAAGTCTTAAATAAACTAGTGAAAGACCCTGTTAAATTTATTCGAAGTGATAGTTCCAAAATTTAAATTATAAACTTTCCTCCCTCTGGCCGGGCACGGTAGCTCACGCCTGTAATTCCAGCACTTTGGGGGGCCGAGGCGGATGGATCACGTGATCAGGAGATCGAGACCATCCTGGCTAACAAGGTGAAATCACGTCTCTATTAAAAATACAAAAAATTAGCCGGGTGTGGTTGCGGGAGCCTGTAGTCCCAGCTACTTGGGAGACTGAGGTAGGAAAATGGCGTGAACCCAGGAGGCAGAGCTTGCCGTGAGTCAAGATAGTGCCACTGCACTCCAGCCTGGGCGAAATGCCCACAAAAAAAAAAAAAAAAAAAAAAAAAAAAAAAAAAACCTCCTCCCTCTCCAACTTCTATAGTTCCAAAGAACATTCCTTTTAATTTGCCAGTGGGCATTTCTCACATGAATTCTCTAGGTTTCCAAGACAAATTTTTATTTTGTACACGCCTTACAAACACTACCTCAGCCAAGTGATCAAGGTCAACATCAACAGTGAGAAGTTATGTCTGGTGTTTTCCAGGACACATCAAGAGACCTGTGCCACTGGAGTACATTGAGGGAGATTAGAGGACTGAGAGAGAGAATAGGAGGAAGGCGCATGATAAGGAGAAAAGAGTGAGTTTCAAATTTCAGTTGTGCATGTAGTTATCAACGTATTTTACAAAATTTCCAAACATCCTTACTTATTTTGTATTTCACATAAAAAGCTTACTTCTCATTTGAATAATTTCCAGAATTTCTTTGAATAGAAAGTCAGAAATTCTTTAAAAAGAAAAATATGTGCATTAACATTATAAACTAATATTGCACCCTAATTAAAACTGTGGGCCTTCATCGCAAGCTGATTTATATGCACACCTGTAGTTTTCACTTTTATATTGAGTGATTTAGGACAATTAATTAAACCTTTCTAAGCAGCAATTTTATCATCTAAACATTAAAGATAGTAATAACACCTTCCTTGTAATGTAACTGTGTGGAGTTAATGCACATACATATAAAGAGTTACTACTGTGCTAACACATTCTAGTGTTAGATTAGAAGTTTAAAAGAGCCCATCAATGATAGACTGGATAAAGAAAATGTGGCACATATACACCATGGAATACTACACAGCCATAAAAAGGGATGAGTTCATGTCCTTTTCAGGGACATGGATGAAGCTGGAAACCATCATTCTCAGCAAACTAACACAGGAACAGAAAACCAAACACTGCATGTTCTCACTCATAAGTGGGAGTTGAACAATGAGAACACATGGACACAGGGAGGGAAACATCACATACCAGGACCTGACAGGGGGGTGTGGGGCTAGGTGATGGACAACATTAGGGGAAATATCTAATGTAAATGATGGGTTGATGGGTTCAGCAAACCACCATGGCACATGCATACCTATGTAACAAACCTGCACATTCTGCACAAGTATCCCAGAACTTAAAGTATAAATAAGAAAAAAAGACACCATTAGTTTGAAAGCTAAATTGTTTTTTTTTTTTTTTTTTTTTTTTGGTTTTCTTTCAAAGCTCTACCTAGTCCCTTACAGAAATCTGTTAATAATTGAAAGGAGGGAGATATTCATCCATGCTGTGCCTAATGGTATATGGTTAAGATTTGAAATAGAGCAGATAGCCACTTTTATCTACCAGATATTTTTCTAAGTGTTTTACAATACTATGGAAGTACAAGAAGAGCTAGAATAAAATAAAAAAATATTGGGAGTAGTAAAGTGCAGTTTCACACCATGCTGCATGGTAATTAAAACAAATCAAATGTAAGTAAGGTCACATTAATATGTGCCCTTAGGGACTGCTAAGGTTTGACCCAAATCCTGGTCTATAATTTAAGATTTCCTCTATTCAAATATAAAGTTACTAATTGTGTGGAATAAAGTGTTGGAAACTCCATATAAATGTGGCTACGCATTGAACTGTGGATTGTCTTTCTGTCTTATTGTTTTGTCAATTAAGAACCTGAGTCTTTGAAGTAATCCCCTCTGACAACTCGTTTTGACACAGAGCTGCCAGGAATCATCCATTCCAATAAGAAATGACAGTACTAAGATTAAACTATCATTTCTTTATGAACACTGTGAAGGTGCATTTAGTTATAATTAGTATGCATGCTTTGACAGACCAGACATTTGCAGCATTCTTTCAAATAAAATGACTAATTAACTATAAATTAATATTTATAAGACAATCCAGTGCCTGAAGTTGACTGTATGTATAGGAAGATGATTTCAAGAAGAAAAATAATAAACTAGCATTATCTGTCTTCCAAGTGGTCGGGAAAAAGATACTTCAAAATAGGACATGAGCTGTTATATTTTTTCCTGGTTTGAAGTATTTTATTTTAGGCTTTTAAATCTTTATTTAGGAAATGCTTTTTAGATCAGCAGATTTTTCTGTGTAGACAAATGGCTACATTGGCTGATCATTCATGTCTCAGTTAAAAAGGATTGTCCACTGTGGAGTGCCGAATGGACTCCATTTATACAGGGAAGTTGTATTTGAAATTTCTGCAGCTTTAACATAGGGGGTAGATCGATACATATAGAAAGATAGTACGAAACATCATTTAGAAGGCCCCTCCAAGTCTAGGTGAAACCTATAAAAGGTATAGTAAAATCTAAGGCATGAACAATGGCTTCACTGATGTTGGAGTAGAGAGCAGCTTTACATGTTCTACTTTTTCTTTGTTATTTTTTACATACAAATATGCAGTATTTGAAATTGAAATTACAATATAATAAAATATCTTTTGAATCTCTATGGGTTCAACCATAATCACTGTATAATCACTCCATTTGGTGTGACAAACTCATTTACCTAATATCAGCCCTCCAGAAGTTCCCTACATCATAAATGATTTTTTTCCCAAAGCACTGCTAGAGATATAATATACAACTAACATTTTTTTTGTTTATTGTTCATTGATTGTCTCCTTCACTAGACTCAAAGCACCTCAAGAAAGAAGTTTTTTGTAACGATTTTCCTAGCACATGATCAGTGCTAAACAAATATTTCTTAAATAAATTGAGTGAATTTGAATACAGTTTTAAGGTTTGTTTTCTGCTTTTCATTTCTTCTAATGTGTACAGCTGACAACATTTCTGTCATTTTCTTGGAAAAAAGGCATGATGAAAGAATGTATTTTAAAATCACACATGATTACAATAATTCTTAATTTCCTCTTGGAAAATCTTTCTAAATGAAAAATTAAATATCAAGTTATAGCCTAATTTTAGGAAAGCACTTCAACTCTCTTTAAGTTATAAAAAAGGTACATCTTCTAAATTATATCACTCTTAGTCATTGTCTTGTAGGGGTAGCATATTAGAGAAGGTAGGAAAAAAGAGTTTTCCTGGTATCAGAATATTGTATGATTCAGAATAGAACATCAGAATTAAATAAAGTGCATACAAGTCACAACTATGTTTATGGTGGTATTGCCAATGGCTGGATGTGAAGGAGATACAGGGACAATGGATCATAATAAAGATAATGGATTACATTAAACATGAGTGGTCACAATATGCCAGCTCTGGAGAAGTTGGAAAAGGTGAATCTGCAATCTCATTTCGGAGATTTTTAAGCCAATCATTTACTATCTGTGTTGGGCAGAACCCAGGTAATACTGTGAGAAGGCAAATTAGAAGCCCTATGATTGACTCTATGACTCTCTATACCTATTTCAACCCTTCTGACCTTTCTGAGTAGCTCCAAAGTATTGGCTTATCACGGCATATCATGTAATGCCATGATAGACATTTCAAAAATTCAGTTTCTCTCTCTCTCTATATATATACACACACACACATATGTATATATGTATTTATAAACATGCAATATATATTTATAGTATTTTAAAATGTAGATATTTTATATACACTTATATTTTATATACATATATTTATGTTTAAATATATTATGAACCCACACACACAGACACACACATATATATGTATAATATAAGCCATACAAGCCTATATATGTATGCCAGCTTGGACATTTGGACATAGAGTAAAACACCACAATAGAAATCTGGATATCCTATGGAATCCTTCCAGATCATGAATTATTTTTACTGTAATATTTTCTCCAACCTTTCCCTCACTCTATCCTCCAACCACTGGCTTCCTCGCTTTGACCTGATCCTCTGGGCTTTATAGTGAAGTATTTGTAAACTACTCTAATAAACTGATAATTGAATATAACAATAGTAACAGTGCACAGCACTAACGGTTAAGATATTTCAAGACTTTCAAATACACTTTTTTTGTGTGAATACTAATTTCCATCACAACTAAGAAGGAGCTTTCTTTTCAAAGCATTTTGTACCTAATGGTAATGCATGCAAGATGATGGTAGAGATAAAATGAGGATGATTTCTTCTAGGCTGCAAAACTTTAAAGCAGAGTAGACACTGACTTTTGCTCAGAATTTTATTTCTTGCATATCACATACTGCCTTCACATGCATTCTGGATGATTTATCTAGCTCTATACATCAACTAGGTGACTGGTTTAAGTGGTCATCTGGATAGTATCACAAATGTAAAGTTACATAGTGGTCCTTCAGGACTGTTCATGGATACCCCAAATCATACACATCAAACCTGCAAAAGCCATGAACCTACTTCAGTTTATGTATGTAATATATTCATATGTGTTGTCATGTACATTTCAGCTTTATCTAGGACATGTACTCGTGCTACAATGGACTGAAATGAACTGTCAAGAGAAAAGAAAAGAAACAAAGTGCAACAAATGTTCCCAGATTTATATTTTCTTTCCAAACTCAGCTATTGAAAATAGGAATTTAACTTCACTAAACATGAGCATGAGTTCAAGTAACTGCCTTCAGCAGCATATTCAGTCCTTTTACAGGCACACCTTTGGGGGAAACCATCCCATCTTTAATTAATTTAATTAAAAACAATTTTGTCTATTAACCTAAGAAAATGAAGCTACCTGTGGGCTGTCTGCTTTTGTGCTCAAGAGCCCTGCTGCCTGATTCCTGCCTTTTGAAAAGCCAGCTGCTATTATTTGCCACACTTGAAGGCAGTGATTTTGTTAAGGATACCGCATTTATTGAAGCTTTAACGTGTTTTCAACTGACTTTCTGCATTCTAGAATTTATGTCAAACTACATCTGTTGTATGTTGTAAGCCCTGCATACCTTCAATTACACATGTTCATGTGAAATGTTTAACTTGGCATATTCTGCCTGAAATATTTTCTACAGATAATTAGGAGAACTGATAAATATCAGTCCTACTGTGTCAGGAAGAAATTATTCCTCTGCTCGTGTACACAAGACACGGGCTCACAGCATGTGCTGCAACAGTCATATCATAACAGTGATCATTTGATCACTGTGTATAAAAACTGTGGCTGTATTTTTCCTATTCTATTTTATACAGCTGGTAAATTATTTAAAATACAAATATTTAACCATTGACAAAAGCAACAAGACCCAGTTTTTGTACAAATTATTTACCTAGCAAGATTAAGAGGAGCAACAGAAAGAAATCAAATCTCTTCAGTAATAAAGGCACCAATTTAGCCTTTATATTTCTGCCACTGGCAACTACCTGAATATATATTTATTGGGTGGAGGCAAGAGATGGCACGGTCCAATAAGAATGACCTAATTGATTAAAAAAAATTACAGAAGATTCCAAAGCATTTATGTGTAGAACACACTATGTTTAAGTTAACTGAACTTTATAAACATAAGCTATATGTGTAGAAAAGCAAAATTTCAATTACATACATTTCTAATAGCCCTAATAGTCCTCAAAGTCCTTGGTACAGAAGGAATATGCATTATATCCACCTCAAAACATCCTTCATAATATTTTGAATATTATATTACAAAATAGAGAGTTGAGGATGATAAAGAAGTTGGTATTTCAAAATTCCTAGCAGCACAGTCAAAATTCCATGACACCTTTCTAAAATCTTGGGTGCCAATAATTGATTAACTTGCCCTTGATTTTATATTTTATTACATATACTTACATATAACTATATTACATATACATACACATACTGGCAATGGAATCCTGATAATTTCTGGAAGAAAAAAACACTAGTCTAATTCCAGTAGGAATAGTACTTGGGAGTGTTTTTAAAAGAGTCATTTTAGGATACAAGATAAAGATATTGAGGCATGACAAGCCAGGATTATGATAGAAATGGAAGGAATACGAAGGAAAAGGAAGGAAGGAAGGAAAAAGCAAAAGACGGACTGAGACAGCTGCTATACCAGATGCTTTAAACAAAAGTGATGGAGATTGACAGAATAGGAGAACAGCTTTTCAATGGAATTGTGCAAAATGAGTAAATTGAACCAAAAGCTTTTATGTTGACAAAAATAAATTCTTTGATTTTTTTTAAGTCTAAAAGCCTAATGTGCTCAAGATTCCAAAAGTAGATAACACATGAGCAACTAATAACAAAAAAGAATTTGGAAAACATTGCCAAAAACATGATCACATGAAAAAGAAGCTATGGATTCCTCACTTTTATCAATTATTGTTGATTCTTAGAAATGATTTATAAACTGATCATTGTATAACAAAATCACAGGGAATCATTTAGGGAAATAAAAGAAACAATGAAATGATGAAAATTACTGAGCCTAATGTAAAAGAACATTTAAATGCATACTTAAAACTCTTGCCAATCAATAATGATGGAATCTTGACATCCATATTAAATATGTTTATGTAGAGTACTCTTCATCATAAAATCAAAGAATTCTATGATTAGAAACAAATAATCGAAAACTTCAATTGTACCACAGCCAAGAAAATTATAAGCAGTGAGCTGTTAAAACAATCCCACTAAAGTTAGTGCACTTTTCAAAGACATTTCTGCCTATACTTATTGTAATTGTTTTGCTTGAAATAAGTGTATTTGAGGGAAATAATTGCTTTTAACTAAAAGAGCCCATTAGCTTTACTTCTTAATTTTAATTAACAACTTTCAAGGGTCAGTATTTATATTTTTCTTGGTTGCTATTTTTTAGAACTATATAGTAATCATAAAACCCCATGCAAATCTCTTAAATTTCTGTTCTTACAATAGTTCCCCAATCTACAAAGTTTAGAACATGAGTTCTCACCTGTTATAAATTTGGCACTAGTAAAAATATAATTTTCTTAACCCACCTATTGATTCAACAAGTCTGGAGGTCCAAGAACGTGAAATATTAAAAATCTTCTAGGATATTATATAAATGTTTTCCATAAACCTAACTCTGTTAAGACTATGATTTAGACTACAAAATCCCTGTCTTAGAATCCTGGCCTTTGAAGAAAGCACCCTGAACAAAAGAAAACTCATTTCCTAGTTTCAAATAGAATGAAAGCTTCACTTTATGAGTTTACCTTGACTTATTCCTTTTATTTGCCTACCTATTTTTACCATCCTAAAATTAAAAAAAAAAATAAAAATAAAAAGCATATATGTGGTCACTTTGAGTAAATACTTTCTTTTTATTTAAGACTGGACTACACTTTGCTGGAGGCTCTGACCAATTGCTGGGGGGAAAAATAAGACAAAAGGCTTCCAGGAGACTTGTTGGTCCAATTACCGTTATGAATTTCTTTCACTTTTGTTTTTATATAGCAGTTAACCAAGACAGCCTTAAAGTTGCCTTCAACTTCTCTAAATTTTAGATAGGATTCTTGCTGACTAGACTCCTGACCTCCCTTGTCTTAGAGCATTTATATTAGAAAACTTATAATTGTACATTCTTTCTGTGTCCCTCTGAAATGTACGTTTTTTAAAAAGCATCTTGCCGGTTTTACAACCCAAGAATGTTTTTCTCAAGAACCTGGGAGCCATCTCTTTGAAACAGGAACATCGAGGAAGATAATGCCCCTACCTCTGTTTCCGTGGAAAGTGAGGAGACTAACTTCGCCTGGAAAAGGTATAAAACTACCTCCTGTCATTAAGATAAGAGAAAGCCTACTTTACCTTTTCATGAAGCAAAATAGCAAACACAGGTGGCCTATGATCCCCCACTTAGGCTTTTAAAAACTCTTCAGACCTTTTTTTCACTGGAGCTGTGCTCAGGCATAGATCTGACCCATCTCTTCTATTTCATTGGCCTTGAATTACTGTTTTTTGCTTGTTTAAATTTGCTAGATGCAATTTTTACTCTGACACAGACCTGATTCCTTTTTCATACTAGTTCTCCTGACTGCATAATTTTGTACTTATTCCATCTTAGGTAACTTGAGTGTCCCTTAGCAGTGTCTTCTCTCTTCTCTCCTGGTGCATGTTTTTCATTTTGTAGTGATGTTCTGACTCTCGTGCAGCAGACATATTGATTTACAGCCAGAAAACAAGATACACTGAAATTTCACAAAAGTTAATCCTTGGAAAGGCATGATTATTTTTTATATCTCTTGATGTGATCCCAATGTTTTTCATTAATTAGAGAATAGAGACAAAAAGAAGCATCAAAAGAAGACAATTAAAATGAAAGACTGACAATATTAAATGCTGGAAATTAAGTGAAAACTCTCATATACTGATTAGGGGAGTGTGAAATGACACAATCACTTTAAAAAATGATTTAGAATTTACTTAAAATGTTAAACATACATTTTTTGCTATGACTCAGCGATTCCACTCCTTAATACTTTCCCAAGAGAAAAGAAAGCATATGAACAAAGAAAGACTACCTGGTTCAAGAGTGTTCATAGTAGCTCGATTTCTAAAAGCTTTATTTCTAAAATTTCTAAAGTTTTTACTTAAACACACACACACACATATATATATAGAGAGAGAGAGACCCATATATACATATATATATATATGTCCAAGTAAAAGCAACAAATTACAGATAGAGTACATCATGAATAGATCTCAAAAACTTTACACTTACTGTACAATTTCACTTATATAAAATCTTCAGATAGACAAAATTAACTATGGTTGGTAGAGGTTTGGGGAAAGAGACTAGGAAGAGACATAGAAAACTCGAAACTCCCTCAAGTGACAGAAATATTGTTTTTTGATAGTGATATATTTACGTGTGTGTGTAGTTACTTAAGAAATGCAATGCTATATTTATTATTTGAGTTTTTCACTCCTTTAAAAAGTAGTGGGGAACTGAAGTTCTATATGAGACCAACTTAAGATATCATTTAAAACTTTCCTCTCTCTGTCTTAATTTAGTTTACATAAAATTCCTAAATTGTGTCTCTTAGAACCCTCCGATACTTAATTTAATAAACTATTTTATGTATAGATGCTTAAATATTTGAGATGATTATCTATAAATACAGCTTTAAGCAAAACTAGGAATAAAAAATTAGATTCAATAAGATCTTTTTAAAATGGTTATTTTTGTGAAAGATGCAGAGAAATCCATAAAGCTAACATTCTCTTGAACTGGCTCACATTGTCTAACATTACACATGTAAGGACTTTCTTAATGTCTTCAATTATTATCAACATTTTGCCCTGATTTTTCTAACACAATTATCTTCCATGAAAAAGATAGCATTCCATGCTCAGTTGTTATTAAAATATCTGAAACTATCCTTTAGTTATGCCCTCGGTAAGGTTTTTCAGCAGCATTTCCTTACAGGGATATTGAGAATCAAAGCTTTGCAACATTATTTAGATTCAAATATAATTGTGAGGTTGTAATTTCTTACACATTTTTACCTGTTGAAAAAAGTGTAAAATGTAGTAGAAAAGTTGCAAGATAAGAAAATTGAAGGCTTAAAAAATTATATAATGAGTTGGAAGCAATCTTCAAGTTCTTGATTAAGCATCTCATTTAATCAATCAGGTATTTAAAACTTAAATACAGTGTTTGGAAGTGAGAAAATTAATATATCAAAATCAGATCTTTAGAATTACTTATGTTTTGTCTAATATTTCATGCTATTATTTAAAACTAAAAGTGTATTTTTTTGGTGTCAAATATAATTTCTACAGTATCTTTATTATATTGCCAATGATACATTTCTAAGATTAGAACACTTGGTCAAGTGCCGTGATGCATGATACAGCATTTCGTCTAGATATTGCTTTCAGATTTATAGAGTATTGAATACCTCATGCTTTATTTGTTAAAACTAATAGGATCATTAATTTACAAAGTGTTATAATACATGTTTTGCTAACTGTATTATTTTGTTCTCATGCTGCTATGAGGAAATACCTGAGACTGCGTAATTTATAAAGAAAAGAGGTTTAATTGACTCACAGTTCCACATAGCTGGGGAGGCCTCAGGAAACTTACAATCATGGCAGAAGTCACTTCTTCACAGGGCGGCAGGAAAGAGAATGAGTGCAAGCAGGGGAAATGCCAGATGCTTACAAAATCATCAGGTCTCATGAGAACTCACTCACTAGCACAAGATCAGCATGGGGAAAACCACCCCCATGGTTCAATTACCCCAAACCAAGTCCCTTCCATGACATATGAGGATTATGGGGATTACAATTCGAGATGAGATTTCAGTGAGGACACAGCCAAACTCTATCAATAATTATTTTAAAAATGAAGAAAAATATATATCACACCTGTAATCCCAGCACTTTGGGAGTCCAAGGTGGGCAGATCACAAGGTCAGGAGTTCGAGACCAGCCTGACCAACATGGTGAAACCCTGTCTCTACTAAAAATACAAAAATTAGCCAGGCATGGTGGCGTACACCTGTAGTCCCAGATACTCAGGAGGCTGAGGCAGGAGAATGGCGTGAACCCCGGACGCAGAGGTTGAAGTGAGTGGGAATCATGCCATTGTACTGCAGCCTGGGTGACAGAGCAAGACTCCATCTCAAAAAAAAACAACAAAAAAATAAAAAGCCATTCATAACCCAAACTCCTACCACCAATTATATTATCTTAAGATAACCACTATATGAATGTAATTGGGACTTTGGTGCAAAAAATTTCTTTATCACTTAAAAACATATTTTAGATATGCCTATATCAATATAAATAATTATACTTTATTGCTACAGATTCACTATTTTAGTCTGCCCTCAATTTATATGTTGAAATCTTAACTCCCAAGATGATCATATTAGAAGGTGGAGACTGTGGAAGAAGATTAGGTCATTAGGGTAGAGTCCTCAAGAGTAGGATTAGTGGTCTTATAAAAAAGGCCTGAGAGAGACCCCTTGCCCCTTCCACCATGTTATACAGGAGCTTGGAAAAATAAGTGGAGCTTTTGCAGACACTGAATCTGCCAGCAGCTTGATTTTAGATTTCTGGCCTCCAGAACAGAGAGAAATAAATGTTGGTTGTTAATAAGCCACCCAGTTTATGATATTTTGTCTAGCAGCCCAAATGGACTAAGACATGTATTCTTTTTAAGGCTTCATACCACTCTACTTTACGGATATAACATTAATTATTTCATCTGCCCTTTTTTGGAGTAATTTATTTAATCTCCTATTACTTTTCTCTCTATAAATATAACATTACAAGTAACATTACCTACATATTTTTAAATTCATAATCATATTTATTAAATATATTCTAAAAATTTAAATAGTATCAAACACTTTTTTGCTAAAAATTGCAAATTATTCTATCAAAATAATATCTCATTTTCCTTGTGTGAACTTGTTTTTATATGCTTGTAACCTGATTAAATAGCATCATTTAATCTTTGACTTTGCCAACTTGATAGACAAAAACCTATGATACCCTTTTTAAAAAAATGTGTATTTTTTCAATTACAAAAAATAATTTTATATCATGAAACTATATTTGTAATTATTTTGTGTTTTAGACATTCATATTCCTTGCCAAAACTCTGAGGTGTTCATCTTTTTCTTGTGAATTTTAAATGCTGTTTATATCAGGGCATTAGTTTTTAGTATATTTTGTGGAGTAAAACACTATCAGCAAGTTAAAAACAAAGGTTTCGTGAGCCTGAAATCCTTACATTTTGCCAACATGTAGAAAAAAAGGGGCTAAAGTTTGAAAGTAAATTTTATAAAAAGGAATATGAAGACTTAAATGATCATGCCACACATTTACCTTGAACTGACTAAAGTTAAATTTCTGAAAGGTGTTGCATTGTATAAGGAGGACTTTTCTCCAATTACTCTTTTCACTAGAGGTGAGAGCAGTACTCTCACTTGTCTTTCAATGACAGATAACTGTTAACGTCCATAGGAGCCAAGGATGGTTCTGTGTACCCCTAAATATCCAGCTGGAATTCTGTGAGAAATCTCAGTTTCAGATAGCTCAGACTGTTACCTGGAATGGAAACTATTTCACTTTTTTCTTCTTATTTTTGCTATGATTTAGGGTTTTCATATGTATACTACCATTATTTTCTTATTCTTTACTTCAGTATAACCTTCCTATAAATCATACCATTATTAGTTGATATTTAACACCATTGCATTTGAAATATATTACTTTACAGCTAATTAGAATTGGTAATAGCAGTAACTCCTACTAGTATGTGTTAGGCCATATTCTAGGCACTTTATATTTCAATTACTTTCAGCTTCACAGTAAATCCCTTTGGTGGTGCAGCAGCTGGTAATTTACATACCTATGGTGAGGTGGGCTGCTATAACAGAATGTCATGAACAGGGTGACTTAAACAAGAGAAATCTATTTCTCACAGTCTGGACCCTGAAAGTCGAGATCAGAGCGTCAGCATAGGCAGGTTCTTGGTGAGGGTCACCTTCCTAGGTATGTCCTCACATGTCCATCCTTGTGGAGAAATAGAGAAACAGACCTCCTCTCTTGTCTTGTTTTTGTTTTTCTAATTATACTTTAAGTTCTGGGATACATGTGTAGAACATTCAGGTTTGTTACATAGGTATACATTTACCATGGTGCTTTGCTGCACCCATCAACCTGTCATCTACATTAGGTATTTCTCCTAGCCCCTTACCCCACGACAGGCCCCGGTGTGTGTTGTTCCCCTCCCTGTGTCCATGTGTTCTCATTGTTCAACTCCTACTTATGAGTAAAAGCATGTGGGGTTTGGTTTTCTGTTCCTGTGTTGGTTTGCTAAGAATTACTATTTCCAGCTTTATCTATGTCTCTGCAAAGGCCATGAACTCATCCTTTATTATGGCTGCATAATATTCCATGGTGTGTATGGCCACAGTTTCTTTATCTGGTCTATCATTGATGGATATTTGGGTTGGTTCCAAGTCTTTGCTATTGTGAACAGTGCTGCAATAAACATACGTGTGCATATGTCTTTATAGTAGAATGATTTATAATCCTTTGCGTATATACCCAGTAATGAGATTGCTTATAAGGGCATTAATCCCATCGGGGGATTCAACCCTCATGATCTCATATAAACTTAATTACCTCCTAAAGGCCTCACTAACAAATACCATCACATCGGGGATTAAGACTTCAAAATAATAACTTTTTTGTGGAAGATACAAATTTAGTTTATAGTGCTGACCAATTCTTTGGCCAAGAGTGAAGACTTATTCTCAGACTTCAATTAAATACCAACTTTTATTAACTTACCATTAGTGTCCAAATATTAGAAATCTTACTATGAAATCCTTAGTCTGTAGACAGATGACTTTAATGAGCTCAATGATATATCTTTAGATAAGAAACACAGTAGTCCATTATAAATTTATTTGTATTAGATGTACATACAGAGACTAACATACATAATAGGGGAAATGTGTTTCACTGTTTTTTCTAGCAATATTCCATCTAGTCAATCTTGGTCAGATGCAGGAGCCTTTCCAAATACTCAAAATCTCTCTAAGTTTATAGATCCTAACCTTTAATTCTCAGATGCTTGCAATTGTCCTGGATTATCTATCCAAACTGTGACACCAAAAAAAAGCTAATGACCAGGTAACACACTGGCTGCTGTTGATTGTTGGACCTTAATCTACAACGACAATGAGTAATGTCTCTGGTTTCAGGGAGTTTTCTGGTGCTGGCAAAAGACTGCATTGATTTTGAAGAGTTTTGTGTTCTCGAACCTATTCTGCTCCTGATATGTGGTCCTTCATTTATTACTCTCCTAGAGTAGAGTAGAAAAAGTGTTCATCTATTATGCATACAAATCTTTAAATCCAATACCTAAGTGCCCATCTTTTAAATTGTTATTGTCAAGAAATTCTTTCCCTTTTCTTATTTCATAATTGTCTTTTCCCCCAAAACAGTAGATAATTTATGTCTTGCTATTTAGGCTAGAAAATAGGGTTGGAGAATCTTTTTGTGCTCAAGTGAAGGCATTTGACGACTATACAGATGGAAGATAATATCATTTTTAATATTTTGAAATACTTTTTATTTGCTATTGCAAATATAATAAAATTGATAAAATTTTTTACTGAAGTTACAGCCAAATATACACAAAAAGGATTAAAAAATGAAGAAAAGTGTCACGTATATGGTGCCAATTGAATAAAATGAATTCAGGACAAAGATTATCTTATATGTATTGACAATGGAAGTGAAGATGGATACATTTTATAGCCTGAGAGCTGGCAATAACAGAAGTAAAATATGTTTCTCATTTCAGGGCCATTAATTCTGTAATTAGATGATATTTTCCCCAGATTAATTTTTAGTCTTCAGGAGACTGATATTACACTAAATATTTTTAAAATACATTTTTAGTAATGAGTTTATAAATCTTTTAAACCCTGATCAGAGACAAAATACTTGCTCATTTTTGTCTAGTATAGGATACATTTATAATATAGTATGAGAATTTTTAAAAGTCCATTAATTTTAGGATGCAACATTTTATCTTTCAGGTACCTATAAACAAATCTTGGTTTATATACATACAACATAATTCAATCACATTATTTATACAAGCAAACATTCTGTACTTGATAAATTTTTGACAACCTTGTCTATATTGACTTCTGGTGTGCCCAGAGCACAATTTTCTTATATTCTACATTTATTAATTTGCATATAATGACATGTAATTTTCTATAAAAAGGTTTATGGAAGTCTGTTTTGATTTTTAATATTAATTTTTATGTTACATTGCTTTGTCATATAAACACCTCATTTTTATTTTAAAATTGACAATGCCTGAGATTAGTGTTGCCTGCTTTATATTTGCTTCTATTTGCATGATATATTTTTGCTCATCCACTATGCATAACAGACGTATATGTATGATTATGAGTCACATATTTGTGGGTTTTATTTTTTGCGTTAAATAAAAGTATTTTTATTTAAGAGAAGACCAGCTAATTTTTACTTGTCAAATACTTGTGATCTTTAAAAATGTTTTTATTTGCTTATTTTTCAAAAAGTACTCAGAGTCTAACATTTTATCAATAGTATTGTTTATCAATAGGAGGCAAAAAGGAAAATTCTGAAGAGATTCAAGCCATTTTTTCTTTAGGAGGCAGTTGCCTAAGGTAATTTCCTTGTTGTACTCTAACCTAAATGTTGGAGAGTGTGTTCTGTCTGGTTCATAGTGTGTATGTTCTTCGCCTCATACCTATAGGATTCTGTACTCCAAGGTGGAAAATATAAAAATCTCATAAATTTATTTTTAGAAAGACATAGTAGCAGATGCTAAAAGTTCATGTCTTACACCTTCCCATTGACTTAAATGTCAGTTTAAGAAATGACTTTTCTCCTACTTAGAATTTATCTCTTAACCTAGTAATTCTAATTTTTGCCTCCCTGTGAACATATGTCAATGTCTGGAGACAATTTTATCGTGACAGGTGAGGAGCACTATTGGTATCTAGCAAGTTGGGACCAGGGATCTGGCAAACATTCTACATTGTACGGGAAAGCCCATACAACAGAAAATCATTTGGTGAAAATACCTGCTGTGCTGAGGTTGGAAATCCTGCCTTAACCTAAAATTGAATCTCTAACATTAAAAATATTCTGATATTAAAGATAGATTAAAGAGAGCTTTGTAGGTCAGAAGCTTGGCAGTAGCTTCCTATACAATTGTGTTTTCCTGGACCAATTACTAAGTAAGGAATGTAAACTAGGCAAAAAATAAAATGAAAATCCTCCACAGGTTCTTCCCTTCTGTTATGGGTTTAATTGTCTATCCCCAAATTTAATAAGTTAAAGTTCTAGTCCTTAGGACCTCAGAATGTGACTATATTTGGAGAAAGGGCCTTTATAAAAGTGGATAAGGTAAAATTCAGTCATTCGTTTGGATTCTAAGCAAAGATAAATTGTGTCCATTTAAGAATACAGGCACAAACAAAGCAAATACAATGCCAAGACACTGGAAGAAAACAGCCATCTATAGGCCAAGGTGAAAGGCTTTCAGAAGAAACCAACCCTGCTTGTAACTGAACTCAAGTCTGGCTGAATATACAAGAGATAAGTTGTGGTGAAGGGAAAGCAGCTTTATTTATCAAATGTTGGCAGTTGAGATGGCTGGGCTAAGGCCTCCAAGAAACCATCTCAAATTTTAGGCTGAGTGAGGGGGTTTGAGAAGGAAAACTTGGTATGGGAAACATGCAGGAGTGGGGCAGGGCGCAGGTCTGCGTGTCTTGCTTCCATGACTATCTTGAATTGCAGGCTGGCACTATCTCCACAATGGCCAGGTTGTAGACTAGCCACCTTGAAATAACATCTAGATTGGGGAGAATTCCACATGTGGGTCTTCGTGCCTGATTTATTTCAAGATTAACCCCTGAAATTTCTAAGCAACCACATAATTAGATGAGCGAGCACAGTGCAAGAGAGTACTTGATGGGAAGAGAGGGAAACTAAGAGTTTCAAATTATACTTCAAGGCTAAAATAAGAGAAAAGAAAAACAACTTCAAAATGCATTTTGAAACTAAGCTACTCGGTACAGTAACACGCTGACACCTTGATTTTGGATTTCTGAAATCCAGAACTGTGAGGAAATACATTTATGCTGTTTAATCCAGGGTTCCCCAACCCCCGGGCCACAGACCAATACTGGTCTGTGGCCTGTTACGAACTGGGTTGCACAGCCGGAGGCGAACAGAGGGGCATCAAATATTACCACCTGAGCTCCACCTCCTGTCAAATCAGCAGCAACATTACATTGTCACAGGAACATGAACCTTATTGTGAACTGCACATGCAAAGTATCTAGGTTGTGTGCTCCTTGTGAGAATCTAATGCCTGATAATCTGAGCTAGAGCAGTTTCATCCCAAAACCAAAACCATCTGCCCTGCCCCCCCTCCCCGGCCCCCACCACCACACACCACCCCCACCAGTTCATGGAAAAATCATCTTCCATGAAACCAGACCCTGGTGCCAAAAAAGTTGAGGACCGCTGATTTAAGCCATTTAGTCTGTGGTACTTTGTTATAGTGGCCCTAGCAAGCTAATACATGCTTCCTGTAACCAGATCCCCTGGCCATGCAACTTGAAGTGCCTTCCAGTGACTTCTTTGGCTAAAGGCGTACTAGCAAGCATAATACAAACAGAAACTTGAATACAACCTTGTGTATGAGGCTCATCTTTTCTTGATGCCCTTGAAAACCCTGTAACCATCTTCATGTGAACAATCCTTGCGCTAGTTTTCTGGATATTGAGAGATATGCGGCCCAACAATGCTCACCGAACGCCCCGTTCAGCCTCATTCCCTGAACCGACAGTCATCCATCCTTCAGAGACAGAGATGCTTTGATGAATAGGATGATTACTCAGCTGAGTACAGTTGAAATTGCTCACTCAAGGAAACTTGAGTTAAATAAATAGCTATTTTGACAAACTAAAATGATTTGGGCAGTTTGTTATGGCAACAAAAGCTAACTGCCAGGTAATCAACAACACATTTACAAATCAATTTCCTTAGAATTTTAGAGTTCCTGCAACTAAAGTTTATATTCATTTTCTAGTATCCTAACTAGAAAAAGTCTACCTGTTGCAATTGTCTTCAACTGGGCTGCACACTTTTCTTAGTCCTTTATTATAAAGCAGATAATTTGTTTGAGACCACAGGATTCAGCAAATATAGGCCAACAGTCAAAAGCTATTAGACTGTGGATATTATCAAGGGGAAAACAAAATGCCTCAACTACTCAGATAAGTGCTAAGGTTAAACTTAAAAGACTGACTATAACAAAAGTTTTTGGAATATATTTTTGTGCCATTTATTATATTGCACTGCTTGACACCATGTAGTATATTGCACCTATAAATCAGTCACAACGAATTATTTAATGATGCATTAACTGTAGAATTTCACATATATTACTGTTCCTTACCCAATGTTGAGTGTTTTTTCAATAGCTTAATCCATCCCTGAAGTACTGGAGCAAACATAGTCATCCATCATTTTAGAACACAGTTTGAACTGCAGTTTTCTTATATATTTTATTTTATCCAAAAATAACCCTACCAATAATAGTTCAAATTCTAAATGAGAACAAAAGTTCACCAAATATACAATTATATGCACAAATGTGCCTCCTTCATCCTTCTTTAAACTTGTTTTCTTGTTTGTTAATTGAATTGTTTTTTTCTTTCCCTTCTGCTCTATTTTACCTCACTAGTACAAATTAAAATAAAAATAAAACTAAGAGATACATTTTAAAAGGATGACTTGAAAAATGACTTCAAACATTATTATATCTTTAGATATAAATAATTAAAATAACTTGAATAAAATCCAATATCATCTTGTTTCCTGGGAAATTTTGTATCATTAATTTTGTTGTTTAATCTAATCGAATAAACTGAATAAATGCCAGATACACCCCAAGTAGATAGCATGTAGAAAATGAATTAATGAAGCTTTCATTAAACAGAGAAGACTGAACAAGCTTATTTACTTCTACTCCCTTCTGAAATTTCACTGAAATGATGGTAATTAAATGTGAAAGTTACTAATCCACAAGGAACCTTCAAAATTAAGTCTGGGATTAGTTTTAATTTTGAAAGACTCTGCATGGATATTGCATTCCTTCAAATGCTCACTCCCCAAACTTGAATTTATCCTTAACTACTCTTTTTCTCAATCCCCATCTAAAATTCACCAGCAAATCTTACCTCTAGCTTCAAATTATATTTGACTTCTCATCATACCCACTGTGGTCCAAAACTCTATCATCTTTAACCCAGATTATTAAAATAAAACCTTCTTGCTTGTTTCCCTTCTCATACCCTTACTCCTTTCTATAAAGACAAATGTGAATCTAAAATCAAAGTCAGATTATTTCAGTCATGTGCTCAAAAATCTTCAATATGAAGAAATTCCACTGGGCAAAGAAGCACTAGTGTTAGGTGTCCAACAAGTCCTCTTAGAGTCAAATGCACTTCTATCTG
This sequence comes from Macaca mulatta, assembly GCF_049350105.2. Classification (NCBI taxonomy): domain Eukaryota; kingdom Metazoa; phylum Chordata; class Mammalia; order Primates; family Cercopithecidae; genus Macaca; species Macaca mulatta. Next base: position 68,664,081 of record NC_133410.1, read on the forward strand.
AACTTCTCTCCTGACTCTATTCTTCTGGTTTACTTTACCACAATCCCTAGAACACACCAAGTAAGGTTCTGCCTTAAGATCTTTGAATTTACTCTTCCCTATCTCTGAAACATACCTGTCTCAGTGTGATTCATTCTTCTTTCTTTTCAAGTGTTTTCGAATTATCACTATGCTAGCAAGGCCTTCTATGTTTACTCAACAAATAATACATTCCACTCTTCTCCGACTTCTTAACTCTTGGTAAAACAGTATTTTTCTCTATATATGTGTCATCATCTGATGTCTATGCTTCATTGTTACTTTTTAATTGTTTATCTTTTTTACATCAGAATTTAACTTCCATGAGTATAGGCACCTTTCTGTTGTGTACACTCCTCTATCCATATAGAGAAATGCCTAATAAATATGTTTGTTAAGTGATTGAGTGAGTGATACTAGAATTAGACATCTCTGAGAGGTTCTCTATCAAGATTTTGGATTCTGAAAATCCTCACTTTGAGCTATTTCCTATTTCTGCCTTTTAAAACTTCTGAATCACTCCCTTCAGTCTTATAACTTATGGCGTCTCTTAAAACTAAACATTTCCAGTCCACCAGTGCATAAACTCTATTATTTTATCAATTTTTTCTCATCACATATCAAGAAAAGACCCCGTGGGTAGCCTTCTCAAAGATGTTATAATCAATAAATAAGTACTATATTTCCATGTTAACTTCTGTCATGCTCCCTTAATGATGGTCAGACTTAAGAAATTCATAGTCTCTGTTTTATCTGCTTCTATTGTCAAGCTTCCAGTTATTGCTACAAAATTTCACAAAACTGTATTATGCACTATTGTTTGGCACAATCAACTCATTGATTCTCTTCTTCTAACTCTTACTTACTTTGGTATGTGAAACGACTTTATCACAAATTGTTGTTATAGAGTCTATCATTGACATGATGGAAAACCCTGCTATTACAGTAAAGGAATTAGAGATAGCTCAGACTATGAAAGACTATCAAAAACAAATGAGAATTACTGCTTCTTTTATTCTAATTTGGGATGTCTAGCCCATGAATTCTAGCCCTGTCCTGCTCATTTTTATTACAGTTCTAGAAAATGAACCTGGCGGGGTGCGGTGGCTTACGCCTGTAATCCCGGCCCTTTGGAAGGCCAAGGTGGGTGGATCATGAGGTCAGGAGATTGAGACCATCCTGGCCAACATAGTGAAACCCTGTTTCTACTAAAAATACAAAAATTAACTGGGCGTGGTGGCACACACCTGTAGTCTCAGCTACTTGGGAGGCCGAGGTAGAAGAATCACTTGAACCGGGGAAGCAGAGCTTGCAATGAGCCAAGATCACACCACTGCACTCTAGCCTGGAGATAGAGCAAAATTCCATCTCAGAATAGAATAGAATAGAATAGAATAGAATAGAATAGAATAGAATAATAAAATAAAATAAAATAAAATAAAATAAAATAAAATAAAATAAAATAAAATAGAAAAAGAAAAAAAGTGGACCTTGGACCTTTATCATGTTCCCTAATGTTTAAGTGTTTTTGTTCCAGAACTCTGGGAACAAATTTCTCTCTACTTTATTCCAGTGTTCCATTGAGTAAATAATGTCATGAATTTCAGTTTCAGTTATTAGTGTTGGAACCGAACTGTCGATTCCCTCCTGGGCAGGGGTCGCCACGAAGGATCACTGACACGAGATTCACAGCAGAGAGTTATTTATTACTAGCGCGCTAGGGTCCTAAGCTCTAAGTTGGCCCTGGGACCCCGACTACTTGTTACAGGCTGTTTATATAGGCAAACACAAGTTCAAACACAGCTTATGGCCCGAAATTCAAACAAAGCTTAAGGCGCGTGGTAATTGGGTCTAGCTATGGCCTGAGCAAGGTGTCTTGTTCTAATTGGTTAGAGCAGGACCTTATGAGGTTTTTTCCTGGAGTTGTTGATTCCGGGAACTTCGAGGCAGGGTGGGACCCCCGGAATTGGCAGGGTGGGACCCCATGAGGTTGTTTCCCGGAATTGGCAGGGTGGGACCCTATCAGGGTGGGTCCCTATCGAGGCAGGGTGGGACCCTATCCAGAGCCACCTGGTGTTAATTTTTTTTTTTTATTTTATTTATGAGGCCTAGTTTCTAAGTTTTATGAGGCCTAGTTTCATTCCCTCCTCTTTTTGTGTCAGAGGCTCAATCTTGAGCCTCTTCTTCAGTCCTGAGGGTCTGGTATTGTTGGGTCAGAACCATAGCATGTACTATGTTTAATCTATTTTTAATAAGGGTGAGTAAGCGGTTGAGTATGCATGGCCTGAAAGTCAGGATGAGCGTGAGCAGGATGAGGGGTCCTAAGATGGTGGAGATTAGGGTGCTAAGCCAAGGGGATTGGTTGTACCAATTTTCAAACCAACTTTGTTGAGATTCTCTCTCTTTTTTTCTCTTGTCTAATCTTTCTCTTAGTTTTGCCATAGAATCTTTAACTACTCCTGAATGATCTGCATAAAAACAACATTGCTCTTTCAGGGCTGCACAGAGCCCGCCCTCTTTCAGAAAGACAATTTCTAGTCCTCGTCGGTTTTGTAATACAACTTCAGACAGGGAAGTCAAGGACTCTTCAAGTTTTGTGATAGATTGTTCTATGGCTCTAAGGTCTTCATCTATGGCTATTCTAAGTTGTTGCAGATGATGGTTACCATGCTCTAGGGCTGCTGTCCCGGTCCCAACTCCAGCTGCTACCCCAATTCCTAACATGATGGTGAGGGTGAGGGAGATAGGTTCTCTCTTTGGTCTAGTATGAGTTTTTTGCTCATACCGGAGATCAAAGGAGTCTCCAGAGTGATAGTATACTCGGGGAACAACTTGTACCAACACGCAATAGTGGGTGCCACTGCTAAAAACGGCTGTGGATACACAGGGGGTGAGCCCAGTGTTGCAAGCCCACCAGTCCGTCTCGGAGGGGACCAAATAGTGATTGGAGCTGGGTACTGTCAAGGTTACATTACAAAGATGCTGATGACTAGGGGGCACTTGGCCTATGCAGGTTCCCGACCCAGAAACTTCAGCCAGGGTTAGTTTTCTTTGTTGTTCCCACGCGCATCCAGTAGGATTGGCGGAGTTAGTGAAATTATTAGTGGAGGCAATGCCTTCATAGTAAGGGGGGCCTGTTGCCAGACATAGCCAGCAAGAGGAGGTAAATTCTGGCTTTGTCTGGTTTAAAGCGAAATAGGAGCCCTTTATGAGATTTAGGAGCCTGTCACCTATTCCCAGGTCAAGGGGCCCGCGGGTGACGTTTTGGGCTGAGGGTGTGTATTTAGAGGAGGTGGAGATTAAGGGCGGGGAAGTGCTTTTATGAGCTCTTGGTTGGGGCTCTCTTGGTGCAGGAACCAGGGGCTTCCTTGTTTCTGATAAAACTTGGTTTGGTCCTACTGCGACAGGGGCTGTGATAGGGTTGACTATTAATTTGATTTGGATAGGGATTCCATACAGTGGCTTTTGGTATAAATATAGGCCCCATATTAACCCGGATATCCAACGGTTATCAGATTTTGCTGCATCTTCAAACTTGATGCGGACCAGATTGCAAGTTTTTGAATATCGGGTTCTGGTGCAGCGCTGGACAAAGGACATGGTTATGTACCAGGGTTTCGTGGTCCATTTCCATTCTCCATCATTAGTAGTTATACAGGACCAACTAGCGCAAAACAGGGCATCTATTTCTCCACAAGTTTTTCTCATTTCTCCTGTCCTGAATCCGGGACAGGCATAGAACCCGTTCCGGCTTACCCTTCTAGCCTGTTTTCTCCATTCTCCCCCTTCCATGTCATCTATCCTTGCTACTTTGTCTAGGTTGAAATAGAGGTCAGGGAACCAAGTCCCCATAGGAGCAATTTTTGAGGTTTTACCTAAGACCTCATGAGTACTAAAATCAGTTACCTGCCAGGTCAGGTTATATGGCCGGTGGGGGTTATTACTGCCAGCGACGCAGGGAAGGAGGGCTAGTAATAAGCAAGGGGCTAGATACGAGAGAGTCTTATCTTGAGCGGGTCCTCGGAGCGTCAGAGTCTCCATGTCTCAGGTGGTGTTGGTCCGGGCGTCTCTGGAGCAGCCTTGGCGTGGGATGCGTGGATCCAAGTGGAGATTCCGTCAACCTTTATGGCTGTGGGCGTGGTCAGGAGAACAATGTAGGGTCCTTTCCACCGAGGCTCTAGTCCTTGAATGCGGTGCCGTCTAACGTAGACAGAGTCTCCCACCTGGAAGGGGTGACTGGTCTGTGGATGTCCTGGTTGGTATAGTTCTGCCAAGGGGGCCCAGATTTGGGCCTGTACTGCTTGGAGTCCTTTTAGCCGAGCCTGTAGGTCAGTTTTAGGATCGGAGGGGGAGAAGGAGTCAAGCAAGGTTGACAAAGGGGGAGGTCCTCCGTAGAGGATTTCATATGGAGTGAGCCCAAAACGGTTAGGTATATTTTGGGCCCTTAACAGAGCTAAGGAGAGGAGGCATCTCCAATCTTTTAAACCAGTCTCTAAGGTCAATTTAGTAAGGGTCTCTTTTATTGTTCTATTCATTCTTTCTACCTGTCCTGAGCTCTGGGGTCTATAGGCACAATGTAATTTCCAATTAATCTCCAATATCCTGGCGAGCCCCTGACTTACCTGAGAAACGAAGGCCGGCCCGTTATCTGACCCAATTACCTTGGGAAGTCCGAATCTAGGAAAGATTTCTTCCAAAATTTTCTTGGCTACTATGTGTGCTGTTTCTTGCCGGGTGGGGTAGGCTTCTACCCATCCTGAAAAGGTATCTACAAACACTAGTAAGTACTTATATCCAGCATAGTGAGGTTTTACTTCAGTGAAGTCTATTTCCCAATAGACTCCAGGGCGGTTACCACGAGTTCGTTTCCCTTCTGGCACTCGGGTAGCCCCAGCGTTTACCTGCTGACAGACCTTACAGGCAGATGTCACTTGTTCTATGAGGGTACTTGCCTTTGGGATTAGAAAGTCAGTTTTTTCAATCAGTAATTTTAGCTTTCGACTACTCAAGTGTGTCCAGGCATGCATCTGCTGGATCATTGCCAGGGCCTCCTTTTGGGGAAGGACTATTTTTCCTCCTTTTTCCCAGTTTTTAGTGTCTTTGTTCTCTATAGCCCCTATGGCTTTTGCTTCTTCCTGGTCTCCCGGGGTATAAGTATGTTTAATAGTTATGTGGCTGGTTTCGTCAGGTTCTGTGGCTAGGGTTAGTACTTCCGCCATGGCGGCTTGCCTGGCCACTTGGTCGGCCTGTCTGTTTCCTACTGCGACTGGATCTTGTCCTTTTTGATGCCCGGGGCAGTGAATTATAGCCACTTCTTGAGGAAGAAAAGGGGCTTTTAATAAGGCAATTATTTCAACTTTGTTCTTGATTTCCTTTCCTTCTGAGGTTAGGAGACCTCTTCTTTCATAGATACTTCCATGAGTATGAGCCGTTGCAAAGGCATACCGGCTATCAGTATAAATGTTAGCTTTCTTTCCCTTGGACAGCTCTAGGGCCTTGGTTAGTGCTATTAACTCAGCCTTCTGTGCACACGTGCCAGGAGGTAGTGATTGTGCCCAAATGGTGTTGTGGCCATCTACTACCGCCGCTCCCGCCCTCCGGGTACCTGAGTCAAGGTAACTGCTGCCGTCTGTGTACCAGGTGTGATCCGCATCTGGGAGTTCTTGGTCTTTAAGGTCTTCCCGTGTTCCATGGGTCTCAGCCAGTACTTGCCGACAATCGTGTGGGCTTGGTTGGTCTTCTGGTACCGGCAGCAGCGTAGCAGGGTTTAGGGTGACCGGAGGGCCAAACTGGACGCGGTCCGTGTCCAGTAGGAGGGCCTGGTAGTGGGTTAGGCGTGCGTTGGTTATCCACCGGTCCGGGGGCTGCCGCACTATGGCCTCTAGAGCATGTGGGGTAATAACAGTCAGTGGCTGCCCAAGGGTTAACTTAGCAGAGTCCTTGACCAGCATAGCAGTGGCTGCCATGATACGAAGACACGGGGGCCAGCCAGCCGCCACAGGGTCCAGCTTTTTAGACAGGTATGCTACCAGTCTTTTCCAAGGCCCTAATTTTTGGGTCAAGACCCCTTTGGCAATCCCTTGCCTCTCGTCCAAGAATAGGGTAAAGGGCTTTGAGGTGTCCGGTAACCCAAGGGCCGGGGCAGACAAGAGTGCTTGTTTTAGTGCCTCAAAAGCCAATTGATGCTCTGTCTGCCAGGTGAAAGGGGTGCTCTCCTTGGTGAGTGCATAAAGGGGGGCGGCCAGTTCAGCAAAACCGGGTATCCACAAGTGACAGAACCCAGCAGTTCCCAAGAATTCACGTACCTCCCTGGGATTTCGTGGTGGTGGAAGGCGAGCCACTGTCTCTATGTGCCCAGGGGTGAGCCACCTTTTCCCTTCACTCAGGATATACCCCAGATATGTTACCTTGGTCTGACAGAGCTGTGCCTTCTTGGCGGATGCCCGGTATCCTTTTTCACCCAGTGCCTGGAGTAGATGCCTGGTACCTTGTATACAGATTTCCTTTGTAGGAGCAGCCAAGAGGAGGTCATCCACATACTGGAGTAGAGTCACTTCTGGATTTTGGGTCCGGAAGTCGGTCAGGTCTCGATGAAGAGCCTCATCGAAGAGAGTGGGAGAGTTCTTGAATCCTTGGGGAAGCTGGGTCCAGGTCAATTGGCCCGAAGTTCCTTTCTCAGGATCCTTCCACTCAAAGGCAAAGAGTTCTTGGCTTTGGGGGGCCAGAAGTAGACAGAAGAAAGCATCTTTTAAATCTAATACTGTATACCAGTTATAGCCTGGTTTTAAGGTGCTGAGTAAGTTGTAAGGATTGGGGACCGTGGGATGGATGTCCATGGTTCTTTTGTTAATTTCTCTCAAGTCTTGGACAGGCCTGTAATCCTGAGTACCGGGCTTTTTCACTGGCAGAAGAGGAGTGTTCCAGGGCGAGCGACAAGGTCACAACACTCCGAGTTCTAGAAATTTGTTAATGTGCTGCCGAATTCCTATATGAGCCTCTCGGCTCATGGGATATTGCTTGATAGACACGGGCACTGCCGTGGGCTTTAAATCAATTATGATTGGGGCTTGATACTTAGCTAGCCCGAGTCCTCCCATTTCCACCCAAGCTTGGGGAAAGTCTTGCAACCAAACATCAGGGAGGCTAGTGATGACCAGAGCGTCGAAAAGCCGATGCTCATCTTGCAGAAACACAGTTAAAATTTGGATGGGCTGACCGTCCCGATCTAATACTTGGGCCCCAGTCTCGGAGGGATTTGGGCTCCGAGCTTGGTCAGAAGATCTCGCCCTAGGAGGGGCAGGGGCATTCAGGTACCACCAAGAAGGAATGTGTCACCATTCCTTGTCCAAGATTAACTGTCCGGTGGTTAGTCCACTTGTGCAATTTTCCCCCTGTTGCTCCCTGGACCCAGGATGTGCGGGAAGACAGGGGCCCGTCTGCCTTTGTCAAAACTGAATGTTGGGCCCCTGTGTCCACCAAGAAGGTGGTGGGGTGCCCCCCTACAGAGAGAGTTAGCCGGGGCTCGGGGGGGGCTCCAGAGCCTTGACACCCCTATTCGCTATCTTCACCTAGGGTGAGGACAGTGGCAGGTTTCTTTTGGTCTTTAGGACGCTTGGGGCAATCTTTGATCCAATGTCCCCATTCTTTGCAGTAGGCACACTGGTCTTTTTCCACTTTTGGCCGCCTCCGCTTCTCTCCCTCTCTCCCTGGTCCTTTCTCTCTCACAACTGCCGCCAGGATTTTTGTTAAATGCTTATCCCTCACTCAGTCCCTATGATCCTCTCGCTCCATCTGTTCCTTTGCTAACCTGGCTTCCCTTTCCTCAGGGGTTTCTCTCTTATTATACATTTTTTTCTGCCTCCCTAACCAATTCCTGTAATCCATAGGTTTGGATTCCATCTAGTCTTTGGAGTTTTCCTTTGATATCTAATGCAGCTTGGTCTATGAATGCCATAGCTACGGTAGCCTTATGTTCTAGGGCCTCTGGGTCGAATGGGGTATACATTCGGAACCCTTCCAGAAGCCTTTCCATGAAGGCTGCCAGGCTTTCATCCCTTTCCTGAGTTATGGTCCTTACCTTGGCCAAATTTGTGGGGCGCTTTCCTGCCCCTTTGAGACCTGCCAACAGAGCCTGGCGATAGATTCGGAGACTCTCCCTACCTGGTGCCGTTTCATAGTCCCAGTCTGGGCGGGTGAGAGGAAATCCCTCGTCTATTTCATTGGGAAGTTGGGTTGGGAGGCCTCCTGGTCCTGGCACATTTTTCCGGGCCTCCAGGAGGACTCGCTGCCTTTCTTCAGTGGTTAGGAGGACCTGCAAGAGTTGCTGGCAATCATCCCAAGTGGGCTGGTGAGTGAGGAGAATGGATTCTATCAACGAGGTTAGGGCCTGGGGGTCTTGGGAAAAGGAAGGGTTATGGGTTTTCCAGTTGTAGAGGTCAGAGGCAGAGAAGGGCCAGTACTGGATCGTGCGATTGACAGTACGGAGGGGAAAAAGGGAGGATTGCCAAGTGGAAGGGCCATCTGGGTCCTCAGTCCGCCGCAAGCGGAGACGTGGAGGTGTTGGCGGCGGTGTCCGAGGGGTGAGCTTGGGAGGGGCTGGAGAAGGAGACGGGGTGGAGGGAGGGGCCGAGGGAGAAGTTGGAGAAAGGGTAGGGGCCGAGGCGGTAGAGGAAAGAGCTGGGGACAAGACAGGGGGCAAGGGTGAAGCGTAAGGTGGAGGTCCCAGAAGGGGGTTTTGAGGTGGAGGAGGCAGGGGGTCAAGAAGGAGGAGATCCCTCTGGGGTTCATCTGGGAGGACTGGCTTAGGTGGGTCCGGATTCCGATTCTTTGGGGCTTCTAAGGCAAGGAGGGTAGATTGGGATGGGGAAGGGGAATGGAGGAAGGGTTTCACCCAAGAGGGAGGATTTCGGACCAGATCCTCCCAAATAATTACGTAGGCCACCTGGTCCTGGTGTCCGAGTTGCCCAGGATCCATCACTTTTGCTTTAACCTGCAACATAATTGAGAGGTTAAATGTTCCGTCCCGGGGCCACTCCCCATGGAGGGTTGGCCATTCGGACGAGCAGAATGTTTTCCATCGTCCCTTACGGACTTCTACAGAGAGGTGGTGGGCTCGAGCCCGGATGTCAGGGAAGTGAGTCAGGGTTAGAGACAAAGGAGTCGTCAACGTCTGTCCCATTTCATCCACGTATAACAAGGACAAAACGAAAGTAACAAAAATAAAGACCAGACAAGTAAGGAGAAGCCGCACGGCCAGAGAGTGGCGCCACAAGATCACAAAATATTCAGACGGCAGGGGCGACCTGCCTACAGATTTAAGGAGGCTGACTGAGTCGTCAGCCTTCTCCCAGACTACCGCCAGGGCGTCCCCAGGGGAGTAAGTGGGAAGGTTCCGGACACGTCTGTCCCCCTTCCCCACTTAATTCAGAAGGAGTACTCCCCAGAGTTCAGAGTTAGCCGGCAAGACAGACAGAACAAAACGAAAGTACCTGGTGGGTCCGTTCAGTCAGCAGTCCGTGGCCCGGGCCAGATGGGTCTTCGCCGGATGGGTCGGGGGTCCTCGGACGACCCCACTTCCCGGCCAACGCACCAAATGTTGGAACCGAACTGTCGATTCCCTCCTGGGCAGGGGTCGCCGCGAAGGATCACTGACACGAGATTCACAGCAGAGAGTTATTTATTACTAGCGCGCTAGGGTCCCAAGCTCTAAGTTGGCCCTGGGACCCCGACTGCTTGTTACAGGCTGTTTATATAGGCAAACACAAGTTCAAACACAGCTTATGGCACGAAATTCAAACAAAGCTTAAGGCGCATGGTAATTGGGTCTGGCTATGGCCTGAGCAAGGTGTCTTGTTCTAATTGGTTAGAGCAGGACCTTATGAGGTTTTTTCCTGGAGTTGTTGATTCCGGGAACTTCGAGGCAGGGTGGGACCCCTGGAATTGGCAGGGTGGGACCCCATGAGGTTGTTTCCCGGAATTGGCAGGGTGGGACCCTATCAGGGTGGGTCCCTATCGAGGCAGGGTGGGACCCTATCCAGAGCCACCTGGTGTTAATTTTTTTTTTTTTTTTTTTTTTTAAATATGAGGCCTAGTTTCTAAGTTTTATGAGGCCTAGTTTCATTAGGTCTTTATCCACTCCTGCCAAACCTATTCAGTGCCAAATATAAGCATTCATTATCCTCTGATCAATGCTCAATTAAATATCTTTCTGACTCTCGATTATGTTCCTGGCTCCTTGGCTGTTTGTTGTCTGATCGTCAGGGCCCTTTTATTTCAGGAAAGACCAGTCTGTACCCAATCCTGTTTAATGTCTTGTTAGCTTCCAATTGTAGTCTTTTATCTAAGTTACGTATTTCAACTTCTTTTTCAATTTCCTCTTCTTTTTCTTCAGCAGTGTTTCCCCACCTCTGAAAGGTAATCTTCTCACCTAACATCAAATTTCTATTATTTTTTTTCTCCAGCAAATTACTTTCTTCTTTTCTCTCTTCCTTTCTCATCTTACTTCTTTCTTCTCTATGAATAAAACCACACCCACTTCTTGTCTCTAAAAGGGCTTTGATAATAATTTCTCTGAATTAATTATCTACTATGAACTACACAATTAATTTTGTGTTTATTGTGAAATAACGGACACGTCTGTCCCCCTTCCCCACTTAATTCAGAAGGAGTACTCCCCAGAGTTCAGAGTTAGCCGGCAAGACAGACAGAACAAAACGAAAGGACAGTATATTGTACTTATTTCTACTTCATTCTCAAGTATTTACCCATTTAGTCCTTAATACATCATGAAAGGCCATTGTCACCACCCCATTCCATATACTAAAGTATATCTTTCACTAATTAGTATCCTCATTATTTCAAGATTATCAATAATTATTTTTTAGTTCTTAGGTTTTTCTATGCTATTTAAACTGTCTTTTATTTTTGATATTATTTCATTATTTGGCTTTAATAGTCTACATCCTTTTAGTTTTCTTATCTTGAACTTATCTTTTTCTTATTTGCCTCTTTGAAATCTCTTCCTCCTTGGTATAGCATACTTTCTCTAATCCAATATGTGTTCTCTGGGCTTTTAAGTCATTATTCTTCTCTTTATACTTTCTGTCAAATATCTCATCAAAATATTTGTATAAATATGATAGTTAAAGATAACTAGCAAATGTATATATTTCAATCTGTTTCTCAAGTTCTATGAGGGATTTAATAGACTGCTGAAGAAAATGACCCAAATGTACAATGACATGTCACAGTTATAATCATGTTAAAATTCAACATTTTCCCACAAGTGAGATCTTTATCCAGACTTCACAGTTAGAGATACTGTCACCTTTCTTATTACAATCATCCAGAATTAATACTTGGAAATCATATTTTACTTTTTAAAAGTGGTCACCTCATAGATCCTAATAGTTGCCAAAATCTGTAGTTACGCTTTATACTATCTTGTCATTACCCTGATACAAATTATTGTTACCTTTTTATGGGGTTCTTTCAGTAGTTTCTTAAATGCTAGTAAGACCTCCAAACTTTTTTTAACACAATGCACAAATAAACATTCCCAAATAATTGCTTAATTATTCCCACTGTTTCTAGTTCTAAACTTGATCTTTTTTTTTAATCCTTAGGCTGTTAACAATCAAGTATATTAAAAGTCTTTTCAACCAGTACTATGAATATTTTCTCTTATTCACTTATACATCAATTCATCTTACCAGTCCGTGGTATCTTTGTACTTTCTTGTAACATTTATTTATAATGAAATACTTTCCCAACAATTTATATTTAATATCAATCTCTCAAAACCTCTACATTGCTTAAAACCTAGCTCTAATATTCCTTTATCAAATGATCCCTAATTTATTTTGATACATTTCTTTTTCCCCAAATTCTCATGGCATTATTGCTTTCTTTGGAAGCATTTGTTAAATCGTCTTTTCTTAAAGTTCCTGCATTCTTTGACAAATATTTATTGAGCACATCACTTCCTTCTCAATGTGGCATACCCTACTCACTCATTTAATCTTTAACTCTTTCACAATTTCTATTATGGTCAATTTCCACAACAATCATCAACTTCTAAAATACTACACATTTATATGCTATATGCTTATTAGGTTATTTTATAGTATCTTTCTTTGTGAACTACGAAGAAAGCTTTATGACTGCAGGAATTGTTGCAGCTCTGACTTTCATACACACACACACACACACACACACACACACACTATAGGTAGGGACAGTGTGGACTGCAGTAAACAAAATAGGCACATGTTATAGTCATATTATTTAGAGGATTCCTGTTTAAGAATGAAAATAGATATTAAACCCAAAATTAATCAATAATTATGGAGGCTGAAAAGCAAAAGAATAAGGTAGCCTGTTCAAATGATATTTAAACTGTCTTGGAAGATACATAGGTGTTACTCTGTAATGAGCTTTTCAGTTGAAAAAATAACATATGTGAAAGCTCGAAGTTCAGAAAAAGCTTTCAAGAAGCTTAAGTGATGTGAATAAAAACATGCACCATGAGCAAAGCCCAGGTCATATCATGCAGGATTTTATTCTAAGGGCATTGAGCAGGCATTACAGAATTTTTAAACAAGAACCTGCAGTGATTAGACTCATATTTTTGAAAATATCACTGTTGCTGTTCCACAAAAAAAAAAAAAAAAAAAAAAAAGAACATGAACTGGATTGATGTAAATAAATAAATTGCGGCCGGGCGCAGTGTCTCACTCCTGTAATCCCAGCACTTTGGGAGGCAGAGGCGGGTGGATAAAGAGGTCAGGGGATCGAAACCATCCTGGTTAACACAGTGAAACCCCGTCTCTACTAATAATACAAAAAATTAGCCGGGTATAGTGGCAAGTGCCTATAGTCCCAGCTACTTGGGAGGCTGAAGCAGGAGAATGGCGTAAACCTGGGAGGCGGAGCTTACAGTGATCAGAGATCGTGTCACTGCACTCCAGCCTGGGCGACAGAGCGAGACTCCATCTCAATAAACAAATAAATAAATAAATAAATAAATAAATAAATAAATAAATAAATAGCTTAGTATCAGATTAGAACAGTTTATGTACAGTAGATGTTGGGTTGGTTTAGGATGGTAACATTAAAACAGAGAAAAATGAAACAGAGTTACTTTTTTACACAGATGAGTTTATAAAGCACATTGCAAATGGCTGGAGAGCAAGAAAATACATTTTGACTTGTATTTGGGGTGACTCCTTCATATGGAGGAAACCGCATTAGCTTTGGATTCAGATATACAGAAACTGTAGTTCATTTCGACTCTGTTTAAACAATGTGATTTTACGAATTACTAAACTCTGAGCTTCAGTTTTGGCAAATATTAACGTATCACTTACGGAGCTATAGTAAAAACTAAATAAAATTGTGCATGCAAATATCCTAACAGACATCTTGATGTGCCTGATAGCAGGTTCTCAAGAAATACGCTCCGCTAGTAGATAGTCCAGTTCCTATGAAGGCCACTGCACTCCAGCCTTAGCAATAGAGCAAAACTCCATCTTAAAAACAAACAAACCAAAAAAAATTCATGAATTGTTTGTTGTGTGTTTGTTTGTTTTTGAGATGGAGTTTTGCTTTGTTACCAAGACTCGAGTGTAGTGGCATGCCCTCCACTCACTGCAACCTCTGCCTCCTGGAATCAAGCATTCTTTCCACCTTAGCCTCTTGAGTAGCTGGGACTACAGGCACGCACTACAACCCCTGGCTAACTTTTTTTATATTTTTGATAGAGGTGGGGTTTCGCCATGCTGTCCAGGACGGTCTGGAACTCCTGAGCTCAAGGGATCCACCCTTCTCGGCTTCCCAAAATGCTGAGATTATAGGCATGAGCCATTGAAACTGACCACAAATATTTTTTATACACCAATGTTTAATTGAACAATTTTAAGTATCGGCATGAGATAAGTTATGGGGAACCCTGATTTCTTTTTGAAAAATGAAGTAAATAAACCTTTAAGTTGTGTTACAAATGACCTTAGACCTTTTTTGAATATTACAGACATTCAAAGCCACTGAGTAGAATATTAAGATATCTAAAATAAATGACTTATCCTCTAACATTTAATTTATGTGTACTTTAAATATGATACATTTTAGTTTAAGGATTATCATTGTTTCCACAATTTATTGAGTTTTATCTTCTGATTTTTCATTTTAATATATCTTCTGGGTCAAAAACAGAACACATAATCACTTAAAGACATATGTAGGAGGCCGGGTGCCATGGCTCACGCCTGTAATCCCAGCACTTTGGAGACAGAGGCGGGTCTGAACTCACCTGAGGTTGGTTCAGTTCAAGACCAGCCTGGTCAACATGGTGAAACCCCGTCTCTATTACAAATACAAAAATTAGTCAGGCATGATGGCGGGTGCCTGTAATCTCAGCTACTCAGGAGGCTGAGGGGAGAGTTGCTTGAGTTCGGAGGCGGAGGTTGCAGTGAGCCAAGATCGTGCAACTGCACTCCATCCTGGGCAATAGAGTAAGACTCTGTCTTAAAAAAAAAAAAAAAAAAAAAAAAAAAAAAGACATATAGACATATAGAAAATGTATAGAAAATGTATGAAATGGAGTTAAGAAAATTGACTTACCAGCTGTTTACTAGAAAGTTTAAAATTACCATTATTTTTCTACCATTTTCTTCATGTATTTTCCAGAAATATGCTACATCTATATCTGTATATCACATATAGATATCTATTCTAGAAGTGCTTCTTATACATGATCATTGAATAATTATTTTTTCATTTTATAAGTGAGAAAATTCAATTCTAGTATAATTAATTGGTATACTCAATATTACATAGTTATTTGATGTCAAACTTTCTTTAGCCTTTTATTTCTAGGTTAGTACATCTTTTAGTTATACTGACTATTTCTTTTAGTTATACCAACTATTTCTTTTCTTATATATATCTTCTTCTAGTAGCAGAAGGTATCTTCTTCTGATACCTGCTGGGGTCAGGGTATAAAATTATTATAAAAATAATAAAAATTATGTAATTCTTAGTTCTTCTTGGTATAAGTTTGTAATTATTTGTAGCATATATAGAATATATTAATCTTCCCAGGCCCCTACGGTCTTGTGCACCCTGTGTCCTATGTTTACACATGTGAAAAAAACTATTAGGAAAGTTTGTTTTATAATTTCTTGTTATCTGGGTTTAAATACGTATATAAAAATTTTATTTTTATTTTATTTATTTATTTTGAGAAATAATTTTAATGCAAAGGAATGTAAGAGTTCTTAAAGTGTTCCTCAGGTCATAACTCAAAATATAGAAACGTAAAAAAGTTAGGAATATAGCTTTATACATACTATTATTATTTTTTATCTTATTTTTTTATTTCCATAGTTTTTGGGGGAACATGTGGTGTTTGGTTAGATGAATAAGTTCATTAGTGGATATTTCCGATATTTCGAAGCACCCATTACCCAGGCAGTGTACATTGAACCCTGCTTGTAATTTCTTACCCTCACCTCCTTCCTACCCTTTCTCCTGAGTCCCCCAAGTCCACTGCATCATTCTTATGCCTTTGCATCCTCATAACTTAGCTCCCATTTATGATTGAGAACATACAATATTTGGTTTTTCATTCCTGAGTCATTTCATTTTGAATAATGGTCTTCAATTCTATCCAGGTCACTGTGAATGCCATTAGTTCATTGCTTTATGGCTAAATTGTATTTGATGGTGTGTGTGTGTGTATGTATATGTGTGTGTGTGTGTGTGTGTGTGTGTGCATATATACATAGAGAGAGTTTTTATCCACTGGTTGATTGATGGGCATTTGGGCTAGTTGCATATTTTCATATTTCATATTTCATTGCTTTTTATGGCTAAATTGTATTCCATGGTGTGTGTGTATATATATGAAATTTTTTATCCACTGGTTGATTGATGGGCATTTGGGCTGGTTGTATATTTTTGCAATTGCAATTGTGCTGCTCTAAACATGCATGTGCAAGTATCTTTTTCATATAATGACTTCTTTTCCTCCGGATAGATACCTAGTTGTGGGATTGCTGGATCAAATGGTAATTCTACTTTTAGTTCTTTAGGGAATCGCCATACTGTTTTTCATAGTGGTCATGCTAGTTTACATTCCCATCAGCAATGTAAAAGTGTTCTCTTTTTACCAAATCCCCACCAACATCTATTATATTTTGATTTTTTGATTATGGGCATTCTTGAAGGAATAAGGTCGTATTGGATTGTGGTTTTGATTGCATTTCCCTGATGTTAGTGATGTTCAGCATTTTCTTGTATGTTTGTTGGCCATATTTATATTATATTTATATTATATCTTCTTTTGAGAATTTTCTATTCATGTCTTTAGCCCACTTTTTGATGGGGTTGTTTGTTTTTTCTTGCTAATTTGTTTGAATTCCTTGTAGATTCTGGATATTAGTCTTCTGTTGTATGTACAGACTGTGAAGATTTTCTCCTATTCTGTAGGTTGTGTGTTCACTCTGCTGATGATTGTTTATTTTGCTGTGCAGAAGCTTTGTAGTTTAACTAAGTCCCATTTATTAATCTTTGTTTTTGTTGCATTTGCTTTTGGGTTCTTGGTCATAAGTTCACACCTCAAGTAGCTAGAGAAATAAGCACAAACTAAACTCAAACCCAGCAGAAGAAAAGAAATAACCAAGATCAGAGCATAACTAAACAAAATTTTAACAAAAGAGTACAAACAACAAATGAAACAAAAGCTGGTTCTTCAGAAGATAAATAAACTTCATAGACCATTAGCAAGATTAACCAAGAAAAGAAGGGAGAAGATCCAAATATCCCGCTAAAAAACGAAACAGGAGATATTACAACCAATACCACAGAAATACAAAAGATCGTTCAAGGCTATTATGACCACCTTTATGTGCATAAACTAGAAAATCTAGAGAAGATAGATAAATTTCTCAAATATACAACCCTCCTAGATTAAATCAGGAGGAAATAGAAGCTCTGAACAGACCAATAACAAGCAGCGAGATTGAAATGGTAATTAAAAAGTTACCAACCAAAAAATGTCCAGGAACAGACAGATTCACGGCTGAATTCTATCAGACATTCAAGGAAGAATTGGTACCAATCCTATTTACACTATTCCAAAAGATAAAGAAAGAGGGAATTACCTAAATCATTCTTTGTAGCTAGTATCACCCTAATAACAAAACCAGGAAAGGACATAACAACAACAACAACAACAACAACAAAAACTACAGACCAATATCGCTGATGAACATAGATGCAAAAATACTCAACAAAATACTAGCTAACCAAGTTCAACAGCATATCAAAAAGATAATCCACCATGATCAAGTGGGTTTCATACCAAGGATGCAGAGATGGTTTAACATATGCAAGTCAAAAAATGTGATACAAAACATAAACAGAATTAAAAACAAAAAACCCATGATCATCTCAATAGATACAGAAAAAGGATTGGACAAAATCCAGCATTCCTTTATGATTAAACCCTCAATAAAATCGGCATGAAAGGGACATATCTTAATGTAATAAGAGCCATCTATGATAAACCCGCAGTCAATATAATACTGAATGGGAAAGGTTGAAACCGTTCCCCCTGAGAACTGGAACAAGACAAGGATGCTCATTCTTACCACTTCTATTCAATATAGTACTGGAAGTCCTAGGTAGATCAGTTAGACAAGAGAAAAGAAAGAAAGAGAGAAAGAGAGACACAGAGAGAGAGAGAGAGAGAAAGAGAGGAAGGAAGGAAGGAAGGAAGGAAGGAAGGAAGGAAGGAAGGAAGGAAGGAAGGAAGGAAGGCAGGCAGGCAGGCAGGCAGGAAGGAAGGAAGGAAGGGATGAAACAGCATGCAAATCAGTAAAGAGGAAGTCAAACTGTCCCTGTTTGCTGATGATATAATCATATACCTAGAAAATCCCATAGACTCATCTAAAAAGCTCCTAGATCTAATAAATGAATTCAGCAAAGCTTTATAAATATTATTATTAAAATTCATGACTCTATATGTTAGGTATTGTTACTCTGCTCCAAATGAACGCATCTAGTAAGTGACCATTTTAAAATTTCAATTTAAACCAGTGTTTTCCAGTACTGACACAATTTACTGTGATAGTACCTGGCCACTCAGTTTCCATTTTTTGTATTCAATGCCTGATATATTTAGTGTGTGGAGACCTGTATCTATGAGTGGTCTGTATAGCACAGTTGCTGTCACTACATGTCTCACCAAGATTCCTTCCATGACAAGGATGCCTAAGAGAGAAAATATTAAAATATTCATCAGTGAAAGGACTTGGAAACTATTGAGTAAGCAAGTAACATCTCAGAACTATATAATTAATAATTTCCACAAAATATACCACCTTAGGGAACTCATATTACTGAAATGAGACTTTGTATGTGACACCATCACTTCAAAATACAGGGGCTAAAGCTGGAAAACTTTCTAGAAGCTGCTAATGTTGGAGCCCATTGCTTGAGGGGACCAACTGACTGCAGATGATATGGAGAAAGAACAACTATTCCAGGGCGCTGCTGCCAGTGGAAAGAATGTTGTCAACTCACTCTGTTTACAGGGTTCTTGTAACCCCAAATATATCCAGAAAAATCTAGACTCTAATCTTTCCTCTGACACCATAAACTCTTAAAAAAAATCAGTTCACTTCCCTGAGATTGAATTTTCTCACATCTTAAATGGAAATTATACTTCTCATTTTGCTAAGCATTAGTAAGGATTAGACATTATGATTAAAAGAATTCAAAAACATGTTTCTCTATGCTATTGTTATTATGGTCATGGTCATTGTTATGGTTTAATTTGTGTCCCCCTAAAAGATACGTTGAAGTTCTAACCCCTGGTACCTCTGAAAGTAACTTTACTTGGAAATAATAGGGTTTTTTTCAGATATAATACAATTAAAGTCATTAAAGTGGACCCTAAATCAATATAACCTCTGTCCATTTAAAAAGAGGAGAAGAAAGAGACACAGGATAGAAAGCCATGTGAAGATAGAGGCAGAGACTGAAGTTATGTGACTACATGCTGCATAATGTCAAGTTTACTGACAGCTTCCAGGAGCCAGGAAAAGGCAAGAAGTGTTTTTCCCTAGAGTTATTGGAGAGAACCTGGCTCCTCTGATGTTTTGATTTTGAACTTCTGGCCTTAAGAACTGTGAAACAATACATTTCTGTTTTTAATATACCCAGTTTGTGGCAGTTTGTTACAGCAGCCCTGGAAAACTTATATGGTTATTATCAACATCATCTCCTGAGTGGTTGTGTGGCAGAGTTTGTAAATGGCTATTATTTCAACCGCTTCCAAAGGCTCTTCTAGAGACAAACTCCTAGCATGTCAGATTTAAAGAACACCAGTGGTTCCAGAATAGTTTGATCTTTTTTTTTCATAAGAATGTAAAGGAAGGATAATTTGTTCAGAAACATGTATATTTGAAGGCCTCAAAACTCAATATGGAAGTTTAAGTGATCCATGGATCTTTGATGAGTCTTCAGATTTTCAATAAAACTATCTGGTTTTGGAAAAAAAGGAAAAAAATTCCCCAACTAATTAGCAGGATCAAAAAGTACTGTTTCAGTTATCAAGTAGGCCACATGAAGATGAAAAAAAAAGCCACAAATTAAAATATTAGACTATTAAGTCATTGGCTATGTTGTTTTTCAATATGGACAGAATCATTATTTAGAATCATTATTATTACTATAAGATTTAGAATGAATTATATTGAGCAATCATGGAAACTTCAATCAGCACATGTGCATAAACAATATAAAACCAAAATACTGAAAAATATCTTCTTTGGTTATGTACATGGAAACATTCAAGTCTTGATTTAACCTCATTTGATTGTAGTGTGGCCCATAAAAATATGCGGCAAGCTTTTAAATGGCACCATTTAAAATGACATACCAATGAAACATGGCAAAACAAATCTCAAGGGAAGACAACTTAATAAGACTATGAATTTCTCAATATAAATTTAAATGAAATGCCTTATGAGATTGTGAGGGGTTGCTGGTTAGCCCCTGGCTATCAAGGAAATGGT
Source organism: Macaca mulatta (assembly GCF_049350105.2). Classification (NCBI taxonomy): domain Eukaryota; kingdom Metazoa; phylum Chordata; class Mammalia; order Primates; family Cercopithecidae; genus Macaca; species Macaca mulatta. The sequence goes on from NC_133410.1 coordinate 68,684,180, forward strand.
GGATACCTCCCATGAGAACAAGAGGTTCTGATAAAGAAAGATTTTCTTTAAAAGGGGAATGTTATGTTGGGAAATTAATCTCAGCTGGAAAACCTAAAAGGGTCAAATTTAATGGTTTTTTGATAACCCTTATGTATATATATGGTATTACCTTGATTTGAAGAACATTATCTTTGTGTAATGGGCTTTGATATAATTTACAACCACCACTCAATTTTTGAGTTATAAGGGTTGTATTTTCCTAACCACCCCAGAACAGACATGCTGTGTGTCAAATCAGAAAATGTTTCATATCATATAAAAATAAAATGCTTTCATCAAGAACTGTTTCTTTCCAGAGAAATACTTGGAACACATATTTTTGACATACATTTGGGAGAAGAATTTCATTTTTATTATCACAAAAAGTCACTTCAGGCTGTGTTGAGGTACTGATTAATGCTTGCCTAGGTTACAGTGAAGGTACTCATGTTTCACTGTTCTCTCTAGATAGGCATTAATCGCTTCCAACACTCCATGTTAAGTCATTTCTTCTCCCAGGTTGGAAGCACTTAAAAAATAAAAGCTTCAAACATGGGTTAAAAAAAAACACAGTAAGAAAAGAAAAATACAAAGACTAGTGGAAGGAAAAGTAATTATTATTCTCACTACTTAACTTCTGTTACCTAATTCATTTAAGTTGTTGATGAATTATGAGACTGTGCCAAGACAACAACAACAAAAAAAAACTTTTCAATCTTTCATCTTTAAATCTTATTCACAGAAGTAAAATAAAAATCAAAGTGAAAATAAAAGTAAATATGCTAGAGTTCTGAAAAAATAAGGCTTACTGTTACATTTGTCTTTGATTATAATTTATAGGGAAGATTTTATAAATCTTGGATCTCCATTTGTCTAATCAGAATCACTTGTTTGATGATGGACTTAGACATTGATTAGGGTATGATAGCCTTTAGATGTACACTGCTAGTACTGGCTGAAAAAACAGAGGCATTCAAGCAAAATTTTCAGGTGTTTCTCCTTTGTACTCTCCTGAATCAGCGGCTAAACTTCCTCCTTATCATCCTGTCAAAATGACTAATAATAATATAAGTAAAAAGTGCATAACTAATGATAATAACTGATAACCAGTATTGATAGACCATTTTTATGTACATTATAAATGTTTTATGCATATCAATTTATTTAATTCTTAGAATAATCCTAAAGTGTCTTATAATACCATTTCCATTATGCAGTCTTTTACAAATTAAGGTGCACAAAAATTAGATAAGCTTTGCAGAAAAAACAGCTAATAAATGGAAGAACCAAAATTTAAACATAGTTATTTCTGATTATTTTGCTGAAATCTTAGCCAATATTCTGGGATACATTATCAATATCATTCTGAGTGTTTTAAGTTCTACATAGAAACAATAGAGGTCCAATGATTATGAGCTTTATAAATCTATAAATAACAAATTTAAATATTGGATAACATATGTTGAGATGACAAAGAAAAGCATTTTATATGCATGGTAATTTGACAATTATTGTAACAACTATTATTAAAAGAAAGTAATTCCTAATTTGAACTAAGAGCCTTGTCGTATGAAAAGCAATTTCAACTATAAATATTTCCCTTGGTCAAATCTACACTTGAAATTTCCTCTCTTAAATCTATCACAGTAAGACAGAGTAAAGATAATATGTTATTGCCAAATAATTAAGTTAAATAAATAAATAAAAATCTGAGAAAAAAGTATAAGAGAATGATCTTTTTAAAAGCAATTATCATTGATCCTCATTGCTTTCACAACAACTGCTCAAGCTCAGGTTATTTCTAGAGAGCGTTTCTAAACTATAAAGAGGGAGAAAGGGAGAGAAGACAAAGAGCAGTAGAGAGAAAGGGTTACCTTTATCTGAAAGACGAGCCAAGTTACTGTAATACGACAATCACTGCTTTTATAACTCATCTGACCTTTCTGTATGACTATAATTTTTTAATTTTATTTTTGCAATTTACATTGAATTTGACTCCTAAGGGAAGCTTTAATTTATAGTAATTATATTGCAACAATCAAAGTAAAATGAAAATATATATCATATATGATAATATATTCTACGTGTGTTAGGGATTCAATTTTATATGTAACATTTACGTATTAAATGAATACATATTGCACAGTATATATTACATCATTATATGCCTATATATAATAAGTAGTTTCAAAATTATATATATATAATTTAAATGTTAAATAATCTATAATGAGGCGTAACAAGATGTTGCATGCAGTTGAAGGGAGTGAACGTCATCCTTTTCCACGTGAATGAGGAATTCTTCCCTTGTTTAGGCAATAACCTTTATTTCATAAAATTTCTGATATGGATTTCTTAAAAGGTTGAAAGTTGTCTTGATTCACAAGCATGTCTGGAGTGCATACAACTTTTATAAAAATTACCTATAGAGAATTAAATACAATAATAGAAAAGTTTCTGTTTTTATTAATACCTATGCACTTATTTGTTCTAAATAATACCAATAAGAAAATATTTATTAATATAGTACTTGCTTCTGTGATGCTCCCTGAGACACTATGATAATGATTTATGAACACCAGATAAAAGTTAACACTAGTTATATAGAACAATTGTCTAAGCAGAAATCACTATGTTAATATATTATTTATTTTATGTTTGTTCTTTCCTGTATTCTCAGTAAATGTTTAGCATGTATCTGCGAAATGCAGGCCTAGGAATTTCTTAGATGGCCATGACAATATCTTTCCCAAAGGAGCCCATGAATACAGAAAAGATAAATTTTAATACATAAGTGAAATATTGTACATTCTGTATTTTAAACCTCATAACAGAAAAATAAATCAAAGTGTACACTATGCCATGTACTTGTCATGTATATTTTAGATTTCAACAAAAATTTATTAAAAAAATGAAAAGTTTTATTGAACATACAGGTATATCTTGTTTTATTGTGCTTTCCTTTCTTTTACTTCACAGGTATTGCAATTTTTGCAGATCAAAAGTGTGTGGCAAGCCTGCATAGAGCAATCTCTCAGCATCATTTTTTCAACAGCACAAGCTCACTTTGTGTCCCTGTGTCAAATTTGTGTAATTCTCACAATATTTTAACCATTCTCATTATTATTATAGCCATTTTAGTGACCTGACATCGGTGATCTTCAATGTTACTATCATAATTGTTTTGGTTTACCATGAAACGTGCTTATAAAAAATGGTGAACATCATAAATACGCGTGTTCTGATTTCTTCATTGATTCATCATTTACCTGTCTCTCTCCTTCATCTCACTCCAGCCCTCTCTATTCCTTGAGACACAACAATATTAAAATTAAGTGAAGTAATAACTCCACAATGGCCTCTAAGTGTCCAAGTAAAGGAAGAGTCATGTATCTCTAACTTTAAATCAAAAGCTAGAAATGAATAAGCTTAGTGAGAAAAGCATGTCAAAAACTGAGATAGGTTGAAAGCTAGGTTATTAACCTATCCAACAGTTAACCAAGTTGTGAATACAAAGGAAAAGATCTTGAAAAAAATTAAAAGTGCTATGTCAGTGGATACGCAAATGATAAGAAAACGAACAGCCTTATTACTAATATGGAGAATGTTTTCGTGGTCTGGAGAGAATATCAAACCAGTCACAACATTCCCATAAACTGAAGCGTAATCCAGAGCAAGGCCCTCACTCTCTTAAATTCTATGAAGGCTGTGAGAGTGAAGAAACTGCTAAAAAAAGAAAAAAAGGTTGAAGCTAGCAGAGGTTAGTTTGTGAGGTTTAAAGAAAGAAGCCATGTCCCTAACAGAAAAGTGCAAGGTGAAGCAGCAAGTGCTGTTACAGAAGTTGCCACAAGTTACCCAGAAGATCTAGCTAAGATCATTAACGAAAGTGGCTACACTAAACAACAGATTTTCAATGTCGATGACACAGTCTTATATTAGAAGGAGATGTCATTTTTAGCACGTTCATAGTCAGAAAACAGAAGCTTCAAAGTTCAGGCTGACTCTCTTGTTAGGGGCTGATGTAGCTGATGAATTAAAGTTGTAGTAGTACTTATTTACAATTCTGAAAATCCTAGGGCCTTCAAGAATTATTCTAAATCTACTCTGCCTTTGCTCTATGAATAGAAAAACAAAACTTAATGAAATCATAGCTTTTACAGCATGATTTAGTGAATTTTTAAAGCTCACTGTTGAATCTTATTGCTCAGAAAAACATTCCTTTCAGAATATTACGCTGATTGGCAGTGCACCTGGTCATGCAAGCTCTGATGAAGATGCGCAAGAAGACTAATATTGTCTCTCGTTTTAAAAAATATTTTTTGAGACAGAGTCTTGCTCTGTTGCACAGGCTGGAGTGCAGAGGTGTGATATTGGCTCACTGCAACCTCCACCTTCCGGGTTCAAGCGATTCTCCTGCCTCAGCCTCCCAAGTAGCTGTGACTACAGGTGCGTGCCACCCCACCCAGCTAATTTTTTGTATTTTTAGTAGAGACAGCGTTTCACCATGTTAACCAGGATGGTTTCGATCTCCTGACCTGGTGACTCACCCGCTTCGGCCTCCCAAAGTGCTAGGATTACAGGCGTGAGCCACCGTGCCCGGCCGACTAACGCTGTTTTCACACTTGCTAACAAACATCCATTCTGCAGCCCATGGATCAAGGAATAATTTTGACTTCCAAGTGTTATTTCTTAAGAAATATATTTCATAAGGTTACAGCTGCCATAGATAGTGAGGCTTGTGATGGATCCAGGCAAAGTAAATTAAAAACCTTCTGGAAAATGTCACCATTTCTGATACCATTCAGAATATCCCTGACTTTTGGAAGGAAGTCAAAATGGCAGCATTGGAGTTTGGAACAAGCTGATTTTTCATCCTCATGGATGAGTTTGGGGGTTTCCAGACTTCAGTAGAGGAAATAATTACAGATGTGGTAAAAAAAGGGAAGGTAATTAATTAGAAGTGGAGACTGATGATATGACTGAATTGCTACAATGTCATGATGAAACTTGAAAGGATGAGGAGTTGCTTTTTATGGGTGAGTAAAGGAAGTGGTTTCTTTAGATGGATTCTATTCATGGTGAATATGCTGTGCATATCATTGAAACGATGACAAAGGATTAATAATATTTCAGAAACATTGTTTATAAAACAGATGCAGGTTTTGACAGGGTTGACTCCAATTTTGAAAGAAGTTTTACTGTAGATAAAATACTATCAAATAGCATCACATGATACTGAGAAATATTTCATGAAAGAAAAAGTCCATTGATGTGACAAAAATTCATTGCTATCCTATTTTAAGAAATTGCCACATCCACCCACACCTTCAGCAACCACCTCCCTGATCAGTCAGCAGCTGTCATCATCTAGGCAAGACCCTCCACTAGCAAAACAATAACAACTAGCTGAAGGATTGGATGAGTGTTAGCGTTTTAAGCAATAAAGTATTATTAATTAGAGTATTTACATTTTTTAGACATGTGCTGTTCTACACGTAATAGACTAGAGTATACAGTGTAAACATAACTTTTATATGCACTGGGAAACCAATAACTTATGTGACTTGCTTTATTGTAATGTGTACTTTATTGTGGCTTTCTGGAACCAAACCCACCATATCTTCGAGGTATTCCTGTATATGGAAATAACATCATGCTGACTTCGTTAGCTAAACTTTTCATATTCATGTTTGTCATTATTTATTTTTAAAAATGTTGGAAGTTAAGTTTATTTTATTTTACCTTTTTAACTTTTATTTTAATTTCAGTGATACATGTGTTGGTTTGTTATATAGGGAAACTCATGTCATCGCAGTTTGTTGTACAGGTTATTTCATCATCCAGGTATTAAGTTTAGTACCCATTGGTTATTTTTCCTGATTTTCTCCCTCCTCCCACACCCCATCGTCTGATAGACCACAGTGTGTGTTGTTCCCCTCCACATGTCCAGGTATTTTCATCATTTAGCTCCCACTGGTAAGTGAGAATGCAGTATTTGGTTTTCTCTTCCTGCATCAGTTTGCTGAAGATAATGGCCTTCAGTTCCTTCATGTCCCTACAAAGGTCATGATTCACAGAGATTCTGAGAATGCATGTTAATTTTTATATGAAACAAACAATTGCCATTAAATACTTTTTCTTTTTGGCTAATTTCAAAAGAAAAAAATATAAAACATAAAAATCTTTTTAAAACATTATGAAAATAAAAATTTTACTTGAAGTGAAATTTGGATACATTTTTAAACATTTGATATAATATGGATTAAGGTCCTCCAGATGACCTCATTCTCTTTTTGTGGTCCTTATAAAATTTTCCTAGTCAGAATTGTGCAATTGTACAATTTTATATAACCGTTGTAATATTTCTAGTTAAGAATTGAGAGGGAAACTGCTTTTCAATATCCAGCATTTATGCCAAACTTTGAAGGCAATGTCAGAGTGCTCACTATTTTACTGTGACTCATATATACCTTCATGTAATTTTTTTCTCATTCTTTAGGTTTTAGAAGAAACTAGTCAAACTGAAGAAAATTATACAATGCTTAATGTCTAACATTATGCAACAAGACACATATGTAGACATACTAGGAATATTTTGTTCATGCATTGTGCATGATAATTCAGTGAGCTAATTCAGAAAATAATTATTTCTTAAACAAAACTTTGATTTAATTACATAGGTAAACTAATGTAAATTAAGAAAAAGGTATTAAATTTGTCAGAATTGTGCAGAAACCAGGAAGACCTATTAAACCCTAATTAACACCTACTAAATTATAAATATAATATTAGTGGACAGTAAAATTTCATACAACTGATATAATTTGTTCTTTATAAGGGTAATTTTCACTGGAAGAGGCAAGATAAGTCTATGTTAACTAAATATTTTATCAAACAACATTTTACTGCCATTAAATTTTATTTTTAAATCCAAAAATTAATTTTTTAAAAAGACTGAATATCCTAAAGCTTCTCAAGGGTTTTAAGCCAAGAACCAAGTAAATGTAATATATTTATTGTATACATCTTATTTAAGGTTTATTTGCATCAAGGAAAGAAAAAAACTAAGAGAAACTAAACTGGGAGAATGAATAGAATTAGACAGTGGTTCATGGCATTTGGTACCACCCATAGAGATTAAAATGCAGCAGATGTGGGAATAGGACATACATTTTCCTTTCTAACAACCTTCTATGGGCTGCCTGCTTTGATGGTCTAGACAATCTGCCCCAACTTTCTATTCAAAGTGTCCTCTGTAAAACAGCAACATCCGCATCCCCTGGGAGATTCTGAGAAATGCAGAATCTCAGATCAGCCCAGTCTTCTTAAATTCAATTTAACAATATTCTCAGGTGAATTGCAAGTACGTTATAGTTTGATAAACACAGCCCCAGAGCAAAATATGTTCTTTTTTTTCCATAAAGGATGCAAATATGAAAAATAATGAAAGTACTGATAGAGATCTACCATACCATATCCCTCTATACTGTGATCTTTTGTGTACATTAACATGAAACAAGAGGGTAAAGCAAGTTGGAATGGTTTACTTTCTATGGTACTTCATAAAATGCAAACATACAAATAAAAAGATTATGGGAATTAGTAAAAATACTGAAGGCAGGTAAGATTATTATGCAGCTCAATAATATATGATTGCTGGATTGGGTAAACTATGGGGATTATAACAAAAAATTATAGTCTTAGTTTAAACACTATTAAGATCAATATTAAGTATACTGGCAATAAATAATAGTGTCGTAGAGAAATAACCCTGTAGGTACTCAATTCTACTAAATATGGTCCCAATATTTGCTAAATCTTTCAGGAATTCAAAATAAATTTTCACTGTTATTTAATGTAAAGTACATAATTTTCTGTTTCTTTTCCTATGATTCTTATTCCTCTAATGGGGTCATTTCTAACTTGTCAATTCAGATGCCTTATGTCTGTTGAACATATTTTCTAATGTGTCACTAAAGTGGTAATTTATCTGTCCTTGTCCCTTATCACCGGGTATGAAATATTTAATAATTGACACTTTGCACAGTCTGTATTAAATCATTTTGTCAGCAGACATTCATTTATATGTCTCCACACAATCATAGTTTGTGCTTTCTATGGTTTGAAAAGAAAGCAAATCTAAATTGCTGTAAGGAACATCACCTTCTTCAATGGTGACAGTGTTGAATAATCATGTTTGTTCTGTAGTGAGTTTCAAATAACTTGAGAAAGAACCAACAGTTTCAAAATATCCTGCATTTTTGGAAATAGCAATAGTTTTTCTATATTTTACATTTCTGGAAATAGCTATCAATGTGGAAAAGGGAAGCACTGTGATTAAAGGAAAAACATTGCTGTTTGCTCATAGTTAGAAGAGCCAAACGATGATTTTATAACTGTGAGTAAGACATTGACTTGGAATCTGTTATCTATAAAATGAACAGATGATAAGCACTAGCCTCCATTCTCGCTCTAACTGTAAAGGACTACGTGCTCGCAAACGAGATGTTCCGGATAAGTCCTGCTCTTGCGAACGAAGCAGGGCATTCCCCAATAAGTCCTGCTCTTGCAAACGAAGCAGGACATTCCTTCCCTGTAAACAGGGAGGTCAAAGGAGCCAGCTGCAAACAGCAGACCCTGGGGGCTTGTTTATGTGTAAACATCTTGAAAATCCAGAAAGTCAGGGAAAGGTCAGAAAAACAACAATGTGTCTTATGACTTGGCAACATTCCACAAACGACTGTATAAAATAAAGCAGAGCGTGCCATTCGAGGTGGCCACCATGTTTGTCTTGTCTTGTGTTGTCTTGTGTGTTCATTCCTTTCTTTAGGAAACACGGGGACTCCAACACTAACATTACATGATTTTACAACATTGACTTATACTACTTCTTAGAGAATAAAAAGATTATAAAATCTTCTTTACAAATTTCATATAGACATCTGAAATTAAATGTGAATACTGACCACTTCTTACTTTTTTACCACTTCTTACTTTTTTACCACTTCTTACTTTTTTTACTCTGAAGCAATGAGTTCAGTGATGAAATCTGAATCATCGTATGCCCTAAAGACATAAGAATATCTGAGCCAGTGAAATTTTTAACATCCTGTTACTAGCACCACAATGGTAACCACAAAGATGCAGCTTTTGCCATAATTTCTTAATATGCTGGTCATATTAACACAAAAAATAATTGTCTAGAATCTGAAAACATAACTAATGAATCATGTGGAGAATAGAGAGAGAGGAAGGACACTTCAGGAAACAAAAAGGAAATTGAACAGAGTTCTATGCCTAGATAATAATTCCTAGGTAGATATCATGCTTAGATAATAACATTCGCATGTTGAAGTAAAAAGGTAAAAAGCATTATTGTAAATACTTTAAAGAATATTCTTATTAAACAACACATTTCTAAATCAAATATGAGTAAAAGATGAAATATAAAAAGAAATTGTAATTGTTTTTGAACAAAATAAAAACAAAAACAGATTATCAAAATTTGTGGGATGCAGCAAAAGCAGTGCTTAGATGGATATTTATAGCATTTATTGCATATACTAGACAAGAAGAAAGATCAAAACCAATTATCTAAGCTTCTTAGATTAAATCTTCTTAGATTAAATCAAAACTAGAAGAAAAGAAATACTAAAAACTACAACAGAAAACAATAGACAAAAAGCAATGAAACAAAAAATTGGTTATTTGAAAAAACATTAATATACTTGATAAGTCTCTAGCCAGGATAATTAAAGAAACAAAATACAGAAGAAATTAATATCAGAATGAAAGAAGGGACATTACCACAGATCGAAAGAATATTAAAATGATAGTCAAAAAATACTGTGAAGAATTCTGTGTCCACAAATTTAATAATATAGATAACATGAACTTATTCCTTGAAAGGTATAATCTGCCAATACTTACACAATAAGAAATAGACAATGTGAATATGCCTACATTTATTGGAGAAATTAAATCAATAATTAGTAAACTTTCAAAATAAGAAACACCAGGCCCAGATAGATTCACTGGTGAATTGTATTATGCACTTAAATAAAAAGTTATAAGAATTCTCTATAATATATTTCAAAATGTAGAAACAGAGAGGATACTTTCTAACATACTCTATGAGGCCAATATTACCCTAACATCAAAACAAGATGAAGAAATTCCAAAAAAAGAAAACTACAGACCAACAGAGCTTATGAATATAGGTGTAAATACTATTGACAAAATATTTGTTAATTAAGTTGAACAATGCATTAAAATAATTATACAGCATCTCCAAGTGGAATTTCTACCACACATGCAAGGCTGGTTCAAAATTTGAAAATCAATTAATGTAATTTGTCACAATAATAGGCTACTGTGTTCAGTATTGTACTGGAAATCCTAGGTAATGCGGTAACACAAGGAGGAAATATATAAAGATTGTGAAGGAAGAAATAAAGTTTCCCTTGACAGCAGATGACATTATCATCTATGTAGGAAAATCCCAAAGAATTGACAACAAAAATCTCCTGGAAATAAGCCATTGTAGCAAGTTTGAAGGAAACAGTTTAATAAACAGAAGTCAGTTGTTTTCTATAAACCAGCAAAGAAGAAATAGAATTTGAAATTAAAAACATAACACCATTTACACTAGTAATTGCAAAATGAAATACTTAGATGCAAATTTAACAAAATATATACAAGACCTTTATGAGGAGAAGTACAAAACTCTGTTGAAAGAAATCAAAGTACAACAAAGTTAATAGAGAGTCCATATTTATAAATAAACAGGCTCAGTATTATTACTAATTTGACAATATTGTCAAGATGTTATAGTCTCCCCAGATTGATCTGTAAATTCAATGCAATTCCAATCAAAATCCCAGCAAGTCACTTTTGTGGCTATTGATGAATTGATTCTAAAGTTTATATGGAGAGAGAAAAGATTTATAATAGACAACACAATATTGAAGGAGTAAAACAAAGTTGAAGGACTGACAATACCCAACCTTAAAACTTACTATAAAGCTACAATAATCAACACAGTGTGATATTGTGAGAGAATAGGCAAATAGATTCATAGAACAAAATAGAGAGCCCAGAACTAGACATACATAAATATCATCTACTAATATTTAACAAAAGGGTAAAGGCAATACAATAAATAAAAGGTGCTGTAACAACTGGACATCCATATGCAAAAATATATAGAAAAAGAAAATAGACACAGACCTTACAATCTTCAGAAAAATCAGCTCAAAATGGATCACATATCTACATGTAAAACACAAATGTATGTAAGTCCTAAAAGGTAACATATAAGAAAATCTAGATGACTCTAGATTTAGTAATGACTTTTTAGAAACAACACCAAATCCTGATCCATGAGAGAAAAAACTGATAAATTTGACTTCATTATAAACAAAAATGTCTGCTCTGTGAAAGACACAGTCCAGTGAATAAAAATAAGAGCCACATAGTGGAAGAAAATATTTTCAAAAGACATATATGGTAAAGGACTGTCATTCAAAATATGCAAAAGAAGTTTTTACAACTCAACAATAAGAAAACAACCTGGTTAAAAATGGACCAGGGACCTTGGCAGGTCGTCAACATACACAGATTGCAAATAAGTAAATGAAAAGATACCTACATCATATGCCATTAAAGAGATGTAAATTAAAAAGGCAATGAGATATCACTACTTATCTGTTAGAATGATCAACAGTGAGAAAACTAACAACACCAAATGGGGATGTGGAACTTTCATTAACTTCTGGTCAGAATGCAAAGTGGTATTGGTATTTCGAAAGACAGTGAAACGTATTATTTTCATACAATCCAGTAATTATGCCCTTCTGTATTTACCCAAAGTAGTTGGAAATGTATGTACTCACAAAAACTAAACACACATTTTAATAGAAAGTTTATTCATAATCTTCAAAACTTGGAAGTAAACAAGGTGTCCTTCAGCACATGAATTGATAAAACCATGATACATCCAGACAATGGAATATTATTTAGCTTCCAAGTCATATATGTATATTACTAAGTAAAATCTTATCTGTGTATTACTAAGAAATCTTACATGTACAGTACTAAGTGAAAGAATATAATGTGAAGAGATTTCATGCTGTGTGATTAAACCATACACCATTTTGGGGAAGGTAGTTACCAGTGGTTATGTGGGAGGGAGAGAAGGATAAGAGTGCAGATCACAGAGGATTTTTTAGAGCAGTGTGTTTATTTTTATAGTACTTTATGGTGGGTACATATTATTATAAAATTGTTCAAGCAATAGGATGCACAACACTAAATGTAAATACTCATGTAAACTGTGGCCTCTGTGTGATAATGATGTGTCAGTGTAGGTTTACCAATTTTAACAAATGTACCACTCTTGTTGGGAATGTTGATAATGGGGAGAGGTTATGCACGTGAGGATACAGAGGGTATAGGAAATCTTTGTACCTTACACTCAATTTTGCTGTGATTTCAAAATTGGTCTAAAACACTCTATTAAAAAAATTCTTGTCAGTGTTACATTTCACTTTTGTTTATTACACATGTAATTATATTCTGTAGACTATAACATAGATCATAGTCCCTGAAACATATGATTGTTAATTAAAACCTGTTATATCCCAGGTGCAGCATAAGAAAAATACCATTAAATAATTTACTTAAGTAAAATTAAATATAAACAATCAGCATTAGTGCAAATTTATCATGATCCTTTCATAACATACCATTAATGAGACATTGCTTATCTTTATATTTGATCCCTGTAACCTGTCTTTTCTTACAAGCAAAGGACAGCTATTTTGGGAGATGCTTAAAAAAAAAAAAACACTTTGTTTCCTTGTGGTGCATAGTATATCTGGCAACATTGCTACTGAATCCATCTAGAAACATTATCACCTGAGTTTACATGTGATAGTTCTCTAAGATACGAAGATTTATTATTTGATTTTATTCATTCTTTCAAATGAATTTTATTTTAATAATCAATTTAAAATTTATTTTTGTCTTCAAATTAATGTGAAAAATGCCATCTGGAATAGGCCTAAGACATGATTTCTTATTAGCCTAATATAAGTTCACCATTTTGATACAATCCTGGCATAGAGCAGAGAAACTGGGGGAATTTATTCAAATAATAGCTTAATAATTGTTATTTTCAAAAGGGTTTTATACGATTTTCCTACTGAGAAGTTTTCTATTCAATTCTACAACTCCCCTATAATAAAATTTGATACACAGTATTGTGTATATTTCCTAAAGTGTTACTTGTGATTACAGTTACCCCCTAGTATCCATGCGTGACTGGTTTCAGGACCCACATGGATATCAAAATCTGAGGATGTTCAAGTTCTTTCTATAAAATGGTGTAGTAATTGCATATAACATACACACCTCTTCCTGTACAATTTAATTTTCTTTCATTCTTCCAGTGTTTCTTTTTATTCCTAGCATCCAGATTTCATAGACATAATGCATCTCTACATCTCTCTGATAATTTTTTAAATTATTATTTTTGGCATTTGAGCACAAGTTTTTTGTTACATGGATTAATTATAGAGTGGTAAATTCTGAGGTTTTACTGTACCTGTCACCAGAGTAGTGTACATTGTAACTAATGTGTAGTTTCTCATCTTGGGCCACCCTCTTCTTCCCCTTCTGAGTCTCTGAAGTCTGTTATATTACTCCTTATGCCTTTGTGTACTCAGAGCTTAGCTCCCACTTATAAGTAAGCAAATATCTTGCTTTGTTTGTTTTCCCCACCTGTCTTACTTTACGTAGAATAATAGCCTCCAACTCCATCCAAGTTGCTGCAAAAGGCATTAGTTTATACTAACGAACTAATGGTTGAGTAGTATTCCATGGTGCATATATACCATATTTTCTTTATGCACTCATTAGTCAATGGACAGTTAGGTTGGTTCCACATCTTTGAAATTGTGAATTGTGCTGAAATAAATATATGTGTACAAGTATATTTTTCATATAATGACTTATTTTCCTTTGGGTAGACACCCAGTAGTGGGATTGCAGGATCAAATGGAAGATCTACTTTTAGTTCCTTAAGGAATTTCCACACTGTTTTCTATTAAGGTTTTACTAATTTACATTCCCAACAGGAATGTATAAGGGCTCCCTTTTGTCCACATCTACACCAATGTCTATCGTTTTTTTTTACTCTCTAATAATGGTCATTCTTGCAGAAATAAGGCGATATTGCAAATTTAATCCTGATGATTAATGGTATTGCCAACAAATCACATTTCCTTGATAATTAGTGGTGTTGAGCATTTTTTCATATGTTTATTGGCCATTTGTATATCTTCTTTTGATAAATTTCTATTTGTGTCCTTTGCTCACTTTTTAATGGGATTTTTTTTTATTTATTTTTTCTTGTGGATTTGTTTGAGTTCCTTGTAGATTCTGAATACCAGTCCTTTGTCAGTTGCTTAGTTTGCAAATATTTTCTCCCATTCTGTGGGTTGTCTATTTACTCTGCTGATTATTTTTTTTTTCTGTGCTCATGGATTAGAAGAATTAATATTGTGAAAATGACTATATTGTCCAAAGAAATCTACAGATACAATGCAATTTCCATCAAAATACCAACAACATTTTTCACATAATTAGAAAAAAAGAAGACTAAAATTCATATAGAACCAAAAAAGAGCCCAAATGGCGAAAGCAATCATAAGCAAAAACAACAAATCTAGGGGCATCACATTATCAGACTCCAAATTATACTAAAGGCTATAGTTATCAAAACAGCATGGCATTAGAATAAAAGCAGGCACATAGACCAATGGAACAGAATAGAGAACCCAGAAAAAATAGCCAAATATATATAGCAAACTGATCTTTGAGAAAGCATACAAAAACACAAATTAGAGAATGGAGACTCTAATAAATGATTCAGGGAAAACTGACAAGCCACAGGTAGAAAATGAAACTGGATTATCAGCTCTCATCTTATACAAAAATCAACTCAAGATATATCAAAGACTTAAATATAGGACCTGCAACTAAAAATTCTAGAAGAAAACGTTAGAAAAACTCTTCTAGAATTTGTCTAGACAAACAATTTATGACTAAGACCTCAAAAGTAAATACAGCAAAAAAAAAAAAATAATAATAAATAAGTAGAACATAATTAAACTCTGTATACTTTAAGTCATCTCTAAATTCTTCATAATACCTAATACAGCATAAGTGCATACAACATAAATAACTGTAATACTCTATATTTTTTTGCATTTTTTGTTTTATTGCTATAAAAATAAAAATTTTATTAAATATTTTTAAATTAAAAACATTTTTATCTAAGGTTGATTGAGCTCACTAAAATAAAAGCCATGGGTACAGAGGACTGACTTTATATAAAATTTGTGATTTATTGGCAAAAAGCAACATAAAGTATCAGTAGTTTAGTGGGGAGTTTCCCTAGTAGTATACTACAATCTTATGTTCTTTATACTCTGTCTTCTGAAAACAAACCTTAAACATGCACAAATAGGCCGGGCGCGGTGGCTCAAGCCTGTAATCCCAGCACTTTGGGAGGCCGAGACGGGCGGATCACGAGGTCAGGAGTTCGAGACCATCCTGGCTAACACAGTGAAACCCCGTCTCTACTAAAAAATACAAAAAAAAAAAAAAACTAGCCGGGCGAGGTGGCGGGCGCCTGTAGTCCCGGCTACTCGGGAGGCTGAGGCAGGAGAATGGCGTAAAAACCAGGGAGGCGGAGCTTGCAGTGAGCTGAGATCCGGCCACTGCACTCCACCCTGGGCGACACAGCGGGACTCCGTCTCAAAAAAACAAACAAACAAACAAACAAAACATGCACAAATAATATTACTGTTTTTGTTCTAGTCATATTTAAGGTTTAGATTATACCGTACAATGGGTCAGAGGTCATTTTAAACTGGTCAGCTATCATTTGACAGAGAATTGTACTTGCTAATTTCTAGAACTACAAAAGTCATCTTTGTATTTATTTTCAAATAGGATAAACTTTTAGTGAAAAGGAAAACTAGGCCTTTTCTCTAAAAATGAAATTAAATTTTCATTTTTTATTAAAATACGATACATGTTTCTCACAAAATGTCAAAAATAAGAAAAACTATGAATAAGAAAATGAAAAATATCTATAATGCTGAGGTTCACCAATATTTCAGATACATCATTTGCAATTGTTTCAGTTTTATGTATTTTTAATCAAACCAGTAATATACCAATAAATAATCCATACAAGAAATCCAAATATTGTTATAGGTGGCATTAAAATTTAACACACAAAAAACACGTACACACTGAAAGTCAGTTTTATCCGTTAAAAATGTGTTATTTATTAATATTTTTCCAAATATATTACTGTGCATTGATGAATGTATTATATATATATCATAAAAATTATTCAATTGGCTTTTAATCCAACACGTCAATTTACCCTTTGGTAATTTTGTTTTTTGTGACTTCTTTAAGAAATAATTTCCTATTCTACAGTTAAAAGTAATTAGCCTACTTTTTCTTTCCCAGTTCATAGATACTCATGGTTAGATCTTTAACGTTTCTAGAGTATATTTTAGCATACAGTAAGCTAAGGTTTTAATTTTATTTTTATCTATATACTATTCCAGGTTATACAACACTGTTTATTTAAAACTTCACAATTGCCAACTGATCTGATAATGCTCTATGAAATAACAACTATTGCATACATATAAACCTTTCAACATTGTCTGTTATGTCCCATTGATTTAGTTTAACCAACTTACACCAGTAGCACACCATTTTAATTATCATGAATTTGTAACATTTTCTTAATAACTGTATATAAACATTCCCTGAACAGATGAATATGTTTCTATATATTGTCCTAGATATTTGTGATTTTCATTTTTTCTGTATACATTTTAGAATCAGTTTGCACAATTCCAAAAATTAAATCTATGTGAATTTTGATTTGAATTGCAGAAGTGGTATAAATTAACTTGAATAAAATTGACATCTATGTAATATGCAGTTATTTCTTTCACAACATAGTATATTTCTATTTATTTGGGACATCTGATATGTATAACACTTTTAAAAGCTATCTGATTAGCTTGAGTAGCAGCCCTTAATATGTCCATATTTTGACCCCTGGAACCCGTTAATATTACCTTATATGGATGAATTATCCAGCCCCACTGGATTTTTTCCAGTGGGGCTTACATGTAATTACAAATATCTTCATCAGACGAAAGCAAAGAGATCATTGACATGGAAGAGGAGAAGGCAATGTGACTATAAAGACATAGATTGGAATTATATGACACACATCAGGGAAAGCTAGTAACCACCAGAAGTTAACAGACTCAAGGAACATATTCTCCCCAATCCTGGAGAAGAAGCATAGTCTTGCTGACACCTTGATATCAGCTCAATCAAACTAATTTTGGACTTCTACTTCCTTAAATGAAAGAGAATATATACGTGTTCTTTAAAGCCACCAGGTTGAGTGATTTGTTATAGTAGCCATGCATATTTTGGTTAGGTTCATGCCTAAGATTTTCGTCGTTTTTGTTGCAGTTATAGATAATAGAAATTGTGTATTATATTTTAATTGGCTACAGTAGCATGAAAAATTATCCTTATTTATATATTTTGATCTAGTAAAATTATTGATGACTTATGGATCTCTGAGTCTTTCTATGTAAATGATCATTTTGTGACGTTGTCTTGTCTCATCCATTTCTTATACAAATTTCCCATATTTTCTTGTTTGTGTTGATCGAGATGTTTATGTTCAATAAGAGTAATGAATATTATCTGCTTTCCTTCTTTTCAATCTTAAAGGAAAGACTTGTACATCTGTTAAATATGCCGCTTGCCATAGATATATTTTATAACGATTTTTTGAGGTTAAGGAAGCTACTTTCTGTCAGTTTTATTACACTAGAACTATGTTCCTCAGAATTCATTTTGCACCTTGGTCAACTTGGTTAGGCTGGAACTATGTTCTCCAGAATGCATTTTTATGCATAGTTTCAAGTTAAAATTGGCTGATAGAAGAACTTGTTGAAAAGTAGTAAGTGATAGAATGCAGGTTCACTGCTTAGATGCAGAGACAGAGAAACACTGAGGTGCTGGCAGCTTCTAGGTTATCCTCATTTCATCGACTTTACATCCAATTATTCTTCCAATGCCTGAGGCTAAATAATTCATTAAACATTAATTTTTCTCCAGATGTACCCTAATTGCGGGTATGGAAATCTGTATTAGCTATTGATTGCTGAGTAACAAATTATCTCAAAACCTGGCAGCTTAAAACAAGTACAAATATTTATTATCCTACATTTTGTGTGGGCTATAAATTTGGCGGCAGCATAGTTGGCTTCTTCCGAATTGAGGTCTCTTGTAAAATTGCAGTCAAGATAGCAACTGGAGCTGTAGTCTTCTAAAGGCTTGACTGGGACTAAATGATCTGCATCCGAGATGGCTGAATCACTTAGCTGTCAAGTGAATGCTGACTCTGTTAGCACAAAGCCTCGGTTCCTCACTATGTGAGCCTTTATATAGCACTGCTCACGTGTCCTTAACACATGGCTCTGACTTCCTTCAGAATGAAAGATCCAAGTGAGAGCAAGTGGTCATCCCCAATGTCTTTTATGATTTAACCTCAGAAGTCACACACCATTAATGTAAATTTCCTACAAATTACTAAGGTCATCATTGTTCTCTTTGGTAAGAAACTATACAAGGGCACCACAACACAGAACACGAGGCTCATTGCCAACTGTATATACTTGAGAGTATTTCTGAATTTTTCATTCTATTCCATTTGTCCACTTGTACCAAAGAAATACAATTTTAATTAATGTAAATAAAAATATGCACTCTTATCTGATAAGGTGAATATTCCCTTTTTTAAAAATTGAATTTATTTTATTCATACGAGTTTTAAAGCCAATAATACTTTTCCTTTAAGAAGTCACATTGAGATTTTGACTAGATATCTTTGAATCAATAGATTAATTTGTGTAAAACAAATATCATTTCAATATTGAAACTTCTAATCATGAATATATGTTTATTTTATTTCAGTTACTGTAATATCCTTGAGAAAAGTTGATTTTTTTCTTACGAGAATGTCGAATATATCTTGTTATGCTTATATTTGTGTGTTCATTGCAATTGTGAGTAAAACATAATAATTTTTTTTATTGTTACAAAGTAAAGTTTCTTTTTTACAATATTGTGTCTTATATCTACCCATATTATGGAACTGCTATTATTTCTAATGGTAAATTGATGCAATTTTTATTATTTCCTTTTGATCCATACATCCAAAGAATGCACTAAATTTGCTATAGGAACTGCCAATTAATAAAAGTCTTCTTAAGTTGCACTATGCAGGTGGTCTGGGAAGATAGAACACAAAAGGCCTATGTGTATGAACAAGTTGGTCACAAAGTTTTGTCAGATACAAAAGACATAACCAGAGGGACGCATACCATCAGTTTCCTCATCCTTCTTCTTCTTTTTTTTCCCCTTTTTAAGATCCTTTGTTTAATGTGAAAATAACAAAGTATTTGGTTCAGGAGGGATGTTTTTGATGTTTCATCTTAGGAAATCTTATGTATGAACTGGTAAATCAATATTAAATAATTTGTTATCTAGTATATTTTTGTTATCTAATATCTTTCTACAGATAAAGAATACATAATTTACAGGGAAAACAATCAAAATAATGTGTTACTTTGGTTAAATTTTCAAAGATACAAAGTTCATATGTCTACCCATCTGGAAAAAATGATAATGAATTCTAAAATTATAATTCATGAGCTGAAAATTTTATATTCATAACTCCTAGAGAACTGTGCTTTAACAACTCATATTTGTGTGTTTCCAAACTTTTGGATGTAGGCCACAAAAAATCAATTAAATTATGTCAACATAAGATCATGACAAATTAATTCTCTGATCCAATCAATGTTGGTCCAGCTCTTTGAGTGGCTTTTATCACTTGGACAAGGTAATTTTTACTGGTTAAGAAAATTCATTTGGTTTAGACAGATTTTTTTTTTCCCTTCCTTTCTCATGACATACAATTGGCTTATTTCAGATAGACATATGGTGCACAGCTGCACGGATTCATTTTTGGAAGCTTGCATACCTATTTTATTTTGTTCCTTTGATTCACTTCTAGAACTCTTGATGTGAATGCCCAGTTTCTTTCTTAAAAGTAATAAAAGATGAAAAGCTATTTTCTCATATATTATATTTGATGTCTAGCTTCAAATATATTTGATTTGATATATATATATATAAACACAAAAAAGTATGTATACACATGTATACATAAATGAAACTTCATATGTATATACATATACACATATACACATACACACACACACAATTTACTTTCCCCAAAATGAAGTGTTCAAGTCAGAAATATTGAATTTTCTCAATATAATCCAGGTTGAAAAATTGTTTAGATGAAGATGAAAAGTAAAGGACCAAGAACTTGTATAGTCAGGGGGTTTTGAAATAAAACAATTGGCATAGTTGAGAGAAGCAGCCTATCAACTCGTGGCTAAATTAATAACTGGAGAAACTGACACATCTTTCCTCATTCCAATCTGGCTTTTCCCACAGTGTTGATGTAAGCAAAAGATTCAACCATTTCTACTCAATGGCATTCTCTAGCAAATTACTAATTATAGCTTGTAAATTCAAATAGGCCATGGGTCTAAGACTTAAATTATTCTGGAATATAAGAAATTATTTCAGAAAAATTAGTAAGATTTACATTTGTAGACCTTAGAATTAAGCTTATATTTTAGGAGTCCTGGTGCTTAAAGAATCTTTAAGGCAATTTTCATACCTGTTATAGAAAATAATGATTCATTTCCATTAGAAAAGTCTTGCTGAATAACTTGTGTAGTCAGTTTTAGAGACAGTGAGAAAAAGGGTTGGGGGAATCCATTCTGTTGGTAAGACAAGACTTAGATTAGTATGTATTTTTTTTTTCCTTCTGAAAATGTTAAGAATCATTTTTGATCATGTTTCTGGTAGACCACAGATCAATCTTTTCCCATCTCTTTTGGTATTTTTGATATTATTTTGCTTACTTGGGTAATTAGACTTTATGTTTTCATGTTTCAGAATAGAGATGCTTCAGAATAAATGCAGAACTGCATATCAGATACAAACATTGACTTTTGCATTTCAAAATCTTAAAATTCTGAGCAAAAAACACACAATAATGTTTTTTGAGTATTATTCCCATGTTTGGGGCTTTCCTTTTTTTCCCAGGGGATGTAGAGAATATGCAATTAGTAGCTAAATAGTGCTTCACTCAAAGACTAGCAAAAATTCCCTGGACTGATGGAAGTGAGAAACAGAGGGAAAACAACTATTGCCTTAGCTGAATTTTCTGCAGGTGAATAACAAATAGATTCGAGGATTTGAGAACTGTGAAAGACTTGTTCTTTGCGGCCTGGGGCAAGCCCGATGGACCAGTAGGTTCCTACAATTTCTCTACAAATAGTATGAAGAGAGACTAGAAGAAATATCTGCCAGGGACATTAAGGGAGAAGTTACATTTACTACTACAACCCATGTGTAACAAAACAATGGGAAACAACATTAAACATCTCCACTGAGGTCAACTGGGAGTGTTAAAAGTTTGTTTTTGAACCTAAGTGATGCTTGGCAATGACTTAGATAGAGGCAATACTGGAGAGCACCGGTAAAGAGTAGAAAGAATATGCAGCTGTGATCTCATATATGGATAGCCAAAAACCACATAGCAGAATGCGTAGGACTGATAGGACAGCATTGTACTCAGAGGATACCAGCATTAACAGTTGATCAGAAAGTCTAGAAACACAAGAGCTTTACATACATAAATGGGCATTAACTTGCTTTAGAGAAAAGAAGAAAGGCCAGGCACAGTGGTTCACTCCTGTAATCCCAGCACTTTGGGAGGCAGAAGCGGGTGAATTACCTGAGGTCAGGAGTTTGAGACCAGCCTGGCCAACATGGCAAAATCCCTTTTCTACTAAAAAAAAAAAATTAGACGGGCACAGTGGCGTCTGCCTGTAATTCCAGCTACTTGGGAGGCTGAAGGATGAGAATCGCTTGAACCTGGGAAACAGAAGTTGAAGTGAGCCAAGATAGGACCGCTGCACTCCAGCCTGGGTGTTGAAGTGAGACTCTGTCTCAAAAAAAAAAAAAAAGAAAGAAAAGAAAAGAAAAGAAAAGAAAAGAAAAGAAAAGAAAAGAAATAAAAAGAGAGAAAGAGAAAAAAAGAAAAGAAATAAAAAATCAAATTTTTGGAAATTAAGTTTTTCTCACAGGGAATATTGGGGTTTCAAAGTTAAAGTTATGTTCAGCCATAGGAAAATGAAATCAATCCTCACACAGTTATTTTATTTCATGGAATATATGACCTTTACAGAACAGTATGAGTGTTTTGATTGAGTGATTTCTCCACCTATGCGTTCATTTATTCTCATACTACTTAAGGTAATATTTGGACCTTTCAGCTAAACTCTGAATAATCATGTTTTTAGAATATTGAATGATACGGTTGTTAAAAGATGGGTAAATGGGTTCTTTGTTTACTTTATCTGCACATAGATGACCAAGTCTTTTTCAAATGCCGTGAACTAATATTTTTAAGTTATTTATTTTCTTTTCTTCTGTAAAGATCTAGAAGAGTAAAAGGGTAAGGAAAATTTGTTAGAAACTCAAAGTTTTACAAATAAAATCCTACATATATTTTTATTATAGTTCATGAATTCATCTAGCAAAGTTTAGATTGCAGTATTTTACAGAATAAAGCAAGAGTAATGGACAGATCATTGCTCCTGCCATTTCAAATTTTGTAATTTAATAAATAAAACCAGAAAATATATATATAAAAAATTTAATCAATTATAAGCTGTATTTAGTTATATGAAAATGTGAGAAAAACATATGAAATAAATAATTACTTCTTCCTAGATAGGTAAACATTAAGCTGAAATAAAATGATAAATCTAAATGGAGAAGCTTTGGTGGGTCCAAAGCTTATGTACTTCAGAAACACTTACTTTTTTTTTAAACATGAAATTATGATAAAATTAGGTTCAGACGGCTAGTTCAATTACAAGCTTCGAAACATGTTTCACTTAATTTAAACAATATGAAATATCGTTTTGTAAGTGGGCAAGGGTCATATCATGCAGAAGTTTGTAGTTAGGTAAACAAATGGAGATTTCTATCAAAAATTCACTGAGAAACCATCAATGGCATTAATTATTTAGCATGTTTAAAAAAATGAGATAAAAGAAGTACAAGAATTCAAGCTCAGTCTGAAGACCATGGCAGTAAAACAAGTGAGGGATGATGTTGGCTTAGTCAGCAATAGCAATGACAAAGAGTAAAAGAGGATGAACCCATGTCATGTGGAGACAATGGTGACAGATCAAATGCAAGAAACAGAAGCAGGTGAGGAGTCAAGAAAGACTTGTAGGAGTTGTGGCCTTTCCTAATATGGAAAGACAACAGGAGGAACAGCTGTGAGAATTTATTTTGGAGTTTATTCAACATCCACTTTGGCAGCTACATCAAAACACTATAATTTCAAAACATGAAGTCAAGGCTGAAGATTTAAAAGATAGGAACTTGAAGATAAAGTTAAAAATGATTGTGTAGCCCCTCGCTTACCCACTTCCTATCATTTACCCATAGATACAATGTTCATAATGAGATTTTGTTTTTTAATAAAAACTGAATTTTAACTGGAAAGGAGGCGATTTTTCACCAGCCAAGAATTGTATGGGCTCCCTAACCTTCCTGGCCTCCTCCATGCTTCAAACTGCAGGTTTTCTTCTGAGTACTACATAAATATCTGACTGAGGATTATGTTATGATATGTGGGAACCAAAAAGTCATTTATCATTGAGAGAACGCTCGTGTTATCCAGACAAGTTTAGCATATTTCCAAAGCTATTCAAAAGGTGTATAGGTATTCGAAAAGGGTCAATGTCTACCCAGTATATTTTAAAGGTAAATCCCTTTGCTGAGACTATAGTAATTGGCTTGTGGACTCTATAACTTTCTTCTCTTTTTACGTGAAACAATCTTCTTCAGAGTCATTAACGAGAGATAATGCCATGTAAGTTCAATCGGCAAGATCAACATATGTGATAGTACCTGAATAACATACACTTTATGACATAACCCCCAGCCAAAAAAGAAAAGGTGTTTCCAGCTAATATATTAGGTTGCTCATTATAAAATCTTAATAATTATTTTATTTTATTTTATTTTATGTGAAATGGAGTTTCACAGTTTTGGCCCAGGCTGAAGGGCAACGGTGCGATCTCGGCTCACTGCAATCTCTGCCTCCCAGGTTCAAGTTATTCCCCTATCTCAGCTTTCTGAGTATCTGGGATTACAGGCATCCACCACCATGCCTGGCTACTTTTTGTATTTTTAGTAGAGATGGGGTTTCACCACGTTGGCCAGGTTGGTCTCGAACTCCTGACCTCAGGTGATCTGCCCACCTCGGCCTCCCAAAGTTCTGGGATTCTTAATAATTATTTCTTGTGCTCTTAGAGATCTCAATGTAACAATAATTTCAGTGAATGTTCCTTCATATATTTTGCTATGGTAGATGCTAGCATTCAAGTTATTAGACTTAAATAACTGTAAATTAGTGGGGAAAGTTATATAAGCAAATATACAATACATGAAAGAGGTTAGAATACTATTACAAGTAAGGATTTAAGGGGAAGATCCAACCAGAGTGGGAGCCAGGAATTACTTTTTAAAGGATAAAAAAAAAGTCTTTATTGAGTCTAGAGAACAGGTATTAATTAGGTAGGTGAAAAAAGATTAATCATCACCCTGCTTGACCATTCCCAGTGACAGCACTCACCTACTTAATTTATCTCTGGAAATTTCAAATTGAGGAAAGACACTTAATATGCCAAGTTTAAAATACACACACGCAAACACACACACACACACACACGCACACACACACAAACACTTCTCCTTAATCTTTATCCATGGATTGCAGTTTGAAATTTTACTAAGTGCATCTACTTCCTCTCACATGACAGGACTTCGAGCTTTCTCTTTCCTAGGCTTATTGATCCAGTTTCTTTAGCTATTTTTAAGTGATGCAGTTTAGAATATTTGTCATCCTAATCACCATCAGCAAGATACGCTCATTTTGTGAACTGTTTTTAAAATGTGATGTATAGAATTGAACATCATTTAAGCAATATTTTAAACCCAAGGATAATTAAGAGGGAACTACTTTGTTTTTACAGTATTGACAGCTATTCTAGTAGCTTTAAGTGATAGTTTTCACATAACCCATAATTTGTGCAATCAGACACATTTGTGTTTTATCAAGGGTTTCCATAGTCAGGCAGGATGTGAAACACATTTAGAAGGTGGATTTGTTACTCAACAGATTTTATAGTTCCTTTGCAACCATTAATCCCTACTGTGTGAATATGTGTTTTGGCAAACTATGATAACAATGAATAGGGCATATATATTATCAAGTTCTTTGTGAAACTACTTAAGAAACTAATTATGTGTATATAACAATAGTGGCAGCAACACAACAAAAGATGATCTGGACATATATTAGTCCTTTAAATAACTTAATAGATCACAGTGTCTTAATTTAATTAAGCTCCAGAACAAATTTTAGATTTGGAAAAATGATTCTTAAAAGAGAGTGGAAAAAAGAACTGTAACAGAATCAACGATTAGCAGAGAGAAGAGGTAAATAGATACATTTGTGGAACTTTTCAACATCTGCACAGACTTAAATCCTGAGTTTTTGGTCAATGTTGATCTTGAAAAATTTGATGGAGGAATAGCATATGTCATATCTAAAAATACTTTTTCCATCAAATCACTGATTATAAATTAATGAAGCAGTAAGAAAGAAACAAACTGCAATTAATCAGTTTTGTGCCTCTCTCACCAAATTATTTGGTAGTTTTTATTGTTTTGTTTTGCTGTTATTTACATATGGATTATTTATAGAAGAGGCTGGAGTGACCACGAAATCCAAGAGGAAATAAAGAAGGCTCCTCTGCCACTTCCCTGCCAAGAATGGCTATCCAAATATTCTTTGTGTGTAGTGGGACTTTCTTGTCTACTTATACTACAGGAGTGTCTTCGGAAAATGCACTTTTGAAAGCTGATATGTGGAAATTTACAATGGTTAAAGTAGAACACAGAAAGTAACACCCTGGTAGCAAGATTGGAGGAGGCAGGAATTGAGATAGCCAGACTACTTTAACTCCTACACTAGTCTTACGCTTTTTTGTTTTAAACCAGGACAATGTCTTCAATTTTCAGGGAAAATGTAAGCTGATATGCTGGAATTCCCTAGGCATTTTGTTAGCAAACTCATGAATGCTCATGTACCATCCCCTCCCTAGTTTCTTATTACAAAAAAAAAAAAAAAAAGTTTTTCTCAATCTAAGCTTAATTTTCTATTTGTTCTGTAAATTCCAACCCTTCTTGCTTTCTTGGAGACTGTGCTCCATTGACTGTCCCAGGTACTATGTCACAAACTAGTTAAATGAATAAGTGAATATAACCATGCAGAAGATGCTCATGTTCAAGTTCATGTGCCTAAACAAGGCCTGCTGTAATCCCTAGAGTCCTTATCATCACTGTTTATTCAAATTAGGTATTTAAATTTTAGAAAGGAAAATATATTGACATATGCTACCTATGCAGATTATTCTTTTATGAAAATAGATTAAAGTACTTCTCAGGAAACAACAGGTGCTGGAGACGATGTGGAGAAATAGGAACACTTTTACACTGTTGGTGGGATTGTAAACTAGTTCAACCATTATGGAAAACAGTATGGCAATTCCTCAAGGATCTATAACTAGAAGTACCATATGACCCAGCCATCCCATTACTGGGTATATACCCAAAGGATTATAAATCATGCTGCTATAAAGACGCATGCACACGTATGTTCATTGTGTCACTATTCACAATAGCAAAGACTTGAAATCAACCCAAATGTCCATCAGTGACAGACTGGATTAAGAAAATGTGGCACATATACACCATGGAATACTATGCAGCCATAAAAAAGGATGAGTTCGTGTCCTCTGTAGGGACATGGATGCAGCTAGAAACCATCATTCTCAGCAAACTATTGCAAGAACAGAAAACCAAACACCGCATGCTCTCACTCATAGGTGGAAACTGAACAATGAGATCACTTGGACTTGGGAAGGGGAACATCACACACCAGGGCCAATTGTGGGGAGAGGGGAGGGGGGAGGGATTGCATTGGGAGTTATAACTGATGTAAATGACGAGTTGGTGGGTGCAGCACACCAACATGACACAAGTATACATATGTAACAAACCTGCACATTATGCACATGTACCCTAGAACTTAAAGTATGATAATAATAATTAAAAAAAGAAAAAAAAAAGTACTTCACAGCCACACTTTCTTGAATTTTCTGAGAGAAAATGCTGTTTTTAAAAACTAAAGTCAGACTCTATTGCCTCTTTTGAAAGATTTCTCTAAACCTCTAATTTTCCACGTGGTTTTTTTGTTGTTGTTGTTGTTGGTTTTTTTTTTTTTGTTTTGAGGTGGAGTCTCACTCTGTTGCCCAGGCTCCTGTTCAGTGGCACTATCTCAGCTCACTGCAAGCTCCGCCTCCCAGGTTCATGCCATTCTCCTGCCTCAGCCTCCCGAATAGCTGGGACTACAGGTGCCCACCAACGGGCATGGCTAATTTTTTGTGTTTTTAGTAAAGACAGGGTTTCACCGTGTTGGCCAGGATGGTCTCGATCTCCTGACCTCGTGATGCGCCTGCCTCGGCCTCCCACAGTGCAGGGATTATAGGCGTGAGCCACCGTGCTCGGCGGTTCTTCTTTTTTGCCAGACTGAAAGTATAATAACTTAAGAGACACAGGCTTAGAGACGTGGACTTCAGGGTTGCTTGAGAAGAATAGCAATGGTTATCATGTAATGATTTAGCTGTATTCTTTGAACTGGTGCACACGAAACAAAACAAAACAAAACACGACAACAAAAAAAGAATCCATTTATTCTCACCTGATTTTACTTCATTCATTCAAAGGGAACCAGATCAGTTAAAAGGGCTACGTAGGTGACAAAATGCACACCCATAGTCCTACAGCAAGTTTTTGCCAATGGCAAAAACAAAAACAGCAACAACAACAACAACAACAAAACATCCTGCTCTTTGAATTATTTTAAAATGTACTAAAAGAGCATTTTTTTTGGTAGTATAAAGAATAAATGCTTGAGGTGATGGATACCCCATTTACCGTGATGTGATTGTTAAGAATTACATGTCTGTATCAAAAAATCTCAAGTACCCCATAAATAATACATCTACTATGTACTCACAAACATTAAAAAAAAAAAAAAAAAAAGGAAAAAGAAAAAAACTTCGGTGTTTCTGCCCCCTAAACAGAAAAAAACAAACATGAAACAAAAATTGAGAACTAGATTTTTTAATTAAATGAAATAATGAGTTATCTATTTTGTGATATGTATTTTTACTTCAGTTTTGTTTCTACAACGAATGGGAGAATGCTATGATTACTTATTTTAGAAGCTGTATTTGGAACCTCATAAAATAAATAAATAATATCAGTATAATTTGTTTTTGCAAATAGATACTTAAAATATTTTTGTCTCAAAAAATTTTGTAACACCTACAGGCATATCCTAACTTGATAAATTCTAATTAAGTTTTTTTCTAAAAGTATCTTATTTATTTACTTTTAGCCTCCCTGAAGAGTTTCCTTTCAAGCTAGAAAGACAAATAGTATACTTTCTCCATAGAAAAAGACTCTAGATAGACAAATTCTCAAGAAAAGAAATGTATGTATATACTAAAGTTTATTTTTGCAATGCATAGTCCTACCTAAAGTGTTTATTTTTAAAGTGTATCTTTCCTCTTTCTTTTGACTCTTCTTCATAAAATTTTAGGTCGAGAGTCTCTATTAAAATTTGACTGTTAGGAAAAAACAATGAGTAATTTTTGGACATATTTAAGAAATATGGGAGACTTCAAAATGGCCAAATAAAATTATGGGAGCTGTTTAGAAAACTCTTTTGGGTTATCCAATTCTATAGGTATATGCATCTTTGTTTATCTTCTAGTAGACTATTTTGTAACTGTAATCTCCTGATAGAAATGGAAAAGATTGGTTAGGCACAGTGGTTCATGCCTGTAATCCCAGCATTTTGGGAGTCTGGGGAGGGCAGATCACCTGAGGACAGGAATTTGAGACCAGCCTGGCCAACATGGCGAAACGCTGTCTCTACTAAAAATACAAAAATTAGCCTTGTGGTGGTGGATGCCTGTGATCCCAGCTACTTGGGAGACTGAGACACAATAATCACTTGAATGTAGGAGGAGGAGCTTGCAGTGAGCTAAGATTTCACCACTGAACTCCAGCCTGGGCAACAGAGTAAAACTGTCTCAGAAAAGAAAAGAAGAAAAGAGAAAAGAAAAGAAAAGAAAAGAAAAGAAAAGAAAAGAAAAGAAAAGAGGAAAGAGGAAAAGAAAAGAAAAAAGGAAAGAAAAAAGAAAAGAAAAGTAAAGGAAAGGAAAGAAGGGAAGGGAAGGGGAAAAGAAGAAAAAAGAAAATAAAAGAAAAAAGGAAAGAAAAGAAAAAAGAAAACAAAAGACAAAACAAGACAAGAAAAGAAAACAGAAAAGAAAAGAATTATTGCCCATAAAAGTATAAATAGACTTTGTCTGGGAGAGATTCAGTTTATTTTACCTCTGTAAAAAGATTACTCCAAATACTATATTGTTTTGCCTTATAGGATGTGAACCAATTTTTCATTTATTAGCAATTCATGCAAGAATCACTAATTGCCTTCATACAGATATATGTTCGACAGCGTCTCCTTTGAGCCTGTTTTAGCCCCTTATTTTTTTTTTTATTAATTAATAAGCTCAAGAAATTTTCATTGGTATGAGCATCATGGTTTTACTTATTTTTTTTACTTTATTATTATGCAAATAAAAATGTTCAGGAACATAAAATTTTTACTAAATTCTAAAAATTTGTATACATGTGTGATAAAATTATTGAGAAGTAATATATGAGTAAAATTCAAGTATCTGGCTATGAAACTAAGGCGCATTTTTTGTTATTAGTGTACTTTAAATTCTAGGGTACATGTGCACAATATGCAAGTTTGTTACATAGGTATACATGTGCCATGTTGATTTGCTGCACCCATCAACTCGATATCTACATTAGGTATTTCTCCTAATGCTATCCCAGCCCCCAACCCCCTGACAGGCCCCAGTGTGTGATATTCACCGCCCTGTGTCCATGTGTTTTCATTGTTCAACCCCGGCTTATAAGTGAGAACATGCAGTGTTTGGTTTTCTGTCCTTGTGATAGTTTGATAGTTTGCTGAGAATGATGGTTTCCCACTTCATCTGAGTCCCTGCAAAGGGCATGAACTCATCCTTTTTTATGGCTGCATAGTATTCCATGGTGTATATGTGCCACATTTTCTTAATCCAGTCTATCATTGATGGGCATTTGGGTTGGTTCCAAGTCTTTGCTATTGTGAACAGTACCACAATAAACATACTTGTGCATGTGTCTTTATAGTAGCATGATTTGTAATCCTTTGGGTATATACCCAGTAATGAGATCACTGGATCAAATGGTATTTCTAGTTCTAGATCCTTGAGGAATTGCCACACTGTCTTTCACAATGGTTGAACTAATTTACACACCCACCAACAATGTAAAAGTGTTCCTATTTCTCCACATCTTCTCCAGCATCTATTGTTTCCTGACCTCTTAATGATCGCATTCTAATTGGTGTGAGATGGTATCTCATTGTGGTATTAGTTTGCATTTCTCTGATGACCAGTGATGATGAGCATTTTTTCATATGTCTGTTGGCTACATAAATGTCTTCTTTTGAGAAGTGTCTGTTCATGTCCTTTGCCCACTTTTTGATGAGGTTTTTTGTTTGTTTCTTGTAAATTTGTTTAAGCTCTTTGTAGATTCTGGATATTAGCACTTTGTCAGATGGATAGATTGCAAAAACTTTCTCTGTAGGTTGTCTGTTCACATTGATGACAGTTTCTTTTGCTGTTCAGAAGCTCTTTAGTTTAATTAGATATCATTTGTCAATTTTGGTTTTTGTTGCTATCGCTTTTGATAGTTTAGTCAGGAAGTCTTTTTTCATGCCTATGCCCTGAATGGTATTGCCTCAGTTTTCTTCTAAGGTTTTTATGGTTTTAGGTCTTACATTTAAGTCTTTAATTCATCTTGAGTTAATTTTTGTATAAGGTGTAAGGAAGTAATCCAGTTTTAGCTTTTTACATATGGCTAGCCAGTTTTCCCAAGAATACTTATTAAATAGGGAATCCTTTCCCCATCACTTGTTTTTGTCAGGTGTGTCAAAGATCAGATGATTGTAGATGTGTGGGGTTATTTCTGAGGCCTCTGTTCTGTTCCATTTGTCTATACATCTGTTTTGGTACCAGTGCCATGCTGTTTTGGTTACTGTAGCCTTGTATATACTTTGAAGTCAGGTAGTGTGAATGCCTCCAGCTTTGTTCTTTTGGCTTAGGATTGTCTTGGCTATGCATGCTCTTTTTTGGTTCCATACGAAATTTAAAGTCTTTTTTTTTTTTCCAAGTCTTTGAAGAAAGTCATTAGTAGCTTGATGGGGATGGCATTGAATCTATAAATCATCTTGGGCAGTATGACCTTTTTCACAATATTGATTCTTCCTATCCATGAGCATGGAATGTTCTTCCATTTGTTTGTGTCCTCTATTATTTCCTTCAGCAGTGGTTTATAGTTCTCATTGAATAGGTCTTTCACATCCCTTGTAAGTTGGATTCCTAGGTATTTTATTCTCTTTGTAGTAATTGTGAATGAGAGTTCACTCATGATTTGACTTTCTGTTTTTCAGTTATTGGTGTATAAGAATGCTTGTGATTTTTGCACATTGATTTTGTATCCTGAGACCTTGCTGAAGTTGCTTATCAGCTTAAGGAGATTTTGTGCTGAAACAATGGGGTATTCTAAATATACAACCATGGCATCTGCAAACAGAGACTATTTGACTTCCTCATTTCCTAATTGAATACCCTTTATTTCTTTCTCTTACCTGATTTCCCTGGCCAGAACTTCCAACACTACATTGAGTTGGAGTGGTGAGAGAGGGCATCCCTGTCTTGTGCCAGTTTTCAAAGGAATGCTTCCAGTTTTTACCCATTAAGAAGGATATTGATTTTTGGTTTGTCATAAATAGCTCTTATTATTTTGAGATATGTTCCATTGATACCCAGTTTATTGAGAGTTTTTAGCATGAAGGGCTGTTGAATTTTGTCGAAGGCCTTTTCTGCATCTATTGAGATAATCATGTGTTTTTTGTCGTTGGTTCTGTTTATGTGATGGATTACGTTTATTGATTTGTGTATGTTGAACCAGGCTTGTATCCCAGAGATGAAGCTGACTTGATCGTGGTGGATAAGCTTTTTGATGTGCTGCTGGATTCAGTTTGCCAGTATTTTATGGAGGATTTTCACATCAATGTTCTTCAGGGATATTGGTCTTAAATTCTCTTTTTTTGTTGTGTCTCTGCCAGGGTTTGGTATCAGGATGATGCTGGACTGATCAAGTGACTTAGGGAAGAGTCCCTGTTTTTCTATTGATTTGAATAGCTTCAGAAGGACAGGTACCAGCTCCTCTTTGTACCTCTGCTAGAATTCAGCTGTGAATTTGTCTGATCCTGTACTTTTTTGGTTGGTAGGCTATTAATTATTGCCTCAATTTCAGAACCTGTTAGTGGTTTATTCACAGATTCAACTTCTTTCTGGTTTATTCTTGGGAGGGTGGATGTGTCCAGGAATTTATCCTTTTCTGCTAGATTTTCTAGTTTATTTGCGTAGAGGTGTTTATCGTGTTCTCTGATACTAGTTTGTATTTCTGTGGGATCGGTGGTTATATCCCCTTTATCATTTTTTATTGCAATTATTTGATTCTTTTCTCTTTTCCTCTTTATTAGTCTTGCTGGTGGTCTATCTATTTTGTTGATCTGATCAAAAAACCAGATCCTGGAACCATTGATTTTTTGAAGAATTTTTTTTTTTTGTCTCTGTATCCTTCAGTTCTGCTCTGATCTTGGTTATTTCTTGCATTCAGCTAACTTTTGAATGTGTTTGCTCTTGCTTCTCTACTTCTTTTAATTGTGATGTTAGGGTGTCAATTTTAGATCTTTCCTGCTTTCTCTTGTGGGCAATTAGTGCTATAAATTTCTCTCTGCACACTGCTTTAAATGTTTCCCAGAGATTCTGGTACATTCTGTGTTTGTTCTCATTGGTTTCAAAGACCATCTATTTTTCTGCCTTCATTTCGTTATTTACCCAGTAGTCATTCAGGAGCAGGTTATTCAGTTTCCATGTAGTTGTGCGGCTTTGAGTGAGGTTCTTAATCCTGAGTTTTAATTTGATTGTACTGTGATCTGAGAGACAGTTAGTTGTGATTTCTGTTTTTTTTTTTTTTTTTTTTTTTGCTGAGGAGTAGATGTTTATCAGGTCTACTTGGTCCAGAGCTGAGCTCAAGTCCTGGATATCCTTGTTAACCTTCTGTCTCATTGATCTGTCTAACTTTGACAGTAGGGTGTTACGGTCTCCCATTATTTTTGTATTGGAATCTAAGTCTCCTTGCAGGTCTCTAAGGATTTGCCTTATGAATCTGGGTGTTCCTGTACTGGGTGAATATATATATATAGGATAGTTAGCTCTTCTCATTTAATTGATCTCTTTACCATTGTGTAACGGCCTTCTTTGTCTCTTTTGATCTTTGTTGATTTAATCTGTTATATCAGAGACTAGGATTGCAACTCCTGAGTTTTTGCTTTCCATTTGCTTTGTAGGTCTTCCCCCATCCCTTTATTTTGAGCCTATGTGTGTCTTTGCACATGAGATGTGTCTCCTGAATATAGCACACCAATGAGTCTTGACTCTTTATCCAATTTGCCAGTCTGTGTCTTCTAATTGGCGCATTTAGCCCATTCACATTTAAGATTAATACTGTTATGTATGAATTTGATCCTGTCATTATGATGTTAGCTGTTAATTGATGCAGTTTCTTCCTAGCATTGATGGTCTTTACAATTTGACATGTTTTTGCAGTGGCTGGTACCGGTTGTTCTTTCCATGTTTAGTGTTTCCTTCAGGAGCTCTTGTAAGGCAGGCCTCGTGGTGACAAAATCTGTCAGCATTTCCTTGTCTGGAAAGGATTTTATTTCTCCTTCGCTTATGAAGCTTAGTTTGACTGGATATGAAATTCTGGGTTGAAAATTATTTTCTTTAAGAATGTTGAATATTGGCCCCCACTCTTATCTGGCTTGTAGGGTTTCTGCTGAGAGATCAGCTGTTAGTCTGATGGGTTTCTTCTTGTGGGTAACCCAACCTTTCTCTCTGGCTTCCTTTAACATTTTTTCTTTCATTCCAATCTTGGTGAATCTGAGAATTATGTGTCTTAGGGTCGCTCTTCTCGAGGAGTATCTTTGTGGTGTTCCCTGTATTTCTTGAATTTGAATTTTGGCCTGCCTTGTTAGGTTGGGGAAATTCTCCTGGATGATATCCTGAAGAGTGTTTTCTATCTTGGATCCATTCTCCCCGCCACTTTCAAGAACACCAATCAAACGTAGAGTTGGTCTTCTCATGTAGTCTCATATTTCTTTGAGGCACGTTGTCCCATATTTCTTTGAGGCTTGGTTTGTTTCTTTTCACTCTTTTTTCTCTAATTTTGTATTCTCATTCTATTTCATTAATTTGATCTTCAGTCCCTGATATCCTTTCTTCCACTTTATCAAATCAGCTTTTAAAGCTTGTGCATGCATCACGAAGTTCTGGTGCTTTGGTTTTCAGCTTTGTCAGTTCAGGTCATTAAGGTGTTCTCTGCACTGTTTTTTCTAGTTAGCCATTTGTCTAACCTTTTTTTCAAGAATTTTAGCTTCCTTGCAACAGGTTAGAACATGATCCTTTAGCTCAGGGAAGTTTGTTATTACTGACCTTCTGAAGCCTACCTCTGTTAACTCATCAAACTCATTCTCCATCCAGTTTTGTTCCCTTGCTGGCGAGGAGCTCTGATCCTTTGGAGGGGAAGTGGTGCTTTGATTTTTGGAATTTTCACCTTTTCTGCTCTGGTTTCTCCCCATCTTTGTGTCTTTATCTACCTTTGGTGTTTTATGTTGGTGACCTACAGATGGGATTTTGGTGTGTATGTGCTTTTTGTTGATGTTGATGTTATTCCTTCCTGTTTGTTAGTTTTCCTTCTGACAGTCAGGCTGCCCCTCAGCTGCAGGTCTGTTGGAGTTTGCTGGAGGTCCACTTCAGACCCTGTGTGCCTGGGTATCACCAGCAGAGGCTGTAGAACAGCAAACACTGCTGCCTTATGTTTCCTCTGGAAGCTTCATCCCAGAGGGGCATCCGCCTGTATGAGGTATCTGTTGTCCCCTACCGGGAGATATCTCCCAGTCAGGCTACATGGGAGTCAGGGACCCACTTGGGGAGGCAGTCTGTCCATTCTCAGAGGTAAAACGTCATGCTAGGAGAACAACTGCTCTCTTCAGAGCTGTCAGACAGGGATGTTTAGGTCTGTGGAAGCTATCTGCTGCCTTTTGTTGTGATATGCCCTGACCACAGAGGTGGAATCTGGAGAGGCGGTAGGCCTTGCTAAGCTGCGGTGAGCTCCACGCAGTTCAAGCTTCCTGGCCTCTTTAAACTGTAAGCACAAAAACCGCCTACTTAAGCCTGGGCAATGGCAGACACCCCTCCCCCTGCCAAGCTGCAGTGTGGCAGATCAATCTCAGACTGCTGTACTAGCATGAGCAAGGCTCTGTGTGCATGTGACCCACTGTGCCAGGCACGGGAAGGAATTTCCTGGTCTGCCAGTTGCGAAGACTGTGGGAAAAGCGGAGTATTTGGGTAGGAGTGCACCATTCCTCCAAGTACAGACTTCACGGCTTCCTTTGGCTAGGAAAGGGAAATTCCCCAACCCCTTGCGCATCCTGGGTGAGGCAGACACCCTGCCCTGCTTCAGCTCGCCCTCTGTGGGCTGCACCCTACAATTAGATGAACCAGGTAC
Organism: Macaca mulatta; assembly: GCF_049350105.2. Taxonomy (NCBI): domain Eukaryota; kingdom Metazoa; phylum Chordata; class Mammalia; order Primates; family Cercopithecidae; genus Macaca; species Macaca mulatta. The sequence continues at coordinate 68,720,393 of NC_133410.1, forward strand.
CTCAGTGGGAAATGCAGAAATCACCTGTCCTCTGTGTCGATCTCACCGGGAGCTGCAGACCAGAGCTGTTCCTATTCGTCCATCTTGGAAGCCTCTCCCCACATTTTTTATGCTATGATGAATCCTGTACTCCTCATCCCTGTGAATAGTGTAGGGAATATTGGAGTCATTGTAATCAATGTCAGTTATATTTCAGAAATAAAGTAATAAAGGCAAGTATATAAACAAAGAATATCTGGGATGATTTGCATTACTGGTGCAATTTAATTCTTTTTACACATATGATGAACTATTTACATATGTTAGAATTGTCTTTGGCATGAAATTTATGACCAAATATCTGAAAAAAAATCTCAAAAGAAAGTATGAAACAGAAGTGTCCCAGAGACCTAAAGTGAGTTGCAAATTGAGTAATTGTAAGTTCCTTCTCTTAATAATGATTCTGTAAACATTATCAACCATTTTTCATACCAATTCCATTTTTCATACCAGTTGGATAGATACTCAGAGCCAATTCTATGTTCTCACCGGTCTAGGTTTCTTTTTTTTTTTTTTTAGACGGAGTCTCACTATGTCGCCCAGGCTGGAGTGCAGTCGTGTCATCTCGACTCACTGCAAGTTTCGCCTCCCAGGTTCACGCACTCTGCTGCCTCCGCTTCCCGAATAGCTGGGACTACAGGCACCCACCAACACGCCCGGCTAATTTTTTTTTTTTTTTTTTTTTTTTGTATTTTTTAGTAGAGACAGTGTTTCACTGTGTTAGCCAGGATGGTCTCGATCTCCTGACCTCGTGATCTGCCCACCTCAGCCTCCCAAATTGCTGGGATTAGAGGTGTGAGCCACCGTGCCCGGCCTGGTTTAGGTATTCTTAAATTAGCCACACATTTATATCTTACTAATGAGAATAAAATTATACAATGTGTAAGAACAATATTTTTCAAAATAAGGTAGTTTCTTAGGTCAACCTTTTACATCTAGTTTTTCACACCTTAAAACTAAAATCTTTCTCTATCCAAGTTGAATTCCTCCTTTTTGTAGTCCCATATGCCATCTTCTCACAAGCTTTTTCTTGAAGAACCATTCGGAGTTACAGTGGCAGGTCCCCCACTGAAATCTCCTTCCATTGCCCCATACATCAGGTTTCCACAAGTTATAGGAAAGATGTTTATCTCCCCTTGTTACTGTAAAAGCCTAAAAGTTAAAATTTGGAAACTTTTCTATAAAATATAAAATGTCTTCACTGAAGTTTTTCAACATTAGGTAGATAGCAACTGCTACAGTAAACATTATTAAAAAGAGCAGGTCTGTTTCTTTTGTTTTTGTGACACATTTTAACCAACAAAATGTTATCATTGTTACATATTCTGAATATTGAAGAAAAATAATCAAAATGAGATGTTTATTTTTACTCATAATTTTTCTTTACAAAAATGTAATTCTTGGGAGGCTGAGGCAGGTGGATCACCTGAGACTGGGAGTTCGAGACCAGCCTGACCAACATGGAGAAAGCCCGTCTCTACCAAAAATACAAAAACTTAGCCAGGCACGATGACGCATGCCTGTATTCCCAGCTACTCGAGAGGCTGAGGCAGGAGAATCTCTTGAACCCAGGAGGCAGAAGTTGCAGTGAGCCGAGATTGCGCCATTGTACTCCAGCCTGGGCAACAAGAGCAAATCTCTGTCTCAAAAAATAAAATAAAATAAAATAAAATGCAATTCACAGTATATTTCATAGACCAATATATCAGCATTGTATGGGAGCTTGTTAGATATGCAAATTACTTGGCCCCATTATAGATTTATTGAACAGAATGTCTGGAGGTGGCCCTAGGAATCGGTTTTATCAGGCTCTAGTTATGTATTATCACGTTAAAGTTTGAGAAGCATTACTTTAGAGATCCTGGGAATTGTGTTAAAATGAAATTTTTTTTTTTTTTTTTTTTTTTGAGACGGAGTCTCGCTCAGTCTCCCAGGCTGGAGTGCAGTGGCGCGATCTCGGCTCACTGCAAGCTCCGCCTCCCGGGTTCACGCCATTCTCCTGCCTCAGCCTCCTGAGTAGCTGGGACCACAGGCACCCGCTGCCTCGCCCGGCTAATTTTTTGCATTTTTAGTAGAGACGGGGTTTCACTGCGTTAGCCACGATGGTCTCGATCTCCTGACCTCGTGATCCGCCCGCCTCGGCCTCCCAAAGTGCTGGGATTACAGGCGTGAGCCACCGCGCCTGGCCGAAAATATTTTTAATGATTAAGTTTTATTGAGGTAAAATTTACATTACAATAAATTAATACAAATTTTAATACAGTTAATCCCAGGCTGGACCCAAGATCTTTTTTTTCTAATTAGCTTCTGGGTGATTGGTTAGTGGACCTCACTTTGACTAATAAGATCCTATGTAATTGTAGTAAATATTAGAAATTAATCTCATCTTGGAGATTGCCTTGAATTTCTTTAAATGTTTAGACACCTTCCTGATTATTTTGGAATGAAGACCCAGAAACCTATAAGAAATCTAGTTGAGAAATTATTGAAAACCTGTAGGTGTAAGAGTTTGCTTAAAGTATAAAACTTTGTACATTGAGGAGCAATTTGGTGTATATCTTTATCAATAAGAACACAAAGAGTATTGTTAAATGAATAAGATGGAAATGTGTATTTTACAAAGTATGGTCACTTACAATCCCATTTCAAAATCAAACCCCTCATTTACATGCATGTGCATTGAACTACTGTCTCCACCTGCCAAATCAAATTGCCTATGATGATGTTAGCGTGCAATTGTTGATTTACCACCACTGTCAGCAGCACATTATGCTCCATGTCCAATGAAGTAGCACTACCCTAACCTTTGTTGTTGGTTATTTAGGCTTTCCCTTTTCCTTTCTGTTTTGTTAATTCAAACCGTGCATATATGGATTATCATAGCATGCATTTGCCCTCTACTGTCACATAATAGTTCTAGCTCATCCAAACAGCTTACATCTCTTTCAGCATTCTCAGCTCCCACTTGCATGATGTACTGGTGACCTTAGCTTCATTGATATTCTGCAAATGTCACAGTTATGCTCGCCTCAGCTGCCTGGGCCCTGGTGAGCAGGTGGAAAAATGACCAGTTGAAAATGAGTTGTTAAGACCACTACAGTGAAAAGATTGATGCAATTAATTTTTCATTATGCACAGTGTCTGCGGATTCTAATCAGTTTGGATTGTTCCTCCTTTGAGGCACAAATAAAATGCAAATAGATTTGGAATGGAAAGGAGCATCCTTTATGGTATAGACTTTCCAAAGCTGTAAAAATGGCTCAGAACTAATCTGTGGTGTTAGAAATATTTTATGAATTAGACCCTGGCAGGCTAATGTAAGTTCTGTCTCGAAAATCTAAGCTGTAGCAACTGCATGAGGCAGCTTGAGAGGTAGATTTCAAGGGCACAGACAACATCAGGAATGAATCTGGAGGTAAACCTTACAGGACTGAAAAGGGAGTAGGGAGAACAGGGAATTTTTATTTGCTAAGCTAATTATGTAAATTAATATGTCGTAAATAATCTAAAATGTAGCATTACATATATAGATTTATTTTAATAATTTATGCAGTTAACTTGCTAAAACAAGAATATAGATTTAGAATTCTTTTTTAAGTTTCGTGATGAGTTATTTCCCCTGTTACATCATCTAGTAAAATTTACTATTGTATATAAGGCAATCATGCATCATGAACTAACATAGTTCAAATTTAAAAATGCAAATATGCTTATAATACGTTATATCCCATTTGTTCTTTAATAAGGTCACTTTAGAAATGAAATAAATGACTGACAATATTTTATTGTTAGAGTGACTATCCAACCATGTTTTCACTTTTTTCAGTAAATAATATTGCCTTTAATTTATATATTTATATTGTCTAGATATTTCCTTTCATTTAAATTGAAATTGGTAAGATAATGTAAAAACATACTTTGTAAATTAATTTTGAAAAATGTTATTACCATGAACAACAAAAAAATGAGTGAGTGTTCTTTAGTCTTTTGATGCTGTGTGACATGTGTCTAGAATTAAATCCTTGGTCCTTTCTAAGGATCTTGCTCAATTCATACAACAAATTGTTCCTTGAAATTTTTTCCTACATTATATAATGAGAAAGTAAAATGTGCCTGGAGTAAAGTTATCTTTTGAAACTTGGTCTACATTTGAGATCATATTTTTATGTGAGTCCTAAGAGTTTTCTACATTATTTTGTAATATGGCTTAAGAAGAAATTGTTGGAATTGCTACCTTCCAATGTGAAGTTCATTCTAACATGACGGACTCAGAAAACCTTATTTACATATATTTTAAGAGAAAAGGTAATATTTAAATTGCACATCACAATGCTTTCATACAAAATTGACTTGCCTTAGACAATAGCAAATGTGCCGATAATTTTTGTTTCAATTTCTAAGGTATGAATTAAATTTAAAAAAAAACATTATTACTAGATGTGTGCACTTTAAACCTTTCTCAGTCCTCTATTTAACATCAAATCAATTTATAACAAATCTTTTTTGGATGTATTCAAAGTGTGTGAGATACAAAGGCTAGTGAGATACAAACACGTATTTCAGTTTTTCTCAAAATAAATCTATATAAAATTTTAACCCTTAGCAGTTTTTCCTAAACCTTCTTCTAAAATTTAAGAGTAGAGAATGACTTTCTTTTTATCTGATTCTATTTAATTCTCACCTCATTTTATTTGCTCAAGTGAGCAAAGCAAAAGAACATAAAAATCCAATTACAGGAATTAAAAATCAGTTGCAAAGTTATGATCCTTGCTTATTTGTATTAAAAGTATTTGTTAATTCAACTCTATATTATTTTCTAATTTGTGAGCAATATGGACAGGTAGTATTCAAGGAGAATGTATTAGTCTGTTCTCATGCTGCTAATAAAGACATAACCAAGACTGGATAATTTGTAAAGGAAAGAGGTTTGACTCACAGTTCCACATGACTGGTGAGGCCTCACAATCATGACAAAAGGTGAATGAGAAGCAAAGTCACATCTTACATGGCAGCAGGCAAAGGAGTGTGTACAGGGGAACTGCCTTTTATAAAGCCATAAGATCTCATGAGACTTATTCACTATCATGAGAACAGCACAGAAAACTCCGCCCCCATGATTCAATTACCTCCTGCTAGGTCCCTCCCAGGACACGTGGGGATTATGGGAGCTACAATTCAAAATGATACTTGGGTGGGGACACACCCAAACCATATCAGAGAACTTCTTTTTTTTGTTGTTGTTGTTTTTTTGTTTTTTTTTTGTTGTTGTTTTTTTTTTTTTTTTTTTTGAGGCGGAGTCTCGCTCTGTCGCCCAGGCTGGAGTGCAGTGGCCAGATCTCGGCTCACTGCAAGCTCCGCCTCCTGGGTTCCCGCCATTCTCCTGCCTCAGCCTCCCGAGTAGCTGGGACTACAGGCGCCGCCACCACGCCCGGCTAATTTTTTTGTATTTTTAGTGGAGACGGGGTTTCATTGTGTTAGCCAGGATGGTCTCGATCTCCTGACCTCGTGATCCGCCCGTCTCGGCCTCCCAAAGTGCTGGGATTACAGGCTTGAGCCACCGCGCCCGGCCGAGAATTTCTGTATACTTCAAATATTACCTTGTTCTAACCACTTCCTTATTCCACACACATTAGAAGCACATGGCTTTGTAAATTTTCATCAAACTATCAAAATTATATTTATGTATTCTAAAAATGTCAAAATTATTCACGACATTTAAGTCTGTTATGTTCAAAACACCAACGAAGGATTCTATAAAAAGAAAACATAGTATTCCTGTGAGTGAAATCGTATTCCATTTTGAAAGATGCATATTAGTGAAAAAGAAATTTAAATATGATATATGTTATAAAATCAAAAAGTTATAGAAAGTTTTTAGATACATAGAGAAGGGAATTTTGTCTACTTGGAGTATATTCTATTTATGTGGAACCTAGGAAATTGAGTACCTTATGAAGAAGGATTTAGGTTAAGAGACATATTAGGTAGAGACTGCTGGTTCAACTAGGCCTTATATGGCTTTAAAATGGCATCATCCATGAAATAAAGTTCTATTTCATTGGTTGATTTGGGTGTTGCAGGTAAGAAGTAAGAGGCAATACAATTATAAGGATGATTCAGCCAAATCGTACAGTATTTGTCATGCACACAGTGCCTTCATTTTTTTTTTTTTTTTTTTTTTTGGTGAAGAGTAAGTGGTAAGTAAAAACCTGAATACCTCCAAATATAGTCAGGTTACGCCAAAGCAGAAAGTAGACTAGGCGGGGACTTTTTCAAACTGCCGAGTACATATCATTACCAACGGGACCTGAAATCACTCCACTTTGGATAACTATTACTGTAAGTTCACAGACCTCCAGTTCTCACAACAGTTGGAAATTGGATTTCCATCTCAGGATTAAAATAATATCTCTTGATTTAAATTTGACAATTATGAATGCCCTACAAAAATGTATCTAACTTATCCGGTTAATAATAACTTATTGAGAAAATAGTATACAGGGACATAGTATGACCTCACTGGTGCTTTAAGCAAAATGAAGAAATACAATTCTTGGGAGGCTGAGGCGGGTGGATCACCTGAGGTCGGGAGTTCAAGACGAGCCTGACCGACACGGAGAAACCCCCTCTCTACTAAAAATACAAAATGAATCGGGCATGGTCGTGCATGCCTGTAATCCCAGCTACTTGGAAGAGGCAGCAGAATGACTTGAACCCAGAAGACGGAGATTGTGGTGAACCAAGAACCATACCATTGCACTCCAGCCTGGGCAACAAGAGTGAAACTCCATCTCAAAAATAATAATAATAATAATAAATAAGTAAGAGACAAAGCCAAGGTTGGACTCAGGAAATCTGGCTGTAGAGCCTTAGCTCTGAAACCCTATATTTTAGTGAATCTTAAGCAATAACTTAGTTCAATTCCCAAGGAGTAAAGTAGTTCTGTTTTAGTTATGCTAAGTGTAAGGTAACAGTGAATCATCTATGTGAAGATATTCAGTTAGTGCTTGAAAGAACAGGCCTGGTGGGATGCAGCTAAGAATTTTCAAATCTGGGTGTCAGAAGCATGGAAGTGAATATGCTCAGTGAGAGGAAGAAAGAGAGAGAATGAGAAAGACAGAGACAGAAAAAAAGAGAGTTGCTAAACATACTAGAAAATACCAATCTTCATTGAGTAGACAGGTAGAAAGCGAAGATCCAATGAAAGAGAATTACTATGGCTAAAATGAATATAAGAAGAATCAGAAAAAGCCATTGCATAAAATAAACAGGAAAAAAAAATTCATCAAGTCAGGTTTGGTAAGCAATAGTATTTCCAAGAAAGAACATTTTGAATGGAGAAGTAGAAAGGTCTTTGATGACATCAAAGTGATGTCATGAACAAAATAGAAAATATAAAAATAAATAAAATATACAGAGTCAAGTGTGTGAATTCTCATATAAGTCATTCAAAAATATTCGAAATTAGTTGTTTTCAGTAGGGTGATACCCAATCACAGAGTGCGTTAGAAAATTGTTTTTCCTGGTTGTCACAGAAAATGGCAAGTTATCCTGCTGACACTCACTGGTTAGAGGCCAAGGATGCTAGATTTCTTATACTAAACCAAAAAGAATAGCTCTGAACTGAAGATACCTTCAAATGTCCCTCTTATATTCAAGTAAGTAAAGAAATATGTTTATGATTATATGAGTCAAGATCTCAATAGTGTTTTATATTTAACTAAAATCACTACTATATAAGCTTAATTTTAACAGTTTAGGATATATTAGTTTTTTTATTAAGCAATGTAACTCCTAACTAAATCAAGGTAAAGATTTTACCTTGTTTTATTTGGAAAATTGAAACATTGTACACATTTCAGAAAATCACATCGCTGATAACAAAGTTGCTTTTCCATGTTATTGGATCTGATAATTCAATAGAACTTCATCAGTATGCTTCTAACAGTTCCATTATTGGAGGTGATCTTACATACAGATGCAAAAATCGCTGTCTACTTCATTACACTTTCAAGTATGGACATTCTCAAGAATTTACAATCTCTGTGTGTGTGTGTGTGTGTGTGTGTGTGTGTGTGTGTGGTGCATAACTATTTCCATTGAATTCTAAAATTTACTTGCATTAGGACATTTTGTTGGTTATGTTAATTACACCTGAGGTTTTACTTTGTTTTTTGTGGGTTAAGACCTTTGTCTCATTCCAATTCTACTTATCCTCATTCACAAATCTCTATGTGATTTTAAATTTTCTTGGGAATTTTGTGATTCAAAGGGGAAACTGAGTTGGTGATACATTTAGTTTGGGGTTAGGGAGATAAGTTCATACAATTCAAATCCACTTCCTGAATTTGACTGTTGTTAGTCATCCTAGCGTAAAAATCATTTTCATGTATATTCTCATCACTCATAGTGACCACTCACCCATTATCATTACAAGGCCAGAAGTTGTATTGTGATATGAGCATGTCCAGTGGCATCTAGAACTTGGAGCATCTGGGTACTGTAGAAGAAGTAGAGTTTGAGAGGTGTGGAGCCAGAAGTTGTTCTGGAGAAAATTTTTCCAGTCAATAGATATATACGGTTTTTAGTAGATTTTTATTGATGCCCATTTTAAACAGAAATTTTCTGTCATCAGGAATATACTTGATAATGCAGTTTTGACAATTGGAAGTACAACAAATAACTTAAGGGTTTTTTTTTTCCCCATGGGAATTACATAAAATAAAAATTTTAGAATTATTGAGTATGTAGACAAAACCTGTAAAACAATACAAATTAACAAGTATGTATCTTTGTAGAGTCAAGTACATTATACATTCCAACTAAAAAAAAAGAAAAGAAATTTTGACATATTAAAAGAAAGACTAATTTATTTATTATCTCTGTAGATAATATTACAAAATCATTGTCACATGAAGTCGAGATCAAAAAGTAAGCTGCCAACAATATTGGTATTTAAGAAAAGTATTACAAATGAGTGTCAGGCAGTAAATTAATAACAATGTGTTATTTTTCTGGATATTTACTTTACTTGTCAGCTTTTACATTTGCAATTTATTTTCTATTTAAATATTCTCTCATTTAATTTTTTATTTATAATTGTGCAATATAAATTTTCTTTTTCTAATAGAAAGTTCACAAAATTAATAGACTCTATGTACCACAAAATGGGATCCTTTTCTGTTTTCAATGATTTAAACTTAAATATATATATATGTACACATATGCATATATAGATCTAAAACTGCAAGGAGGTATTTGAGAAAATGATTTTTAAAGTTATAGAAGTAATTTTACTTTAAGGCTGTTGGTATCAGACATCAACGTCTATGCAATGGAGTGGTCACTTCTCAATGCTGCCCTAGTATCCCTAGCACACATGCCTACTGTTTCATGTTAATATGGCCCAGGTAGATGAAAGATGCACCAGGCTGGAAAGGCCACAGCCTTATGTAACCTGCGGGCAAGTCATTAGTTTGGACAGGAGCAGCATCAGCCCACAATGGTCTGCATATTACTGTCCCATCTATATGAAAAGTAACTATATCTCAGTTACATAGCTACTCTACTTCATCTACAACATTGCACATATGCCACGGCTGAAGTTCACAACAATATGAAACTGAATATTGGCTACTGACTATTTTAAACTGATTTTTCATTATTATTACTTTAAAGATAATCAATTAATATCATCCATGTCCCTTTTACTCTGTGACAATCTAATTAAACTTTATAATGTGATAAACTACCGACACAATCATATTTTACTCAGATATTACTTTGAAAGAACATTTACACTAATTAAAGTATATCATCAGTTAAGAAAATTCAGATGAATATGGAAATTATGTGGTTTTTAGAAATCAGTAAAATTGCAGTACTTATATTAAGATGAAGCAGATACTTGAAATTAAGATAAAATTATTCCATCTTAAACTGCAAGTAAAATATGACATATAGCAGAATGGGTATTTTTAAAAGAAGGAAAGCTGAGAGGTTCAAAAGTGAATCATAGTAGTAGTCAGGAATCATATAATACTTAATGGTGCGAAAATGGGAAAATGAAAGTCACACATCCTGGGGAACATAAAGCCATACAATGTTAGAATTTCCTGTCTGAACCAATAAATGGCTTCTGTCTAGCATCACTACATGCTCCTCTCATTTGAGGCTAATTCAAAAAATCTTTACTTGAGAGCATTAGGTCTTTGGTCTCCTTTGTAAATCTGCATTCCCCCTTTCTTTTCATGACCTAGTTTGGCCTTCAGAGACTCATTGTTTTACATACAGAATTTAAATTTTGGATTGCTCATTTTTGTATGTTTTAAATGGATGTATATTGCTCATGTTTTTTTCAAAGCTCTGGTAGAATGAGGCCTGCCGTGTCTGAAATGTCTTTAAAACAAATAACTGAATAAGCAAATAAGAAAACAAACAAATAAAAAAATCAAACAAAGAAGAAATATGTTCTAACAACTCTTACAGTGTTAACATAGGGATTTTTAATCTGACTAATGGCTGTGGAACTGCTGATGTCTTTATTAGCAGTCACAACAAAATCATTTCCAAATGATCTCTGACCATGGTAACAATGAAAGTTCTGCTGCAATGAATATTAATAGCATTTACTCTGAGCTCTGAGCATTAATACATCAGAAAAAAATATTCTCCTTATTGACACTTTTGGTACTATTTTTGATAAATAACCAGAAAGAAGATTTCAGTGACAATCTCACCCAGCCCTCAGGAGTTGACAGGATGACCTAAAAGATTCTATGAAACCTTTATACTTATGATTGATGGATTAATTTTTTTATGTGAATGTTACTATTATTCTATTTTCCCCTTTTGAGAAATAACAGAGTATGTTAGAAGGAAAAACAAGCAATGCAGCATCAAACTTACATTTTTTGGTATTTATCATGACTAAGAATCTATAGTGATCTGAGTCCCCCACCAATACTCCAACACTTAAAAAGATCTGATCATAAGATTTCGCATATCAAACAACCTGTATATATGAATGTATAAATTAGATATGGTTCAACTGAATCTTTGTAGTGTTCACGTTACCATAGGATTGCCTAAGGTAGTAGCTAATCAGAAAAGAAAAATAGACTCGTTACAGAAAATTGTATAGAATTTGGTCAATATCTTGTTATATTTGGGTCAACAGAGTTAAAAATAGCCTTTTGAGTTTTAAAAAGGGCAGTGTTTTTAAAAAGGTGTTTTTTGACACATAAGCTTTGTACAGTATTTGAGGCTCAGGCTCAAATACATAGAGAAGACAGCTTGGCTGGCCATACTAATATAAATCAGCCTTCATGATACACAGATTTACTCTTTGCCCTGTACATCTGCTGTTCTGGCAAGTTCCATCAATAATACCCAACTAGAATTGCTAAGTAAACAATATGTAAATGGGATTACTAGAATAGGTAATTGTGAAGCAGAAAAGGTATCCAAAGATATTTAGTTACCCTGTGCTATATTTCGAATATATTCTATATTTTATGTTAAATTATATATCAAACATTCAGATAATAAAGCTATAGTATAAAAGTTATGGATATTATGCCATAACCAGATTTGCCTAAGCATGCTGCCACTAGTATTTTATCCCCAAGTTGACACACTTATTTGCAGAAATACACTGCGTTTCTGCAAGGGAATCTACTTCTAAGTAACTTCGAGTATAAACTTATACCAGACATTTAATCCATTGCTACTATGTATATTATTTGCATTCTTTAATTATTGATAACAGAATAACCCAAAATTTCCAAAGAATTAATATCATAGTTGTTTTTTCCACTTATAGAATATTTTATCTACAAAAGTTTTACTAGAAAATATTTGTTTTTGGTAGTAACTCCATAATTCTGGGGACTTCCACCATCAGTTTCTATGTCTGTTTACCTCCACTTACTTTTATTTTTCATAGGCCAGGCACGGTAGCTCACGCCTGTAATCCCAGCACTTTGGGAGGCTGAGGCGGGTGGATCACGAGGTCAGGATATTGAGACCATCCAGGCTAACACGGTGAAACCCCGTCTCTACCAAAAATCCAAAAAATTAGCCGTGAGTGGCGGCATGTGCCTGTGGTCCCAGATAATTGGGAAGTTGAAGCAGGAGATTCGCTTGAATCCGGGAGGTGGAGGTTGCAGTGAGTTGAGATCGTGCCATTGTACTCCAGTCTAGGCGACAGAGCGAGACTCCGTCTCAAACAAACAAACAAAAAGTAACAAATATAACACCAATTTGCCAAAACAACACAAGAAGTCGTTAGGTTTTCTTTAGGATAAAAATAATCCCTAGCTTATTTAATTTTGTATATTCTAATATAATAAACAATTTTTTCTAATATAATAAGATACTACAAAATAAATACTTCATGAGAATTTAAAATATTTTTGTTTGTGAATATTTCTTTATACAAATAAGATTAAGCCTAAAATGATTCTATTTTCTCGATTTACTTCTAGATACTGGGCTATGTTGATTGACAGGTAGGGAAATTATGTATCCTTCTCATGTTTGTCAATGCAGGATTTGCGATATTTTCTTGATAAAATACATTTTGGGTAATTTTTCTGCATAATTTCAAAGAAAAAGATTATAAGATAACAGCAATAAGACTGTAATTGTGATTTTGAACCAAATTTTTTACTCCTCTTTGTTAAGTAAGTGGCATTAAATAGCATATTTAACCATTCGTACGTTTAGTTTCCTCATTTGTATAATCTGAATAAATGTATGTGTCAGAATACATAACATATCAGAACCAATTACATATATTGTACACAAACATATTAATCTATACATACAGCAAATAAAGCAATTATTTATATATATTAGTAAACTCATACACCGACAGACACATGCACACCCAAACATGCACACACACACGTGCACACTTATATGACTGACCCATACCACCTACTGCTGAATTGTGTATATGATTCTTTAAAAATCTGTCGATATATTATGTTTAGGGATATTAAAAATAATAGTTCTTGTTTAAAATTCCCAGAAATATACCCATATTTTTCAGGGTGTGATCCGTGGGGATGGTCTACTGAAGATCCTGAGACTGTTTTCCAACTGCTTAGGCGGATGCTAAAGGATTATGTTTTGATCTTAGTGTTTGACCTACATGATTGACTCTTTCACTTCATTAATTTTCCTAAGGCAAAAGTAATAGCCTCAACCACCTGCTGTTTAAATTAGAGTACATTAAAAGGGCATATGTTAAAATTTAAAACATGATCCTCAAGACCCCTTAACATGGGCTTAGGTCCCAGCTGTAGGAGCAGTGGATACCATCAGGGCCTTCCTGAGCAAACTCCTTTCTGTCACTGCTGCACACTCCTATTACCTAATGCATTCATGGGAAGAAAATCAGAAGATCTTGGTCTTCTGGAGGGCCACCTATCCTAATGTCTCTTTCTTTATAACTCTTTTTTTGTAATCATTCATTTATGGAAACAAAATATGCTCACTGGAGGCCTGTTGTGTGCTTGGCAACATGTGAAGGCATCAGGAATTGGAAAAAAAAATGTGGTTGCGTTTATAGATTACATTTTATCATAAGAGAGAACATCCAATGTGACAGGAAGATGAGTAAAACAATTGGAATTTTTGATAAATTCTATGACAGAATCCAATTGAAGTATGAGACAAAATTACAGTGATGAGAGATACTGGAACAGATGTGGAATGGAGTAAACCAGGTGTTTTGGATCCTTTCCTTGTTTCCACAGGAATAAAAGCCTCCAACTCTAAGAGGGTTACTCAGTCATTCATTGGCCAGTCTAAGCATAAGACAGAACAGTTTTGTCGTATAGTATAGGTGGACAGTGTGGCATGTCCTCAGCTATTGACTGGACCTTAGGGAAGGTCCAGGACAGTTTTCAGCTGCAGCCTCTGAAATGGATGAGCTCAGGTGCCATAGGAGGCAATAGAGAATTGATTGCCAAAGAACACAAGGGTTAAGTAGTGGTACATGATATGGGAGGCATATTAGAATCACCTGAGGAGAGATTTTTAAACTCCTAGGACACTGGAAAAAAATGGTTCAAAATTTTCTAATTACTCAGGTACAACGTAGGTTGAATGTCAAGCCTTTATACTATCAAGTGGCAAACCTAAACATATGTTCGTGTGTGTTTATGTATATGTGTTTGTTTAGTGACAGCATATAATTTACTCAATATGTTTTGAACAGTCAGACCAAAGTTTTTTGGAAAACTGACCTGTTTCAAGAGGTAGAAGTAATTTGCTGATAGGTGAATATAAAGAAGACTTATTGTTAGCAAACTTTTGGGAAAAAACAATCTTTGAAGAAGCACTGAAGAGGCTTTAACTTCTTAGTTACTATGTTCAGAATTGAAAACAATATTTTCCAAATCTATTATATCTATAATACATTTGGTTTTCATTAAAAGAATAAAAATATGTTCAAGAGAATATGAATGTATTTATCCCATTTTCCTAAAATGTAAACATCTTTTTTTTTTTGCAAATGTGCAAGTGAAATGCAAGCTGTCATTGAGAGGAACATCCTTCTGAGGCACTAGCTAAAATGAAGAGATCTGAATTTACTGATGTTCATTCTCATTTTCTCTGACACATGTGTATTTTGTTACTACATTAAATCTTATTAATGGCTTTATATTTTTATGATCACTATTGCTTTGTGAAGAAGATATTATCAAATGGACTTGGAAAATGTCAGATATTTGCTCTTATATCCAGAGTGTCCTTTAAAGTTTGTTACTAAAAGATTTTTGATAAAGATATATTGTCTAAGTCAGAGAATTTTAATGTGCTGATTTCAAATATGATTTTATGCATCTATGAGAATTGAGCCAAAGGACTATAGGTGTTCTGAATACCAATACAATGTATTGTGTATCTTTTGATTTTTTTTCACAGTTTCAGTTTATTTTCAGAATGCTGTAAGTCCTTGTTTTCATTCAATATTGCATTATAGGTAACGATAGTAGCTATCAGAACATCTCTTTCTGAATATTCATGAAGCATTTTTTATTTTCCCTGGCAAGAGAAAAAAAGAGAAATATGCTATTGGAAAAGAGGCCTCATTGAAACAGGTTAGGTGATTTAACAACAGTTTTCACGGACAAAGAATTTGCTATTCTCTTCAGTAACAAGAGAAAAATATCACTGAAGACTTCTAGACCAAGAAATATGGTATGGAAAAGATAAAAGTACATCAGGGAGGCATTGTTTTTCCTTAATTTCTGAGAAGCAACTTAGAATACTTGAAAAACTATTTTGAATACTTGATCTTTGAATAATATATACTTGGGTTGAAATTCATGCCTTGGCACTAATGAGATATGTAAACTCTGACAAATTATTCAATTTCTCTAAGTCCTTGTTTCCTCATTTGAACAATGGAAATAATGACATCAGCCTTTCAGGCTTGTTTTGAGGCTCTGAGAGAGCATCTGGCATATAGTTAAGATTAAGTAAATATTAGTTCCCTGCCTGCATGCTTTATTTAGTCCTTTGCCTGTTGGTAAGAAAAATAGTTGACAGTGATTGCAATAGTTCCATCACCTAACAATGCTATTGTCAGTGAGGCAGAGCCATCTAAATCCCTAGTCATTAGCATCAATTTCTTGTTCTATGAATCCATAGAGTGTTGTAGAATTGCTTTAGCCACCTGCCTGATATGCTACATCCCTATATTCCTTCTGTTAACTTTATTTTCTCTGCCTCTTTAGCCTTAAGCAATAAGAGGAATGGGGAGAAGCTAAATTTTTGTCTTGTAAAGAATGGTTCATTGTATCCACTTTTATGCTCAGATTCACCACACAGGGAGTGAGGGATTGGAATTCTGTTCAGTTTTGTGTTTGGGAAAATTTAAAGGACAGAAATGATCTAATGAACGAAGCAAAGTCATATACTAAAATTATAGCAAACCAATCTTCTGCATAAGGTAGTTAACATTTTGAAAACAATTTATTTGGCAGCACTATGGCATATAATCATAAACCAAGTCAAACAAGATGAACGTATGCACATTGTTGAGCTGAGTGGTGGAATGGTTCTTCCAGCAGCAACACACCTGTGTAACAACATAATTGTCAGATAAATAGCTCTTTTATAGCTAATTAGAATTGAGTCTGAGATACTGTTTTGAAGCTCCAGTCAAGGAGCACAGCGATTTGCACATCCTTGACTGAAGAATCATGTTCCTTAGAACGGAAAAGGTCATTCTTGAATTGTCTTTTATTGTTACCACACCTGCTGATAAAAAGAACAGTCATGGAAATGGTTGCCTTGACCCTCAGCAAATAGGGATGTTCAATATCACTACCAGATAGCCCCCACGGGCAGTCTCTGACTCAACTTTTCACAAAGAGAAATTCATTATTTAGTGTGCTAACTGTAGACTTTGAGCAAGGACTGGCATAATAGATTATAACATAAATTTGCTCACTCTTCTTACTGAATACAATCCATGGGATAGTTTCTGAGCTACGAAGAAAGCAGTTATGAAACACTCATTTTACCTTTGATCTAAAGTCCTGATTCATTTGTACTTTCAGTGTTTGAACGAGAAATTTAAGGAGCAGTGAAAAAATAAGATAAGCAGAGGGGCTTTTAAGCACTATTGGTTTGAAATCAGTTGGCATTTAAATCTGCTCCACAAAGAAACAGTACCTTTATCAAAGCAATGCTAGCTCAGAGCTGAATCAGATGCAGCATGAATTAACTCTTGTTCTTTATGGTTTTCTTCATAAAGAGGACATACCAATGTTAGGGGAAAGAATGGGGGGAAAAGTCAAAGAAACATCTCCAAGTATACCGCCTCAAACTCTTTGTTTTACATTTCAAACGACTGAGAGAATAACTGAGAATATATTGGTTTCTGTCAATTAAACTACTTGGTTAATTAGTAACAAATTTGGGATGCGAATTCCTGTCTCCTCTTTTACACTGCAAAAGAGCTTTCATATACTGGGCTGCTACACTTTTAAAGACAACAAAAGAATAAACATTTTTGGCAGGGCGCGGTGGCTCACGCCTATAATCCCAGCACTTTGGGAGGCCGAGGAGGGTGGATCACCTGTGGTCAGGAGTTTGAGACCAGCCTGGCCAACATGGCAAAATCCTGTCTCTAATAAAACAATAAATAAATAAATACAAAAATTAGCCAGGCATGGTGACACTCACCTGTAGTTCCAGCTACTGGGGAGGCAGAGGCAGGAGAATCGCTTGAACTCAGGAGGCAGAGGTTGCAGAGAGATGAGATCGAGCCACCGCATTCCAGCGTGGGTGACAGGGTGACACTCCATCTCAAAAAAGAAAAACAACAACAACAACAACAACAACAAACAGTTTTTCTTACTACATACCTTGTGAAATATTTTTAGCCAAGTATTTGAACAGAATGAAAGGTAAAAACCTTTCACAGTCAGTACAAAAATAAGAGAAAATTTGGAGGATTATTCTAAAGAGAGGCTAATCTGTTACCCAAAATTAAAGAATCCACATATGGTTCAAAAGTATCCTGTTTTTCTTCACACATTCCACAAATACACTATTCTTTCAAAACTGGTTACACCTGAAAAATATTACTTATCCAGACAAAATCATAACTACTCAAATAGCATGCTTTGCTTACTAATATATCATGGTTCATCTCCACTTATTTTTTATGTTAGTCCATCATAAAATAGTTTTAAATACTTGTAGCTATAAAAATTGTAGGTCATAAATTCTGCCTTCAATTGACAGCCTCTAAAATTTGAATTTTAATAATATAACGGTGACATAAGGGAAACAAAAACATATTACTACTTTTTTGTGGGAAGACTACCCTCTTGTGGCTTTAAGTGGTACTTCCACTGTCTCCTTTTTTTCAGGTCTGGATTCCTACAATGAGACTTGGAAGAGTCTTGAGAGCTAAAAATGACCTTAACAACAGTCTTACAAATAACCTACTAATATAGTTTTATTTTTCAGATATTAAACTTGATTACTGAGTGTTGAGTAACATTGGCTTACGACTCCATTGAGATTCTGTAGCCTTAAAAAACAGAACACTAATTAATCATTTAATATTTGGAGTTGTATATCATCTTCACTAACCTATTATAGCATTTAGTAACTCTTAGATTTTAAAGCCATAACTTATTGAGCATGTAACTTTACAACGTATGTCCACGTTAGCCTCCTTAGAGATACAAAAATGTCAATATTAGCTATTAATTATTTCAGCTGTTATAAACTGCTCAGAAGGTCACAAATTAAACTACAGATTTTATGTGAGTTAAAAATATATAATAAAATTATCAATTTTTCTGTTCAAATCCAATGATACTTTAGAATACTTGGTGAATAATAGTTTCTTATTACTAAATGAAGAAATAATAACTAAGCCAAATAAGTCAGGGAGTTCCTCAGTATCAATTTAGACCATGTTGCAAATTAAAAATTTGAGGCCTCTATAACACCTAATTTGGACCAATTATTACACTGGTAAAGAAAAATGCTATTTTCTTGCAGTCTGTTCACTACTGAGAATATGGCTGGTCTATTTGTGCCCAATCTCCTGTGGTGGCTATGGCTTCATGTGGTGGCCCCTGCTTCCCTTGTACCTGCAATCTATGTTCATTTACATTGATGAGAAAAAAAAAAATCAGAAGTAGTGAAGGTAGGATAAAAGGTACATATGGACTACCTTTAAGTGCCAAAAGATCTCAAACTTTTATTTTTGTTCTCAGAACTATTCATGCATCCCCATGGGAGGAGTATACTTACTCAATCCTAGACGTTGGGTTTCACAACATGAGTGACTTCGGATAACAGGACGTCTTCAGACACAGCAGCGGTTAAATTTGCAACGTGCTTGCGAATGTCTGTTTACTCATTTGCTTTTCTGTCATGATCATCATAAAAGCACGCTTAGCTTCCCCTGCTGGTCCCAGGAAGAGGAGGGACAGGTAGAGTAGAGCCTGCCTCTGAACCAAGTCCAGCCTGGATCCATTGACCTCAAATTCACAGAATTCTGAGCTAAATAAATGCTTAGTATTTTATACTGATGAGATGTGCATGTGTGTGTGTGTATGGTTATGTGTGTTTTGTTTCTGTTGTTGCACTGTGTAAGTTGGTCATTTTTGATAGTGACAATTTTCCTTTTCCACGTGGTAAACATCTGATTCACAGTCATATAGAGGTAGTGTTTACATAGTAGTTCAATCAATTGCTTTCTTCAAAATCTTTATGAGGCTCACTATTTTGCTTTCTGAGATCAAATAAGTGTCACTTTCTCTGAGTGCTCTTTCTGACTACTTGTATAGAATATCTTTCACCAAATAAATATTTATATAATCCATTCATGTATTGCCTTCCCAACAAGTAATATTTTTATTGGTCTTATTAATTTATCCATAAGGCCCAATCAAATATAAATTATATGATGGCAAGAATCCCATCTTTTTGATTCCTGCTACATCTCCAGTCTCCACTTCCTAGAATTCTCTCATTAAATATTTTTGAATGAACAAATGAATGATTCATTCAGTCTATTAATAGATCAATCAGTTCCATCACCTGATTTGGATAACTCCTACTTCAAACATCACCTTTTAAAAAAATAAGTCCTCATTAGTTTTAATTAACACTATAACTGTTCTTTAAATTCACCTGTGTGTCAACTGTCAACAATTCCCTAGTTAACTAGTAACAAACTATTCTCATTTGACTTGCAGCTCCATACTCTAAATCAGGCAGTTTTATTCATATACTTTATGTGAGTTGAAAATATAACATAAAATTATCTATTTTTCTGAACACACACACACACATATATAACACATATACATATATATATGTATATAACACATTCAATTTTTTTCAACTATTTCCATCACAATTACATTCCTTCTCCATCTAATTATATTAAATGTACAAGGTAGGAATCCTCATTAACTTTTACATAAGCTTATATTTTTAAAATCAGAAACCTAAAGTTATTTCATCATGATTTTCTGATATTCCTTACATGGGTGATTATGAGTTAGTCCTTACAACAAGGCGTGGATGACTTGAAGACAGAAAAAGTTAATTGCCAATATTTTGTATTTATTGACTTAACAGTGAATATTTATTGTAGTACTGAATGTAACTATACATAAGACTCAGATCACATCCTTAAGGCCTTGCAGTCTTGCATAGGAGATAAGTACTGATTATTCTGAAGAAGTAAAAAATTTGGAGGGGAGTTAAGGTAAGTCTTATGAAGAACATTACATAAATGCAGTAATTATGATTCAAACTTCTCTGGAGGTTTCTGTGATTCCATTGTTTAAAGGAAACTGTATTGCTGGAAGAGTATATGAGCATTAGTTTTAGTAGTGCTCTAGATAACAAATGAACACAATAATAAGCAGAAGGAAACTGTTACACAATCATTGGTTTGTAGATCAGAATTTAAATGAATGTCATTGTACCTGAGGGTGTGATACTATGTCTTGTGGATAAAAAATTGTAATTGAGAGTTTTCTATTGCTATTATTATTACCACCAAAGCAATTGTTTTCAGTAGTATTTCCAGATAAATATAATAGCTAATCCTTATTTGTAATGATAATAGACAAGAAAAAGAGCATATGCTTTGAAAATATGTGTTCTCTACACCCTTTCCCCCATATCTCTCAACATATTACTTGTGAAGAAACAAGAAGAAGGTGACCATCTACAAGCAAGGAGAGAGGCCCTTAGAAAAAGCCAACCTACTAATACCTTGATCTCCGGTTTCTAGCTTCCAGAACTGTGAGGAAATTAATTTGCTATGGTAGTGTTAGCAAAATAACATAATATTTAATAACTATGTTTCCAAAGTCATATTTTTAAACAATGAAGCAAAGTTAACATTAGAGAATAGCTTTTCAGAACATATAATCCACTAGCATTCATTATGAATCTCTAAAAGATCAAGTACTATCGTTAATTTCTAAAACTTATTTAGCCATGCTACCTTTTTTTTTTTTTTTTGTAATGAAACACTGGTTCACCTCTCACATGACAGAATGAACCGCTGAAAGTAATTAGGTAACTGTTCCTTCATAGTTTTGTCTTGAAGGGTGCCATTCCCACAAGTTTCCAAATATAATTTATGTGTTATAGACAACCAAATCTACATCTCTATGATCTCTGTCTTGAACTCAAGAGTTGGATATATTAATTCTTTAGTATTGCTTTCTACATATTGCTACTTGGATATGCTGAAGAAAAGTGTAATCTAAATTGAACTAATATTTTATTTTTTCCTGACATCTAACTCAAGCTTTCTTAAGTCTACTAAGAGTTAGTCAAACTGTGAAGTTATTGGCACAGTCCTCCAGACGGCCAAGTATGTTCATGACGTCTGACTCTAACTTCAAGAAGTTGAGTTCCAACTATAAAGTCAGAGGGAAGTTCACATAAGATCATCCTATATTATGACACCAACTGTAAGTTCAAGAGTTTTCCCCAATCATTCTCAGGTTCGATAATTTTCATTACAAATACTGATGAATTCTTCAAAAATTCGCTAGTTCGGAAAGACAGGACTCACTAAAACCTATCAGACAAGTGGCTACACTTATTACAGGAAAAGGATACATTAAAAATCAGTCAAGAGGCCGGGTGCAGTGGCTCCTGTCTATAATCCCAGGACTTTGGGAGGTCGAAGCAGGTGGATCACGGGGTCAGAAGTTCGAGACCAGCCTGGCTAACATGGTGAAACCCTGTCTCTACTAAAAATACAAAAATTAGCCTGACATGGTGGTGTGAGCCTGTAACCCAAGCTACTCAGGAGGCTGAGGAAGGAGAATCTCTTGAACCCAGAGACAGAGCAAGACTCCGTCTCAAGGAAAAAAATAATCTCTCTCTCTCTAGGAGAAAAACAAAAATCAGTCAAGGGAAGGAACACAAAGGGTGCATTCTGGAAGGGTTCCCAAAGCAATGCTTCCATCATTCTGAGGATGTATTATCCTCCAGCCATTGATCGGAAATGACATGCATAAGACATTATGAACCTGTGAAGCTCACCTGAGCTTCGGTGTCTCAAGTTTTATTAAGAGTTTATTATCTATCTATGGTCAATTGATTTATTGTATATGTACTTGAACTCAATATTCAAAAACTCCTGTACAGAGATTTGACTAATATGATGTGACTCCAGGAAACCCTGAGTTCATGAGTTCTGAGGTTACCTTCCAGGAGCATCAATAATGGCATTACAGCTCTTTTGGCAATTACACATTCCTGACTACACAATGCCCCATTTGGTGATACGGTGTTCACCTTGGCCCTCTGTTTAACTCATTAACACACAGAAATGCCAAGATTCTTGCTCAAATTGAAATATTTGCAACTGTTTCTATTTTACCTATAAAATCTCAGTATTGCTAGTTAGCATAAGCTTTAATCCTGTTGTGTTTAATGATTTCCCAGATCCCTGAAACATTACTTCATCTCCTTTTTTGTTGTTAACACATAACTTTAATCAAATCTTATAACTTTCCTAAGGCTCTTGTTTTCTCATCTGTTAAATAGAGATAATTACCTTTGGCAGGGATAAAGGCTTTATCAAAAGTTTTCAAACTTTGCTCCATTTCCTCTTTTTTAATAGATTCGGTGAAAACATAACAAAAGAAATGCTGTAAAATTTTGCCAACTTAGCTTTCCTCTTACAAGTTATGGTACCATCTCAAATACCCTTTTTGACCCTTCTGGGAAAGAAGAGAAAAAGGGACTGTGTTTGTCAGCAGCAGACTGAGTGTCTTAAACTACAGAAATTTATTTTCTCACAATTTTGGAAGCTGGAAATTCATTATCAGGGTGCTGGTCAATTCATTTCTGGCAAGGGTTATTTTCTTGACTTGTGGACATACGCCTCCTTGTTATGTTTTTGCATGGAGTTTCCTCAGTGTGTGCACAGGGAGAGAGAAAGGAAGCTCCGTGGTGTCTTTTCTCATAGAGACAGTAATTCTATCAGATCGGGGACCCTCCCTTAAGGCCTCATTTAACTTTAATTACTTCTGTAGAGTTCTCATCTCCAAACACAGCTACACTGGGTGCTAGGGCTTTGACATATGAATTTGAGGAGGCACATTTATCCATAACGGGGGTCATGACACAGCAATATGTTCAGTAAAGATTCATCATATTATGGTCTACTGGCTGCAGAATTGCATAGTCAGTGATCTTCTAGCTGACACCTCATGGGCAGAAGAGATAAACAGTAAGGTTAAGGAAGAAATGCAACAAAGAGGATCTTTACCGCCTTTGCAAATATCTCGGCCTCCCATGACCCTCATTTTCCCTTTTACTCAATTGATGAAAGCCCAATACTGTTTATTCTGAGCCATCTGCTGATTCACATTGATCTACAGAAGCTGAGCGGTACTGGAGAAAAATTACAGAGCTGTGCTTGCTAATTTCACAACAATACTGCTTGATCATCATATCACTCCTTTAGGAAATTCCCTTTCCCATTCTCAAGAATGACTACACATTTTATTGTCCACTAAATCTTCAAAAAATGTCTTCCCCATTTAGTATCAGTGGATGAATTTGTTACATAATTCCTATAAAAATGCATACAACACTACATAAATTAATTAACTTAATGACAGTTTCGCCTACCTGTTTGTACTTTGTCATCCTTGTGATAATGAAGTGCTCCTGCTTCTGTATGAGGCCTGGTTCCCATATGCTGTTGTACCCTAAAGGACTTCATTTCTTCAATTATGTCTTTCTCTTCTACATGCTTAATTTAGTCTTTTCTCCCAATCACAGTTTGTAAACATGTCTTGGTATCACTAATTTTAAAGAAATACACTAATGAACAAATCAAATATTTTGCTTTCTTTTTAATCCTCTACTAATCTCCTGCTCGAATTATCTACTCTCCTTTATAGGAAACATATCAACAAAATTGTCTACACTCACTCTTTTTACTTCCTCACTTTTCATTAACTTTTCAGCACACTCTTCTAAATTAGTAAACGTCACCAATAACCTACGTCTTGCCCAAATCAATGATCATGTTTACATATAGTGTTTTTTTATTATTATTTTGCTTGTTTGTTATTGGTTTTGTTTTTGTTTTTGAGACGGAGTCTCGCTGTGTCGCCCAGGCTCAAGTACAATGGTGTGATCTTGGCTCACTGCAAGCTCCGCCTCCTGGGTTCAGGCCATTCTCCTGCTTCAGCCTCCCGAGTAGCTGGGATTACAGGCACTGCCACCACACCCGGCTAATTTTTTTCTTTTTTCTTTTTTTTTTTTTTTTAGTAGAGATGGGGTTTCACCATGTTAGCCAGGATGGTCTGGATCTCCTGACCTCGTGATCCACCCACCTTGGCCTCCCAAAGTGCCTGGATTACAGGTGTGAGCCACCCTGCCTGACCACATTTAGTGTTCTCAACTCCTCAGCAGTTTAGTGTTTGCCACTCTTTACCCCTGAAATACAGAAATCTTTAGACTTTTTGATATTACCTAAAGCTTATTTTCTTTCTCCTTCACTTGCTATTCTTTGTCACTGTCCTTGATTCTTTCTTTCTCCATTGTCTGGCCTCTAAATGTCAGATTACGGCATGAGCTTGGTTCTGAAACTTTTTCTTGTCTAACAAACTTTTTTCTTCATAAATAATCATGTCAATTTCCTTATTTTTAAATGCCATTTATTGGCCCATAAATCCTAACTAAAAAATTCTAATCTAGCATTCTCCCTTGACTTATAACCTTTTAATAGCCTCTCCAAGTGAAAGACATTCAATGATTTAACTGTCCAAAATGTAACTACTAATTTATCTCTCTACATTTGTTCTCCAAGTTTCCTTGCCACAGTAAATGGCATCAACATACATTCTTACCCTAGCAGTCATCATAGTGTCATCTTTCCTCTTCACAACCTATAACCAATCTATTTGTAAGTCGTCGAAGTTCCATTGCTGAATGATATCCTGAATCCAACCATTTCTCACCAATTCCAGTCCTTTCAAGTTTTGAATCTCTAACTCCTGGATTACTGAAACAGACCATTAATGGTTTCCCTGGCTCTACCCTCAACTCTCTTCGGCTTTTCCACTCCCAACACTGTAGCCCATTCATTGCTCAGCAGCCATCCCGTGGTTTTTAGCACATCATGTAATCTTCCTGCTTATGCTTCTCTTGTGGCTTTCCGTGGAAAACAGAATAAAATCCGAGGAGGCCCTACTCAACTGGCTTTTACTATCTTTCCCTGCTTCGTTGATCTATTTCATTTAGCAGCACATTTCAGCCACAGCCACAGTGACCACCACACCCCTACCTCCTATTTCTCAAAAGCACTAAAGGCCTTTTTTTTTTTTTTTCCTCAATGATATTACACTAGATTTTATTTGATTGTGACTACCTGCCTCTACACTTCTGGTTACTATCCACCTGTTATCCTATTTTAGTTTCTTCATATGTATTTAATTTCTGTATTGCTATGGTTTTGTTGTGTCCCTCAAAAAACATGTGTTAAAAATGTAATCCCCAATGCAACAGTGTTGGGTGGTGGGGCCTAATGGAAGTGTTTGGGTCACAAGCACTGCACCCTCATAAATGAATTAATGTTGATTATAAAAGCTCTGAGGCTGCACATTCAATCTGTTGCTCTAGCTCCTGCCCTCTCTTGACCTTCCAACTTTCACCATGTGATGATGTGATGCAATGATCTTCACTAGATGTCAGTGCCATTATTTTGCAATTTGTACCCTCCAGAACCAAGAGCCAAACAATTTCTGTTCATTATAAATTACCAAGTCTGTGGTATTCTGTTATAGCAGCATAAAACAGACTAAGACACACGTCATCCTCTTTTATTTTGTTTTATTATAATCAGTGACTAGAATCTTGCTGCCCAGTACTGTAACCATTACTCACATGTAATCATTGGGCACTTAAAATGTGGTTATTCCCTATTGGTAAATGATGTTAGTATAAAATTCATGCCAAATTTTGAATACTTGCATTAAAAGAATGTAAAATATCTGAATAATTTTTTTTCTTAGCTAGATGTTGAAGTGATAATATTGTGGATATGTTTGTTTAAATCAAATATAATGTTATACTTCTTACCTATTTCATTTTACTTTTTATCATAGCTAATAAAAATGTTAAATTATATGGGTGCCTCTAAGTTTCATAGGTTGACAAAGAAATGGTTATAATAATCTATGCTTATTTGGTGAAGAAAATCAAGAAGAGAATGTGTTTAATCAGACAGAAAGGAAAAAGACAGAATTTTTACACTTGATAAAAGGATTGAGAAGTTTATATGTGAGAATAACTAATAACACTAGTCTAGGAACATTGAAATAAGAGAAGAAAAGACAACTTATACAGCTCAATATGAAATCAACTTCTAAATTTTCAATAAGCATAATAGCATAGCATGTATTTGTTATAGGAAAAAATATAGGATGAAAACTCCAAATAATGGAAATGTATCTATGTAAAATTAACTAGGTTATGAGAAAAATGACTCTTTAAATATAGAAGAAAAGTGGTTATTCAGTACATACACTTAGAATTGTTGCTTAAAAGGGGAAAAATACAAAAAAAAAAAAAAACTGTAGAGATGTGTAACATGTTTTAACAGTGAAAATCTTTAGCTGAGTAGAGAGTTAGTGATTTTAGAAAATCTGCCTGTTCTGGCATTTTCTTACGTTTTCTGCAGAGTACATGCTATTTTAGTGTTAAATATGTATACTTTTTATAATATATATGCAGTATATATTTTTAGAAAACAAAACAGCAATTACTAGGCAATATTAGGCACATAAAAACAACAGCTAATGAAGAAAAAACAATTTTATGTCTATTAAATTTAGTAAAGGCCTAAAAATTAATCACCTTTAGTCTAGTCTCTACATTTTTAATGGACATTAATAATAATAATTGACACTTACAGATGTATGTGTGTCCCATCTCTTACAGTGCCAAAAATATCTTTTATCTGACCCATATATATTATGGTTATTAATCCCTTGTCAGATGAATAGTTTGCAAATATGTTTTTTTCTTTTTTTTCCCATTCTATGGGATGTCTTTTCACTTTGTTGATTACTTCCTGGGCTGTGCAGAACTCATTATCTTATTTTACATAACAAGATCTAGAACCAGAAAACGACGACAACTATAATAATAACAATAATACTTGAGCTTGCAATTACATGGAGCAGCAGCTTTAGTTTCTTTCTTTCTTTTTAAGTAACTATGTGTACTTTGTTCCCTATAACATTCTATACTTTGATAGAATTGTTCCTGCTTAAAGAGGCAAAGAATCCTCTTAGCAGTAAATTGAATGGTGATCATTAGATAAGGAATAATGTGTGGCATAATGGAGAATGCATTTAGCAACTCTTTTGAGGTACAGTGAAGTTTTTCCTTAATAGTTTATTTTTATGTGACTTTTATCAAAGCTGAGAGTATATCAATCTCAACTTTTGAAAAAGCATTCTTTGTTTCAATTACCTTTCTTGTACATATGCATATGTATTTTATGTAGATATACATAAAAATATATATGTATATATGAATATGTATTTTATGTAGCTATCTGGGTACATATGTATATATCTACATTTATGTAGACATATGTATATATTTGTACATAACCATAGATATACATGTATTGTACAAGAACTTTTCTTGGATAAAACTTTTATATATGGCATTATTTTAGAGTAAATATAATCTTAACAAAAGCATTTTGTTTCTACCTATGTCCTCCCAGTATCAATCACCTCTATATTTTCTTTGCTGAGTAAAAGAATAACCTGCTGCAGCTTGCCATTCATCAGTTTCCTGAAATGAAACTTATTAGAATAAGAACATGATGAATTTTCCCATTTCTGTATGTCCAATCAGTCTGTTCATTGTCTGAGAGTGCACCCGATGACTAAAGATGTCAGTTGTGTCTCTCCAGGTTCTTCCAGTAGCCTATTGCTTTAATCCAGCTGCTACTTTGCATTTGAAAACTAAATCAGCCTCAACATTTCACGGTCTTTTTGATCTTGGGTTTTATGATAATGAGATTTTGGCTACAGAAATCATCATTCGGAGAATTCAAACAGATTTTAGCACCTGTTAGCAGGTGTTAAAAAATAAGAATCTCGCTTAATTTCTTCCATTCTTTTGATTTAACTCATCTTTAATTAAAAACATTTTGTCATGAAAAAAGCTCTAGAAAATGAAGAAAATCCTTATGCACTTTTATTTCTATTTTATTATTATATCTGTCTTGAGTTGTCAATTCTCAATTTGTCCTTCTCCAAAATGGGGAAAGAAGATGGAATAATTAGTGTTTTGCTGAGTCACCAGATGAACATTTCTGTAGTAATAAAAATAGCCAGAAATATATTTGACCTAATAGTGTCACTGATGCAGTGAAAATAAGAGAGGTTGTAGTCCATGGAGCAACGTCCATGCCCAGTTTAAGGGCTCGTTACCAGAGCTGTTACAGAAAACCGTATCATGTTCTGTTTTTAATCATCTGAAAAAAGAAGTAGTTATGCTTAACGATTTCCAAGGCTGCTTTTGTAGCTAAAATAATATATATCAATGTTAGAAACTTGTATTTAAAAGTTTTTGAGCTACACAAACACATGGTGTGTTATGATTATTATTTATGAAAGATCCCGATAAATAAAATTTTGCTGAACTTATTGACTATGGGAAAACCAAGGGTCCTATATTGTCTGTTTTTTAAATATTGAGTGAATAGTTTTTCACCAGAATTACAATACAGAAGTATATATAATAGGATTTAAAAATTATGAACATTTAAATATATTCAATACATCTTCCATAAATGAAGTAATAAAACACTTCTTTCTTTTTGATGCTTAATTTAATAGCAACTTGGAAACAAATATCAAATTTACAAGTACATCTAAAGATACATAGCTGTGTTTTGAAAAATGCTCTGACCTAAGAAATCTTCAAATTGGAAGTCTATTGGGGTCTATATGACCACATTTACCTTGGCTATACAAGCCTGTTCAAAAGTTCCCTATATCTTTGTTTACACGATATGCTACTATGTCCCCCTGTCCTTCAGAGTTGTCTCTCAGACTTCTTTACCGATTCTTTAGACTTCAGTTTTCAGCTTTCTTTTCTCATTCTTCTTATTCTGTAAAAGATACTGCATTTCATTCATTCATATAACTTTAATTGTTACTACTAACAAAATAGCCTGAATTTTGCCTTCTATTCAAGCTTCTGAAGCCATCCAGAATATACCACTTTGGCATAAGGATTATTTTAAGCCAAAGATACTTGAAAAACAGAAGATTTAAACAGAGCATTCTAATCTACTATTTTTTTCTTGCCTACAGGAGATAAAAACTCCCATTTTAAAGTCACCTTCCCTGTACCAGGAGAAAAGAAACATTCCTCTATGGGGACTCATAGCTGAGAAAATTCTATACAAAAAGACCATGCTAAAATAATTTTTATCTTCCTTTAGCCTCTCCAAATAATTTAGTTACCTTTCTGTAATTCCCTCTCTTTGATCAATCTAATAGAAAATCATACGGATTTTCCCACTTCTTTGGATCTTCATTTCCTTATGAGGGCTTCTATCTCACATAAAACTTAATATTAAATTGGTATTCTTTTGTCCTTTTAATCTATCTCATGCCAATTTAATTTGGGGGCCAAGTCAGGGACCCTAAGGGGGTAGCGGTAAAGTTTTACCTCTTGTAGTTACTTTATATTTTATATTTGCCTTAAGTCCTTATGGCTGATTTCAGGGTAAATTTGAGTACAAACTTCAGATTCCTTTGTCACAAAACAGGGAAAAGAACATATTTGCATAGTGCATTTAAGTATTAGGACAAGAATGATACCCCTGACATTTGAGAATGGTTGAGAAATAGTGGATATTATCCTCAAGAGGAAAAGAGTTCTAAAGATGTAACAGCAATATTCAAACATTTAAGTAAATGGTTTTAAGAGGAGGAAAACAAAGCATGTATTCCTCTTAAAAGTGCTTTTAAAACTGGAATGAGAATAAGAACTATATCGAATTTATAATTTTTCATCATACTAACATATTGTGAAATTTAAGGTGCTAATAAAATGACTCAGAAGATTTTTGTTGTATTAATTATTGAAAGTGGGCATAGATATAAAGAGTTGGAGATACCTGACATATGTTATTGAAAGAAGAACTTAAATTTTCTACACTTGGTGAAAGTTTATACCTAAAATCTATGTTTGGAAACTACAATGAGTAAAATTTTTATGAGTAAAATTATAAATTCTCTAACAATCTAAATGTTTAATGCATTTTATTAGATATATTTGGAGCACTCTCTTTTATAAGAATAGTAATCCAAATGCAAGACTATATCACTTTTGGTATTATACAGACTATTATCACTCGAGAAACTGTGAAAAAGCAGAAGTGGTGATTCCCATTACACTATACTCTCATTTAAAATTTCTTTTTTGATATCTGCAAAAGACAGATGAGTCTTGGGAGAAGAGAAAAGCAATGTATATCATACCAGATGGTATCTTCCATTGCAGCTGCGGTTCCAGATGTGCTCTTTTTATTGAACTAAATAAATATAGTCTCTGGAAATTGTTATTCAGCTATTATAACTACTGTGTGATAGACCATTATTGTGATGGCTTCTAATAAATCACCTCTCTCTCTATCTATTCACTAATCTAATCTCTTCATTCATTAACTCTGGGCTTAGCCATGTGACTTGCTTCCGCCAATGGGACTGTAGCAAAAGTGACCCAAGAGGCTCAAAGAGTGCTCGTACAATAGGGCTGTCCTCTTTTGCTTGTTGCTTTTGGAAATCAGTAACAATGCAAAGAAGCATTGGCTAGTCTGTTGGAGACAGGTGGCCAGACAAAAGCTAGAATCAATTTTCAGACATTTGAGTGATGCCTTCTTTGACCATTTAATCCTCATCACATAAAGACTTCAAGTAGGACAAAGAAAAGTACAAAACTAAGCCCAGCTAAAATTACTTGCCCACAGGATTGTGAGCCAAATAAAATGACTGTTGTTTTAACTTTTGGGAAAGAGAATGAAGGAGGCCAAAGAGAATGAAGGCAACCAAAGAGAATGAAGGAGACCAAAGAAAAATGCCATGACCAACTGCCAAAAGACACAGGCTGACCTCTTTAACAGCTTCTACTTGTAAGTCTGAGTCCAATGCAAAAATAAGATGTTTTAAGAATAGTAATTAAAGGTCAAGTGTGGTGGTTCACAAGTGTAACCCCACACTTTGGGAGGCTGAGGCATACAAATCACTTGAGGCCAGGAGTTCAAGACCAACTTGGCCAACATAGTGAAACCCTGTCTCTACTAAAAATACAAAAATTAGCCAGGCATGGTGCTGCATACCTGTAGTCCTAGCTACTTGGGTGGCTGAGGCAGGAGAATCACTTGAACCCGGTAGGCAGAGGTTGCAGTGAGCCAAGATCGTGTCACTGAACTTCAGCCCGGGTGACAGAGCAAGATTCTCTCTCAATAATAATAATACAGAAATAAATAAGATCAGACATCATATCTTTAACAAAATGAGGAATCAGCAAAAAGCAATACATAATAAGGGGTAAAGCCAATTTTATTAATTTTCTAGGTCTGCTGTAACAAAGTACTACCAACTCAGTGAATTAAAATAATAGAAATGTATTGCCTTTGAGTTCTGGATGTCAGAAATATAAAATCAGGATATTGGTAATGTTCCATGTCACTCTTCCACCTTTTCATGATGGTGTGTAATTTTTGGCATTCATTGGCTTGTAGATTCATCACTCCAATCTCTGACTTTAACTTTATATAGTGTCCTCTCTGTGTATTCACATGGCCGTTTTCTCTTACAGACAGAATTAATTTTGAACTTGAGGCCCAATCTACTCCAGTATAACCCCATCTTAAATAATTACATCTATTAATACAATAATCATATTACCAAATAAGATCACATTCTGAGGTTCTGAAGGTTAGGACTTCAACATATATATATATATATTTTTTTTTTTGGCGGGGGAGTGGCACGATTCAACTCATAAAACTATTCTATAAACTAACTCAGAAATTGTACAGTTATAGATTTAGTAGAGTCACACTTTAAACAGTAATTATTACTATATCATATATATTTAAAAATGTATGGGAAAGATTAAACATGTTAGTCAAGATGAAGAGGATATGTTTAAGGGATCACAAGTGAACAATGAGATGTAAAAACTCTAATGTGAGAGAAAAAATACAGTGAATTCACTTAATGGTAAATTATCTGTTGCAAAAAAAAGAGTGAACTTGATGACCAAAGAAATTATCTAAAATGAAACATAGAAAGTGTCTAAAATAAAAATAATATATCATCAGTTTGGAAACAATTTCAAGTGGAAAAACATACACGTTTTTGGAGTCACCAATTTATACAGATGAAATGGGCATAATTACAAAAATATTTTAGAAAATAGTAGCCAAAAATTTTTAGATGTCAGTGAATCTTTAAAACCACTGTCAGTCATTTTAGGCTGCTATAGTAAAGCACCATAGGCTGAGTGGCTTATAAATCATAGACATTTATTTGTCACAATTCTGGAGGCTGCAAGTCTGAGATCAGGATACCAACATGGTTGGTGTCTAGCGAGGGCACTCTTCCAGTTGTAGACTGCTGACTTTGCATTGCATCCTCATGTAGTAGAAAGACAGCAGGCTAGCTCTCCAGCTTCTTCTTATGAGATATTCACTCATGTTATTCATGAGGGCTTCACCATCATGACTTCATTAGCTCCCAAAAACCTCACCTCTAAACACCATCCCAATGGGGATTAAATTTCAAAATGTAAATTTTTGTGATACACAAAAATTTAATCTCTAATAATCACTTGCCCAAGAAACTCAATAAACCCAAAGGAAGAACAAAAACATATAGCAATCTACACCAAAGAATAAACAAGTTGCTCCAGCTTAATACACAGAAAATCTTAAATGCAAGCAAAGAAAAAAATAAAAAGCACCTTATATGCATTGAAACAAAGATTTGTTGTTTAAAATAAAACAGGTTGGTGTGGTGGCTCATGGCTGTAATCCCAGCGCTTTGGGAGGCTGAGGCGGGGGGATCACCTGAGGTCAGGAGTTTGAGACCAGCCTGGTCAACATGGTAAAATCCTGTTTCTACTAAAACTGCAAAAATTAGTCGGGCATGCTGGCATGCGCTTGTAATCCTAGTTACTCAGGAGGCTGAGGCAAGAGAATTGCTTGAGCCTGGGAGGCAGAGGTGGAGTGAGCCAAGATCACCCCGCTGAACTCCAGCCTGGGCGACAGAGTGAGACTCCATCCCAAGAAGAAAATAATTAAATAAATGAAAATAAAACAGTACAAATAAGATTTCATGTAATGCTAACCACAATGATAAATATAAAAGGTAATATTATATTTTGGGTTTGTAATTCCTCCTTTTTTACTATTTCATTAGAAAGATAAAAGTGTTAAACACTAATTATAAGTCAATGCTAATGGACAAACATTGGATAAAATGTAATTTATGACAATAACCACATAAAGGGGCATGGAGCTAGGTAGAAACAGAGTGCATGTATTCTGTTTAAGCTAAATTGGTTTCAATTAAAACTAGACTGGTATAAATTTGGTATGATAACTGCAATCTCCATGGTAACCACTAAAATAAAAACTTAAAAAACAGAAAAAATAATAAAAGAGGAGTCAAATGGTACAGTAGAAAAATTCAATCAAACATTTAAAAAAGCAGTATTGGACAGATTCAATGCAATTCCTACCGAAATCCAAATGTCATTTTCAGCAGAAGTAGGAAAAAATATACTAAAATACACATGAAATTTCAAGAGACTCCAAGTAGCCAGAATAATCTTGGAAAAGAAAAACAAAGTTAGTCAATCTATACTTCCCAATTTCAAAACTTACTATAAAGCTAGAGTAATAAAAACACTGTGGTAATGACATAAGGATAAACATATCAACAAGCAGAACTGACTTGACAGTGTAGAAATAAACTTAGACAAATTGATTTTTGATAAGGAAACCAAGGTCATTCAGTAGGGAAAGAAATCTTTTCAACAAATGATGTTAAGACAACTGGATAACCACATTTAAAAAAAAAAAATGTGATTGGGGCCAGACGCGGTGGCTCACGCCTGTAATCCCAGCACTTGAGGAGGCCAAGGCGGGAAGATCACAAGGTCAGGAGATCAAGACCATCCTGGCTAACACGGTAAAACCCTGTCTCTACTAAAAAAATACAAAAATATTAGCCAGGTGTGGTGGCGGGTGCCTGTAGTCCCAGCTACTCAGGAGGCTGAGGCAGGAGAATGGCCTGAACTCGGGAGGCAGAGCTTGCAGTGAGCCGAGATCAAACCACTGCACTCCAGCCTGGGTGACAGAGCGAGACTCCATTTCAAAAAAAAAAAAAAAAAAAAATGTAGTTGGACCACTACTTCACTTGTACGCAAAAAAGTGACTCAAAAGGGATTAATTATTTAACTATATGAGCTAAAACTATAAAACTAACAGAAGAGGCCGGGCGCGGTGGCTCAAGCCTGTAATCCCAGCACTTTGGGAGGCCGAGATGGGCGGATCACAAGGTCAGCAGATCGAGACCATCCTCGCTAACACGGTGAAACCCCGTCTCTACTAAAAAATGCCAAAAAACTAGCCGGGCGGGTTGGGGGGCGCCTGTAGTCCCAGCTACTCGGGAGGCTGAGGTAGGAGAATGGCGTAAACCTGGGAGGCGGAGCTTGCAGTGAGCTGAGATCCGGCCACTGCACCCCAGCCTGGGCGACAGAGCAAGACTCCGTCTCAAAATAATAATAATAATAATAATAATAATAATAATAATAAAACTAACAGAAGAATACATTAGAATAAACTGTTACCCCCTCATATTTGAGAATGACTTGCCAATTCAACAACAAAAGCATAGGTAACAAAAGAAAAAATGATAAATTAAACTTCATCAAATTTAAAAATCACTATGCATCAAAAGACACAATAAAGAAAGTAAATGTGAGATAAAATATGTTATATATATATATTTGATAAGGGTTTAGTATTCAGAATATATGAATAACTCTTACAACTCAACAACAAAAAGGCAAGTATTTCAAATAAAAATATACAAAGAAATCGAATAGACATTACTCCAAAGGAAATATACAAATAAACAATGAACACATGAAAAGATGTTTATCGTCATTGGTCATTAAAAGAACACAAATCAAAACCACAGTAAGTTACTACTTTACACCTGTTAGCAAAAAAGTGACTAAGGCAGGAGTATCAATCAATGGATGTTTATTGAACTAAAGTTTCAGGATGCACCTGGGAAAAACACATGTCACATTTGTTACCTGTGCTTTTCCATATATGGTTTGGGGAACTCAGTATATAAAGGGGAAAGAACGAGCAGTATAGAGAAAAGGGAGAGAGAAGACAGTGAGGCAAATGGTTACTTTGAAGTAAGGATCCAATAAGTGCTCAGTGAATCTACATTTTATATGAGATAAGGGAAGATGAAAAGAGAAAGTAGAAGAAAAAGTCAATTGTGCTTCCATCTCGACGTATACAGAAGGATGATTTCTGACCCTTCCCTTGTTCTGTATCTGTGAAGATA
This sequence comes from Macaca mulatta, assembly GCF_049350105.2. Lineage (NCBI taxonomy): Eukaryota > Metazoa > Chordata > Mammalia > Primates > Cercopithecidae > Macaca > Macaca mulatta. The sequence goes on from NC_133410.1 coordinate 68,756,122, forward strand.
AGCTCATAATCAACATACAATCAGTTTGAGATTTAAAAGAACTGTGATTCAGAGCTGGTTTATTGGGGGAATATTTATCCTGGAAGACTTAGGGGCTCACAAGGAATTTATTTGTGAATAATGTGTGAGAGAGGCCATTTGGGGGATGTATATGATTTTCTATCCCTTTGGGTACCTGGCTTAGGCATAAGGCTATGTCACTGTGAAATTACAGTTGTCTGTTTGGAGAAGGTAGTACTGCATGATACAGTTCCCAAGCTTAACTATTGCTTTGGCAAAGTGAGTTTGCAGTCCTAAGGTTTTATTTTCTTTCACACATCCCTATGATGACTATAATAAAAATAAAATTAGAAAAAAAAAATTAAAAAGTGTCGGTGAGGATGTGGAAAAATGGAAACCCTCCTGCATTGCTAATGGGGATGTTAAATGATGTAGGCATGGTGGAAAATGTATTGGCAGTTTTGTAAAAAGTTAAACATTAAATGACCATGGAATTTGGCAATTCCACTTCCAGGTATGTGCAAGAAAGATGAAAACATATGTTCACACAGCAACCTGTACACCAATGTTCACAGCAGCACTACTTATAATAGTTAAAAGTGGAAAATACCTACATATCCATCAATGGATAAATGGATTAACACATTGTAGTATATACATACAATGAAATATTATTCAGTTATAAAAATGAATGACATACTAATACATGCTACAACTTGAGTGAACGTTAAACATATTATACTAAGGGCAAGAAGGCAGATAGAAAATGTCACATATACGATTCCTTTTATGTGCAATATCTAGAGTAGGCCAATCCAGAGAGACAGAAAGCTAATGAGTGGTGGCTAGGTGCTAGGGATGTGGTAGTTGGGAGTGATTACTTAATGAATACAGGATTTTTTCTGGAGTGATATATTTTTTTAAACTAGAGAGAAGATGTTGTTGAATAACACTGAGAATGCATTAAATGTCACTGAATTTAATATTTTAAGATAGTTAACTTCATGTTATATTAATTTCACATAAACTGAAAAAAATCTTTTAAAAAAGAATGAAAGAATAGATTTTGCCATATATCATACAGTTATTAAAGATATAATAAAGAATAAGTTAAATGATCGTATGGCAATAAAGTGTACATCTTAGATAAAATGAATAAAACTGTTGAAAGGCACAAGCTGCCAAATCTTATGTAGAAAAAATTAACATTTTATATTAAGAAATTTAATTCTTAGTAAAAAGAAATTGCTGTGATGAATACTTCTGGCCCAGATAATTTGACAGGTAAATTCTATCATTTAACAACAAAAAAAATTATTTAAGAAAAAAATAGTAAGAAAAAAAAATACATTCTGGAACATAAAATATATATGTATAAAAAACCTCCAACTAATTTTTGTAAGAATAGCATTAACATGATATCAAAGTCAAACAAAAGTCTTACAAGTAAATAAAATTAAAGACCAACATTTTTCTCATGAATGTAGATAGATACCAACATTCTAAATACAATTATTACAATAAATCCACCTACTTATCGAATGTTGAGGATATTACAAACAAATTCAAATTAATCACAGCAATTTATGATTGGTTTATATTTTTAAGAAATCAAGGTTAATCAAATGATGGAAAACCATGTGTACATCAAACAAATGCAAGAAAATGCATTTGACTAAAATAAATGCCTATTCAAGATACAAACAGTAAAATAACCAGTCAAATTTCTCTATCTAGTACTCTATCTAGGGTATCCCTACACACATAACAAAACCTGTAGCTTCTATTCAATTGGGGGACATTCAATAATTTCCCCCTATGATTGGGAATAAGGCAAGTATATCTTTTCTCACTGCTTTTATTGAACCTTGTACTTTAGGTTCTAGTCAGTACAATAACACAGAAAAAAAAAAATAAAATGCATTCAAATTGGAAGGTAAGAAGTTAAACTGACTTTATTCTTAGATGACATATACTTGTAAAAAAAATTCTGACATTTATGAGAAATACATTAATTTTGAAAGGTCTCGTCTCAAGATTTGCAGTCAATATACAAAAGTCAACCATATTTTTATATAACTTAAAAAAATTGAAAACTGAATTAAATTTAAATTAATATTAGTACCACTCACAACAGCATAAACATGGCATGCTTAGGTCTAATGTTAAATGTTTTCAAGATCTTTACACTGAACACTACAACACATTGTAGAGAACAAATACAAATGAATTAAATAAATGGAGTAATGTGCCAAATTTATGGATTTGAAGACTCAAAATTGTCCCGAAGTTAATATATATATTTAAGATAAGTTCTTCATCATTTTTTCTCACAAAATCTGACTAATACATGTCATCTTCTGCTACTTTTTGGAATGCACTCTGAGATGATTAAAACTTTCTTCTAGGGTTGAGTGTTCCTATCCACATATAAAATCATTTTGTTGTGTCCTATGATCTGACAGGTCTGCCACAAATGTTTGGTCCCAGAAAATCAGTTAACATCCTAACAGGCTATTTTTGAAGATTTTATTAAGCTAATTATAAAATACATATGGCAATAAAATGCACTGAAGGATAGCTAAGTTTTATTAAATAATAAAATTGAGAACTGATACTATCAGTTTGCATGATTTACTACAAATCTTCTATAATAAAGCTACTGTGGTCCTGACAAAAACATTGGCTTACAGATCAATGGAACAAAATGAAATATTGAGAAACAGACATATATATTATCAATTGATTTTCATTAAAAATTTGAAGATAATTTAATGAGGGTGTGATATAAGAAAACTTCTAAAATGGAGCCCAACAAACTCTAAGTTTTATATTCCCAACCCTGTGTAATTCACTTATCTTAAACAGGGGATGAACTGAGTGAGTTGCTTGTAACCAACAGACTATGACAAAGTCAATGGGTGTCATTTCCAAGATTAGATTATGGGTGTTACAGTTCTGTTAGAATTTATCTAGGATTTCCAGTTTTCACTCAAAACTCTTGCCCTCTCTAGGGCGAGAAAACAAAAAGTTTTCAATTTGTCTTGACTCCTTTACTGGCTTTGATGAGGAAAGCTGCCAGTTTTGGGCTGCCCCATGGAGACCCCCACATGACAAGTTATTGAGAATGAACTCTAACTTTATTCTTAGCTAAAGTTAGTAACAAACAGAGCCATTGTTACAAGATCTCTAGGGCATTGATTTTTCTGGCCTGAAACCTCTGTGTCTGCCACGCCTTTGCCCAGGTTCTTGTCCTCCATCCAAGAAGAATGATATCCTGCATCCAGGAAGAATGAGGTAGCAGACAAGTGAAGAGTGAAGGGTGAAGAAGTTTTATTTAGTGTTAGAAAAGCCCAGAGGAGTGGGTAGCTCTCCTGCAGGCAGGTGGTTCCATCTAGTATTCAGTTCTCAGCAGAGAGGAGAACCTGGAGAGGGTAGCTCGTCTCCGCAAGTCATTCCAAAGTCTCTGCAGGTCTCTGAAGCTCTCAGCAGAGAGCATAGCTCCTCTCTGCCAGCAGGTTGTCTCTGCAGCTCTCAGCAGAGAGGGTACCCCTCTCTGCAGTTGGTTTCCCACTGTCTCCAGCTATCAGCAGAGAGGATACTGCTCTCTGCAGCGAGTCATCCTGTCCCATCAGCTGCCTGCTCCCTTCCTCTTCAGGCCATCCTCCATCTTGCTCTGGCTGAGCCCAGGGCTTTTATGTACCCCAAAGGGGAGGAAGTGCTTGCCATTGGTCCATAAGCTGCCATGGGCGGGCTGGAAGAAGCATTGCGAGTTCCCACTCTGGTCTGCGGAACGGGTAGCTTGGCCCAAGTCCTTCAGGTTCTCCCTGGCTCAAAGGTGGGGCCTTACTGGGGACCTGCCCCTCCATTCAGGAATCAGTCTGCCTCCAGCTGCCATTGATGGCCCTCAGGCTTGGCGCCATCTCCCATTTGGATATCGGAGTAGGCACCGGGAATGAAGAGAGGCCAGGCAAACACCCCCGAGCCTGCAGGGATAATCATCTTTCCTGGGGCACCCGATGGTGCAGGCTGCAGAGACACCCAGTCACTGCCGTCATCAACCATCATCATTACAGAGAACATTAAGCCATGGAATTCCAGCAACAGCCACATAAGAGAGCTTGGGAGTGGCTTGAAGTGTACATATGAGATCCACTTTTTTTTTTTTTTTCTTGTTTGAGACAGGATGTCACTATGTTGCCCAAGTTGAAGTATGGTAACTTGATCATAGCCCACTGCAACCTCAAACTTCTGGGCTCAAGCAATCATCCTTCCTCAGCCTTCAGATTAACTGGGACTAGGGGTGGAAGACACCACTACTGGCTAATTTTGTTTTTTGGTAGAGACATTCTTGCTCAGGTAGGTCTGGAACTCCTAGTCTCAAGTCATCCTCCCACCTTCCCAGTTGCTGCCATTGTAGGTGTGAGGCACCTGGTTTGGGCCAACATCTTAAATGACATTTTGTAGAAAGCCTGGAGTAGAGAATCTAGCTAAGTTACGCCCTGATCCCTTATCCACAGAAACTATTAGATAATCAATGTGTGTTATTTTAAGCTACCAATTTTGGGGGTAATTTGCTATTAAAACAGTAAACAAACTATAGAAAGTGTTATATGCTTCAACAAAAAATCTAGAATCACTTGATATCTTTTTATCTACATATTTTTAATGTACCTCAACTCTGACCTCAGGTTTAGATGATAGGCATGAAATATGCTGAAGTTAATTTATAAAACTTGTAGTAGAAAGTGTATGAAGAAATCCCTTGGCCTTAGTGTAGAATTTTAGGACATTGAAAACATAAACTACACAATTAAAATAATGATAAATTAGACTTCAATGAAATTAAAATTTAATTGATCTTTGAAATATACTTTAATAAAATTCACAATCTGGAAAAATTTGCACAATAAATGCTTCTGACAAGAAATAGGTATTCTATCCACACACACACACACACACAAACATAAGTTCAACTTAAAACTAAGACACATAATTCAAAATTGGACAAAAGAGATGAGCAGATATTTACAAAAATTTTTATAAATGGCCAATAAGCACAGAAAAAAATCAACATTATTAATCATCAAATAAATATAAATAAACATCACTGTAAAATTACATGCATAATTCTATGTATAGTTAACATGGCTAAAATTAAAAAAAAACTAAAAATATCAAATTTTAGCTACATGGGAAACAATGGAAACTTTCATAAGCTATGGATGAGAATATAAAATGAAACAACTATTTTTCTGAAGATTCTGAGTTTCTCATAAATTTAAACGTGAACTTGCCATATGAAAAATCAATTATACAACTAGCTTATTCACCAAAAATCATGAAAAGAAATGTCCATGCAAACATTTGTATACAAATCTTTGTGGCAGTTTTATTAAAAATTGTATAAAATTTGGAACAATTTTGATCAACATGTGATTGGATGAACAAATGGTAGTATATCCATACAGTGCATGATATAATGATAATTCTACTCAGAAAAAAAAATTAACAAACTTCAGATATACACAAAACACCTGTATGTCTCCAAAGTATTTTACTAAATTAAAAACAAACACACACACAAGTAAATTCTATATAATTTTTTTTATATAACCATACATTGAAGGAAGATATCACACACCTTTTTAAAGCATTTGAACACTAATGCTCAAGTGATAGCAGTCTCTGGATAATAAAATGTGTGTAGGGCGGCTACCATGTTCTTTATCCACAACTTGAAACAAAAACCACATAAGTAAATGAGATCCAGTCACTGTTTCCAGTGTGTGTTAATGTTAACTTCCATCAGTACTAATCGCAAAATTTATCATAGTGGTGGGAGTTTCATGTACCTTCAAAATGGAGGCAGTGTTACATTTGAGTACATCTGCAATCAGGAGTCACTTCAATTATCAAGACTTATTTAACTGGTACTGCCATAAAGATATAGTTTATCTGAAGATAAAAATTAAGTGGTGACTCTCCTGTTTATGGATGCATGCATTCCTTAACAATTTTGATCAGAGTACAATAGCCCAATCTGATATGTACAAAAGTCTAATGGATTTTGGAAATTAACCAATGGCTATTGTGCCTTAATTAGAAAGTAAGCACCCTGTTACAAGTGGTCCTGAATATCATATTTATGACTATATGTTTAGTGATTTCTGTTGTCATTTTAGATGTTAATTTAGAATTAGTAAGGTAGTGTTTGTCATTTCCCTGCAGGATAAATATAAAAATAAATTCACTGTTACTTGGAAAGCATGCAGCATAATCTTTATTGTCTCAAGCATATGTGGCTGACACTTGCTATGTCACCCTAATTGGAGAGGTGCAACCTCTGGTGATTAAGATCTTTTCTGGTGGGGAATGTTTCCACTTAAGTATACCCTTTTGGTAAGTCCTAATGTCTGACAATTTCTACCACAAAATAAGTAGTACCTTAATAAAGATTAATTCAAATGACAAATTCAGATCTTTCCCTTGGTTCCCTCTAAACATCAGCACAGAGACACATAACTCAAAAATTCGAAACTAAACTCATCTCACTAAACGGAACAATAATTGACAAGAAAGTCCTACATGTGATCAGACATTTTAAATTTTGTAATGGTACATTTCCTTCTTTAGATCTGATTAAGTCTCTTTATTAGACCTTTTGTATCGCTACAAAGCAATACCTCAGGCTGGGTGATTTATGAAAAAAGAGGTTTAATTGGCTTATCGTTCTGCAGAATGTACAAGAAGCATGGTGCCAACATCTGTTCAGCTTCTGGTGAGGGTCTGAGGAATCTTACAATCATGGTGGAAGACAGTAGAGAGCCAGCATGTCATGTGGCAAGAGCAGGAGCAAGGGAGAGAAGGAAATGTGTCATCCATTTTTAAACATCCAGATCCCATGAAAACTCACTCACTGTCTTAAGGACAATACCAAGCTATTCATGAGGAATCTTCCTCCACGACTCAAACACCTCCCACCAGGCCTCACCTCCAATGTTGGAAATCATATTTCAACATGGAAATTGGAGGGGACAAACATACAAACCATATCATTCTTTCACACCCTCTCAAATTTTATATCCTTCTGACATTGCAAAATATAGTCATCTGTGACAATAATCCCCAACAGTCTTAACTCATTCCAGCATTGAGTCCAAAGTCCTAAGTCTCATCTGAGACTCATCTCCTTCTACCTATGAAACTGAAACTATAAAACAAGCTATTTACTCCTTACATACAATGCTAGTACAGACATTGAGTAAAAATTACCATTCCAAAAGAGAGAAATTGGCCCAAAAAAGGGACAATGGGCCCCATGCAGGTCTGAAACCCAATAGGGCAGTCATTAAACCATAAAACTGCAAAATAGTCTCCCCAGATTCAATGTCCCATGTGTAAGGAACTCTGGTACAAGGGATGGGATCCCAAGATGTGGCATAGCTCTGCACCTATGGTGCAGCCCTTGTGACTCTCTCACAGGGTGGAATTGAGTTCCTGTGGCTTTTCCAGGTGCAGAGTACAAGCTGTCAATATATCTACCATTCTAGGGGCTGGAGGGCAGTGGCCTCATTTCCACAGCAACATTAGCAACAGTAGGCAATGCCATGGTGGGGACTCTGTGTGGGGGCTCCAACTCCACATTTTTCCTCTGCAGTGCCCTAGTAGAGGTTCTCTGTGAAGATTCTGCCCCTGTGGCAGGCTTCTGCCTGTACATCGAGGCTTTTCCATACATCCTCTGAAATCTAGGGGAAAGTTGCCAAGCCTCCTTTATACTTGCATTCTGTGCATCTGCAGATCTGACACCATGTGGAAGCTGCTGAGGCTTATACCTTATGCCCCGTGGAGCAGTGGCCCACACTGTACCTAGGGCCCTTTGAGATGTGGCTTTAGTTGAAGCACCCAGGATGCAGTAAGCAGTGTCCTAGGCCCAGCAGTCCTGGGACAGTGCAGCAGGGCAATGATGTCCTTGGCCTGGCCTATGGAACCATTCTTTCCTAGTAAGCCTCTGGGCCTGTGATGGGAGAGGCTATCTCTAAGATCTCTGAAATGACTTTGTGGCCTTTGGCCCATTGTCTTGGATAACAGCCCTTGGCTCCATTTTAGTCACGCAAATTTTTCTCACAAATGGTTGCTCCACAGCCTGCTTGGATTCTTTCTTTGCCACATGGCCAGGCTGTGAATTTTCCAAACTTTTACCCTTTGCTTCCCTTTTAAAACTAAGTTCCAAATTTAAGTCATTTCTTTGCTCCCATATCTGATCATAGATTGTTAGAAGCAGACAGATTACCTCTTAAACACTTTGCTGCTTAGAAATTTCTTCTGCCAGATACCCTAAGTAATCACCCTTAAGTTCAAACTTCTATAGATCCCTATTACATAAACATAATCCAGTCAAGATCTCAGCTAGTGTGTAACACAGGTGACCTTTATGCTAGTTCCCAGTAAATTCCTCATTTCCAGCTGAGGTCTCATCAGCCTGGCTTTCACTGTTCATATTTCTGTCAGTCTTTTGGTCACAACAATTCAACTAGTCACTAAGAAGTTCCAAACTTTCCCTCTGTTCCTGCCTTCTTCTGAGCCCACCAAACCCTTCTAACATCTGTCCATTACCCAGTTCCAAAGTTTATTTCACATTTTCAGGTATCTTTATAGCAATGTCCCACTCCTTGATACCAATTTTCTACATTAGGCCATTTATGTTACTATAAAGGAATACGTGAGTCTGGGTATATTATAAAGAAAAGATATTTAATTGGCTAACCATTCTGAAGGTGACATGAGAAGCATGGTGCCAAATCTGCTCAACTTCTGGGGAGGCCTTGCAATTACAGCAAGATGTTATGAAAGCTAGCATTCTTACAATCATGAAGCTTAAAATCATGGCAGAAGCTGATGAAAATCATCCTGTCACATGGCAAGAACAGGAGCGAGAGAGACAGGGAAGGGGAGGTGCCACATACTTTTAAACACCCAGATCTCACAATAACTTACTCACTATCTTTTAAGAGCAGAACCAAACCATTCATGAGGAAACCATTTCTCTGAACTAAACATCTCCCATCATGGCCCATGTTCAACATTGGGAATTACATTTCACTAATTAGATTTGGAGAGGACAAACACTCAAACTATATCAGCTTCCAATAACAAAATTTTTCATCAAGGTTTTCCTGAAAAATTCCTTGACATAAAACTGGAAATTGTTTATGCTCTTCTGATCATTCTAATTATTTTCTATATTTACAGTCACAGTCCAAAGATATGAAGAGTAGACAGTTGACATTTCAGAAAAAAACATTTGATGTCTCTCTTCTTGGAAGTGACTATTTTTCAATATAGGAAATTGCTTCATAAGTATGTCCATAGATATCATTACGTTTATTTGCCTGAGCATAAAAGGATCTAGTAAGGACTTAGGAAGCCACATACAAAGTTGTTTATAAAATAATACCAACATATTACCCTTAGAAGTCCTACATTTTATTTTATTTAAAACTTTTGTTTTAAGATTATTATAGATTAACATGCAAATGTAAAAGATAATACAGAGAGATCCTGTGTACTCTTCACCCAGTATCCCCTAATGGTAATATCTTGCAAAAATTGTAGTGCACTATTACAACTATGGTACTGCCATAGATACAGACAAAATGCAAAGCATTTTTAGTGCTACAAATATTATTCATGTGACGAGATATTTGCAAAGTTCATACACGACAAAACTCAACTCTACAAACAACAATCAGTTAGTAAAAGGTCACAGGCAGGAGAAAAAAAATTTACCAAAGAGGAAAACAAATGACAAGTATATGAAAAAGATGTTCACCATTATTAACCATTAGGAAAATACAACTTAAAGCTACAGTAAGGTATCACTACATATCTATTAGCATAGTTGAAATTAGAAAAGAATAGCAATAACATCAAATACTGGTGAGAATTTGGAGAAACAAGATCACTCATACACTGCTGGGGAAAATGTATTGCCACTGTGGAACATAGTTGGCTAGCTTCTTATAAAATGAAACATGTGGCTAACATATGATCAAACAATTGCACTCTTGGACATTCATCCCATAATAATGAAGACTGACAGTCACACAAAAGCCTAAACAGAAATATTTATAGCAATTATAGTTACAACAGGCAAACTTGAAATAATCTAGGTGTTATTAAATGAATTCTTTTAAAAATTACAAAACAGACCAAGGACTGTTACTAAAATGAATAAACTACTGATACACATAATAATTCTGATACATCTTATTTTATAAAAATGTTCATCACAAAATGTTATATATTATTTATATATAATTCTTGAGATGACAAAATTATCAAAATGCTTAACAGATTATTGAATTTCAGGGGTTAAGGAGGACATGGGAACAAGATGGAAGTGACAACAGATTTTTCATTAGAAACCATGGAGGGTAGAAGAAAGTGGCACAATACCATTCAAATGGTAAAATAAAAGGAATGCTGTCTCTTGGTATAAGTATATTTAGGTTTATCCTAGTAAAGATTGATTCATGTTCCTGAATCTTATGTCTCTTGTGAAATATCAGAAATTTTCAGCCATTATTTCTTCCAGTACATTTTCAGTACCATCTTTTCTCTTCTCCTCATTAAATTCCAGTAACATAACATTAGGTCTTTTTTATAGCTTCCCAGGTCCCTGAGCCTTTATCTCTGCTGTTTCCTGTTTGTAACATTTATTGTAATATGCTCTGGTTTAGTGATTATTTCCTTTGTCCCTAATATACTCTGGTGTAGTGATGATTTCCTTTGTCCCTTTCATTCTGCTGTTGAGCCTATCAAATGAGCTTTTTATTCTAGTTACTGTATTTTTCAGTTCAAAACTTTCTGTTTGCTTTTATTTGTATCTTTCATTTACTTGCTAAGTCTTTCTACTTTTTGATTTGCTTCAACAGTGTTTTCAATTGCTTGTTGAGGCAATACTACCATGACTGCTTTAAAATATTTGTCTAATAATTCTATCATGTCTATTTTCTTGATATTAGCATTTATTTATGGCTGTTTTTCATTCAGTTTGAGATCTTTCTGGTTCTTTTTATAATGAGTAACATTTTATTGAAGACTGGATTTTTGTATTATAATATTGTGGATCTTATTTAAATGTTATGTTTTAGCTAGGTTTTTCTGATACCACTTTGGCAATGGAAGGGTAATGTCACCTTATTACTGCTAGATGGAATGAGTTCAAATTTCCCACTCAGCTTCCACTGACTCCTGACACTGTAGGAGTGCTTCTCCTTTCTCCTGGGCAAGAAGAGAGTATATACTAACCCATGTGGTCTTCACTGACACTACACAGGTAATAAAGGAAGTCCTGCTTCTCTATTAAACCTCCACTGACATCTGTCCATTGGGAGTTTGAAAGCACTTTGTTATTGCTGAGTGTGGGTGAAATTCTGGGCTTGTTACATATTCTGTACTGACACTGAGTAGAGGGGGTGTCTTATAATTGGCCTATGAAGATGAAAGTCCCAAATCTTTTACTTTCAGTTTTATGACACCACTGCAAGAGGGGATTCATTACAGTCTCATAACTCTAGAGTAAATGTGGCTACAGCCACAGTTTTTCTATGATGTTTTCTGAAATTGAGTAATTATACTCTAAAAATTATCTGTGTATGGGCCGATTCTAATTTTTTTTTTCAGTAGAGTGTATTGGCTTTTGTTAGGCGTTCAATTTTGCTTGCGCCTGTTTGCATTTCTGAGTAGCCAGCTTCTTTAGCTTCAAATTCAGAACATATGAGGCAAAAAGAAAACCCAAAGATCTCATCTCCATGTTCTTTCTAAGAACCTAAGGTCATTAACCAGTCTGTCTTCTCTCCTTCTGCTATAATCTTCTTAGGTTTGTTTCATATTTAATGTCTAGGGTTTTTAGGTGTGCTTATTGTGGAAGCACAAGAAAAAGTGAATCCATTCTACAGAGTTGGCAAGAAATGAATAATGGGTTCTGAACAGAAATATAATTATAATTAAGCAATAATCAGGTTGCTCTTTGACCTACTTCTCTGTTGCTAAAAGTCACAGAGCACTAAATACTGACCACTTGCATCCCCATTTTTCCCATAGATAGGATTTCTGGCATTAGGGTGATAAGTCTTTTTAAGAATTTATTTCCATCCCCATTGTCCAAATACACAAAATCTCTGACATTACAATCATAAGGCTGTTATTTAATAATTGCTTAAAATATATTTCAGATCCCAAATTCCAGCAACCACTTTGAAGACAATTACAGAGGAACGGGATCAGTATCAGAATACAGCTTCTTTATTTCCCTGTCCCATGATTTCCCCGTACACTCTTAGAGCAACTGAAGATCTCCACACTTTGGCCCACTCTAAAACCCTCAAAAATTGAAGACCCAAATCCTTCAGGGAGATGCATTTGAGTTTTTCTCTAATCTCCTTTTTAGGTGATCCAATAATTAAACCTCTTTGTCTATTACAATTTGGTGTCTCTGAATATTGACTTGCTATGTATATTGACCAGTGAGCCTATTATGGTTACAATAGTGCATGTAATCCACCTTCCTAGAAGCAGAAGTATATGTTTTTTTGTTTGTTTGTTTGTTTGTTTGTTTTGTGATAGATACAATTATAAGTCCAAATAAACATTTGATCACATTGACCTCTGTCCTCATCAGAGTTTGTTTCTAAATTCATAATAAATTTTAGATAGCTGTTGTATAATATTTAAAACTCATATCTGTTGAATTTCAACTGTAACATGATTGAACACTACTGGTAAAATAAAAAGCAGGTATAGATTTTGGCATTACACCTACTTAATGTATATTTTTTTACTAGCTTTAAACTTTATCTGAAAACTGGAAGTAATTAAAAGAGATTTAGAGATAGTTTTGAATCTGGAAGTGTTATACAATAAAGGAATAGAATAAGCAAACCTAGTTTGAGTTTAAATACTGCCTTGAGTTTTCCTATTCTGTGACCCTGAAAACATTATTTTACCTATTCTATTTCTTCATCTCCAAAAAAAAAATGGTGAGATTTGCCATATAACCTCATTGTGTTATTTTATCTACACACTTTAAACATTATGTAAAACATTATTCATTGACACTAATTATTATAATGTTTCCTTTTAAAATATTAAATTTCTGAGTCTATATTGGTCTATGTTTATTGACTTAGGTCCCCTGCCCTGCCAGTAGCGCAGATAATTTTTAGAAAGAAGAACATGATGCACGTGCAGTCTCTCTGGACAATCAAATGTAATTTTGTGGACACAAAATATACCTGATGATAATAACATAAATTACGAGATTCAAAAGTTCAAAACATCTCAAGCAGGATAAAAACAAAACCAAAGCTAGGCACTAAATAGAGAAATAGCTGCAACATTATTTTTAAAACAAATTAGGAGTTTAGCATCCAACATATATAAGTAAGCTCCTAGCAAACTGACTCTCCTTCAGAAATGAATTTTAAAACTGGCATATAACACAAATAAAAACCAAAATCTACCCAAATGCTTTTGATGGCACTAAGAAAACAATACCCCAAAATATAGTGCTTTGGCAAGTTAAATGCTTTGAACTAAAAGAGAATAGAAGGCCTTGGGAAGGAAACCAATGGCCAATGACTTAGTCAATCATGCCATTGTAGTAGAATGTTCGTAAAACCCTAAATGAAGGGGTTCAAGAGTTTGTGAGTTGATGAAAACAAACATAACCGCAAGCCACGAAGGAGACATACCCTACATCTAAGCGGACAGAGTTCATATGCTTAGGTCCTTCCAGACCTTGTCCTATGTACCTTTGTCTGGTTGTCTTCATCTTATTCTTTGATAAACTGAGCTCTCCAGGATTGCTGACTAGATGCAGCCAGGAGGAACATCTACCACCAAGGGAATGGGACATTGGGAAGTTTGCCACACTCCTAGCAGACTTTCAGAGCCAAGGCATTGAGAATAGATAGAAGGAAGATACAGAGACTGGGCTGAAGGGGCTGGAGGTGGGGAACCCAGAATGAGACTACCACCAACGAGGACTCATTCTGGACCCCCAACCACTCCTGCTGAAGGCTAAGTTAAACAGGCAAGGAGCAATCCGCTCTTGCCACATACCTCTGGAATACCAGTGTGAGGAGCCCACTTGTCCCTCATGGACACTTGAGTTGCCACAGCGGGCTGCTTAGAGAAGTGGTAGGGGCAAAAACTCCAGCCAATTGGGAACCCAAAGGTTTTGGTGTGGGCGCCTCTGTAGTGGAACATGACCAGGGACCTCTTCCCCCTTGGCTTACCTTGCTCCCATAGGAGACTTTAGCTCTAGGGTAACTGTCCGACCTGATCTATCCAGGGTAGTCTTGCCCATGAGATGGGGCCTGTCCGATATGAGCACCCCGAGGTCTGCTGGTCTCTCCCAGGGGCCCAACTTGACCATACCTGCTTGCAGTGAAACCCCCAGGTACCTCCTTGTGGGCCCACATTATAGCTCCTGTGCTGGTGGACTATGACTGACCGGCAGAATGCTCCAGCAGAGTAGCCCTGCAAACATGCACCTCACCACACTGCAGCCTCCCCCATCCAACATTGCCTGCATGTACCCGCTCACGGTTACCCACAAAATCGCTTTGCTGGCGCATGTGTGCATGGAGGAACCTTACCTTCCCTTACCCAGTAGCGCACGTATGCATGTGCACTCTGCAGTGCCACTGCTGCCTGTGTGAGTGCATCGTGCACGCCCTCCACACTGCCATTCTCATAGACACGTTGGTGGGCACAGAGCCCACCTGCCCCACCCCCGCAAGCACCCTAACCCTATGCCAACACTGCCACCAGTGTGAAACCAGGCATGGAGAATAGGGGACACGCCCTTGCCCTGAGCAGCCATCGCCACCCACGTGAACACGCACAAAGTTTCCGGGCACTCCTGCGCGCACCAGCGCCCCACTCCTGTGCTAAGGCCACCAGTAGTGCAAACATACAACGCAGTCACCGGCGAGGTCCCCTGCCCTGCCAGCTGTGGTGCCACTGCCTCTGCTGCAGATGCATGCATGGAGGCTGGCACCTTGGCAACCTCAGCACCCTGACACAGCCAATAAGCATACACCCTGCCACACTGCCACCACCGCTGCTGTTGGCAAGTGTGAATGAGGCTAGATCCTGCTGCCACCGCCCTATGAAGTGCTTTGGCTGGCACGACCCATGAAATTATTGTGACCAGTGGTCTGGGAGCACCTAAGACCCTCTAGCACAGCAGGTTCTTAACCTCAAGGAGCGGGAGAACAAAGCCAAGTCCGCAGAGTAGTTCCCCAGAGTTAGAGCACACAGTGCAGGGGTCCTGAGCTCAGTCTCGGCCCCCTAAATCTTCCAGAAACAAAGCCAATTGACTGAACCCATCTTAAACCACAACAAAACTAACCCAAGGTCATCAAACAAGATAAAAGAACAACAACAACAACAACAAATCCACCGAAAGGACAGCAATTTCAAAGACTGAAAGAACTCAGCCCACAAAGTTGAGAAGAAACCAGCACAAGAACTCTGACAGCTCAAAAAGCCAGAGTACATTTTTTTTCCTCCAAACATCTGCACTAGTTATCCAGCAAGGGTCCTTAAGCTAGCTGAGATGGCTGAAACGACAGAAATTGAATTCAGAATGTGTATAGGAATGAAGATTATCAAGATTCAGTAGAACGTTAAAACCCAATCTAAGAGAGATAAGAAACACAATAAAATGATACAGGAGAAATTCTAACTTCAGGAAAAAAAAAAGAAACTTTAAGCCAACAAAAATCAAAAAAGACAAGGAGAACATTACACATCGTAGAAGGCTCAGTTCAACAAGAAGGTCTAACTATCCTAAATATATATGCACCCAATACAGGAGCACCAGAATCATAAAGTGAGTTCTCAGAGACTTTCAAAGAGACTTAGACCTCCATGCAATATTAGTGGGAGATGTCAACAACTTACTGACAGTAATAGACAGATCATTGAGGCAGAAAATTAACAAAGATATTCAGGACCTGAACTCAAGCTTGAACCAAATGGACCTGATAGTCATCTACAGAACTCTCCACCAAAAAAAAACAGAATATACATACTTCTCATTGCCATGTGGCATACACTCTGAAATCAAGCACACAATCAACATAAAATGATCCTAAGCAAATGGAAAAAAATAAAAGAAAAATAAAATTATGCCAACCACTCTCTCAGACCACAGTGCAACAAAAATAGAGCTCAAAATGGAGAAAATTGCTAGAAACCATATAATTTTATAGAAATTAAACAACCAGCTCCTGATTTACTTTTGGGGAAATAATGAAATTAAGGCAGAAATAAAGAAGTTATTTGAAGCTAATGAGAGCCGAAATACAGCATACCAGAATCTCTGCGAAACAGCTAAGGCAGTGTTAAGAAGAAAATGTATGTGCACTAAATGGCCAAATCAAAAAGAAAGATTTCAAATTAATAACCTAACATTACAACTAAAAGATCTAGATAATCAAGTGTAAACCAACCCCAAAGCTACTAGAAGAGAAGAAATAACCAAAATAAGAACAGAATTGAAGGAGACTAAGACATGAAAAGCCATTCAAAAGATCAGCAAATACAGGGATTCTTTTTCTTTTGGAAAAAAAAGCCAGATAGATTGATTAATTGCTAGACTAATGAAGAGGAAAAGAGAAAGGATCCAAAGAAATACAACTAGAAATGACAAAGGGAATATTACCACTGACCACACAAAAATAAAATAAATAAAATAAAATAAAATAACAGAGACTACTATGGACACTTCTATGAACACAAACTAGAAAATCTACAAGAAACTGATGAATTGCTGGACACATACACCCTCCAAAGTCTTAACCAGTAAGAAATTGAATTCCTGAACAGAGCAATAATGATCTTGGAAATTAAAATAGTAATGAATAGCCTATCAACCAAAGAAAAGCACAGATCCAGACAAACTCTCAGTTGAATTCTACCAGTTGTACAAAAAAAGAGCTGGTACCATTTCTACTGAAACTATTTTAAAAATTTCAGAGCAGAGAGTTTTCCCTAACTCATTCTATGAGTCCAGCATCATCCAGCTACAAAAACTTGACTGATTCACAACCTAAAAAGGAAACTTCAGGCCAATATCCTTGATAAACATTGAAGCAAAAATGCTCAACAAACTATTGGCAAATCAAATCCAACAGCACATCAAAAAGCTAATCCACCCTTATCAAGTAGGCACATCCCTGGAATATAAGCCTGGTTCAACATACCAAATCAACAAATATGATTCATCACATAAACAAAACTGAAGACAAAAACCACCTGTTTATCTCAATAGATTCAATAAATTTCAACATCCATTCGTGTCAAAAACTCTCAATAAACTAGGTATGGAAGAAACATACCTCAGTATAATAAGAGCCATATATGACAAACTCATAGCCAACATCATACTGAATGTGAGAAAGCTAAAAGCATTCCTCTTGAAAACTTGTGTAACACAAGGAAACCCTCTCTCACCACTCCTATTCAGCACAATATTGGAAACCTTGGCCAGAGCAATCAAGTAAGAGAAAAAAATAAAAGGCATCCAAACAGGAAGATAATATATTCAATCACTCCCTCTTTGCAGATGGCATAATTATACATCTAGAAAACTCCAGAGTCTTGGTCCAAAAGCTCCTTTACCTGATAAACAGCATCAGCAAAGTTTTAATATATAAAATCAAGGTACAAAAATTATTGGCATTACTTTGCATCAACAAAAATTAAGTCAAGAACCAAATCAGGAATGCAATCCCATTCACAATTGCCACAAAAAGAATAAAGTACCTAGGAATACAGTAACCAGGGAGGTGAAAGAGCTCTACAAAGTGAATCGCAAAATACTGCTGAAAGAAATAAAAAATGATACAAAGAAATGAAAAATCATAATAAAAAATAAGAAAAATCATTTCATACTCATGAATAGGAAAAATAAATATCACTAAAATGCCCATATCTCTCGAAGCAATTAAAGATTCAATGTTAGTCCCATTAAATTACCATTGGCATTCCTCCCAATTTTAAAAACTATTTTAAAATTCATATTGAACCAACAAAAGAGCTGGAATAGTAAGGCAATCCTAAACAACCAAAACAAAACTGGAAGCCTTACACTACCCACCTTCAAACTGTACTAGAGGGCTACCGTATCCAAAACAGCATGATACTGCTTCAAAAACAGACATATAGACAAATAAAACAGAATAGAGAGCCCAGAAATAAGGCCACACACCTACAACCATCTGATCTTTGACAAAGCTGACAAAAAAGCAATGGGAAAATGACTCCCTATTTAATAAATAGTGCTGGGATAACTGGTTAGCCATAAGAAGAACATTAAAACTAGACCCCTTCCTTAAAACATTTACAAAAATTAACTCAAGGTAGATTAAGACTTCATTATAAAATCCAAAACTATAAAATCCCTGGAAGACAAGATAGGCTACAATTCTGGACACAGGAACTGGCGAAGATTTCATTGCAAAAGTAATCACAACAAAAGCAAAAATTGGCAAATGGGATCTAATTAAAAAGCTTCTGCACAGCAAAAGAAACTCTCTACAGATTGAATGGACAATTACAAAATGGAAGAAAATATTTGTCAATTATTGATTTGACAAAGTCTAATATCCAGCATCTATAAGGAAGTTAAATTTACAAGAAAAAAGTAAACAACCCCATTAAAAGTGGGCAAAGGACATGAACATATACTTTTCAAAAGAGTACATGCATGTGGTCAGCAAGCATATGCAAAAAAGCTCAATATCACTAATCATTAGAGAAATGAAAATCAAAACTGCAATAACATACCATCTCACACCAGTTAGAATGACTGCTATTAAAAGGTCAAAAAATAACAGACGCTCTTAAGTTGCAAAGAAAAGGAAATACCTATACAGTGTGGGTGGGAGTGTAAATTAGTTCAACCACTGTGGAAAGTAATGTGGTGATTCCTGAAAGAGCTCAAAACAGAACTACCATTTGACCTAGCAATCCCATTAATGAGTACATACCCAAAGGAATATAAATTGTTGTATCATAAAAGAGCCAAATGATAAGACAACATGGACACATGGAGGGGAACCACAGACACCTGAGAGTGAAGAGTGTGAGGAGGAAGAGAAGCAGGAAACATAACAATTGGACTTTAGACTTAGTACCTGAGTGATGAAATAATCCATACAACAAACCCTGTGACACGAGTTTACCTGTATAACATACCTGCACATGTCCCTTGTACTTAAAGTAAAAGTTTTTATTAAAAAAAAAAAAAAAAAAAAAGACCTTGGAAGCAGTGTCAGAAGCAACCTTTCTCTCTGGACTTCTGTCTTCCTCTTTCCTTTTCTTGTCCCCCAACAAAGGCAAGCTATAGAAAATAGAATTCTTTTCCCCCTGGGCAGGCCATAGAAACTAGAACATTTCTCCTTCAAAGCTATCCATAAAACCTAGAAATATTATTCTAACCTCCCCCCATCTTTCTATGTAAGTGCTGAGTGTAAATAAATTCTCTAACCTACCTTGTCAAATTGTAGATCATAAAACCCATATTCTAGAAGGGGTCCCACTCAAGACTTGAGAAGAATTGTCACACAAAACAGCCAAAAAAAATCAAAAAAGGCATGTCGTGTTGGGTTTCCCTCTTCGTTTATTACTATTAGATCATACCCATTTTGTACAATTACGTTTCTACCTTACTGTCCATTCTTTATGTAACATAAAAACAGAAATTAATTTTTTGAGTCTTTAGGTTTTCATTTCTCAAGTCTTCTATGTCATGTGACACTTTTGTAAAATCAATTTGTCTTACTTTTCTCTCTTTAATTTGTCTTTTGATACAGTAGTGGCGGCCATGACCCTTATGATAGGGAGGAAAGATATCACATCTCTTCTGCTCCTATATTCTGGAGTATAAACCAATGCAGGTGTATTTTTGCATGTCAGCTGCCATTTGGAAGAGAAGAGTAACAACGTGAGTGTCTTTTTGTTGCCATGGCTTTTGGCCAGAAGGAAACTCACATCTCACTCTGTGTAGGATATTGGCAAGTTTGAAAGAAAGAGAACTCACAGTCTTTCTGGTGTGACGACCTAGAAAGCAGAGTACAGTACATTGCAGCCAAGGAAAGGTGTGAAGTGAATTTTGGAAGAAAGAAAACAGGAGAGAAAATGCCCATATCCTGTATATAAAATATCCAAATATCTGGAGAATACCTGAAACATGCGTTAAAATGCGAGCAACTAAACTGTAAATGAAGAGAATGAAACCAGATGTCAGCAGTTTTCCAAAAGATGGAGTTTAAATTTCAAATCTAACCAATTACCTGTCAAATATTCCAACATCCTTAAAAGAAACATAACAGAATCCTTAGTATCCACACTATTACTACGTTCAAATATAAATCAGAATACCTCAACATATAAAGAACCAGAGAAATGAGACTCATTCTCAAAAATAAATGACAATTAACAAAGACTGGCCCAGATATTGATATCACCAGTGAAAGTTTTTAAAAGACTATAATAATTATGCTCATTAATATGAAAGAAAAATTTTTGTAACAAATCGAGTGATATGTAACATTAAAAGAGATTTTGAAACCTTAAGGAATAAGCAAATGACAATTCCCCAACTCAATAAATACAATTTCAAAAATTAAATTTCACTGATTGTTGCATACAAAAGAAAGAATCAACAAAAATGAAATAGTTTAATACAACTAATTCAATATAAACAATAGAGAAAAAACATTGAAAAATATTAGACCAAGATTTGGTACCTTAGATAAAATAGCAAAACATCTTAAATATCTGTTATTGTAGTAGCAGAAAAAGATAGAATAGAAAAATGGAGTAGGAAAGATAGTTATTCGATGAAATAGATAAAAATTTTTCCAATTTGGTGAAATAGATAAATTTAGTAAGTAAAATACTTAATGGATCCCAAATAAGATAAATATTTAAACAATTATTAATACTATAGACAAGTTGCTACAAACCAAAAATAACATGAAAAATCCTGAATGAAGCCAGAGTAACATGACAGGAAAATATGTGACTTCTCAAAAAAACCTATGGAAACTGAAAGAGAATGGAATAATATCTTTAAAATGCTGAGAGAAATAAAAAAAAAAAATTGTCAATTCAGAAATATTATATCTTGTGCAAATATCTTGAAAGTGAACTAAACACATTTTTAGATAAAAATACTGAGACATTTATTGCCAGCAGAATATAATATACAGAATACTACAGCAGAATAAGTATACTAAAAGTAACTTAGACTGAAGGAAAATGATACCAAGGAATTTTGGAGAAGAAATAAAGAGCACTAAGACTTGGATACATGTAAAACATTGTATTTTCTTATTGTCTCTAAAATATATATCATGTTTCAAAGCAATAATATACAATTGCCTTGTAGGGTTTAAAATATAATGCCAATTTTCATATAATGCATATTTTCATTATATTATTGGAACTGAAAAATATGCTCACATGCTTCAATGTTTCTACATTTTACTTACAGTGGTACAATATTAAAACATAAGTAAAACATTATGAGAATAGGTACAAATATTTGCAGTAATAATTGCTATTGGTTTGAATGAGTTAGATTATTTTACATATACATATTTTTTGTGTGTGTTTGTGTCTATATATGCCCATATATATACATACATATATACACACACACACACATACATAAAATCAAAGAGAATTTGGAGCAAATAAGTTAATTGATGAAATATCAAATGCAGGTGGGACAAATGGAAAACTGTGTCTAAGATAGATATTCAATAAGAATACTCACAAAGAGAAATCTATTCACGAAGAGAACTGCCAGGATGACAGACCAACTAAATTAGCCAGAAAGTTTGTGTAAAACTCCTGGACCTCAGTGTACTAACTATAAAGATATCAGGATACTTCATCAAATTAAAACAAGTTAATTAGAAAACCTTACTTCAAGGATATCAAGAAAAAATGCAGAAGTCTAGTTCATAGGCATTATTGTATTGATACTAAAGATTCATGTAAATGAAATTGCTTGACCTATTTTATGACCTCTCTACTGTCTATAGATTTGACCAGCTAAGAGCATATTAACTTTATAATGAATGAATAAATGCCACAATTAGGTATGAATCTTTGTGAAACATAAATATGTAAAATAAAAGCATATAGGAATGTTTCCAATAATCAGAGAACAGATACATTTAAGTATATATGGGGAAGTGTGTATATATAGATAGATACATGTATGTATATGTGTGTATGCCATGTATTTTTTCATATAGTTACATATAAATAGTTACATATAATAATTATAATATATTGCATATTGCTTGTATATTACATATATTTGTATACAAATTTTCATGTAATATAGTATATATAAGTGAGAAAATAAAACTGGCTCAGATTAGTCTGAACTCTGTGAGGTATGCAAGCCCAGAGAGACATGAGTATGGTACTTCAGTCATTCCTCTCCATACCCATGCCATACACATGCCTGGGGGCAATTATTTAAAATCATTGCTTTCCTGACTACCTGCCTCACCAATTACCTTCATCTTTCTGGAATTTATGATACAAATAACTATGTATAATCAATCGATAACATTATTTTACCAAAAATTTGTGGTAAACAACTTAGAAACTACCTCTTCTTTCCTCTTAAAAACCTACTTGTACTTGTTAATTGGAGTGTATATTCAGGGCAACTTGAATCTATGCTCTGAAGTTGCATCCCTGAAGCTTGCTTCCAATAAACTCTCTACTTATATTAATTTTGCCTCAGCATCTTTCTTTTAGGTCAGCATAAGATATATATTCTAATATATATATATACACACACGTACACACGTACACGCACACACACAATTAACTGTATATATTTGTACTTTGTAGAGTCTGGTGAGAGAAAGAACATTACAAACACATCACATTCACATTTAAATAAGGCCGATGTTGCAGGTGCTAAGGTTAGGAGGGCACACCAATCAACACAGCTGCCATGTTTTACTCTAATTTCCATCCCTGTTGCTCTTTTATAAGGAGTCCACATGCTGTAAGAAAGAAATAGATGATTTCAAATCTACTAATTATTATCATGATGTTATTAATTTAGACCAAGATAATAATAAGATGGTGTCTGTGAAGAAAGACATCATTATAGAATTAATTGCTTTGATTAGGGTCAACACAGGAGAAAAGATTTGCATAACATTTAACAAACAATTACTTTGATGGCTATTCAGGAGCCAAAGACATGCAAATTTAAAGAAATCATTTTACAATTTCCCCTGTTACATTCAGATGCTAAGTTCTCTGATAAACCCTACTTGTTCAACAGAAAATTAAAATTACTGAATTGAAGAAGATCTAGGTAATGATGTATTATTGATGTATTCTATAAATGTTCAAATTATTCTTGGCTTTAATTTTGAATTTATTTCATAGAAACAAAAAAATGGCATTACAAAGTCAATTTTAATCTCAGTGTTGATGTTGTGGTTGTTTTACCTTAATAGATGTCGTTAGAAGTGCATTATAGTTATCTTTATTAATTCATTGTTATATTTTTTATTCTCAGAGTTTTTGATTGGGCAGCACATATGGAGTAAACATTTTCTCTGTGCTTAACACCTGCTTTTAATTCTTTTACTAAAAATGCAACTTAATTCTTTTGTTTTGCTGTTAGTATTTTTATTGCATTTTTCCCTTTAATGAGTACTTAAACTCAATTTGAGAGAAAGCATATCTCAGCTATATCTGTCATATAAGAACACATTCTTCAGGAAGATGGACAAATTGACAATGGATTTTGCATCTGGCATGTATATATAATATAATTTTGTTTTCTTTCTCTTTCTCATTTGTTTTCTTGGTTGGTTTTCATTACAATGTTTCTTTGAAGTGAATGACAGGATCATACTCAGGGTAAGCTTTGACAATTACAATTTAGACAAAGTCTTAAGGGTAAGTCAAGATACTTGACTCTGACTGAATATTATATAAAACTAAAAATAGGTTTTCAAGTTTTTTTTAAAAACTTGCTTTATATTGAAAAATGACCATTAACCAAATTACCAAATGTTTTTTAATCATACAAGTAAATTTTTTTTATTATTTTAATTATTTTACTCTCATATCAATAAAACATCTTACTTGGGAACAATGAGAAAGGGTAAAAAATTTGGAAAATAAAAAGAGAAGTCAGGCATTTTAATTAATAACGATGACAAGAAGTAACATCTAGATGACATAGTATTCCTAATTTTTCTGTCATGTATTTGTTTCATGGTCAAATGAGACTGTACTTACAATGTTCTGGGTAAATTTTCAACAAAATTTTTCAAATTCAGCATCCACAAAGCCTTGAACAGAAGTGTCTTTAAGCTTAAAGTGCTTCTATAAAGACATATTTTTATTTTTTAAAGATTTATTTTTCAAAAAAGGGAATAGTGAAATAGTAAGCTGAAATTTGAGCTGCTTGCAGAGAAAAAAGTGAAAGTTAAGGTTGTTCTTTTGTCTTATGTGGCATGTCAAAACCAGAACTTCTGAATGAGAGCCTTACACCAAGTTATGTACCATGCAGTGTGATTGAATACAAGCTTCCTAGTAAGCTAGAAGCTTCAAAATGAGCTACAAACTTAACAAAAGAGGTTACAAAATTCATGGTTAATAGTGTTCAATGACTCTTATCCAAGCAAATCATACCTGGATGTTAATTGTGGAGGGTGTCCAGGTTCGTAATGTCTTGGACAAAGAATTGGACAAATTCACAAAGGAAGGAAGGAACTAAGAGATGTATTAAAAATAATAATACACTCCATACTGTGGGACCGGGCCTGAGCATAGGGGCCCAAAGTCCCAGTTACAGACTTTTGGGGAGTTTAAATACCCTCTAGAAGATTCCATTCGTTACTTGTGTATGCTCTATGTTAATGGAGAGGATGAAGTAAAGCTACAAAGTCATTTATGGTGAACACCCTACAGACAGAACATTTCCTGTTATAGCTAAAGTGTAAATCAGCATTATGTTCCCTGCCTCCAGACCTTATTTCTGTGCCTCATCACCCCCCTGAGAAATGTGATCACCGTAAATCTTCATGGGAGGCAGAGGGACCGATAGTCATTTTTCTGTAACTGCTTCATGTTGGCTTGGAGTGCGGTTCCTACATATTGGGGGTCACAGAACTCACCTTGCTTTATCTAGTAGGGGCAGGGTAGCTTCTTGATGACCAGGGTTGATGTCTTCACCTGGAACTGACTGGAACCTTTGTTGCATTATCATATGAAACCTGAGGGTCTCTAGGAGAGAGAAAGTGAATTTGGCTAAAAGATTTAATGGGACTTCAGGGGGTGCATACTTATGCGGTCAGAAACGTTTGTTATAGAGATTTGCAAGAGAAAAAACAAAACCTGGTTTGTTCTAGAATCTATGTGTTTTCTTAAAGTTTTAGCACAAGTGACTCAATTTTGGTTTGGTTTTGTTTGGTTTGGTTTTTGGGGACCTAGTGCATGAGCTTAGTCCAAAACAATGGCCTCCCATAATTCTGTTTGAAAAAAATCCCCTTTTTTGGTTAGGCTTTCACTTAGGTGAGAGTGTAACCAAAACGTAGGGCCTCAGTGCCACTCTCAGTTACCATCATTTTAGGTTTCCTGTCTCAGCACATCATTTATAGGTTATGTGTGTCCTCATGATTGCATATTTATTTCAGCTCCTGTTATTCCAGTTGAAGAGAGACCATATGATATTATAGATATGACTGCATGCAAGCATTTAAAACCTCTGAGACAATACAGCACACCAGGGAGACTATTATTATAATTATTGGGAGGATAATACCAAGAGTTTAGAGTATTCTCCTTGCCCAAGGTCCCAAAAAACCAAACTTCCTAAAATCAAATAGATCAAAGAATGAGCTAGAGAAAGAGTTTACTCACTTGGCTAAGCAACTTCTTCATCAATCCCCTACCACTGAATTTCTATAATCTTCATTTAATGTATTTCCCCATAGGCCACAAGTGCCAGCAGCCACACAAGTTCTCTGTTCAGCCAATTCTATTATTTAGCATAAGTTTCACAAGAGAATTTAAAGTTTGTTGTGTAACTGTAGCCTTTGCAGTAGAATTTGCTGTAGAGACTAACACGAGGGATACATTTCTAATCATTGTTTCTTTTACTTTAAACCATGGAAAAAGAACCTAACAAATGATGCCCTTTTGGAATAATAAAGGCCTTTTGGCAATGTTCTCTTTAACCTATGATGTGGATTAAGAGGAGTGAACAAATGTTTTGTTTTTTACTAATGATGAGACAACATATGTACCCTTAAAGTTCGTTACCTACATTGGGCCTTCATCTTTTATCTATCAAAGTATAAGATTATCCATGTATAAGGCTCTCTGCAAACTCCTTCACAAATAAAAGTGCACCCCATTAGTGCACATAACAGACCCCCTTTCCACTTCTATTTTTTTTAGAGGCCTAAGCAAAAAAAAAAAAATTATATATATAAATATATATATATATATATATATATATATATATATATATATTCAAAGATAAGTGTTTCATGACAGTAGAAGTCTTAATCTGTGAACTTAGGAAAAGTTGTTCACACCAAGGATGCCATCCTCTTTTTGGGAGAAATTTTCCTGGTTAGTTTTACCTTAAGCGTTTCAGTGGGTGCACAGCTCCAAGAGCATGGAGGGACCCTTCTCAGTTGTGATATTATGAACCCAAAGTTCTAGTTTTCAAAGTTTTGTTGTAGTGTGGATGGCAAAGACAGTCTTTCTCTGATGTTAATATGCAAACCATAAAAAGCTTTCTTTACCTGGTGAAAATACATTGAGCATAATAATCTACTGTTATAACATCAGCTCTCCTGCAAGGGAAAGCTTTTATACAACAAGACAGCATGAATTGAAAACAACAATGGAATGAAATCCCTTTATAAAATGATTAAATGGCTGACCAGGTGACCCAATGTACCTGAAGTCATAATTGTTTTCCCAGGAATATGCATCAAGCATTGGTTATAAACTATTTTAAACAATTTCAGTATTAGCTGATTTAACATGAAAGTATTTTCTTAGTATTTCATTAATTTTTTGTTTTACTTTGGTTAGTAGTTTTATACATGAAAATTTGGTTATTTCTGTGGTTTACAATAACAACATAATAACCATAAT
This sequence comes from Macaca mulatta, assembly GCF_049350105.2. NCBI lineage: Eukaryota > Metazoa > Chordata > Mammalia > Primates > Cercopithecidae > Macaca > Macaca mulatta. Next base: position 68,783,380 of record NC_133410.1, read on the forward strand.
TGTGATTTGCAGCATATACTTTAGACATTACAATGTTAGAAATCTCATACAATTTTGGAATATATATTAGTATTATTCACAAAAACATAACCTAAAGAAGATTGAACATCATCTTGGCAATTCCATGTATATAAACATCTCAAAAAATTCTGCTTACCTCTTTTCTGGATGTTTTCAGGGGCCCTCTAATCCATCAAGAAAGCTAAACATTAGGAAAGACAATTTTGAAACTGAAGTTTGGTTTTGGAATTCCAGATTACCATAATTATTTATTTGACCAAAATGATGACCCAGAAATTGGAAAGAAGTAAAAACCAGTTATAACATTTTACAGGAAAAAAAAAAAAAAAACCTACTGTTTCTACACATCTTGCATGTAACACTCTTTCTAGTAGTCTTTATTGCATGTTCCAGTGGTGACTCTTGGTAATTTAACTTCAGTGTAAATCTTGGTTAAGTTATGTTCTGATAAGGTTTGACTGTTTCCAGCATAGCAAGGGCATGGCCAACTCCACATGTCCCCAGGCCTTACCTAGCTAGAATGCAGGCAAGTTAAACAGTTTTCAAAAGCCAAAGCAGTCCATGAGCTGAAAGCATTTAGCAAACCTAATATTTGAACAAAATTTAGAACACATGTTTACATTTTGAAGACAATTGTATTTTACCAATAATCTTTAAAATCATCTTTATTTCTCAAAGATTGCTAAAGTCACAAGAATTAAAAGGCATTACAATTTCTAATTTTCTGACAAATATTTGATTTAAGCACTTATTATTATTAAAATAATTAACTAAAACTTTACAAAGCAGATAAACACTGACATTTACTTTATTTTTAACCAGTTTGCACAGAGAGAAAGAGGCCAGAGACTGACTGGTAAGAAATTCTTACCCTTTTGATAGCATGCCAGGTTTCTGGGTTCTCTCTCCCTGAGCAGCCCTAGCAACCCTGCTTGACTCTATGCAAACAAACACATGGTGATGAATTAAGAATATTCACAAATACTTTAAAAATTTTGGAGAAATTAGGCAGAGAGAGAAATGTGACTCAAATTATGTTAATGAAAGTATACTTTACACTCTTAAAGTATTAGAAAGCCTAAAATCCAGAAAGTTAATTTATAAGAATAAAATGTTGGTGTGCTCCATTGATTCCTGTTGCGTGACAAAGGTAACTTAGGAATTCCAGAGAAATTGAACAAATGATGACTTGCTAGAAATTCATAGGAAGCAAAATAGCCATTCACAAAATCAAATACAAGCCTTCCACTAGAAACTAAAAAGTATTATGGTTTTATATAGAGAGACACACAACCAAAGCCAGAGGAGAACAAACAGCAAACAAATGAAAACTAGAAGCAAACACAAATAGACAAAAAGCCAACCCTAAATTTTCCTACTCAATTTACCCTGAAGACCGCATTGTTACCTAGGGCCCCAGAAAACCCACATAATAAATATTTTATTCATGATACACAATTCAATATCTTTAAATTAACTAATATTTTTATTTGTCCTGTGCAATTAAGATATTCACTTCAGGAACATGACCAATAAGTACTCCAGCACTATCTAAACCAAACGATAAACACAGTGTGAAGCAGTGCAAGTATGTATGTGAAATTTGGCCCCACTCTAAATCTAGCTTCATGCTTAACTATATTTAAAAAAAAAAAAAAAATGCCAAACTGCCAGTGCATTTTTACAATACTTCTTAATTTACTCAGGACTAAGAGCTTTAACTATGAAAATGCTAAATAGTCAAATGTCTCCAATTCTTTGTCAGGCTTTAGAGAATTTTTTAATCTAAAGTTTTCCACATCTTTCTTGCCTACTTAATGGTTCCTTACTACTTTGTTTCATAAATATCTTTTTCAAATTTGTTATTTGAACTAACTTTTAGATAACTTCTGAATCAGACAAAATGATTCTATTTCTTTCCACTAATAGCATAATTATTTCTGAAACATTTTGTATACAAAATTATTTGTTAACTAAAATTGTATACTTAGAAACCTAAAACTTTAGTGAAACCCTAAAATACAAGAAATCCTAAACTATTAGAAATGAGCATTTATAGATAAGAACAATTCCACATTTTTAGAAACATATTTCTCCATATTACAACCCTTTCTTAATTGGAAATGACCCAGATATCAAATGAGCTTTAAAAATAACTTTAACATTTTAATTTACACAAAAATTTTATCTAAAATACTCATCCCATTCACTGTATGTCATTTTTTGCTTTTAGCAAGGGAGACATGAGATATCAATCAACATTTGTAAAATAAACATTGGTTTGGCCTAGAAAGGCAGGACAACTTGAGGCAAGGAAGTTTGGGGGTTTTCAGATCACAGGTGGGAAACAAGTGGTTGCATTCTTTTGAGTTTCTGATTAGCCTTTCCAAAGGAAGCAATCAGATATGCATTTATCTCAGTGAGAATTTGAATAGAATGGGAGGCAGGATCACCCCAAGCAGCTCCCAGCATGAACTAACACTGACATTTTAAAATATCTAGCAAAGACAAACATAAAATTCAGACAAAATATATGGTGACAATTACAAAGGCATTTCTGTTTTTATTCCACAAAGAATTTTAAAGTTAGCTTGTTTAGTAATGTTACACTTTAAGTAACATGAACTTGAAAATTGCTTAGACTTAATTAATTTATGAGCACTCTTTTACTTATAAGTCAATTTGGTAGACAGAACATATAGCAGTAAGTGTACATACAAATAAACACATCTAAACATGTGTACACACAAATAAAGATCCAATAGCTTTGAACCTTAGCCATGAGAGCACTGCAAGCTTGCTGGTGTTACTTTGCCCCAATAGATAACCCAATAAAAGCTCTGAACCAAAATTTTGGGTAAAGCAGTATCCAAGGAGGTTTGATTTTTAAAAGACAAACCTCCCCAGACTCCGAAGAGCACTGGTGTCAAACTGTACCAAATGAGAGTGTCACACATTAACCAGGTCCCCTGCTTACAACCACAGCACAAAAGCCTGAATATATGCAACTTCATTTTACTTTTCCATTAGACAGTAAACTCCAGATTCCAAACAATGTGGGGGCCAATAAGCATTGCAACTGCGAGAGAAAATTCTAAGGAGGCCTTAATACTAGACCTCAGAACTCCTGCCAAGAACATTCTCTTTGGAGTTGTTGGGGTTCACAATGTAGCAGGACAAGCCGCAGACAAAACTCCTCAGACACCGAGTTGAAGAAGGAAGGGGTTTATTCAGCTGGGGGCATCAGCAAGACTCCTCTCTCAAGTGCCAGGTTCCCCAAGTGAGCAATTGCCATCCCTTTTAAGGGCTCACAACTCTAAGGTGGTGAATGTGAGAAAGTTGTGATCCACTGAGCAAGCAGGTGGTATGTGACTGGGGGCTGCATGCACTGGTAATTAGATCAGAATAAAACAAGATAGGGATTTTCACAGTGCATTTCTTTTTTTTTTTTTTTTTCTATTATACTTTAAGTTCTAGGTTACATGTGCATAACGTGCAGGTTTGTTACATATGTATACTTGTGCCATGTTGCTGTGCCGCAACCATCAACTCATTAGCACCCATCAACTCATCATTTACATCAGGTATAACTCCCAATGCAATTCCTCCACCCTACCCCCTCCCCATGATAGGCCCCCGTGTGTGATGTTCCCCTTCCCAAGTCCAAGTGATCTCATTGTTCAGTTCCCACCTATGAGTGAGAACATGCGGTGTTCGGTTTTCTGTTCTTGGGATAGTTTGCTAAGAATGATGGTTTCCAGCTGCATCCATGTCCCTACAGAGGACACGAACTCATCCTTTTTTATGGCTGCATAGTATTCCATGGTGTATATGTGCCACATTTTCTTAATCCACTCTGTCACTGATGGACATTTGGGTTGATTCCAAGTCTTTGCTATTGTGAATAGTGTTGCAATAAACATGCGTGTGCATGTGTCTTTATAGCAGCATGATTTATAATCCTTTGGGTAAATACCCAGTAATGGGATGGCTGGGTCACAAGGTAATTCTAGTTCTAGATCCTTGAGGAATCGCCATACAGTTTTCCATAATGGTTGAACTAGTTTACAATCCCACCAACAATGTAAAAGTGTTCCTATTTCTCCACTTCCTCTCCGGCACTTGTTGTTTCCTGACTTTTTAATGATTGCCATTCTAACTGGTGTGAGATGGTATCTCATTGTGGTTTTGATTTGCATTTCTCTAATGGTGAGTGATGATGTGCATTTTTTCATGTGTCTGTTGGTTGTATGGATGTCTTCTTTTGAGAAATGTCTGTTCATATCCTTTGCCCACTTTTTGATGGGGTTGTTTGTTTTTTTCCTGTAAATTTGTTTGAGTTCTTTATAGGTTCTGGATATTAGCCCTTTGTCAGATGAGTAGATTGCAAAATTTTTCTCCCATTCTGTAGGTTGGCTGTTCACTCTGATGGTAGTTTCTTTTGCTGTGAAGAAGCTCTTTAGATTAATTAGATCCCATTTGTCAATTTTGGCTTTTGTTACCTTTGCTTTTGGTGTTTTACACATGAAGTCCCTGCCCATGCCTATGTCCTGAATGGTATTACCTAGGTTTTCCTCTAGGGTTTTTATGGTATTAAGTCTAAAATTTAAGTCTCTAATCCATCTTGAATTAATTTTCATATAAGGAGTAAGGAAAGGATCCAGTTTCAACTTTCTACTTATGGCTAGCCAATTTTCCCAGCACCATTTATTACATAGGGAATCCTTTCCCCATTTCTTGTTTCTCTCAGGTTTGTCAAAGATCAGATGGCTGTAGATGTGTGGTGTTATTTCTGAGGACACTGTTCTGTTCCATTGGTCTATAACTCTGTTTTGGTACCAGTACTATGCTGTTTTGGTTACTGTAGCCTTGTAGTATAGTTTGAAGTCAGGTAGCGTGATGCCTCCAGCTTTGTTCTTTCGACTTAGGATTGTCTTGGCAATGCAGGCTCTTTTTTGGTTCCATATGAACTTTAAAGTAGTTTTTTCCAATTCTGTGAAGAAACTCATTGGTAGCTTGATGGGGATAGCATTGAATCTATAAATTACCTTGCGCAGTATGGCCATTTTCACGATATTGATTCTTCTTATCCATGAGCATGGTATGTTCTTCCATTTGATTGTGTCCTCTTTTATTTCACTGAGCAGTGGTTTGTAGTTCTCCTTGAAGAGGTCCTTTACATCCCTTGTAAGTTGGATTCCTAGATATTTTATTCTCTTTGAAGCAATTGTGAATGGAAGTTCATTCATGATTTGGCTTTCTGTTTGTCTGTTACTGGTGTATAAGAATGTTTGTGATTTTTGCACAGTAATTTTGAATCCTGAGACTTTGCTGAAGTTTCCTATCAGCTTAAGGAGATTTTGGGCTGAGACAATGGGGTTTTCTAAATATACAATCACGTCATCTGCAAACAAGGACAATTTGACTTCCTCTTTTCCTAACTGAATACCCTTGATTTCTTTCTCTTGCCTGATTGCCCTAGCCAGAACTTCCAACACTATGTTGAATAGGAGTGGTGAGAGAGGGCATCCCTGTCTTGTGCCAGTTTTCAAAGGGAATTTTTCCAGTTTTTGCCCATTCAGTATGATATTGGCTGTGGGTTTGTCATAAATAGCTCTTATTATTTTGAGATACGTTCCATCAATACCAAATTTATTGAGAGTTTTTAGCATGAAGGGCTGTTGAATTTTGTCAAAAGCCTTTTCTGCATCTATTGAGATAATCATGTGGTTTTTGTCTTTGATTCTGTTTATATGCTGGATTACGTTTATTGATTTGTGTATGTTGAACCAGCCTTGCATTCCAGGGATGAAGCCAACTTGATCAAGGTGGATAAGCTTTTTGATGTGCTGCTGGATCCGGTTTGCCAGTATTTTATTGAGGATTTTTGCATCAATGTTCATCAGGGATATTGGTCTAAAATTCTCTTTTTTTGTTGTGTCTCTGCCAGGCTTTGGTATCAGGATGATGTTGGCCTCATAAATTGAGTTAGGGAGGATTCCCTCTTTTTCTATTGATTGGAATAGTTTCAGAAGGAATGGTACCAGCTCCTCTTTGTACCTCTGTTAGAATTCAGCCGTGAATCCATCTGGTCGTGGACTTTATTTGGTTGGTAGGCTATTAATTATTGCCTCAATTTCAGAGCCTGCTATTGGTCTATTCAGGGATTCAGCTTCTTCCTGATTTAGTCTTGGGAGAGTGTAAGTGTCCAAGAAATTATCCATTTCTTCCAGGTTTTCTAGTTTATTTGCATAGAGGTGTTTATAGTATTCTCTGATGGTACTTTGTATTTCTGTGGGGTCAGTGGTCATATCCCCTTTATCATTTTTTATTGCTTCTATTTGATTCTTCTCTCTTTTCTTCTTTATTAGTCTTGCTAGCGGTCTATCAATTTTGTTGATCTTTTCAAAAAACCAACTCCTGGATTCATTGATTTTTTGGAGGGTTTTTTATGTCTCTATCTCCTTCAGTTCTGCTCTGATCTTAGTTATTTCTTGCCTTGTGCTAGCTTTTGAATGTGTTTGTTCTTGCTTCTCTAGTTCTTTTAATTGTGATGTTAGAGTGTCAATTTTAGATCTTTCCTGCTTTCTCTTGTGGGCATTTAGTGCTATAAATTTCCCTCTACACACTGCTTTAAAAGTGTCCCAGAGATTCTGGTATGTTGTATCTTTGTTCTCATTGATTTCAAAGAACATCTTTATTTCTGCCTTCATTTCGTTATGTACCCAGTAGTCATTCAGGAGCAGGTTATTCAGTTTCCATTTAGTTGAGTGGTTTTGATCGAGTTTCTTAGTCCTGAGTTCTAGTTTGATTGCACTGTGGTCTGAGAGACAGTTTGTTATAATTTCTGTTCTTGTACATTTTCTGAGGAGTGCTTTACTTCCAAGTATGTGGTCAATTTTGGAATAAGTATGATGTGGTGCTGAGAAGAATGTATATTCTGTTGATTTGGGGTGGAGAGTTCTGTAGATGTCTATTAGGTCTGCTTGCTGCAGAGATGAGTTCAATTCCTGGATATCCTTGTTAACTTTCTGTCTCGTTGATCTGTCTAATGTTGACAGTGGGGTGTTGAAGTCTCCCATTATTATTGTATGGGAGTCTAAGTCTCTTTGTAAGTCTCTAAGGACTTGCTTTATGAGTCTGAGTGCTCCTCTATTGGGTGCATATATATTTAGGATACTTAGCTCTTCCTGTTGAATTGATCCCTTTACCATTATGTAATGACCTTCTTTGTCTCGTTTGATCTTTGATGGTTTAAAGTCTGTTTTATCAGAGACTAGTATTGCAACCCCTGCTTTTTTTTGTTCTCCATTTGCTTGGTAGATCTTCCTCCATCCCTTTATTTTGAGCCTACATATGTCTCTGCATGTGAGATGGGTCTCCTGAATTCAGCAAACTGATGGGTCTTGACTCTTTATCCAGTTTGCCAGTCTGTGTCTTTTAATTGGACGATTTAGTCCATTTACATTTAAGGTTAATATTGTTATGTGTGAACTTGATCCTGCCATTATTATATTAACTGGTTATTTTGCTCATTAGTTGATGCAGTTTCTTCCTAGCCTCGATGGTCTTCACATTTTGGCATGTTTTTCAATGGCTGGTACCGGTTGTTCCTTTCCATGTTTAGTGCTTCCTTCAGGGTCTCTTGTAAGGCAGGCCTAGTGGTGACCAAATCTCTAAGCATTTGCTTATCTGTAAAGGATTTTATTTCTCCTTCACTTATGAAACTTAGTTTGGCTGGATATGAAATTCTGGGTTTAAAATTCTTTTCTTAAGAATGTTGAATATCGGCCCCCACTCTCTTCTGGCTTGTAGAGTTTCTGCCGAGAGATCTTCTGTTGGTCTGATGGACTTCCCTTTGTGGGTAACCCAACCTTTCTCTCTGGCTGCTCTTAAGATTTTTTTCCTTCATTTCAACTTTGGTGAATCTGGCAATTATGTGTCTTGGAGTTGCTCTTCTCAAGGAGTACCTTTGTGGCATTCTCTGTATTTCCTGGATTTGAATGTTGGCCTGCCCTACTAGGTTGGGGAAGTTCTCCTGGATGATCTCCTGAGGAGTGTTCCAACTTGGTTCCATTTTCCGCCTCACTTTCAGGCACCCCAATCAGATGTAGATTTGGTCTTTTTACATAAAGCCCATGCTTCTTGCAGGCTTTGTTCATTTAATTTTCTTCTTTTTTCTTTAGATTTCTCTTCTTGCTTCATTTCATTCATTTCATCCTCAATCGCTGATACTCTTTCTTCCAGTTGAGTGAGTCGGTTACTGAAGCTTGTGCATTTGTCACGTATTTCTCGTGTCATGGTTTTCATCTCTGCCAGTTCGTTTATGGACGTCTCTTCATTAATTATTCTAGTTATCAATTCTTCCATTCTTTTTTTTTAGATTTTTAGTTTCTTTGAGCTGGGTACGTAATTCCTCCTTTAGCTCTGAGAAGTTTGATGGACTGAATCCTTCTCTCATCTCGTCAAAGTCATTCTCCATCCAGTTTTGATCCATTGCTGGCAATGAGCTGCGTTCCTTTGCAGGGGGAGATGAGCTCTTATTTTTTGAATTTCCAGCTTTTCTGGCCTGCCTTTTTCCCATCTTTGTGGTTTTATCTGCCTCTGGTCTTTGATGATGGTGACGTACTGATGGAGTTTTGGTGTGGGTGTCCTTCCTGTTTGTTAATTTTCCTTCTAACAGTCAGGTCCCTCAGCTGTAGTTCTGTTGGAGATTGCTTGAAGTCCACTCCAGACTCTGTTTTCCTGGGTATCAGCAGCAGAGGCTGCAGAAGATAGAATATTGCTGAACAGCGAGTGTACTTGTCTGATTCTTGCTTTGGAAGCTTCCTCACAGGAGTGTATTCCACTGTGTGAGGTATGGGGTGATGGTCTGCCCCTAGTTGGGGATGTCTCCCAGTTAGGCTACTCAAGGGTCAGGGGTCCACTTGAGCAGGTAGTCTGTCCGTTCTCAGATCTCTACCTCCATGTTGGGAGATCCACTGCTCTCTTCAAAGCTGTCAGACAGAGTCGTTTGCATCTGCAGAAGTTTCTGCTGCTTTTGTTGTTGTTGTTGTTGTTGTTGTTGTTGTTGTTGTTGTTTAGCTGTACCCTGTCCCCAGAGGTGGAGTCTACAGAGATAGGCAGGCCTCCTTGAGCTGCTATGAGCTCCACCCAGTTCGAGCTTCCCAGCGGCTTTGTTTATGTACTTAAGCCTCAGCAATGGTGGGCACCCCTCCCCCAGCCTCATTGCTGCCTTGCAGTTAGATCGCAGACTGCTGTGCTAGCAATGAGGGAGGCTCTGTGGGCGTGGGACCCTCATGGCCAGGTGTGGGATATAATCTCCTGGTGTGCCTGTTTGCTAAGACCCTTGGTAAAGTGCAGTATTGGGGTGGGAGTTCCCGTATTTTCCAGGTGTTGTGTGTTTCAGTTCCCCTGGCTAGGAAAAGGGATTCCCTTCCCCCTTGCACTTCCCAGGTGAGGCGATGCCTTGCCCTGCTTCAGTTCTCACTGGTCGGGCTGCAGCAGCTGACCAGCGCCAATTGTCCAGCACTCCCTAGTGAGATGAACCCAGTATCTCAGTTGAAAATGCAGAAATCACCTGTCTTCTGTGTCACTCGTGCTGGGAGCTGGAAACTGGAGCTGTTCCTATTCGGCCATCTTGCTCCATCCCTCCTTCACAGTGCATTTCTATACAATGTCTGTAATCTATAATTAACAATGGATTAGGTCAGGCATCGATCTTTAACTACCAAGCCCAGGTTGAGGCACTGGGCTGTCTAGCTGTGGATTTCATTTCTGCCTTTTAGTTTTTACTTCTTCTTTCTTTGGAGGCAGAAATTGGGCACAAGGTGATATGAGGGGTGGTCTCCTCCCTTAACAGAACCCACGGAACATCCTCCTGTGGGGTCCAATCTTAGAGTTCCAGATGTCTCTGGCCTCAGGGGGTGCCACATGCAGGTTTCCTCTTCCAGAGCATTCTATGAGTTTTATATGAATAGCCATGAATTGTAATGTGAACTAGATGCCAGGTGGACCTTTTTGTTCCTTAGCAAATTGAGTATCATGAGGGAAGAATTTAGCACATGAAAAGATGGTTTAAGTTACCTGAAACATGTGCCAGTTTCCTCTGAGATGCCCCACACATAAGAATCAGGGACCATGCGGGGAAAAGATTAAAAAAAAAAAATAGTACTTTGGGGCAGGGCAATTATTCCCATTTGTTCCTAGGCCTAAGCCAATTGCCCTCAATTTCCAAGAAGCTACTAGGAAACAACTGCTGAAAGGCTGAAAAAACAAAAAACAAAAAACAAACAAATAAAACAAAACAAAACATGAAAAGGACCCAGGTTCCTTAAGTGAACTGGGCAGTGGTGTCAGGCTTCTCCACATTGAAACTCCTTAGTTTCCATGGCCATGGTCAGAAACCTGCAGGTGCTTCCATGTTTAGGCACTGCCCACCAACAATCTTGGACCAAAAAGAGAAAGAGAGAGAAAGAGGTTCCCCTCTATGAAGCAGAAAGGAAAACGGGAAAGGAGAAAAATAAATCCCAAACTTTGGTCTTACCTCTTCCTCCTGGCTGATTCATCAAAATACGTTAATGGTGGAGGGTGTCCAAGTTCTTGTTGTCCTGAACAAAGAATTTGACAAAACACACAAACAAAGCAAGGACGGGGTGAAGTGATATATTGACCATGAAATGAAAGTACACTAAACAGTGTGGGTGTGGAACTGAGCATAGGGGCTCAAAGGCCCTGTTATAAAATTTTTGAGAGTTTACCCCCTAGAAGATTCCATTGGTTAATTCAGGTACACCCTATGTAAATAAAGAGGATGAAGTCAAGTTACAAAGTCATTTATGTTACATGCCCTGTGGAGAGGATATTTCCTGTTATAACTGAAGTGTTAATCAGCTTTATGCTCTCTGCTTCCAGACTCTATTTTCCTGCCTTAGAGAAATGGACTCCTTATACAATACTTAAAGAATCATATTATATTTACTTAGATTATTTATAAAGCATATGAGCTTAAATATAAAATTTCCAGGTCCACCTGAACAAAAATGCAACTATGAGTACAAATAATCAGAAAAAACCAACAGTGAATATTGACTCCTAGAGGCTTTGTACATATTATTTATCAGATTTCTAATATGTTATTATAAAAAGTATATACTGAGTAACAAATTACAATTATCTATCAGATTTAAAATAATTTTTAGAAATAAAGTTCTAACATTAATTTAGTGACATTATTAGATTATAAATGGTTATTTAAAAAATTCACAAATTAAAATAATCTAAAGACATTATACATCACAAAGATGCATCAAGGATATAGAAAACAAAAAATAGATGTAACACAATGTTGAGAGATAGGACTAGCTGGATTTACTAGGCCTGCTAAGAATTCCTAAGCCTAGTTGGGGAAGGTGACCTCACCTACCTTTAAACACGGGGCTTGTAACTCAGCTCACACCCGACCAATCAGCTAGTAAAGAGAGCTCACTGAAATACCTATTAGGCTAAAAGCAGGAGGTAAAGAAATAGTCAATCATCTATGGCCTGAGAGCACAGGGGGAGGGACAATGATCCCGATATATAAACCCAGGCATTGGAGCTGGTGGTGGCGACCCCTTTTGGGTCCCCTACCATTGTATGGGAGCCCTGTTTTCACTCTATTAAGTCTTGCAACTGCACAGTCTTCTGGACCATGTGTTTTCTGGCTAGAGCTGAGCTTTCACTCATCGTGAAACTGCTGATCGCCTCCCTTGCAGACCACCACTGACTTCCACTCCTCGGGATCTGGCAGGGTGTCCGCTGCACTACTGATCCAGCCAGGCACCCATTGCCATCCCCCATCAGTCTAGAGGTTTGTCATTGTTCCTGTGCAGCTAAGTGCCCAGGTTCATCCTAATCAAGCTGAACACTATTTGCTGGGTTCCACAGTTCTCTCCTGTGACCCACAGCTTCTAATACAACTATAACACTCACCGCATGGCCCAAGGTTCCATTCCTTGGAATCCATGAGGCTGAGAGCCCCATGTCAGCGAACAAAAGGCTTGCCACCATCTTAGGAGCAGTCAGCCACCATCTTGGGAGCTCTAGGAGCAAAGACTTGCTGGTAACAATATGGAAAATAGGATGAAGAAGTACTACCTCTATCACATATTTCCAACTAAATACTCTGGACAAGAGAACATAGAGATGAAGGAGCAAGAATATTCAAAGAAATAGTTCTGTAAATTATGCCAGACTCATAAAATATCATAAATATAGGAAGCACAATAAATGCAGAGAAAAATATATGCAAATAAATCAACAGTCACATAGTATTTTATTGCATTTTTTAAAAGAGTATTTAAACTCAGTTTGAGAAAAAGCATACCTCAGCCATATCTGTCATATAAGAATACATTCTTCATGAAAATGGACAAACTGACAATGGATTTAGCATTTGGCATGTGTATGTAATATAATATTGTTTTCTTTCTGTTTCCCATTAGTTTTCTTCGTTGGTTTTCACTGCAAGTTTCTTTGAAGTGAATGACAGGATCGTACTCAGGGTCAGCTTTCATTGTTAAAATTTAAACAAAGTCCTGAGGGTAAGTCAAGATATTTGACTCTGAGTGAATATTATAAAAACTAAATATAGGTTTTTATTAAAAAAAACCTTGCTTTATATTACAAAATGATCAATTAGCAAATTGATCATTAATCAAATAACCAAATGTTCTCTTTAAAAGCCTACAAGTGAATATTTTACTTTCATTTCTTTGACTTTGGAGTACCAATGTCAAAGAGATGATCTTAAAAGCATTATGAGACAAAATACAGATCATTCATGAAAGAACAATTAGTTTAAAATTAGATGGCAATGGAATAATATTCTCAAAACATTAGAAGTAAATGAATGCTAACTTTATATTTTGTAACCAAAAATTATCTTTCAAAAATGAAAACATAAACATTTTCAGATTAAAACAGGGAAACAAACAAAATCTAAAATATCTTTCTAAAAGAGGCACTATTGCACAATTTTATGAAAATGCACTCCTGCAAGAAGTATTGAGGTGCCAATAAGAATATGAATAAAGGAATTATTGAGGTGTAAGTCAATCAAAGCATTTATGGGCTACATAAAGTAACAACAAGAATAACAATGACATAACAATAATGCCGAGTTTGGGGGTGAAAATTCAAAATTAAAATAGTGGACCTCTATCTTATGAAGGTTCTTCAGATAAACAAAACAATAGAAAAAAATATATATATATAATAAGGTATTGGTTCATATGAATTTGAATGCTGAAAAGTCTCATGATCTGCCATCTTTGAGCCAAAGACCCAGGAAAGCTGTTGGTGTGGTTTAAAGCCCAGAGAGCTAGAGAGCCCATGGTGTAGATTCCAGTCCAAGTTTGAGGGTCTGAGAACCAGGAAAGGCAAGGGGAAGAGATCAATGCTCTACCTCTGTCATGCAGAGGAAAGGTGAATCCAACCTTTCTCAGCCTTTTTCTTCTATTCAGGCCCTTAATGGGTTGGACAATACTCATTGGTATAGTGAGGGTGATTTTCTTTACTCCACTTGCTAGTTCAAATGCTAATATCTTCTGGAAACAACTTCACAGACACATCCAGAAATAATATTTAATGAGATATCTGAGTCTCCTGTTGCCCAGTCAAGTTGACATATAAAATTAACAATTACAGTCTATCTGAGTCTCCTGTTGCCCAGTCAAGTTGACATATAAAATTAACAATTACAGTCTCAGAAGATAGTAATGTAGAAGAAGAAGAAATGTAGTTAAAGTATTCCTAAGAGTGTTTACAATGAATATGTCATCATAGTTACAAGTAAAATCTTCCCATCTTCCAAAGAATTATACCTCCTTGTATCCACAGTTATGTATGGTTTTTCTCTTACATTGGCTCTGGACATGAGCATTTTATTTGTTTATTCATTGTTGAAACAGAATTTTTTTAATGTTAATTAAGGTATCCTTCTCTGACTTCTAGGAACTCTTTTTCAATCAAATAATGAACATTGGACTAGACTACTAAAAGAGAAGATGATCTGGAGTAGAAACAAAACTTCTTAGGTGAGGCAACCACTAAACTAGCCCTCAGCTGATCGGCTGGATGACTAAATTTACATGTAATATTCTATAGAGGACAGCTGCTCAAATTGCTGACCTTTATGATAGAGAGAAAATACAATCAATGTTTTAAACCATCAGGTTTGGGGGGGGTAGTTTTATTTGACAAAATTTAAATAAATATAGGTGTTATAAAATTATATGCATGATCATCTTTAAGAAAAACATAAAGAATATAAAAGCTCATAATTTCTAAAACAGTGCAATGAAAAAATATCAGCAATTTTGCAAGAGAGCAACAAAAATAAAAATTCAGTGAAAACAAAAAATAGTTGAGAGAAAAAGTTTATTATTTTCATCCTATGATAAATATCACTTACTTATTATAAGATCAAACTCACTTCTTATAAGACAGATTGTCAGATTTTATTAAAATAGTTAAGAACTAACCTAAATAAAAAAGACTTTCAAAATATGAGAGTAAAAGTTGAGAAAAGAATTAATCAAAGAAATTGGGTGTACTTCAATTTCCCTTCTTTTCCACAATTATTTTTTCTTCTCAATTGCAAAAATTTCAGCTTTACATAGATATGATGTTATCAAAAGGAATGTAGTGTGATAAATAGTGCTGACATTGTGAATCACTTTGTGCTAGTAATTTGTGGTTTGTTAAGCATATATTGTTTATCTCAAATATTCAAATTTTAGTACAGTCACTGGCACATATTTAGCATATAATTAATGTGTGCTAGTGAATTAGTTCACATCATATGTGGACCTAAGCACACCTTTTATTTTATACTATGAAATAGGAAGCATTTATATTCATACTTTACATCCCATCACTAACAATAAACAATTTTTTTAAAGCTTACAAAATTTATAAAGTTTCTTTTTCTATTAACTCCTCCAGAATTACCTGGGGTAATTACTATGCATGTCTTAATAAATTGCTACCAACTTTAATCCACCTGGATTAGAACTAACTGATGTCTGTCCTTGTCTCCATTCTTGATGCTCAACAGTCTGTTCACTACTTGGTGACTAAAATGAGGTTTCAAAATGTCATATTGCATTATCACCTGACTTGTACTGCCCAAATATCTTCCCAGAGATTTAGAGTGAAATCTAAATTCCTCACTGAGATGGTTAAGATATTGCTATTGGCATTATCTATGGATATCAATGGTTACAACTGCTATTCGATACTGCTGTTGATACTCGGAACTATATACTCTGATATTCTGCTGCCATCACTTAACACTGTAATGTTTTGTGTTCTTCCTTTTGCATCACTTGTTTTACATTAGAAATTCTGAGTGGACATTCTAATCGGCTAAGTCTATATCAGGTAGTTATATCCTACCTGTCTGGGTGCCCCCTTCAGGTTTACAGTGAGAGAAACTTTGTCTCCAAATGAAATAACATAAAAAGTATGGGCTTCTAATTAAATTGTTTTCTTTCATTGTCAAACGTTTTTTATACCCTACTTATTTACTTACACTTAAAAAATAATTTTGCCAGAGAAAATGCAACCATAATTTTTAAACCAAATGTACACCAAATTCCTCTCCTAAATCATATATATCATCAGCTCCAACTGAACATGCAAGATTTCTGATAACCTCTACAACTTAGGGTTATTTTGTAATTTATTGAGCTAAATTCATAGGTCCACAATAATATCTATATCTATATATAGTAGGTGTGTATGTGTGTATGTGTACACACATGAAAAGGGAGTGATCATAAAAATAATTGTTAAAATATGCAAATATATATTACACAAAAAAAGAGTGAAAACATTAGTAGATATTAGCATTCTTATTTTTAGAACTAGCTTGTATCCATGACTGGTACTTATAATTTTTAATTTTTACTATCCATATCTTGTGTCCTAGTTTTAGATTTACTTAAATTAGATTTAATTTCTTCAAGAAATTAAAGTTATTTCTCTTCTAACAGAAAGCAGTTTGAAAAACCAGATAGGCAGTCATTGATATGCAAATGTCAGGTTGCTAGAAGCCAGGTCCACCCACTGTGGCGGTTCCAGCTGTCTTCTCCTTGTCACCACATGTGCCAGGTGTCACGGCAGCCATGAGATAAGGCCACATGTGCAGGGTATCATGGCTACCCTCCTTTGCATAATGAGACCCAGAGATCTCATGATGCTTGGTTGCTACCACTCTGGGATGATATCATATAACGTAATATAGTGTAGTGGTGACAAACACAGATTCTAGATTCAGACAACATATATTTAATAAAGAAGTTATTAAGAAGTAATTTCTATGGGTAGAGTTTGTAGTCAATGTTTCGGCTACTCTGAATTCTGTCTGTGATTCAGTTTTTCCTTCTAAGGAACCTTGAGTTCTTAGTAGGATACTGTACTTCCTATACTTGGTTAAAGTAGCAATCTATTAATTTTATTGCCAGATATGGTGGCATTAAAAAACCACACATCATTAGTTGTCCTTGGTTTCATTCATATGCTTTCTTGTCCCTATTTTTATAGAACTAACAATATTTCCCCTAAATATTTAGGATAAATCACCTCACACTATAAAGTCTCCTTTTTCCAGTTTAGCCAATAAAATGCCAGGCCAAAAATTATTAGGTAACAATTTTATTCCGTTTTAGATTGGGCTCTTTTCCATTGAATGGAAACTTAGAGGAAGCATTGTTTTCTTAGGTCTGAAAATCTCTGAATCAGTCTAGACTTAAAGGAAGTGGAAGAAACAATATGAAGAGTGAATCATTAGGTGGAACTATGAGATAGTCCATGCTAACTTTAATTCCTTAGATCACAATCTGTTTGGTGAAGTGCGGAAAGTTTCATCTTATAGTCTAGTATTATCACAGTATGGTCTTTCTTTTTGATGTCTAAGTGTGGGAGGAATGCAGGTTTTTGTAATATAGACAAACATGTAACTTCTATTTATCATATGTGAACTTGTTCATGTTATACAGTTTATATAAAGCTTCTCAAGTGACTGCCAGTTCTTTTCAGTGCTAGGAAAATAATAATCTTAATTCCAGATATCTCACAAGGTTGGTTCCTGCCACTCTGGGGTGGTATTATATAATGTAATATAGTGTAATAGTGAAAAACACAGATTCTGGTTTCAGACAACATAGGATTAATACAGGAGTTATTAAGAAATGTTTTTTAGGCAGCTAGAAAGGGTGAAAGTTCTTGGTGGAATCTTCCATTAATAAAAAGCTACCCCCAACCATTTCTTTTCTAACAGAAAGCAGTTTGAAATACTAGACCAGCCGGCATTGATATGCAAATACTAGAGGCTAGAAGTCAGGTCCACCCAATATAGTGGTTCCCACCCTCTTCTCCCTGTCACCACTTGTGCCAGGTGTCATGGAAGCCTCCAGATAAGGCCATGTGTGCAGGACATCATGGTGACCCACATTTGCATATTAAAATGCTAGGGTGGGATGGCCAGTTTTTTCATGGGCTATGTGAATGAAACATGGTTAAACCAATCCCCTGGGCCTTATGCAAATCAGACACCACCTCCTTCAGCCCCTCAATATAACTAACTGTTTTCCACCGCAAGTGAGATTTTCCAGTTGGAGTTTTCCTCCCTCTGTACGGGACAGCTGTCTTTTTTTGTTTATTCAACTTTCCCTCCTTAAAACCACTCCACATGTGTCCGTGCTGATAAATTTCTCTGCAAGAGACAAAGGACCCTGGTGTTTCTCCTGTCATTGGAGCCATATCATGTTTGGTGTATTGGCTGGGAAACCAAGGTACAACATTCCTTGGAGTGATAAATAGAGGAGTGAACTCAAAATCTGCCCTATAATTCTGAGGCTCTTGGCCTGTATTTTAAAATCAAAATCAAATCAATTAATGGACATCTGTCAACCATCTCGATAAGCTTTTCATGGCTACTGTTCTAAAGACTCAGATGTCAGGTTTGCTGGTGAGAACAAGGAAAACAGCTCAGTACCCACGGGTCATTGAGAATGTTGGCCATGCTTCAAATCAATTTCTTTTCACGGGGAAACTTAGTCATCATACAAGTCTAGGAAAATTTCTGAAACAACTGAGAATTTCTGGCCAGGACACTCGCTGGTGCTATTCAAAGGCTTCTGGACTGAACTCAGCCTCCATCAGCTTGCTCTGGGTGTTGGTAAAAGATCCCCAGCTATCCTGTCAACAAAACTTTCCTTCTTTTTCTGTCCATGGTTGTTGTGTCTTTTACTCTCTCTGTTTGCTGAATGCTTGGAATTTTTACAGTGTAGGGTAATAATCCTATTAGGCAAGACCAGAAAATGCTGTGGTAACCGGGGATATAGCTCAGGAAAATGCCATTGCAATCTTCTAAGAACAGAGGTCTCCCTTTCCCCGACAGTGAGGTTACTTGCTAATATTCCCCTTGTGAGCACATGGTATTTCTAAACCAACGTTGCAACATAGTGGAAATAGAAATCCTCTCCATAAGACATATTGCTGTCATCTGTAGTATACGGCAGCTTCCCAATTTTTCCTTTTTGTGACTTTCTATTGGAAACCAGGCTTTATGTTTCTTCTGTGAATGGGAAAATTCTGCTTTCAACTATTAGGAGTAAATGTCTTCCACACCCAAATGTTAGTCTCAATACTATCCCATCAGCAGTAAAATCATCATTAGGTTCCTGTGTCCCTTTAAAGAACCTAGTCTGTCTCCGCTTAAGACAGTACTTAATGAGTAAGGGGATTGTAAGTCTGGAAGTTAACCAGAATCATTTTTCTAAAGGTAAATACTTTAGCATGGGCCATAATATCAGGCAATCTAGCACATTGCCTCCATTGAAGGAGCCCTGCTTTTTATACAGTCTTCCCCAAGATTCATTTTTTTGGGGGGAGACACCAGGTCACACAAGTCTAGTAAGTCAAGGGAAATCAAAGGCAGAGGACTAGACCTACTTGGGTGAGCATGGCTTAGTTCCTTTGGTGCCATGGTTTGGAGGTTCATGCCTCCAACCATGGGCGGCAGATTTAACTGAGTGCCAGAACCCAGGAACTAAGGAGGGAAAACAGTTGGAGGTACACTCCCACTGTCTTCTTCTCCACCCTAGGTCACACAGAAAGGAAGGAGATGAAAAGGAAACTTTTATTGCCATGTCTTTTTCTAATGGGTAACAGATTATCTTCAGCTTGCAATCCTCTGAAGTGCATTCTGAAACACTGGAACTTCTTTAGCCTTAGGACTTTGAAAAGAAAAGCGACTGATTTTATTTTACACAAGAGCATGGCATTTTTACTGAACCTTTGCAAGCATTGTAACACCAACCCAGCTCTTTTTGCAATCATGTCGGGAATGTCCAGAGAGAATAATTTCCTAAAATTAGAGAAGCAACTTTCAGGAGAACCATCTAATTATCCCCATTATTTGAGGCCCCTTCAAGTGCTCTTCTCATTACAAGATTTTAGGCAAGTAAAACCGAGACCTAAGTCAATTTTCTGAGGTATGTAGAAGCCTTCCAATATCTAACTCAGGTGTTTGACTTCACATGGAGAGATGCTATGTTGCTCCTAAATCAGTTCCTCACCGCAGCTGAGAAGCAGGCAGTTTTGCAGGCAGCAGAAAAATATGGAGAAGAACAACATGTCTCCTATAGCAGACCAAGGAGAAAAGAGGAAATACAACAGGTGAAGAAGTAGTGGAAATTCCATTCCCCCTAGGAAGATAAGCAGTTCCAGTAGACAACCCTGATTAGAACCCCAATAACTTAGGAGATGGATGGAAAAAGAAGCACTTCTTAATGTGCCTATTAGAGTGCTTATATAAAAAAAAAACAGGACTAAACCTCTTAATTACTCTAAACTGTCCACGATAGACCAAATGCCAGATGAGAATCCTATAGTCTTTATGGAAAGGCTAATTGAGGCACTAATAGAGTACACCTCCTTATCCCTTGATTCAGTTGAGGGACAGCTCAGTCTACGGGATAAGTTTATGACTCCAGCAGCTCCCTATATTAGAAGGAAACCATAGAAGCAAGCTATAGGACTGGATAGCACCTTAGAGAACCTACTGGAGATGGCCACTTTGGTCTTTTATAACAAGGACCAGGAGGAGGCCTAGGAGGAGGCTCAAAAGAAAGAGAGAAAGCTCAGGAGGAGGAAAGAGGCTCTGGTAGCAGCTTTGCAAGTTTACAAGATCCAGGATCCCTGAGGTGCCTCTGCTAGTTGTTATTGATGTGGCAAGCCAGGGCATTTTAAGAAGGAATGCCCAAATAGCCACCTTGACCTTGTCTAGCCTGTGGTGGAGACCACTGGAGATCAAACTGTCCCCAGAAGTGGAAGTCACTGGGTTCAGAACCAGTCTCACAGATGGTCCAGTGACTGATGGGTCTCAAGGCTCAAACCCTGGCTCTAGTGGCTCAAACTGTCATTGCAGCACAGAAGCCCCGAGTGATTCTGGACATTAAAAGAAGGTAAGTAAACCTCCTTCCAAACACTAAAGTCAGTCTCTCTCTTTTCTCCTCTCTAATTCAGGCCTCCCCTCTTCCCATAGCAGGACCATAAGGGGCTTATCGGGAAAAATTCCAATCCAGTATTTTACCCAACTTCTTAGTTGCAGTTAGGAGGACCTGTTTACATATGCTTTCAAGCCATTGTCTTGATAGCTCTACTAGTCAGAAAGCCTCCATATTAATCCTGAAAAATAATTAACCATTTTACAACCCACATGATGTGACAGAATTACTGTCCTCCAGGGGAAACTCTTAGCTAACAAACAGCCAGTAAATCAAGAAATACCTAAGGCAGGATAAACAGTAATCACTCTAAATAAAGTCTTTCTCTCTCCAGGTATAAGCTCTCAATTAGCTAAGCTAATAGCTCTTACAAGAGCGACTGAATGAAGCGAAGGAAATGTAGCTAACATTTACAGTGACTTCAAGTATGCTTTCCTGGTTCTCCATGCTTATGTTGCCATTTGGAAGGAAAGGCATTTTCTTACCACTAATGAATCTACTATAAAATATCACCAGCAAATTAACAGGTTATTATCCTGTTTTCCTTTCATGAGAAATAGCAGTGATGCATTGTACGGGACATCAAAAGGGGACAGATGAGGTAGGAAATACATTAGCTGATCAGGCAGCTAAGTCAGTGGCAAGGAAGCCTCAAGAAATTAACACACTTCAAACCCTTCTTATATGGGAAGGTTCCATAAGAGAAATTAAACCTCAGTTCGCTCCTACAGAAATATAATGGGGTACTTCTCTAGGGTATACTTTTCAGCCCTCAGGATGTCTACAGTCAGACGGAAGCTCCATTTGCCAGCCTCCAGCCAATGGAAAATCTTTAAAATTCTTCAGCAGTCTTTTCATTTGGGAAAGGATAAAACTTATCAATGTGCCCAGAGATTGTTTTCAGGAGAGAACTTACTAGAAACAATCAAGCAATTGGTTAATATTTGTGAAGTCTGACTTAAAAATAGGCCTCTGAACAGGCAATTCCTTCCTCCTCAACCCCAAAGAATAGGAAGTTATCCATGAGAAACTGGCAGATAGGCTACCCACATGCCAAAGACAAAGGGCATTCAATACCTGCTGGTATGGGTAGACATACTTTCACTAACTGGGTAGAAGCATTTCCATGTCACACAGAAAAAGCCTCTGAGATAACAAAAATGTTAGTTAATGAAATAACTTCCGGGTTCAGTCTACCTAAGTACCTTCAAAGTGACACTGGCCCCTTGTTTAAGGCAGCTGTCACACAAGGGGTCTTAAAACCACTAGGCATAGAATATCATCTCCACTGTGCTTGTAGACCCTAGTCCCTAGGAAAGGGAGAGAAAACCAATGATATTATCAAGAGGTACCTCAGAAAATTATCCCAAGAAATTCACCTTCCTTGGGTCACTCTTTTTCCCATGGTCCTACTACAGATAAGAAATACCCTTTAAAAATTAGGTCTCAGCCCTTTTGAGATGCTGAATAAATGGCCTCTCCTTTCCAATGATTTTCTATTAGATTGGGAAATCTCTCAGCTGGTTAAACATGTAACCTCTCTGGCTCACTTCCAACAAGAATTGATACAACTAGCAGTAGCCCAACCCCAGGAAATAGGACCACCTTTATTTAACCCAGGAAATTTGGTATTAGTGAAAACCCTCATCTCTTTCTCTTTCCTTAAGCCAAGCTGGGAAGGGCCCTACACTCTTCTCTTTCAACCCCCTTGGCAGCAAAAGTAACAGATATCAACTTCTGAATACATCACACTGAAGTCAAAGCCTGAAAAGCTGAGAGAGCAACCCCTGACAGCCAGAGAAAGGTCATGAATATCAATGTGAAGAAATAGGAGATCTTAAGTTGAAAATCATAAAAGACAAGTAACTAAGTGAGGGCTACTCATCTTTCTCAGTCTAACTACTACCTTACCAGATACTTGTTATTATTTCTACCTTTCCTCTCAAAATTTTCCACCAAATATTAGAACTTCTTCTTAATGCATACTTGCAGAAAGATTTTAATTATTTATGGAATTGCATTTGTATCTTTGTTAATTCCCAAATAGAAATATTATATCTTGGCAAGTAAAGTTTTACATGGAAATTATTTGCTACACCACTCTTGTGGGAATTTTTAGAGACATGCTACTATTTGCAATAGAATGTACACTGTGGCACCCACAACATGGAATTCTGGTTGTAAAATTCTGATTGCTGTAATATTTTGCCTAATTATCATCCTTATAACAAGATTAATAATTACAAAAAAGATTTCATCAAGGTCGTTTTGCTTATAGCAGGAGTAATAGGATAAGAAGTGAGCATGAAAGTTTTATTATCATTAAGTTTGATTGGACTTTTTATTGAAGATTTTAATATGGTGTGCTCTAAGCTACAGAAAGAAGGTTATAAAGGAAGACATTTTATATAAGAAAGTATCTTGTATGGTAAATTATTGTCCTAAAAGGAAATGACTGGTTGCTTAATGGAAGGATGTTTGGGACAATTCAGAAAGTTTGAGTATGTAGGAAGAGAGTCTGTGAAAGCTATGAAATAATTCAATAATTAAAGGAAAGGAATTGTCAAGATTAACACTAACGTTATTTTAGACACCCAATAATGTATTTCTTCAAATTATATTGCAAGTTATAAAAATGGCCTAAGCCTGAAATTATTCTCTAATGGCAAGTCAAGGGGGAAATGTATGCCTTTCTCAAGGAAAAAAAGGTTACTTAAGATTTCTGGTAATTTACAGTGACATCTAGTGGACATGACCTGGTATTACAGTCCGTTGGTGTAACTTACAGGTATGGAGCTCTACTGCCATAGTTACGGTCTATAGGACTTCCACTAACAGTGGTAATCTTAATGCTCATATTCTAATCCTATATTTTAAACCTTCCTGTGAAATGTATCTATTTTCACCTAGAAGCAATCAAACTCCAAATGCTTCTGCAGACAGAGCCACACATGGACATGTCTTTCTTCCGAGAAATCTTAGATCCACCTCAGGAGGAGGCCCAACTGCTGTCCCCCCACATGATGCCCCTTTTCAGTAGGATAGCCAGAAACAATAATCATCCAACACCCCCTAACAGCAGTTAGGTTTTTGTTACTTTTTATTTTTATTTAGGTTTTATTTACTTTTCATTACTTCTCCTGAGTGAGGGAAGTAATACAGAAGTCATAAAGCAACAATTTTTTAGGCAGCTAAAAAGGGTAAAAGTTCTTGGTGGAATGTTCCTTTAACAAAAAATGATCCCAAACCATTTCTTTTCTAACAGAAAACGGCTTGAAAAACCAGACTGGCAGGGCATTGATATGCAAATGCCAGAGGCTAGAAGCCAGGTCCACCCAATATGGCAGTTTTTGCCCTCTTCTTGTCACCACGTGTGCCAGCTGTCATGGCAGCCTTCAGATAAGGCCATGTGTGCAAGACACCATGGCCACTCACATTTGCATGTTAAAAGGCTAGAGTGGGAGGGCCTTTTCAAAGGCAATGTGAATGACACATCTGGTCAAACTTGCCCTGAATGAATATTGCATTCTAGGGGACCATAGGCAATATATACATCGGCTGGTTCTCTATCTAGTGTGCATCACAGTTATGAACGTTAACATCAATGGATAATAATTATACAATTTCAACTACTTTTTGTCCCAACCAGGTCATATAACTAATTCCAGTTAACTCAATTTTTTTTTTTTTTTTTTTTTTGAGGATGTGTTGCCTACATTTCTATTTTTGGAACAAAGCTTTATTAGTCAAGGACACTGGTTGTAATAAATTGAGACCAACTCTGGCTAATGTAATCAGAAAATAGTCATTATAATCAGAATTTATTGGAACGATTCACAGAAATGAAGGAAAAAGTATTGAAACAAGGCAGAGAAGAACAGTAGTTAAGAGGCCCTAAACTGCCAAGTTAAGTCCTTACCGGTTTGAGCAGTAACTATTGTTCACTCCACCGTCATTACTTTACTACTATAGGACACAACTGGCCTTGAGTATCATTACAACACTAACAATGGATACCAACACTTTATATTTTTCTACCATGATCATGCTGATTCATGCTGTGAATACATTCTAACTCTTTTTTCTTTTTTCACCAGATTCAAAATCTTGGCAACATATCCAACTGACCATGTACAGTTTGCATGTCTAGCTGCCAGTGTGTGGTGGAGAAAACATTAAACAC
The DNA here is from genome assembly GCF_049350105.2 of Macaca mulatta. Classification (NCBI taxonomy): domain Eukaryota; kingdom Metazoa; phylum Chordata; class Mammalia; order Primates; family Cercopithecidae; genus Macaca; species Macaca mulatta. Next base: position 68,808,142 of record NC_133410.1, read on the forward strand.
ATTGGGTTTTACAGAGAAAGCAGTGTTTCATTTCTGAAGAAACACTCACACAGTTTCATTGCCCATTAAAAGAGAAAGGTGGTTGGATGCTGAGCTGATAAAAATGCAAGTGACCACTCAAAAATATGTTCACTAAAAAGCCCTAGTTGTATGTATCCATCCGGTATCCTCAAAAGATAACGTAGTGGAACAGATTTTGTTTATAGAAGCTGTTGTATTAAAGTAGAAACAGCATAAGTTCTGGAGTAAGTCTTTAAATTCCAATCAATTTCTTCTGAATCATAGCTTATTTATCTACAATAGAATAACAAAAATAAAATAATAGATGAATACATTTTTAAAGATCAGTTGCCTTATGAATGTAAGTTATTAACTTCTAATTTCTACTAAAGATCATTCTTTAGATATCCCATGCTTGCCCTCATTGTAAGCCAAAATAAGCCTCCATCCATACATTCCTCTCTTCTCATCAAAACTAACTATTAACTACAATTTAATGGTAAATAACCTTTCAGGCTCCCAATATCTTGTGAATGCTCAAATACACAGATGAAAATGGGCTCTAAAAGCAAAAAATATGCCTGATAGAATGATTGGTTCATTGAAATACTTAACTATTAAGTTGATAGACTTTGGTTAAGAAAAATAATCAGTATTTTAACTACAGGTATAAGAAAAAAACATAGTAATCCCACTGATTTAAAATAACATCAGAGAGTGACTCTTTCAATTCTCTCTGTAAAAACATCCTTGCTTAGAAATCCAAATTAATTACAAAATTGTCAACCAATCATTTAGATAATTACCTTATTTTATAATGTTACTTTTTGTGGCAGTAAATAAGAATGCCATCCCTTTCCCTTTTATAACTATCAAGCCTCACAAAATATTAGAGTTTAAATAGGAGGTAATTTGTCATAGATTACTAATCATATAGGATGGAGCATGGCCTCTTGAAGAAGATATCCTGGAGATAATCTTTACTCTCATACTTAATAATCATGTATAATGCTGAGCATTTATTTAAACCAATCTGTGTACTTACTGCATCTTCAAAGTGGAGGTAATAATAGTATGTGTGCATTTCTATGTATACATACATCTACATATAAACATATATGGAAGGTTGTGAACATTAACACATAAAAACGATGTTTGAAAAGAATATCTGACATGTAAAAATTATCCACATTTTTATTCATGTATTGTGAAAGTTTTAGCCCCTACAGAAAATTAATGTAATGTAAATGGCTAATTCAAGTTTGTTTGATATTAAATTATATAATAACATGGAAAGGTTATATGATTATAGAAAAAGAAAATCAGATGCCGAAATAAAATGTGGGTATATGATGATGAAATTATAATATATAGGCTGTGTTGTCAGTTTTATATTTTGAGGTAAGAGAGACATTGTGTAAAAAGTTAATTAAACTATAGTTTTTAAAATGTTGAATGGTGCACTGCAGTGCTATTTGGGACGACAAAAATGTATATATATATGTGAGGCTTTGGGCAAAGACACACTGTATTGGGTAAATAATAGCAAGGAAAAGCATAATTATTTGAAACCAGATAAGAAGTAAAAACAGTGGCTTACAGGTCACAGAGAATGTTCTAGGAACATCTGGCAAATCTGCACATGCTAAAATGCCTGGTGATTCAAAGCAACAATGTCACTCAAAATAGTGTAAATCTTATGGGCTGGCCACTTTAAGCCAAAAGTATAAAGTCATAAGTGGGCTGGTTACAGAGATCCATATAAATGACATGATGTTCACTGAAAGAAGAATGAAACTTTTTTTTTTTTTTTTTTTTTTAATCTTCAGGCTGTCAAAGAAACAGTTCTATCAGGCTAATTAGAAATGAGAGGCAACCAGGCACGGTGGCTCATGCCTGTGATCCCAGCACTTTGGGAGGCTGAGGCAGGTCGAACTCCTGAGGTCAGGAGCTCGAGACCAGCCTGGCCAACATGGTGAAATCCCATCTCTAATAAAAATACAAAAATTAACCAGATGTGGTGGCTCATGCCTGTAATCCCAGCTACTTGTGAGGCTGAGGTTGGAGAATGGCTTGAAGCTGAGAGGCAGTGGTTGCTGTGAGCCAAGATTGTGCCATCGCACTCTAGTCTGGGGAACAAGAGCAAGACTTCTTCTCAAAAGAAAAAAAAAATATGAGAGGCTAGGCACAAATACTAGCATTAGAGGGTTACACTATTGTTTAACTGTATTAATTGTCTAATTGGCTATGGTTTTATGTTGGATTGTCTAGAGTCCCAAGTATTGTATTTGTTTTGTTTTGTTTTGTTTTGAGATGGAGTCTCACTGTCTTGCCCAGGCTGGAGGGCACTGAGGCGACGTCAGCTCACCGCAGCCTCTGCCTCTTAAGCTCAAGCAATCCTCTTACCTCAGCCTCTGGAGTATCTGAGACCACAGATGCGAGCCACCACGCTGGGCTTTTCTTTCTTTCTTTCTTTTCCTTTCTCTCTCTTTCTTTCTTTCTTTCTTTCTTTCTTCCTTTCTTTCTTTCTTTCTTTCTTTCTTTCTTTCTTTCTTTCTTTCTTTCTTTCTTTCTTTCTTTCTTTCTTTCTTTCTTTCTTTCTTTCTTTCTTTCTTTCTTTCTTTCTTTCTTTCTTTCTTTCTTTCTTTCTTTCTTTTTTTTTTTTTTTGTATTTTTGGTAGCTATGGGGTTTCACCATGTTGCCCAGGCTGCTCTCCAACTCCTGAGCTCAAGCAATCAGCCTGCCTTGGGCCTCCCAAAGTTCTTGGATTATATTCATAAGCCACGGCACCTGGACTAGATTCTTAACTATTGTCTAGAATCCCAAATCAATCATTGTAAATATCCTAGTAGAATAGACTAAAGAGCAATTATAAATAAGTTAATCCATACAAATGAACATCTAAACTAAAAACATCCACAAAAAGGAATAGAAAGTATTGATTAACTCACAGTAGTGTAGTCATCTTTCCAATCATAGAAATATGAATTAAATAATAATGAGATTCTTGTTTTAACCTATTATATTACAAGTTCATATTCACTACTTTGGAAGGGTAGGAATGGTGGAAATTTGAAGCTGATTAGCAAGATAACTATTTTGAATTAAATTATATGGCAACAAAAAAAGGAGCACTCATTAAATTAAGCGAAAAAAAAATCAACACTTGGTATCACCAATAAACCATAAACAAAAACTAAAAAAAGGATAATTTTTAAAAATGACACCACAAACAAATTAAGAACTTACAACAGGGTTTTCAAAGTCCTAGATGGCTCCATGTGATACCCATGAGAACTTAGATGCTTTTACATACACCTGACTTTTAACTCAGAATTTAACATAGTATCTGACACATACTAGACACCCAGTAAATGTTTATTGAATAAATAAATGAGTACTCTAAGTCAATTGTCTTCCTCTTGATTAGAATTTCAAAAAAGTAAGAAAAAATAGTTTGCTTTAAACTGTGACCTCAGGAAGCTGATGCAAATAATTATTTAAATTTGATATTTACATTTAAAATTTCAATATGTATATATGGAAATAAAAAGTAAAAATTAGTAATTTATAGCCATAAAATTTAGTGTTAACATTTAATAATACCACAAATAATATAACATAATATAATTTTAAATGAAACAAAGCAAAACAAAATAAAAATCTTAAGTTTTATATACAGAGATAAAAAGTAGAAATGCAAAGAACAGAATAGTACAAGCCCCACAGGCAATCTACGCTATGACACAACCTGTGAAATTGTTTCTAACTTGTATTTTTCCAGGATTACAAAATATAACATCCCTATTCATTGAATAAATATTATTGAGCATCTACTCTGTGCCACTCTTCTAAGCATTGGGAATATATTACTGAACCAAAGAAGTCTTCTCACTCAGCCAGTGCTTAGGTTTTAGTATATGGGAACAGATGATAAAAATATGTATATGTATTTATCTATGTCTGATGATAAATGGTTGTAAGATTAAAAAAAAAAATCCAAACAGGCTAAGGGGTTAAGAGAGTGCTTGTAGATAGGTAGAGATACTTCTCTTGCATACATACCTAGGACTCAAATTTTTGGGACTTATGGTTACTCTATTTGAAGAAGTGTCAAACTATAACGCAAAGCGGTCATACCATCTTACATTACCCACAGCAGTGTATGAGGATTTCCTTTTCTCCGAATCTTCTCCAATACATGTGAGATAATTTTTATACTTGACATTCTAGTTGGGGTGAAGTGGCATTTTACTGGGGTTTTGATTTGCATTTCTCTGGTGACTAATGATATTGAGTATATTTTGTGTGCTTAAGGACCACTTATATGTCTTTCTTGGCTAAGGATGTATATTCAGACTGTTTGCCCATTTTCAAAAATTGGGTATTTGTCCTTTGATTATTGAGTTGTATCAATTTTTATATATTTTAGATATAACTCCTTTACCAGGCATATGATTTGAAAATATTTTCTCGCCGGGCGCGGTGGCTCAAGCCTGTAATCCCAGCACTTTGGGAGGCCGAGACGGGCGGATCACGAGGTCAGGAGATCGAGACCATCCTGGCTAACACGGTGAAACCCCGTCTCTACTAAAAAATACAAAAATCTAGCCGGGCGAGGTGGCAGGCGCCTGTGGTCCCAGCTGCTCGGGAGGCTGAGGCAGGAGAATGGCGTAAACCCGGGAGGCGGAGCTTGCAGTGAGCTGAGATCCGGCCACTGCAGTCCAGCCTGGGCAACAGAGCAAGACTCCGTCTCAAAAAAAAAAAAAAAAAAAAAAGAAAATATTTTCTCCCATTCTGAAGCTGTCTTACACTTTGTTGATGATGTCTTTTGAAGCACAAAAGTTGTTAATTTTCATAAGGTCTAATTTATCTGTTTTTTTTTTTTTTGATGTTGTTATATGTGTTTTGATGTCATATGTAATAATTATTTGCAAAGTGTGAGCACATGAAGATTTACAGCTATGTCTTTTTTTTAAAAAAAATATAAATTTGGCCAGACGTGCTGGCTCACGCCTGTAATCCCAACACTTTGGGGGGCCAAGGCGGGCAGATCACCAGAGGTCAGGAGTTTGAGACCAGCTTGGCCAACATGGTGAAACCCTGTCTCTACTAAAAATACAAAAAAAAAAAAAAAAACAGCTGGGAGTGGTGCCACATGCCTGCAGTCCCAGCTACTTGGGAGGCTGAGGCAGGAGAATCACTTGAACCCAGGAAGTGAAGGTTGCAGTGAGCCGAGATCGTGCCACTGCTCTCCAGTCTGGGCAACAGAGTGGAGAATCTATCTCAAAAAAAGATAAATAAATAAAAAATAAAAATAAATTATAAATTTGTCTTATGAGAAATGTAGGTCTTTGATTTAAATTTTGCATATTGTGTGAGGTAAGTGTCCAACTTAAATCTTTTACATGAGGCTATCAAGTTGTCAGATCATCATTTTTTAAGAAGACTATTTCTTTTTACTATTGAATGGTCTGAACAAGTCAAAAATTGGTTGACCTTAGGTGTGTGGGTTTTCTCCCGGACTGTTAATTCTATTCTATTGATCTGTATGTCTATCCTTGTGCCAATATCACATTGTTTTGATTACTGCTGCTTTGTAGTAAGCTTTGAAATTGGGAAATATGTATGTTCTCCTACTGTGCTTTTCTATTTCAGGATTATTTTGGTTAGTCAGCTTCCCTTGCAATTCCATATGGATTTTAGAATAAGCTTGTCATTTTTTATTTCTTTTCTAAGGAGTCAGCTAGGATTCTTCTTATTAGTATTACATTGAATCTATAGCTCAGTTTGTGAGATTATTGCATCTAAATGATATTAAGTGTTTTCATTAATGAATATGGGATATTTTTCCACTTTTTTAGATCATTAATTTCTTTTAACAATATTTTGTTTTTACAGCATAATTTTGAACTTTTTAATTTAAATTTATTTCTATGTATTTTGCTCTTTGTTGCCATTAGGAATATATTGTTTTAAATTTAATATTTGGGATAATCATTCAAGTATATAAAAATATAACTTATTTTTATGTATTGATCTTATGTCCTATAATCTTGCTAAACTGGTTTATTAGTCATCAGTTTTTAATTGGTTCCTTAAGATTTTATTTATATAAGATCAAGTCATCTAATATTTGCTAGCTTAACTTCTTTCTTTTCAATAATGATGCCTTTAATTTTTTTTTTCTTGACTAATTGCCCTTGTTAGAACCTGTAGTATAATGTTGAATAGAATTGGTGAGAGTAGAAATATTTGCCTTACTCCTGATTTTAGGAAAAAGTATCCATTCTTTCACCACTCTGCTCTTGCCTCCAACATATATTATGCTGTTGAGTTAACTAACAGACACTTCACTGTCTGCAACTTTTATTTTCCTGTTATTTGCAAGCCTTTAGCCACCACACCTCAACATCAATTCATAATATATTTGAGATGAATTCCCTCTCAATCAATATTGTTCCACAACTGTCTTTCATTTCAACTTGATAACCCAACCCCATGGTTTTTGCTTTCAGTCCTAAGGTCATACCATGTATCCCAATAATGTTTTGCTATGAATAATGTCTGTGTTTCTAGGTTTTTGGAGAATTTATTTTGAAACAGGTTCTTTTTTCTGTTGCCCAGGCTGGAGTGTAGTGACCTGATTACAGCTCAATGTAGCCTTGACTTCCCAAGATCAAGCTATCCTCTCACAAAAGCCTTCCAAGTAGCTGGGACCATAAGCCCACACCACCATGCCTGACTAATCTTTCTATTTTTTTGTAGACACACAGTCTTGCTGTATTGTCCAAGCTGGTCTTGAATGCCTGGGCTCAAGCAATTCTTCTGCCTTGGCCTCCCAAAGTGCTGGGCTTACAGGCATGAACCACCATTCACAGAGGGTTCTAGGCTTTTTTTTTTTTCTTTTCCTGCCCACAATCAAAATAACTACATTTAAGCAGATAGTTGTGAAAGTGTAAGTGGAGACTAGTTCTCTGTGATAGACTTTTCTGAATTTCATTCTTAACATAGATTATCCAGCAACAAACCTGTTTTCCCTTCTGAAGGCATGGAGTACAGATGAGAGTCATTTTGCATTTTTTAATTTGCTGTTGTTGTACTACTTTATCATAAGTGGTTTGGAAATGATCACATTCTAGCTAATTTCTGAAGGTGATCTCTTTCCAAATAATCATATGATCTATCTCTCTATCACATTGCAATAGTTTATTAATTCCTTCTGCCATTATAATATGGTGCTTACAATGTCTCTGTTTCTAGCAAATCTAACAGATTGCATAAAATATAGCAATAATTACCTGATTTTCCTGTTAAAACTATTCGTATGCTCCCCAGTAGCTGTAGGATATTATCTGAACCGCACAGTATATTTGGGCTAATAGAATCAGATTCAGTGCTTCAAAGAAGGGGACAGAAAAAGACTGGATGGCCTATGGAACCAGAGTGGTAAGCAAACTTCAGACCTATGGGTTAGTAAACAAAGTAAGAGAGAAGAATTAATTGAAGTTTACTGCAGTCTTATCAACTCTCCCCATTTCTAGTGCTCACATCCCTGCTAGAAAGATGTATGTCAGATCTTCAACGGAACCATTTTCAGATCAATTCTACTGTCCATAAAGATTGGGGCAGAGTACCCAGGAGCTTTTAGTATATGTAGCAGAGGAGTTAGTAATCAGGGTTGGATATGGATGAGCTGGTAAGTAAATGGTCAGTAAGAGGAGAAAAGATGAGACTCAACACAGACTTTCTTTTAAAGTGCTTAGCTAATTGAGGAAGGTAGAATGGTGAATCTGTTTTTGAAGGGTCTTTAGTTGAGCTAGCCTGAGGAGGACTGAAATAACAAGATTTTCCCAGATTAAATGGATGATCCCTAAATGTGATGAACTTTATCTCTTTCAGAAGGAAAGATAGTGTATAGGAGTATCTGCATTTCTTTTTCTTTCCTTTTTTTTTTTCTTTTGAGATGGAGTTTCACGCTTGTCACTCAGGCTGGAGTGCAATGGCAAGATCTTGACTCATTGTAACCTCTGCCTCCTGGGTTCAAACAATTCTCCTGTCTCAGCCTCCCAAGTAGCTGGGATTACAGGCACCCACCACCACGCCTGACTAATTTTGTATTTTTAGTAGAGATGGGGTTTCACCATGTTGGCCAGGCTTTTCTCAAACTCCTAACCTTAAATGATCCACCTGCCTCGGCCTCCCAAAGTGCTGGGATTACAGGCATGAGCCACCACACCTGAATTTCTTTATATGTTAGTAACAAAGTTTCTGAAGATAAAGTTTAGTGTTTACTAAAATTTATATTTTCAGTTAATACACATTATCCTTTTAAGTTCTCTAATAGAAATCAGTTATTTTCTAGGACTTAAGGCTTCATTTTGTTCCACCCATATGAAAGGAAAAATAAATTATTCAATTATTAACATTAATGAAAAAATCATCATGTTTATTTTTATTAGGTTATTCAAGGGATTGTATGTATAACACTATCTTTTACTTAGGATACTATTGAATTTCATAGTTCCTAATCAATGTCCCTGATATAAAAATACTTTGAAATAAACTCCGACTTAGCTATATATTCTCCTTTCTGTCTATTAATTCTTCTTGGAAGAGATATCTTAAAAGCTGCTAAAACCCCATAGGCCAGGAGCATGCTTACTTGTTTCATGGGGTTCTGGTTGATATAGTTCACTAATTTTCTTTTAAAATGAGAAAGAGAGGTGAACACAGCAAGATAGTTCTCTGCTTGAATGCTACTACACAGCATCAGAGGTTTTTTTTTTTTTTTTTTTTTTTTTTTTTTTTATCATTCAATTTAGATTTCTCTTCCGTGGCTTGAAGAAGAAAACCCAGCAGTAGTCCCCATAAAAACAACCATTCCAGGTGGTTATCAGGTCCAATTACAGCTTCACAGTTAGGTATGATTCAAGTTGCTAAGGAATTCAAAAATAATACTAAGAACTTATCAGTGGATATTTAGTTTAGAGAAGAGAATTGCTTAGAATGAGCAATGATTTTTATATAGGAAGATCTTTAATCTATAGACATTAGTATTTGAACTTCTTGAAGTTCCACCTAGGACACAACCAAGAAATACAATTTTAAAGCCAATGAAATAAATGTAAAAAGTATATAAGATCAATTCAGATAGTGCTCAATTAAAATAATGTATTAAAAACTAAAAGTTTTATTTTAAATAGTTATTATCATATTCTGATAGCTGGCACATTGGACCTTGAACTAAAGTTTATTTTCAAAAAATTCTGGGAGGCAGAGTATTATATTTAAGTTACTTAAGCAATTTCTTTTCTATAATAAAATAGAATTTGGTAGTGTTATTTGTCAAGTAGAGAAAAACAGAGTGACTTTCATAGGGCATTTGCCCTGTTACATAGGCATTTTCTATGTTTGAAATTACTCATCACCACATTCAAGTATGCAAACAGTTAAACTAAATTCATCTTCCACTATTAAAATCAAGAGAAGATAGAGGAAACATTAAAAAATAAGTGAAAAAGAAAGAAAAATTCCTAAGAACTAAAGAAATCTTTAAAAAATATTATATATCATGAATACCTCTCTTCTAACTAGGTTCAATGCATTTTTCTTGCATTTTATAGTAATATTAGATAAACTGATTTTTAAGTCTTTTGTTGTACTAATGTATGAAAATATACTACTTAGCATTGTACTGTCGTATATACTACAAAATCTTACATGAAGTCATAAACTGGCTTTTTCTGACAACCACTAACACTATGCCTTGTGGAATTACGCTTTTGAGGAAAAAGATAAGCAGCAGGGAGTTTCCTCAATTCCTGATTGAGTGATTCTCAGTGTTGTTTACGGCTGTAGTTTGAGTTTAAAAAAACTTAGAGATGCATAGACATTGTACTTATGTTATTTAGATGACTTAATTGACACATAAAGTCTGCATTGCCATGACAGAGTAAACTCTTGAGAAAATTCTTTTAAGGCTATTAAGATGCATAAAGCTGATGGAAATGGTTTTCAAATTGTATTAAATAAACTGATGGCTTCTTGAAGACTGAAGAGATGCGATAGGAACTGGGTTAAATAGGCATATTTATCATAGGCAAAATTTATTTCATTACTCTTTTTTATCCATATTAGGGAGCTATGAACAGAGATATGATCAACAATTCACAGATAGTTAGTGTTACTTTTATGTGTTATACTGAAAATGTAGAGAAGAAAAGTTTGATGATGGAGAAACTATCAACAATATCTGTAAATTGGCATGATGTAATATTCAGTAGTGATAAAAATCACTTATTTGGTGAATCGTTACCGACATGAGAAAACTGTCCTTATAATTATAGAAAAATAACAAAAAGAAAGATTAAACATGGACAAACTGTACTATAATTTTATTATAAGTCATACATATTATATATACACACACACACACACACACACACACACACAGAGAAAAAACAACTACAACAAAAGAGAGTCAAAATAGTAACATTGTTCTCTAAATGAGAGTTTTTGCACTTCATTGTACTTACCAAATTTTAACAGTGTGGACATAGTATTGCTTTTTTTACAATCAGACAAACACATGATTAAAACTTTTCCAAAAATTCTGATAGAACAATGTGTATGAGTAATAGGTGGCTTTGTCAAAATACAATTAGATTGTAAAGTGAAATAAATGTTGATTGTGCTGAATGTATTCTCGTTTTTTCTTTGCCATAGAAACACGTTATTTGTGAATACAATGAATTTGAACAGAAATGTATTTATTTCTCACTCAAAGGAAATGCCAAAAGAAAAATTTCTATATACATTTACTAATAAAATTATTTTTGTTCTATAACTACCTAAAATTAATCTTCATATTATATTGTAGTCCCAGTTACCTAAGGCTTTTATGCTGGAAGAGGCAAGATGGAATTCAACCATATAAATAGTGTATGCATTATTTTATATTGCATTTAAAATATGAAAAAAAGTAGAAAACAATTGCTTGTTATGGCCCTAAGGCTTACACTAATTTTCTCTTTTCTGAGGATGTACTTCTTATACAAAAGTCGGTTGACATAACCATGACTATGGTTTTTAACACTGTGCTTCTGGACATATTTGATTTATCCAGAGTTCCATATATAAACAAAGTTAGACCAAACACTCTCTGAAAAGATTTGCAATAAAACATAGACAGTTGGGAGCCTTGGAGTAGAGTTATCCTAATACCAGAGTATGGAAAGTCATGTCTATCTACTTTTGATATTCAAAGAGCTTCCAGGTATTTTCATTCCCCAGGTTTTCTTTTTCTTTTATCTTTGTCGTGTATAGAACGCTATCCTCTTTCCATTATTTCTCCTTTTTGGCCAATTTAGCTATATTTGGTTCCTATTACTTACATTCCTTAACCATGCTTTCTTTTCTGTTACTTGCATTACTTAGAAAATAAATCTTAATCAAGTCCTGTAAATTTTCTTCTACGTCTCTCTAATTTTTCTCTTCATCAGAGTTGCTGTTTTCTGAACTCACATTGAAATATCTAGAATAAAACAAACAGAAAATACATAATAATTTAGTCTTAAAGAGGACGTTAAAAGCTTAAAAACATGATAATACTTGGTAGATAAGATAGTATATCATTAATAAAATTTGAGGTAGGTTGCATGATATCAGGAAAATTATAGTACATTAACTTCAAACGGAAGTACTGTGAAAAAAACTACATTTTCCCTATGCCCTTTGATATTCAATGAGTTTGACAGTTGTTTCTTTGCTGTCAAGAATATTTCTTTTTAAGAAAAACAACCAAACAAACAAAGCAAAAAATACTTAAACCATAAAATGTTAAGATTCTAAGAAAATTATAGTTAATTGCCTTTTTATTTTCTAATATAAAGTGTTGTCTCCTCAAAACATGTCATAGCATTCAGTTCCAAGTAGAAATTGACTATTTGTTTTCCTAACTACAGCCATAGAGGAGCAAGTGGTACAATTGTCAGGAATACATCAAGACAGTATTGACAATTCCTTTTATTTACTCGGGAGGGTTGATTGACTGAGGAGTGCAGGCACCGTAGATGATTACATTAGCTTAGATTCTGGAAATAGCAGGATTTTAAGACGTGGTTAACAGAGGGATAGTTCATTTATTTTTAATAATTGGGAATTTTCTGAATTCCTAAGATCACCTTTTCCTTTTACAATTTTAAAAAATGTGGTTTCTGGGTTAAAGGATAATTTCCCATTATTTTTTCATTTTTGTTTTATCAGTTCACTTGCTAAGATCTTAGGACTTTTACTCAATTCAGCTACAAATCAGGTTTAAGCCAAAGAGGCAAATATTATCTTAAATAAAAATATCTAGCAAATGCCATGATATTTATGGCAGGATGTGTTTGCTTTTTCTGGCCATCCTAACAGCTTTTCTTGATTAAAAACTACCTACACATGCATTCTAGATGTGAAAAGAAACCACCTAGACATACATTTCTAGGAAGAAAAGAAAGAGCTAATACTTGCAATTACTACACTAAGACATAATGCTACGGATATTTGACACTAAAATATTTCTCTATAATATTCAATAATAAGATTGGTCAAGGCTAATCAATTCCTTTGATTATAACAAACATCTAAATAGCAGTCCAATTCCTAGGTAATAAAAATCAATACGCTGATCAATAGGCAAATATTTTGTCAAGATTTGAAGCACATCTGACAGGCTTTCACCTATAATTATCTCTTGATGAACTTAACATGTTTAATGACTGTAAAATTGTATTTCAGTAGAGACAATGCACATCTGGAATAACAGCACGCATTTCAGCTGCCTCCAGAGTACCACACCATTGACTTCAAATACAGTCCTCACAGTGTAAACGAAGCTTATTCTTTGACATGCTAATGCCTATCTTGGCTGGGTCTCATTTTAGACCTGCCAGTACAAGAGACAAACTTCAACGTGTCAGGAGGGTACTTTAAAGTTACTGTAACATTTGCTTATTTTGAGGAATACACAGTCTTACTCTTCGATGAACAGTTTGGACCTTCTCTATCTCACTTTCACCTTATCATCTTTAATTACCGCAAAACCCATGAGTACCAGCATGTGAGATCAAATGCCTGTTTGATGATCCAAATGCCTTAAGAGGCAAATGGAGGAGCAGCTGTTTTGTTTAAAATGAAGGAAAACAGAAGGTAGCATGGAAGAAAACTGTGTGAAAACTTAATCATCTCCAAATGCTAAATGGCCTTGTCATACTTATACGATGTGAAGGGTAATAACTGGAAACATTTTCTACTGAGGGTTCCTGCTCCACAAAGATCCCTCCCCTCTTAACTGTGGTGTTGGGGGCTCAGTTCCAGACAAGAAAATTATCCCTTGAGCTAGTATTTGGCACTCTCAGCCTGTGGAATGTTCTTTGAGTGCAGTTTCACAGTTTGAGCTTGAGTTCCCACCCATGGAGGACAAACTCTAAAACTTGAAAGAGTGAACTGTGAGAGTTTGAAAGTTTGAAGTTCTATGCCATTGAAGTGACAGTTGATACTCATAAAATTTGTCATGTTTTATACTCATGCTAATTATATTAAAAAACATAATGGTGTATTCATTAGCCTTTAAAAATGCTGGAAATATGAAATACAAAGTTGGATTTGGGGCTGGCTTATGTTTCTAAACACGAGAAAAGAAAATCTTCATATTTCTTTTGTTTATTCTTAGGTTATGTACAATATGTACAAGAAGAATTTTCCATAAGGACACAAGAAAAGAAAACCTTAATATTTCTTTCATTTATTCTTAGGATATGTACAAGAAGAAATTTTCTTAAAGAATATTTCACAGATAAATAAGTTTATGTATGTATGTATGTATGTATGTATTTTTTACACTGAGTCTTGCTCTGCTGCCCAGGCTGGAGTGCAGTGGCACGATCTCAGCTCATTGCAAACTCCACCTCCCAGGTTCAAGCGATTCTCTTGCCTCAGCCTCCCGAGTAGCTGGGATTACAGGCATGCGCCACCACGCCTGACTAATTTTTGTATTTTGGGTAGAGACAGGGTTTCACCATGTTGGCCAGGTTGGTCTCAAACTCCTGACCTCAGGTGATCCGCCTGCCTCAGCCTCCCAAAGTGCTGGGATTACAGGCATGAGCCACTGTGCCCTACCACAATAAGGTTTCTATTTGTATCATAGGCATGTTCTGAAGAAAATTATCAAAGTAAGGTAAAACTAATGGAAATAAAAGACTTAAAGTTATTCAGTTATTACATGGCTAGAACTCTGGATTTAAGATATTTATACTACACAATACTGATTGGCCTAATTATACCTTAATATTTTTTAGTTTATAGTGTTAGATAACACAGTAGTTTATGAGTTCATGCTACTGATATGTTAAATCAGTTTAGCAGCTAAGAGAAATTGAACTACAGTTGACAATTTCTCTTTGGACAGAAGCTTTACCTCAAATATACACTTAGATATTGATAAAGATTTTTCCCCTCTTTGGGCCCCAAAGAGTAAGCATTTCTAATATTAATTCATGCTATCTTACAAGCAGAATGCCAAGTAATGCACTGTTCCTAAAAAGACGCTATGGATTTTCATGTGCTTAAAGCAAGGGCTATTAGTTTTAGTGTTCTTGAGTAAAGTGATTAAACATAACTATCAGCATGCATTTTGTGAGAAAACACATAAGAAAGCACAGTAATCTTGATAAGGCACCAGTCACATCGGAAGAAATTGATGTTTTCCTCTGAGCTCAATACAAGGGCAATGCAAGAGCATCTACAGAGAATGCAGTCCATTAAAGAGCAATAACCTAATTCACATTCAGCTCAGTAATTGGGTCAGGATGCAATAACTTTTTATAAAATTATACAATTTTACCTCAAAAAGAAATAAAAAAGAAAGCCATTATATGCACACCCCTTCCATTTTATTTTACCGATGCTTAGGCTAAAATGAGTTAAAGACAAAAAAGGAAATGTGCATGACGTGGCAATAACAAACCTAAAAAAGAAATTTCATGTATATTCCCAATTGTATAGTTGAGATTAAAACAAAGTTCGAGAAAGAGAAAAAAATAATAGGCTTAAAAATCACATTTTAAATATGGTTCCTAGAGAAGGCAAGTCATTAATGCCCCAGACCCTGGAATTAAATTGTCGTAGTTCAACTGACTTTACCACTAACTCATTCTGTTACTTTCCAAAAACTAATTTAGCTTATTTATGCTGTTTTCTCACGTGCTAAATGTGAATGATAATGGAGCATTTCTTGAGATTGTCTTGAAGATTAAATGAGCTGATACATGTCAAGTACCTAACTCAGTGATTAGCATACATCAAGTGCTAAATGTTCTTTATATGTGTATGAATACACACACACATGCACACGAATAATGATCTATAGATGTGTATTTTTTTATGGGGTGAAGCATTGGAAAATATTTTGTAGATTTTGTAGAAAAGTGTGATTTCCTTCCTAAATGCTTCACTTTTAGCAAACTGTGGTACCTAGGCTGAATTTGTGTTACCATCTGTTTTCATAAATATAATTTTATTGGAACAAAGCCATGTACATGTATTCCTGTGTGGTTTGTGGCTACTTTTGTGCTGCAACAGACTTGAATAGTCACATAAGTGGCACACAAAACTGTAAATATTTATGTTTGGGTAATTTACAGAAAAGTTTGAAGACCCTAGAACAAGGGCATTTTCTTATACAACAATACTAACATCACATACCTAAGGAATTTAACATTGATATACTATTGACTAATACACAATCTATTTTCAAAATACCCCAATTTTCTGCAATATGTTCTTCTGGCCATTTTCTCCTGACCTTTCAAATACTTTCCTTTCTATTCATTAGTAGTGGGTGCTCTGATTCAAAAGTTTCACACCTGTTTCCAGTATTTCCTCACTTAGAAAGGTCTTCCATCTGATGTAGATTCATTTTGTCTGTGCTCCATCCCTTTGAGTGTCCTGCTAGCTTTTCATCTCTTTCACACAATCTCTATCTGACACATTCTGCTCTAGAGTAACGGCCAGGACTGCTTTACTTATACACAAATTGAAGTTTGTAGATTGCTGTGGTTTGGATGTTCATGTTCCTCCAAAATTCATATTGAAACTTAATCCCCATTGTGATTGTATTAAGAGGTAAGGCCTTTTGGAGAGGGATTAAGTCAAGAGAGCTCTGCCCTTGTGAGTGGGATTAATGTTCTTATGAAAAAAAAAAAAAAAAGGCTTCAGAGAACTGTCTGACCCTGTCATCTTTCTTCATGTGAAGACACAGACCTCATCCTTTTCTCTTTTACATTACATGAAGACACCTAGACTACACCATCTATGATGAACACGCCTCACCAGACACTAAATTTCCTGGTGCCTTGATCATGGACTTCCCAGCCTCCAGTACTATAAGAAATAAATTTCTATTTTTTTTAAATTACCCATTTTAAGTTATTTTTGTTATAGCAGCCCAGAATGGACCAAGACATAGTTTCTCTCATTTAGGCATGCTGATATGCAATAGTAAATATGAATTTGAATAGCTGGCATTGTCTTATGGAAAATTAAAAGGCTCTCACTTTTCCCTTGTTTCTTTTCCTTTTTCTTCTTCATATCTTTATCATCATAATCACCACCCTCATCCTTGTCATCTCTAAGCAATGCCTTTTTATTTTTCAGACGGAGTTTCACTCCTGTTGCCCAGGCTGGAGTGCAATGGTGCAATCTTGGCTCACTGTGATCTCTGCCTCCTGGGTTCAAGCTTTTTATGCATTCATCACTTAAGATAACAGCAAAGTAAAAGAAACTAGAATCTATGGGTGATTGTAGATTTTGAAAATAGACTTGTCCAAATAAATTTGCAATAAATTTATTTTGATCTTACCACTTATTTATCATGCATTTCCTTCATTTTTGTTTCCTTTTATTTTATTGTATTGTTATATATATTGAGAGAGAGATTGAGTCTTGCTCTGTCGCCAAGGCTGGAGTGCAATGACACGATCTCTGCTCACTGCAACCTCTCTCTCTCTCTCGGGTTAAAGCAATTCTTCCCCCTTAGCCTCCCAAGTAGCTGAGATTATAGGTGCATGCCACCACGCCAGACTCATTTTTGTATTTTTGTAGAGATGGGGTTTCACCTTGTTGGCCAGGCTCGTCTTGAACTCTTGACCTCAGGAAATCCGACAGCGTCGGCCTTCCAAAGTGCTGGGATTATAGGCATAAGCCGACATGCCGACTGCTTCCCTTTATTTTTGTTCCCTCTTATAACTCTGCCTAGTGGCTTTTATCCCTTAATTTTTTAATATTTATTTATTTATTTATTTATTTATTTTACTTATTTTCTACGGAGTCAGCAACTCCCACTTCAGCAATGTCACACATTACTCTTATTTTAAGCCATTAAAAAATCTCTTACTATAAATGGAAGTTTTGTGAGTGTGTACAATTGATCATGTGCGTTATTTGTTTCTCTTAACATGTCCCTTTTTTAACAGGAAGGATATAAAATGCTCTTACGAAAAAGAAGAGACCTCAGAGAGCTGCCTGGCCTTGTCATCTTTTTTCATGTGAAGACACAGACCTCATCCTTGTATCTTTTCCATCATATGAAGACTACTTTCCAGCTAGAAAGAAACTTAGAGACAATCTAGTATACTGTTCACAAAACTAGATTCAAATATCGTAGTAGTGGGAATAATAAATGGACAGATGACGCCTTTAGTGATGTGTGTTGTAAAACGGTTGAGGTTGGTAGCCACCTGTCTCATCTAAGGACCTCAATTTACAAATTTATTTTAAAACATAAAGATTTAAGTAACATTGTTAGAGTCCTACTAAAATTTATTATTGTCTTTATTTTTTGGTGTTAGAATTTACTTTATAGAAGAATTAATAAAAAAACACAAAATTACTCTCATTGGAAAGTCTGCACGCTAACAAAGGTAGACATATGTATTTTCTCCCAAATTTGCTAGCTTATTGAAAACATCAATGAAACTAACCCCAAAACTACCTTTGTAGAACTTGCAAGCTCAGTTGAATACAAAAATTGCCTTCTAGACCACATTTGGAACTTACGCTTATGAGTACTGACGTAAAATTTAAAAGTGTGAGGATTCAGTTAGTGGCTCCTTAAAAGCAAATATGATTTCAGCTCTAATAATAGTCCAACCCATTTTAATATAAAATTTAGTAATAAATTCTAATGTTCTCATTCAAGTTCCAGAAAGCCTTGATTAAAGAAAATTACTGGCCGGGTGCGGTGGCTCACGCCTGTAATCCCAGCATTTTGGGAGACCGAGGTGGGTGGATCATGAAGTCATGAGTTCAAGACCAGCCTGGCCAAGGTGGTGAAACCCCGTCTCTACAGAAAACACACACAAAAAATTAGTCAGGTGTGGTGGCACGTGCCTGTAATCCCAGTTACTTGGGAGGCTGAGGCAGAGAATTGCTTAAACCCGGGAGGCAGAGGTTGCAATGAGCCGAGATCATGCCACTGCACTCCAGCCTGGTCGACAGAGTGAAACTCCATTTCAAAAAAAAAAAAAAGAAAAGAAAAGAAAATTACCTACAGAAGAATGGTTCCTTAATGTAGTCTCATCTCAAGTTTCCCCTGTGTTACACAAAAAATCTGGGGGTACAAGTGTAGCCAGAATATCAAAGCAAAATATCTCAATGAATCCACAGATGGGAACTTAACTTCTCTATCCATTATTGATTTATCTGAGCATTCTGAATTCACAAGTGAATGTGTCACAATTGGTCTGCAAACATGTCCTCTTTATTGGTGACCACATCAGACCATTTTTCTTATTTTCTTTACAGGTTAATTTGGTGATTATCTCCTGTTGATTTGCACTTAAAATTTGACTTCTATGTTGCTGATGCTAGGCAAATATATTGTTATGTGCTAACTATAAATTTTTGTCTATCAGCACCTTCTAATGTCAACATTTAAATCTCATGTTTGCTTTAAAATAAGGATTATTGTTATTATTATTCTCATCAGTTTTCTGATACCAGAACCGTAGTCTTTTCAACGGAAACAGTCATACAAGAGCTCTTACAATTTTATCTTGCTTTTCTATTACAGCCTGTATGCCTTTGGCCTCAGATACAACTTCATGAATATGATTTTATACTTTAGAAATATGAAAACAAAATAATAAGAAAATATTCTGCTTCCTCAAAAGTTTTCGTTATTAAGAAAGTTAGACATAAAATAATTAAAATAAAAATAATGAGATTTGTAATAGAGAGAACACAGAATAATATCATAATATATAAATAGGAAAGCTAAACCCTTTCAGAGGTCATTAATGCCTCCTTGGGAATTGGCATCTAAGAGTTACAGATGTGGAAAATGATGAAATTTAGGCAAGTTAAAAGAATAAAGCAAGAAAATGGTGTTTCAGAAAAAGGAAGTTATGTTCAAAAGCTCAGAGAAGAAACTAGAAGATATTCAGGATTACTTAAGGCTCTCCTCTTAGAACATTGTAGAGAAATTCAGAAGTTGTGGTAGGGTCAAATTTTGAAAAAATCTAATAAACAACATTAAATAATTTATTTTTCCCCCCAAAGAATGAAACTGTCCAATCGTTTTTTGTTTTCTCAATAACCTGATATGATTTATGTCTAAAAATAAATTAAATTTGGCTCTAGGATAAAGAATTAAGTGTAGAGGAGGACATGAGGAAGCAAGAACACCAATCACCAATAAGTTATTACTCTATGTGAGAGAAGAGCATGGCCTACCAACAGAAGTATTGGGATAGTCATGGAACTGGACTCCAGAGATATAAAAGACATTGAATGAGTAAAGTTGGACTTAGCATTAAATATCTGAAAACAAGAAGATACAGGATAATGTGTATCATTTTTAGTTTTTGGTTGGAACACTAGGTTAAATTTTGTTTCCATTTGAACATGAGGATCCTGGAAGGAGAAGTCACAGGTTTAGGACTGGGCTGGAGATGGAGTGTGAGTGACACTGATGTCACACAAGTAGGATACTTAGAATGAGAAACAAACCACCTATGCTAGAAGTATAATATGATTTATGAAAACAAAGAAAAACCCTCACAAGAGGAAAAAGACCCAGAGGGATGGAAGGAAGATGAAACATTACTTGGTCATGAAAACCATTTTCAGATAATGAGGAAAAAAGGTAGAATGTGATGCTTAACATGGGTGAAATAATTTGAAATGGCAGAGAGGAGAGAACTAAGCAACAAGTGTAAAATAGTTTCCAAGCAGAGTTGGTACAGTTGAGATAATGAAGATTCTAAGTTCAATGCAGACTTGATCTATATGTACTTCTTTAAAAGCGTCTGTATAAATTAGAATGCCTAGTGAACTTATATAAGAAATGCAGTTGAAAAGCAGGCATGTAATAAATGAAAAGGCTTAAAGTATGACAGACCTGGGTTCAAATTCAAGAGCTGTTGCTTAGTAGATTGTCTTCTTGGACAAGTTATATAACTTCATGATTATCATGTTACATTAGATCCCCTAAGTATTACATTACATCCTGTTTTTCAAGTGATGAACACTCAGTAAGTGTTTGCTGTTTTTATATGTTCTGAATATAAGCCTGGGCTACATGTTATTTTAACTGCATATGGTTTTTCATTTCAAGAGCACCATTCAGCAATGCAAATAATGTTTTTGTTTTGTTTTTCTTTCTTTTTCTTTTCTTTTCTTTTTTTTTTTTTTTTTTTGAGACGGCGTCTTGATCTGTCACCCAGGCTGGAAGGCAACGTAGCAATCTTGGCTCACTGCAACCTCAGCCTCCTGGGTTCAAGCAATTCTCCTGCCTCAGCCTCCTGAGTAGTTGGGTTTACATGTGTGCACCACCATGCCCAGCTAATTTTTATATTTTTAGTAGAGATGTGGTTTCACCATGTTGGCCAGGCTGATCTCCAACTCCTGACCTCAAGTGATCTGCCCACCTGGGCCTTTCAAAGTGCTGGGGTTACAAGTGTGAGTCACTGTGCCCCACCTAAAATAAATTTTAAAAGAATTGCAATACTTAGATCTGCCTTATAAATTATTGTATATCATCTACTACAAACTTTTCAAAGTTTTTGTTTGTTTGTTTGTTGTTGTTTTTTTTTTTTTTGATGTGGAGTCTCGCTGTCTCACTCTCGCCCAAACTGGAGGGCAGCGGCCTGATCTTAGCTCACTGCAACCTCCACCTCCCGTCAAACGTTTCTCCTGCCTCAGCCTCCCGAGTAGCTGGGACTACAGGCACGCACCACCACAGCTGGCTAATTTATTGTATTTTTAGTAGAGACAGGGTGACACCATGTTAACCAGATGGTCCCAATCTATTGACCTTGTGATCCGACCCCCTCAAACTCCCAAAGTGCTGGGATTACAGGCTTGAGTTTCCACGCCTGGCCTCAAAGGTATTTTTATGCTTCATTTTCTCCTCAATATTCTTTTACCCTCAAACTGCTATGAACATCTCATAATGTATATTAAACCACCTAAATCATTTCTGACAGCCCTGATTACCACTGTGGTTTCTCCATGACCTCTATGCATTACTTGCCTCATTTATAAGAATAACAGTTTATTTCTTTCTCAATCTATGGTTCTGTACATGTTTCTTTTCACTTTAGGGGTCATGTTTAGGAACTCAGAATTGTTTCAGTCTGGAGCACATTGATCTTTTGGCAAAATTAAAGGTTAAGAGTGCTGGAGTAAACAATTAAGTATGATTAACATCCTCTGTAATGTTTTTGTGTGGATATTTTCAGCTCTATTTAAGAATCAATTGCTATCTTCCAGAAGGAAGAAAACAATAGAAAAAAAAAAGAAAAAAAAAGACCAGAGAATTACATTTCTGCTTCTCTGTATTTGAAACATCTTAATATTAGTTTGCAGTAAGATTTATGTAGTTATATTCAGCCTTCAAACTTCATTTTTCCCCAAATAATAATGATATGTTTACAATTTATGAAAAACATTAATCATTAAAGTAAAATAAATTTATTTTATAAATTAATTTAAGCATATATCTTCTAAGAGTCATTGAACTTATGAGTCATGAAATCTATTTAAAATTTATTATTTTTTAAATTTATTTTAGATTCAGGGGTACATATGTAGGTTTGTTATATAGATAAACTTTTGTCATGGCGGTTTGCTGTCCAGATTATTTCATGAAATCTTTATATCATAAATTTGTAACAACAACAACAGCAGCAACAGCAAAAAAAAAAAAAAAAAAAAAAAAAAAAGTAGAAAAAAAAAGAAGTATCTTCCTTTTAAGAGAAAAAATTAAAAGGTGGCATGAATTGAAAGTCAAAATTACAAAAAATAATAATAATAATAATTGAATGTCATTGGAGTCACTCTGAGTTCTCTCTTTTTTTTTTTCACAATGCTTTGGAGAATCACAAAAGGACCAGGAGAAAATGGACTCAGATTTAAAATAGAATGAAAGAAAAAAGCATAAAAATCTGTAAATGTTTTGTAGTTGTCTATAATGCATGTAGATTTTGCCAAATTGATTTTAGGAAAAAAAATTGAAAGAATGCTGTTTTATATTGCATAACAATAGATGTTAATGTTAATGAAAAAATAAGCACACTCCACATACAAATTGTACTTGCATGGTACATGGCAAATTTTTAAGAGACTTTGTATTTTATGCAATAGTTATATAAATTCATGACTTAGAATTTTGCCACAGTAACTGTGTTCCATTATTGACACCTGTAGGGAATATACAGGTGGGAATATTGGAACATACCTGTATGGGAATATTGAAACGCAGTTACTTTGGCAAAATATAAAATCTAGCAGTGTGGCAAATCTGAAAGGAAATTTACCTAAGGTAAGAGCTACTTGGCAAAAAGGAATTTTTCCTTTTCTAAGTTCAGCTTTGTTTTGATCATGTATTACAATGCAGTGTATAGTTTATCACAACTGAACACTAAACATAGATTTTAAAAATCAAAGTTTCCTATCTGTAGAGTTACCTTTAAAATCTTCAAATACATTTTTCATACATGAAAAATATTTTGACAGGCTTTGTTCTCAATTTCACTGATATTAAGGAGACATTAAAATAATTTTCGAGGTGATGACCTGGATACTGTATCTTATAGAACCCAAGACTGAATGAGAACTGACTTTAAACCACAGATGTTATCTTAAAAAATAAAACATTATTTTCTCGGTACTTTTTGACAAATATTCTATACAAATCCATTTTTTTTCTTTGTTTTTTTATTTCCAGTTATTCAGGCTTCCTTTTCACAACTACACAATGGGAAACTGTCCCATTGATTGGCAAAGAATGCACACTGATGAATAACATGATGCCATACATTATGCAAAAGCCAAGCTGCCTGAAATATCCCTGTAATGTGTTATTGTTCTCTTTGACAAAGAAGTAAAACTAATGGTGAATGCTGCTTGATTTTCACAATATTTAGCAAGGTCATATTTTTTTTTTGTTTCTGATTTTAGATTTTATTCATCAATATATGTTATATTTTTAAATTTTATCCTATTATCTAAAATAACCAAATACATAGTCTTAATTTATATTTGATTGTATTTTCCTACCTCTGTATCATATGGTGGTCAATAACATGAAATCTTTTAGACTTTGTAGTCCTCTAAGAACTGTTGTTTTGCTGTCTGTGCTTTATGTGTGATACAATTCTTTGAAAAACATGTGTATTTAATTCTAACTTTCCATGCATGTGCTTATAATAATTATATAACGTTAGAGAATTAATGCTAATGCTGAATAATTTTAATTTTCTCAATTTCTCAAATATCTCATGAAAATAAATTTTATGAAATGACCCCTACCATCTCCCAATAATTTTGGAACAATCTGGTTTAAATAAAAGTGTATGTTTTATTTGTTGAAGGACTTTCAAATGTATAGAATATGCATATTTGTTTATATTCTTCACAGAATATTTCTTGGAACCAATGGGATCATTGTATAAAACACACTCACAGAAGTGTTGCTTTATACTCCTTTTGCCAAATAAAATGCTTGTACTTCTTGATTCATTTTATAAATTAATATTACTATTGCAACTCAGAATTCAATAGAATTTATTCAGTACCTAGTGATGGTAAATGGAAAGAAATATACTATTAAATGAATACTAGTCTAAATGTATTCCCATTTAATTTTATCTCTAAATCATAATTTGCATATTTCTTAGGTGATTTAATCCATACACTCACATTATATAATTAAGCCTATTCTATTTTTTCTCTAGTTGAAATCTTACTTCAGACCTAGGAGTGCAAAAGAAGTCCTCAATATTATTAACAATATTTGAACATCATATTGTTTAAAGAGTGCATTCTTTTAAATGCCAAGATCTAATATAGAATGATATAGTTTAAAATTTAGGGTTTAAGATGAAAGTCACAATCCAAAAAATAAATGGAAGCCAAAGGTCAAAGTTAAGAAAAAAAAAATTATAAAAGTTTTCATAACCTTAAATCCTTATTTTCTTTGGCCTAGAAGGAATGTAAAGATAATTTGATTGAAATACCATTAACAACAGAAGTGTTGAGGTAAATTTTCTGTTTTTCAAGACTTAAAGAAAATGTTAAACATTTACATTGATTTAATTACATTGTATAATATATTATATTCATTATATTTCATTATATTAAAAATAAAAAAAAAATAGAGCTTATGGGCTATTTTAGAACCAAACTCTTTAGATATCCAGAGACAAACTGCACTTTTATTTGGGCTTTTCTGGTGGAAGTTTTTTTTTGTTTTGTTTTGTTTTTTTAAACATACACAAAACATAGAAATAACTTTTTTATTTGAATAAATTCAAAATAATACAGATATTTAGAATTAACCTATAGATCTTTCTCATTTTGATACTTTTATGATTGATTAATCTGATTACTTTGGAATTTGTGGTATTTTTTTTCATTTTGCTACTTTTATGATCAATTAATCTGATTACTTTGAATGGAATTTGAGGTCATTTTATTTTTCCCATATGATCATAAACTACTTTAATGTAAAAGTAGCTCTGCCTTTACTTTTGTGGATTTAATATACATAACAAAAGTAATTAATTATAATTATATAAAATAGTTGTCAGATTTACTTCCGGTGCGTGATGTGAGGAAGAGTTGCTCCTGGTGAAGCAAAAGCTTTCTAGTAGATTTTTTCTAAGCATTGCATGCTAAAATTTTAATCTGCACACACAACAAAACAGAAAGGTGTAATTCATTTGTTTTCAGTAGAATGGATTATTTCTTGTATTAGATATATAATGTGTTTACATGATAAAGTAGATTTGTTTCAAATCATTTGGGAACTTGACCAACATTTTCCTTTTATTTGACGTGAATGACTTATTGAACAAATCTGGCTAAGGTTGAAACTTCGTAGTTTGTCTTGGAAAATTCTGCTAACTCTTACAATAATTCACTTTGTTTACCTGTAAAACAGAGATAAATATCTAGTTATTGGTGTAAAAGTCTCAGAACCAAACTAAAACTGATGCACTAAAGAATGGGATTCCCTTTAAGAAGGCCAAAGCGAAGGAGACTGATGTTTCTTGAGCACTGCCAGGACCATATCATATAGCAATGGAGCTAGACACTTTGAATATACAATCACACACTGAATAGCGGTGTTTCAATCAGTGATGAACTGTATCTATGACTGTGGTTCTATAAAGGTTATAATATAGTAATTTTACTGTGATTTCTCTATAATTAGATATGTTTAGATACAGAAATACTTATCATGTTACAATTGCTTACAATATTCAGGATAGTAACATGCTGTGGGTTTGTAATCTAGGAGTGAAATGCTATACTTAATAGCCGAGGTGTTTAGTCGGTTTTACCATCTAGGTGTAGGTAAGTACACTCTATGAGGTGCACTCAATGACGAAATTGCCTAACAATTCACCTCTCATAATGTTAAGCAACACGTGACTGTATATTGTGGCATGAACCAACACATTAGATTCAGTTAGTTTCCAAACCCCACTTTTTGAATATAAAAAAGCTGAATGTTGGAGAAATCAGATAATTTTTGGAGACTCATCCTAGTTATTAATGATAATAATTCAAATATAGGACTTCTTGACTCCAATCTTCTGTTCATTCTAACACAACAAATTACTTAGCTTATTTCTATGTTAGAGATATTCCCTGTTACTACAGAGGACTTCTGAAGTCCCTAAGGCTTATTCTGGCAGTGCCATCATTTTCAACTGCTTGCCTTGAGTGTATTTAAATCTCAAATTTTTATGAGCTTCATAAGATTTCTGGCTTTTATTTTATACCATATTCTTAGCAGAAAACAGGCCCATCTCTTGCATAATGTAAAATTACAGAAATTATCTGACTTGATAAGCTATACAAGGACAAAAAACAAAATTATACATGGCAGTATGTTCAGTCAGAGAATCCACTTCATCTGTGTACAAGTCATTAGTCTGGCTGTTCTTCAGAGAACAGTGATGTTTTACATACTCTTAAAAAAATTTGCATGCCAAGCACATCTAGAGAAAATACTGGGTGCCTTTCAAGCATCAATTTCAAAACTTGAAATTTAATAGATTTCTCAAAAGGAAAATGTCATTTTTCCATAACTTAAAAAAAAAAATTAAGTCTACATCTCTAAATAGGTCATGAAGACTTTGCTAACTGCTTGACAAGTCCTGTAATTACTTGTTCACAAACAAATCAAAATAAAGATTATAAGTGAGTCTCTGACTTAAATACTTTGATTGAAATTTATTTCTCACAGATCTGTAGGCTAGGAAGTTCCGTATCAAGGTGCTGGGATTTGGGGAGGGTTTCATGTCATCTGATGGTGGAAGGAGTATCAGGGGAACCCGCCCCCAATATTTCAACATATGTTCTTTCTATATTCCATTAAGTGTCAGCTGGCTGAGAAATAAAGAGAAAGAGTACAAAGAGAGGAGTTTTACAGCTGGGCCGCCAGGGGTGACATCACATATTGGTAGGATTGTGATGCCCACCTGAGCCTCAAACCAGCAAGTTTTTAATTAAAGGTTTAAAAAAGGGAGGGGGTGTAAGAACAGGGAGTAGATCACATGCTTCAAAGGGCAAAAAGGAGAACTACTGATAAGGGTCCAAAATGATCACAAGGCAATGGGCAAAAGCAGAGCCACTGATAAGGGTCTATGTTCAGCAGTGCATGTATTGTCTTGATAAACATCTTAAACAACAGGAAACAAGGTTTGAGAGCAGAGAACTAGTCTGACCACAAATTTATCAGGGCTGGGTTTTTCCCCACCCTAGTAAGTCGGAGGGTACTGCAGGAGACCAGGGCATATCTCAGTCCTTATCTCAATCTCAGCCACATAGGACAGACATTCCTAGAGCGACTTTTTATAGACTTCCCCCCAGGAATGCATTCCTTCCTTAGGGTATTAATGTTAATACTCCTTGCTAGGAAAATAATTTAGCAATAGCTTCCCTACTTACACATCCATTTATAAGCTCTCTGCAAGAAGAAAAATATAGCTTTTTTTTGCCCAACCCAGCAGGCAGTCAGACCTTATGGTTGTCTTCCCTTGTTCCCTAAAAATTGCTGTTATTCTGTTCTTTTTCAAGGTGCACTGATTTCATATTGTTCAAACACACATGTTTTACAATCAATTTGTACAGTTAACACAATTATCACAGTGGTCCTGAGGTGACATACATCCTCCACTTACAAAGATAACAGGATTAAGAGATTAAAGTATGACAGGCATAAGAAATTATAAAAGTATTATTTAGGAACTGATAAATGTCCATATTAAAATGAAATCTTCAAAGTTTATGTTCCTCTGCCATGGCTCCAGCCGGTACCTCCATTTGGGGTCCCTGACTTCCCTTAACAAAGGAGAAAAGGAAAGAGCAAGACCTTAAAAAGAGGACCAAATGTGCTTTTATAAAACATCTACTTTCTTGATAACTAACCCAGTTGTTCACTAACAATAGTAATCCATTTATGATGTCAGAGCCCTTGTCACCTGATTGCTTCCTATTAGGCCTCACCTCCCATTGCTATTATATTGGAGATTAACTTTGTAACACATAGCCTTTGGGACACATCCAAACCATAGTATTTACTAACATTTACAGTTTATACAGGTGACTAAATTCCTTTGAGAACAGAATTTATAGAAGTAGTATCAACATCTTCATTTGCATAACATTACTTAACAATTCTTAAAGAACCTATCATTACTTTATTATTTGTTTTAAAACTGTTGGTTTATCATAAGCAAATTTCTATGAGATACATGATATACTTATATATTACTTTATAAAGTAAAATTACATGTAAGAATGAATTAAATTACTGAGAATGATAGGATTTTTTAAGCAAACCATCCATCATGTTTATGTTAAAAATCCTGAGTACCCTTCAGAATTACTAAGAGTTCTTTTTTTTTTTTTTTTTTTTTTTTTTTTTTTTTTTTTTTGAGACAGAGTCTTACTTTGTTGCCCAAGCTGGAGTGCAGTGGTGAGATCTCGGCTCACTGCAAGCTCTGCTTCCTGGGTTCATGCCATTCTCCTGCCTCAGCCTCCGAGTAGCTGGGACTACAGGCATGCACCACCACGCCCGGCTAATTTTTTGTATTTTTAGTAGAGACGGGGTTTCACCATGTTAGCCAGGATGGTCTCCATCTCCTGACCTCGTGATCCGCCCGCCTCAGCCTCCCAAAGTGCTGGGATTACAGGCATGAGCCACCGCGCCCAGCAGAATTACTAAGAGTTCTTAAAACACCTGATACCTTGGCACAAACCAGTTTTGTTTTCTTGATTTTATGTATATTTCATGGTCCGTGTGCATGTCTGTGTGTATATAATATTATATACATAAATATATATATATGCACTTAATTTTAAGATGCCATAAAAAGTCTACTTATATCTGGGATTGAGAATCACTGACGTATTTGAACTCATTCACTTTAAAGACAAGAGAATTAATGTAATGACAGTACTTTGTTATGGTTCTACAATCCTGTCTCACTTAGAGAGTTAAGACCAGAAACCAGGTTTCCTGTTCTTAATTCAGTGTTCTTTCCACTATTCTACTGGTAGCCACCGTCTTCATGGCAAATTACATATGTAGTGTTTAATCTCTTCCAGGCAACTTTCCAAGTGTTTTAGATGTATTAATTCATTTAATCTTCACAGTAACCATATAAAGTAGGTATATATGATATTATTATTTTCCATTTTACAGATGAGAATTATGAGGCCCAGACAGAGTAGCTAAACCTTCCAAAGTTGCGTGCCTAGCTCATAGCAGAGCTCTGTAATTTAAATCTGGACCATCTGGCTTCAGAGTATTTCCTCTTAATCTCTATATACCAGTGTCCCAATAATTTTTTATAGCATTCTCCAATCTAAATTCTATTTTCATTTCATACAAAATATCACATAGTATGAGGTAGTTTTTGGAGGTGGTATAGATAATTTTATCATCATTATTTGGTAAATTCCATGTCACACTTTTGACTAAAATTTTTCTTCAGAAGCAGCTTGCTGTTAATTCACTCTCATATAGGCTTTAATACTCAAAATAATTATTTAAAATATGTTAGTATTCAAATTCACTAATTTAAAATGTTAGTATTTATATATTTACAATTTAATTTTTAGCTCATTTTAAATTAATTTAATTTTACATTCAGATAGAATATAATTTTTGGGTGACTGCATTGTATCTGATGTTGCTCTTCTCAATCTTTATACATTTGCTGATCATTAAAATTGTGAGCTAAGACAATTGGCCAAATTAAAAATTACTCCTAAGATCGAGATTTTGTAATTATATGATCAAAAATTATTTCTTATTTTTACTAAATTATCAATAAGATTGATTCAATAAAAAAAAATCACTTAAACTATAGGGGCATAATTCATTTTCCACAAAATAAATGAAGAAATGTCATATAAAGAGCCCAGAGTCACTCTATAAAAATGATTATATAAAATATACTCGCTAAAGGATTTATGAAGTGTTGTCCATTCTGAATATTTTCAAATCTTAAACACAACAAATGAGGAAGTGGATATTAAATAGTCTCAGTAACTTGATGAGAAATTTTATAATATATATTTGTTTGCCATGATAAAAGGGGCTGAATCAAAATTATCTTTAATAATATAGTTTATGTGTGTGTTCTATTCACTTGGAGATATAAAGTTATAGAAAGAACAGTGGTTTGACATGTAAGCAGAAATAGGGAAAACAAATATTTAATAATGAAGAATTTTAAAATATGGTTAAAATTTTAGTTTATAAACTGGAGACATAATTACTAGAGATATCTTTTAACTTAAATAAAGCTATTAAAAAACAGTGACTATTCTTTCATTCTTCCTTGCTTATTATACAAGTATACAAATATGTATATACAATGGAAATATTGTTCTATTTTTGAATAAAATTTATTCAGTACAAAAGAGTAATATCTATTTCTGAATACGTTTTTATATGTACAGAGACAGAGATGTTAATAGCATAATTTTAATATTTCAGTTCTATTTGTTAGTGATGTTAATTGTGAGGTTTTAAAGATATTAATGATTCTCGTTGGTACTTAACCTACTGTCCCCTTTTCCCTGGTCATATTAATTATCCCCTGGGAAAATAAAGCAAAGAAAATGCTGACTAAATGCCAGTTCTAATTGTTGGAGTATACTTCTACCATATAATTTTTCTAATTTATCATGAAGATGCAAATTAATTTCACAATTGATTTTATTTTTGATTAAAACCTTTATGCACATTATTATGCAAATTAAGGTCTTTGGGTTAAAGGCAATTTGCCAATATACTGTACCACTGAAACAGGCAAAAGAAGCACACTGAAGCCATAATACCTCTATGCAAGTATTATGGATATGGTTGTTGGAAATTATCTGGTAGATTTGTCTTATGCATAGAGTCAAGCAAGAATAATGGAAAAGTAGAGAGCAAGGTAATTACTCAAGTCATGTTAGTTGAGTAACAACAATTTTAGTTAAAGAAAACTTCGTTTATCTTTTCTAAATTTGACTTAGTTGATTGATAATTTGATTTATTAAGGATATTAGATAAATGATTCATCCACATAAATTTGAATTTATATGTATTTGTATATGAAAAATACATGTCATATATAAATATACATTATAAATATACATCATACGATATATTCATATCTGTATCTTATATTTCTGTAAGATTACGCTGTAATCTTACATGTCACAGCATCAGAAAGTACAACAGCTCTGCGGAGGGAAGACTCCCGGATGTGGAAGCAGAATGCTCGATTAAGTAGCTCCCGGCAGCCTCTAGGCCATTTCTGAGCCATTTAAAAAATGCACAGCACTTAGGAGATAGCTACTTCATTGCCCAAGGTACTGAATAGGTCTCTGTTAATATTTTTGCCATCTTCATGCCCTCCTACTGAGTTGCCTCGTTGATTCAACCTATAAACCCAGTTGTTATTCATAAAATAAAATATTAGGAGAGATTACCTGAGAAATTTGATTAATCACAGAGACACTGGAAATGATTAACTTTATTATATCCTTAAAAATAATTTTAAACATGGGGTAAAATTATTGTAATATTCTCACTTGTAACTCAGATGAAACTCACATTTACTGAATGCCTACGGCAATTTTATTTCATTTTTACTGGAACCCTATGAATCAGTGCTATAACTACCTAGACAGAGAAAGCCAGTTCCAGAGAAGTCTGGTAATACATAAAAAGTTATTCAAGTTAGAAAGCTGGATTTTTTTCCTCCAGGTCTTTGACCACGAGTCCAAAGCCTCTCCACAATGTTGTGCATTGTGGTGGAGAGCAGAGTATACTAACTATGGAGATAGACAGTTCTGGCTCACAAGTAGTTTAAAATCCTTTAGCTATGAGACCATGAGTGATCAGCGTAATCTCTCTATGATTCTGTGTCCTCGTTATAAAACGGGGAAAATGAAACCTGTCTTGAACAGTTGTTGTAAGGACTATATAATTATTTGACTTAAAAATCAGTTTATTATTTTAATTTTGGCAGCTGGAAACAATTTGAAATTGTTAACAGAAAAGTTTACAACATTTCTCTAAATCTTCTTGTTTAAATTAGATAATTTGGTCAGATAAGAATAAGATTGTGATTAAGGAAAATGGAAACAGAGTTATGCCAATCAACAAAAAGAATTTATATGATCGTGCTTTATAAACTTAGAGCAATAAAACTTTTGGTCTTGACACACAATGACACATCTTTTTTCTTTTCAAGCTTCACTAAATTGCATTGTTCTGGTGTGCCAATAAAAAGAAGGAAACTTGGAATTACAAATTATGTTTTATCCAAATTTCTTTCACTTG
Organism: Macaca mulatta; assembly: GCF_049350105.2. Classification (NCBI taxonomy): domain Eukaryota; kingdom Metazoa; phylum Chordata; class Mammalia; order Primates; family Cercopithecidae; genus Macaca; species Macaca mulatta. Next base: position 68,840,550 of record NC_133410.1, read on the forward strand.
TGTATTTGTTAATTTTAGTTGGTGTTCTCTGTCATCTTTTCTGAATTGTTAGAAGATCCTATGTCAAGTCAGTTTTTAAATATTTTTAACACTCATAGGATCATGGGAGTGTTCTAAAATCTACAACAAAATTAATTTGAATTAGCTCACCTTTAATAGTAATTATGCAAGAAATACTTAGTTTCACAAATTTAATTAAATTAGTAAGGTTTTCCAATTTTGAAATATCTGAGACTCAGTGGTCTTTAATTTTATTCTACATTATGGTACTGTTTTAAAAAACATCTTATATGCATATATAATTCCCCATTTATATCAAACTTAGGCTATGAGCAGGCTCTTAAAAACTGTTTATGTTCAAAAAATATGATCAACGCATAACTCAAAATTAAAATCATATTTCTCTTCCTCAACAGTTTGTCTAAACTTTAATTAGCAATCTCAAAACAAATATTTAGCAGAATTCAAAATATGCCATATAAACCTTCAATATATCCTTCTTTGTCTTTATACATATATAATTATATACATAACATATGCATATATACATATATAATTATATATATAATATATCTATATGCATCTTTTATTAGTCCCTTTCCACTAGAAAATCCTGATTAATACAGATTCTAGTACCAAGAGTGGTTCTTTTTGAGGTTTCTGGAGTTGGCTGTCTAATATGATTAGACCCAAAAATGCCAAGGACTCTACTTTTAATAGTATGGAGAAAATTGATAGTCTTTGGCATGCACTGTTTAGGGAGTTATGCAAAATAAATGCCTTTGACACTCCCAATTTACTGCTCATGGCAAGCAACAGGTTTAGAGACCCTATACATAATAACTTTGACCATATGTGGAGAACCAAGGAACGTAATGAAGCTGGTTGATTGCTCCTAAGTTCAGTGGACAAAGTAATGAAAGAAAACGATGAACTCAGGGATTCTGTCTTCTGGTGTCAGAAGCAGATACTGAGCCTCAAATCTGCTAAGACTGTCCTGAGTAAGAGTTTTATCTCCTGTTTAGAAAAAGCTGATATTGGGAAAAAATAGACACAAGCTCTTATTATGTGAGTGGTAGACCTCCAATGAAAGCTGCATGCACAGTATTGCCAGGTGTGTACTGTTAAAATGAAGATGTTGATTGGAAAAGAATGGGACCCTCCAACTTGGAATAGGGACATGTGGGAGGACCTGATTAAGCTGAGTATACTACGTTTGTAAACTCTGATGAACCTTTTTTTTTTTTTTTTTTTTTTTTTTTTGCCAGAAGAAACAGATTCCCCATCCCCAGTGGTGACAACATCTCCTCCCCGACCCATGCTACCATCAGCCTTTCCACCTTTGTCTGAGGAGATAAACCCTGTGCTGCTTGAAGCAACAGTGATGGCCTCCCCCGAGGCAGTTAGCCAAGATAGTGTTGATTCTCCTCAGGAGCTACCCCTAACACCCCTCTTTGCTTCTAGGCCTGTAACTAGACTAAAGTCCCAGCAGGCCCCTAGAGATGAGGTGGAGAGTGTGACCCACGAGTAGGTGTACTACACTTGAAAAGAACAGCTTGAGTTTTCTAATACATATGAGCAGAAATCTGGAGAACAGTCATAGGAATGAATATTAAAGGTGTGGGATAATGGTGGAAGGAACATACAGTTGGATCAGGCTAAATTTATTGATTTGGGCCCACTAAGTAGGGACCCTATATTTAATGTTGCAACTTGGGGAGGTAAAAAATTTTATAATATTTTATTTGCTTGGTTAGCCGAACTGTGGATTAAAAGATGGCCCACTGCAAATGACCTAGAAATGCTTGATCTCCCTTGGTTTAATGTAGACGAAGAAATCCAAAGACTTAGGGATATTGGGATAATGGAGTAGGTAAGTTACTATAGACATACTCATCCTAGCTGGGAGGGTCCAGAAGATATACCCTTAACCAATGTTTTGTAAAATAGGTTTGTGAGAGCAGCACCTGCATTTTTGAAGAACCCTGTAGTTGCTCTTCTCTGTATGTCAGATCTAACAGTGGGAACTGCAGTCACTCAACTACAAAATTTAAATACAATGGGAAAAATTGGATCCTGAGGTAGCAAGGGTCAAGTGTCAGCACTCAACCACCAAAAGCAAGGTGGGCATAGCTACTATAATGGCAGCAGACAGAAGCAAAGCAGCAATCAGAATAATCCAACTCATGTAGCACTCTGGAATTGGCTAAATAAATCATGGTGTTCCTAGAAGTGAAACTGATAGGAAGCCTACTGCATTCCTACTTAATTTATATGAAAGCAGATAACTTCTAGGTCAAATGAACAAAAGATTAATTTGAATTATAAAAAGAGAAATTCATGGTCCCTCAATCTATTTCCAGACTTGAGCCACTTTGTGGACCCAGGCCCCTTGAACAAAGGTCAGACAGTGCCCACTTGAGGAAAGACCCCACTACACTACCAAAAATGAATGCAGTTAATCTTTCTCCCATCTTTTCCCAAAGAGACTTCCAACCTTTTACCAAGGTAACTGTGCATTGAGGAAAGGAAAATGATCAGACATTTTGGGGTTGACTGGACACTGGCTCTGAGCTGACATTAATTCCAGGGGACCCAAAATGTCATTGTGGTCCTCCTATTAAAGTAGAGATGTATGCAGGTAAGGTAATTAATGCAGTATTAGCTCAGGTCTATCTCTACAGTGGGTCCAGTGCATTCCTGGACTCACTCTGTGGTAATTTCCTCAGTGCCAGAATGCATAATTGGTATAGTCATATTTAGCAGCTGGCAGAACCCCCACATTGGCTCTCTGATTGGTAGTGTGAGGGCTATTATGGTGGGAAAGGCCAAACAGAAGCCATTAGAGCAGCCTCTACCTAGATAAATAGTAAATCACAAACAATATTACAGCCCTAGAGGGACTGTGGAGGTTAGTACCACCATCAAGGATTTGAAAGATGCAAGAGTGGTGATTCCCACCACACCCCTGTTCAACACTCCCATTTGGCCTGTGCAAAGACAGATGGATCTTGGAGAATGGCTGTGGATTATTTTAAGCTTAACCAAGTGGTTACTACAATTGCAGCTGCTTTACCAGATGTGGTTTCATTGCTTGAGCAAATTAACACATCTCCTGGTACCTGGTATGCAGTCATTGACTTGAAAAATGCCTTTTTCTCAATTCCTGTCCATAACACCCAGCAGAAGCAATTTATGTTCAGTTGCCAGGGCCAGCAATATGCCTTTGCTGTCCTACCTCAGGAATATATCAACTCTCTGGCTTTGTGTCATAATCTTATTCGGAGACACTTTGAACCATTTTCGCTTGCAGAAGATATCACACTGGTCCATTACATTGATGGCATTATGCTGATTGGGTCCAATGAGCAAGAAGTAACCAACCCACTGGACTTATTGGTGAGATTTTGCATGCCAGAGGAGGGAAAATACATTTAACTAAAATTCAGGGATCTTCTACCTCAGTAAAATTTTTAACAGTTCAGTGGTGTGGGGCCTGTCGAGATATTCCTTCTAAGGTAAAAAGAATAAGTTGCTGCATTTGACCCCTGCTATAACCAAGAAAGAGGTACAATGTTTAGTGGGCCTATTTGGATTTTGTAGACAATACATTCCTTATGTGGTTGTGTGACTCCAGCCCATTTATCGAGTGACACAAAAGGCTGCCAGTTTTGTGTGGGGTTCAGAACAAGAGAAGGCACTGAAGCAGGTTCAGGCTGTTGTGCAAGCTGCTCTGCCACTTGGGCCATATGATCCAATAGATCCAATGGTGCTTGAGGTGTCAGTGGAAGACAGAGGTGCTGATTGGAACCTTTGGCAGGCCCCCATAGGTGAACCACAGGGGTGGCCTTAGGATTTTGAAGCAAGACCCTGCCATTTCCTGCAGATAATTACTGTTCTCTTGAGAGACAGCTCTTGGCCTGTTACTAGGCTTTGGTAGAAACTGAATGCTTGACGATGGATCATCAAGTTACCATGTGACCTGAACTTCCTATCATGAACTGAGTGGTTTCTGACCCATCTAATCATAAAATTTGTTGTGCACAGAAGCATTCCATCATCATATGGAAGTGGTATATACGTGATCGGGCTTGAGAAGGTCCCAAAGGCACAAGTAAGTTACATGAGGAAGTGGCTCAACTTCCCATGGTCTCTACTCCTGCCATCTTGATTTCTCTCTCCCAGCCTGAATTGATGGCTTCAGGGAATTTCCTATGATCAGCTGACAGAGGAAGAGTAGAGTCGGGCCTGGTTCACAGATGGTTACACATGATATGCAGGCATCGCTCAAAAGTGGTCAGCTGCAGCACTACAGCCCCTTTCTAGGATATTCCTGAAGGAGAGCAGTGAAGGAAAATCTTCCCAGTGGGCTGAACTTTGAGCAGTACACCCAGTTGTGGATTTTGCATGGAAGGAGAAATGGCCAGATATGCGATTATATACTGATTCACGGGCAGTAGCCAATGGTTTGGCTGGATGGTCACGGACTTGGAAGAAGTATGATTGGAAAATTGATGACAAATCAATTTATGGAAGAGGTATGTAGATAGATTTCTTCTAGTGGTCAAAAACTATAAAGGTATTTGTATCACATGTGAGTGCTCACCAACAGGTGACCTCAGCAAAGGAGGATTTTAATAATCAGGTGGAGAGGATGACCTGTTCTGTGGACACCCCTCATCCTCTTTCCCCAGCCACCCGTGTCATTGCCCAATGGGCCCATGAACAAAGTGGCCATGGTGGCAGGGATGCAGGTTGCAAATGGGCTCAGCAACATAGACTTCCACTCACCAAGGCTGACCTGCTACAGCCACTGCTGGGTGCCCACAAACACTGAGTTCTGGATATGGCACTGTTCCTCGGGGTGATCAGCCAACTACCTGATGGCAGGTTGATTATATTGGACCTCTTCCAACATGGAAAAGACAGAGTTTTGTCCTCAGTGAAATAGACATTCCAGATATGGGTTTACCTATCCTGCACACAATGCTTCTGCTAAGACTACCATCCATGGACTCACAGAATGTCTTATCCACCATTATGGTATTCCACACAGCATTGCCTCTGACCAAGGAACTCGCTTTATGGATAAAGAAGTGTGGCAGTGGGCTCGTGCTCATGGAATTCACTCATCTTACCATGTTCCTCATGATTCTGAAGCAGCTGGATTGATAGAATGGTGGAATGCCTTTTGAAGTCACAATTACGAAGCCAACTAAGTGACAGTACTTTGCAGGACTGGGGCAAGGTTCGACAGAAGACTCTGTGTGCTCTGAATCAGTGTCCAATATATGATAATGTTTTTCCCTTAGCCAGGATTCATTGGTCCAGGAATCAAGGAGTGGAAGTGGAAGTGACATCACTCACCATCACCCTTAGTGATCCACGAGCACAAGTTTTGCTTCCTGTTCCCATGACATTATGTTCTGCAGGCCTAGAGGTCTTAGCTCCAGAGGGAGGAACACTGCCACCAGGGGACATGACAACAATTCCATTAAACTGCCAGTTAAAATTGTCATCTGGACACTTTGGGATCCTCCTACCTTTAAGTCAACAGGCTAGAAAGAGAATTACAGTGTTGGCTTGGGTGATTGACCCAGACTATCAAGTTGAAGTCAGTCTACTACTTAACAACGGAGGTAAGGAAGAGTGTGTATGCAATACAGGAAATCCATTAAGGGCATCTCTTAGTTTTACCATCCCCTGTGATTAAGGTCAATGAGAAACTACAACAGCCCAATCTAGGCAGGATTACAAATGGCCCAGACCCTACCGGATTTTTTGGGGCTTTTCCCAAGTAAAAACAAAAACAAAAACAAAAACAAAAACAAAAAAATGGCCTGCTGAAGTGCCTGCTAAAGGCAAAAGGAATACAGAATGGGTAGCAGTGAAAGGTATTCAGCAATACCAGCTACAAGCACATGACCAGCTGCAGAAACACGGACTAACTGTAATTGTCATGAGTATTTACTCCTTATTTTGTTAAAAACATGTTTGTGCATGTACACACTTGTACTAAGAAAATAACTTCATTTTATTTCCTTTTTCCTTTATCATGTGGCATAAGATTTATTGACTTCATGTCAACATGTAAGTATTGTTAACTTTATGTAATAGTATTTGGGTTGGGGATTGATGTGTTTCCAGTTGTACAAAGGGTAATTATATTAGGTTAGGTGTAATTATGACCTTATTATTGTCTTTATTTAAATATTATATATGATCTCAGGAGATGTGTACAGGCTCAAGTTGACAAGAGATGGACTTGTTATGGTTAATACTGAGTGTCAACTTGATTATATTGAAGGATGCAAATTATTGATCTTAGCTGTGTCTGTGAGGGTATTCACAAAGGAGATTAACATTTGAATCAGTGGGCTGGGAAAGTCACCCTTAATCTGGTTGGGCACCATCCAATCAACTGTCAGCACAGCTGGAATATAAAGCAGACAGAAAAACGTGAAAAGACTAGATTGGCCTAGCCTCCCAGCCTACATCTTTCTCCCATACTGGATGCTTCCTGCCCTCAAATATTGGACTCCAAGTTCTTCAGTTTTGGGACTCTGACTGGCTCTCCTTGCTTCTCAGCTTCCACATGGCTTATTGTTGGACCTTGTGATCATATGAGTTAATACTTAATAAACTACCTTATATATATGTATGTACATTTATATATAGATAGACCTAGCTAGAGAAGTATTAGTTACATGCATATGTAATTATGTAATTTATATATAGTATTAGTATTGTATTAGTTATATATATATGTATATATACACACACACACACACACACACACACATATATATACACACATATTAGTTCCTTCCCTCTAGAGAACCCTGACTAATACAATTATGTTCTATTGTTACTTTCATGTGTGTGTATTTGTGTTAAGAACTCCTAAAATCTACTCTCTTAGCAAAGATTCAATATAATACAATGGGATTTACTGTACTCTTCTTGTAATACATTAAATCTCTAGTTTGCTTATCCTATATAACTTCAAGTTTGTACTCTTTGATCTTTTCCTTTTTCCTTCCCATCCTGATTTCTAGCCATTACTGTCCTAGTATCTGTTTCAAGATAGTCAATTATTTTTAGGTTCCATATACAAGTTAAACAGATCATACTATATATTTTTTTCTGTGTCTAACTTATTTCACTTAGCATAATAATGTTCTTTAGATTCATCTTTTTTTGTCACAAATGGCAGTATCTCCTTTTCTGAAGCTGAATAATATTTCATTATACATTTATGTGTGTTTGAGTTTACATGTGTGTATACACATAAAATTTCTTTATTCTTTCATCTGTCAGTGAACGTTTAGGTTGTTTCCAAAATTTGGCCTTTATTAATGATACTGCAATGATCATGAGGACATAGCTATCTCGACAAGGTGCTGATTTTATTTTTTTGAATACATGCTCAGCTAAAATTCATATAAAACCACAAAAGCTCATAAATATCCAGAATAATCTTGAAAAAGATAATCAAAGATGGAGGCATTACACATTCTAATTTCAAATCATATTACAAAGCTATAGTAACCAAAACAGTATGGTACTGGCTTAAATACAGACACATGGAAATAATCAGAAGCATATAGCATAAACTAACTTTCAAGAAGATCACCAAGAAGACAAAATGGGGAAAGGATAAATAGTCTCTTCAATAAAGAGAAAATTGCATACTCATGTACAAAATAATAAAAATGGACCCTTAGAAAGAAATTTATTCAGAAATAAATTTCTAAATTTATTATATGTAACCAGTTGTGGCAGCTCATGCCTGTAATCCCAACACTTTGAGAGGCTGAAGTGTGCAGATCACTTGAGCTCAGGAGTTTGAGACCCACCCTGGAAACATGGTGAAACCACATCTCTATCAAAAATACAACATCAAAAAAAAAAAATTAGCTGGGTTTAGTGGTGTATGCCTGTGGTCTCAGCTGTTTGGGAGGCTGAGCAGGAGGATTACTTGAAACTGGCAGACAGATTTCAGTGAGCAGAGATCATGGCACTACACTCCAGCCTGGGCAACAGAGCGAGACCACATCTCAAAAAATTACTAATAAAAATTTTAAAAATAAATTAATTCATAAATCAATGAAAAAATAACAATGCATGTTAGAAAATATTTGAAATTAAATTATAATAAACAGCATATAAAAATTTGAGCACAGGATGTAAATAAAAATTTATAGCTTAAAATGCAACTAGTAAAATAGTGATGAAAATATATGACATATGCATATATTACAAAAAGATAAAGAGTAAAATATCACAAAAGAATGCAGACAAAAATTAAATTATAAGGAAAACAGAAGAATATAAGCAAATAGGAGCAAACATCTTAGAGGATAAATAGAGTTAAAAGTTGTTATTAAAAAAGAGAATTGGCTGGGTGCATTTGCTCACGCCTGTAATCCCAGCACTTTGGGAGGACAAGGCAGATGTATCACCTGAGGTCAGGAGTTTGAAGCCAGCCTGACTAACATGGCGAAACCTTGTCTCTACTAAAAATACAAAAAGTTAGCTGGGCATGGTGGTGGGCACCTGTAATCCCAGCTACTCAGGAGGCCGGGGCAGGAGAATTGCTTCAACCCGGGAGGCAGAGGTTGCAATGAACCAAGATCATACCATTGCACTCCAGCCTGGGCAACAAAGGCAAGACTCTGCTTCGGAAAAAAAAAAAAAAAGGAATTGATATACTTCTGGAAAGATTGATAAAAACAAAAAAAGAAGACTCAAAAAGTCAAATATCAGAAATGACAATCTGACATGAGTACATTTCATGTAGATATAGACAAAAAAATTTAAACGCTATATATCTAAATATTTGTAATTGTATTTAAAATTGAGTGCTTAGGAGAATACACATTAAAATGATGCAACAGCCCACCCTCCAGTAAATTGAATAGCTCTAAACCAGCAAGGAGGAATCAGATTTATAGTTAAAATATTTTTGACATAAAAAACGTTCTTTCCAGGAATTAATAATAATGTCAAATGTATGCAAAGTCTTCTAGGGACTAGAAAAAAAATCAGTATCTTAAAGTACTTAAGTAACTTATTTTATGATGTTAGCATAAGCTTTATATCAAAACAAACAAGAAAGTTAAGGGAAAATGGAAAAAAAGCCACTCTTTCATGGACATAAATGCAAAATTTGTTAACAAATGATTAGCAAAACCGATCCCTTAGAGTTGACAGAGGTCATATATCCTGACCAAGTTGATTTTGTTTCAGGAACTGCAGGTGAGTATAGCAGAATTAAGGAGGAACATCAGTCACAACATGGATGAAGAGACATAGTTGCCAATGATATTCAACATCTAGTCACAATTTAAAAAGTGAAAACATTTTCAAATATTTATGAAAATACAAAGTGAGACATTTTTTTCTCTCTCAAGTATCAAGAAAAATAGAATAGCAGAATGGAGTAGAATTTCACCTAATTAGACCAACATATATGTGAAATAAAATGTATGAAAAAAGTAGAACTGTGGAACAGTAAAACATTGTCATTCTTCACAGTAAATAATATTGAGAAAATTGAATATCCATATGAAGAAAATAAAAACAATTTGAACACATTTCTCAGAACATTTTTTGAGATCCAGATGATGGATGGCGTAATTAAAATAGGATATATTATTAAACAAGACAAAAATGCACTAAATATAAAAATAGATTGGTTTTTAATTAAGATAAAACTTTTGTGTATCAAAATATATCATAGAAAAGTTGGAAAAACAAAACACAAGCCAAATTGCAAGACAATACATTTACAATACATGCAATAGTTAGAGAATCTATGTGCAGAATCAACAAACACCTACAAATCATTATATAAAGACAGTGAACCCAATAGAAGAAAATGCAAAATAATTAAGAACTTTATAAAAGAGAAAATCAAAATGAGTAACAAACACACTGAGAAATATGAAAAATATGAAAAATGTTCTATATCATTTGTAATGAAGAATATCTTGAATGAAGACTAAAACCAAAATGATACACATTGTGCTATGATGTATATCTATAACCACGTATATCAATACATCTATATATCATAGTATATTGAGTAACTCTGGAAATATAACATATATAAACATAACAAAAGAAATAAGCTCAATCACATAATTTCATAGGGTTATGATTTCAGCTATATACAGTGTTATAATGCCTATATTATAAAACAGGAAAAGCGAATATATCTTATTAACACTGTTTTCCTGCAGACATCTTTTTGAAGAAGAAATATGTAAAATTAACATATGCTCACTCTAAAAGGCAAATGATGATGAATTATTAGAAGTGATAAAATGTAGCTTTTAATGAAAATAAAAATGTATAGGGCAGTGCTTTTTAATAATCACCATTCTAACTGGCATGAAATAGTACCTCACTGTGGTTTTGATTTGCATTTCTCTATTGACCAGTGATAATGTGTTTTTTTAATATGTTTTTTGGCCGTATAAATATCTTTTAAAAATACAATGTTGAGGAAAAGAAGAACACACAAAAAACGTACTGTAAGATGCCACGTTTTAAAGTATCAAATTGGCAAAACCAAACTTACCTTGTATAAAGTTGCATATTTAGGTGGTTAAAGAAAGTGATTACTAAAAAGGTATACTATAATTATCCCTGTCAAGTAAGTAATTGACATTTGTCAACTGAGGTTTGTCAGAAGGTTTTGGCAGAATTGGGATTTCTGACAATATTTTGTATCTTCAGACAGAAGGTTTTACTTGGGTATTTGATTTAAGATAATTTGTTCACTTGTGCATTTATGTTTTATACTTTTGTCTGAATGCCTTTTTTTCTGGCACAATAAAACTTTTAAAGAACAAAAGAAATAGAATGAAAAATTGGAAGTGTCCAATCCCCCAATAATAAGACACATGTGATAGAATCAAAATGCTTTTCATTGATCATAACCAATGATGTTATTCTGCTAGAGTGTCAACTCTAGATATAAAATTATTAGGGAAAACAATTTTGGGTCTAGTTCTCTTGCAATGTATATGTCTTTGATAAAGAATTTTTGAATGGAAATTAATTTATGGCAGTTACTTTAGAGTCTAATAATAAAAATACAGCCAGCAATTTAAGAGATATATCACACTAACATTTATCAAACTTCTTAAAATAGAAATTCAAAATATGAAAATGTAGTAGTGCAAATTACTTTATTTTTTTAACTATCTGCTATTCTTTTTAATGAAAAAAGAAGAAAATAGAAAAGTAAAAAGGAAATAATAAGGGATGACATATTACCAACTGAAAATAATTGTACTGTAAAATATTTATTAACTTTATTTTTCACTTGGCTACAGAATAAGCCACTAAACTTAATTTGACCTAGAAACTAAATATTGTAAGAGTCCCAACAGCCCTAATTAGTTGAAGAAACTGAACTTTTACCACATAACCTTCAAATCATCTCTTTGAATTCACTCTTTGCTTCTAAATCTTGCTGTTTTCCCAAGTGTTTCATGTGTCTCATTTCATATCATTAATGAAACAACTCAATCAACAAGCCAGGTCTGTACGTGAGTAGATTTAGGCTGAGGAGAAATTAATAAACAAGCACTGCCTTATATACTTTTATTTTCATTAAAAATACATTTTCTCACTTCTAATAATTCATTCATTATTTGCCTTTTAGAGTGGTCACATATTAATTTTAAATATTTCTTCTCCAAAAAGATGTCTGCAGGAAAACAGTGTTAATAAGATATATTCAGCTATCTTGCTTTATAATATAGGCATTATAACACAGTATATACTGGAAGTCATAACCCTTATGACATTATGTAATTGATATTATTTCTTTTATGTTTCTATACATTTTCTTACCAGAGTTACTCAGTATAATAGCATATTTTAAGTGGGTATATACATATACACACACACATACATACACACAGACACACACACAAACCAAAGCATGCATATACACATTGTTGAAAGTTTTCGTTGATAAAATGTTAGAGAATATTTAAATTATTTTAACTTATTTTGTTTTCTGTGATTTGAAAGGAACATATGGGTACTACAAACAAGACCCCAAATGGAATCAAAGAATATTGAAGAAACCTTTAATCTTGGTATTCCTTCATCTTCATCTAACTTTTTTAAAAATAAGAAGTAATAAAAGAAAATATCAACCTAATATAGCACAAACCAATAAACTCAATATCTATATTCATTTATTTATGCATGCTTTCATCATTTCAAGTTTCATATATTCAGTTATTAATTAGTTAGCTTATTCATATATTCATGAATTCATTCTTTCAGCACATATTTGCTTGTCACTATGCACCAGTAACTTATAATAGTCTCCATAGAAATAAAATTTTATCATTGACCCACTGAGTTCACAGTCTTCTGTGGGATACTGATCTAAAAACAAATAATTATAGCAGAAACTATATTTTAAATTGCTAATTTTTATTGTAAAATTGTGTGTTATAAGAACATAACACAGATAATCAAGTATGACTTCACTACTTAAATTGAGTATTTAAGGTTAGATAAAAATTGCTCTGATGAAGAAAGAAAATAAAGATTCCTTCTCTACAGAAAGAATAAGACACAAAGCATGATGGCATTGTCTAGGGGTACAGTAAATTCAGAAACTACAAGGGAAGAGTGAAGTACCCAGAAAATCTTAAGTAGCTCTTGACATTGGAAAGATAGAGCAATCCTCAATCACATAATTCAAAATAAAATCACACAAAGTTGAAGTAAAACTATAAGGGATTCAAATATTTCTCTATTTTTCTGAAATGACCACATGAATATTTTCTTGAAGTACCCAGTATGAATTTTTTTTCTAGTGGAAATTCTGGTTTCCTTGCTTTGATGGTCTTTTAGGCATATATTCAATATCTATAATACTGAAATTGTGGTGAATAATAAATAAATATTCTACTCAATATGTTGAAATTCTACTTGTAAGAACTTAGTTTACATTCATTATAACTGCATATCTGCAGTGAAAATATGTAGAAATGAAATATTTCAAGGCTTCAGTTATTTTAACTTTAACTTAAATAGCACTAATAGATTTCTTTAACACCTATTTTAAAGAAATAAGCTACTTTCAATTTGTATTTTGTTTCAAAACCACTCTTCTTCTATAATATCAGTCAAATAAAATGTAAAATTTTGATACTTATTCAGATAGTTTTTTGATGTAATTGTGGATATTTTTCTATAAAATTGGTCAAATAATTTTACTTTTATGTAACAAAAGGTTTTTAATTACACTAATTTGTATAAGTCTACACCAACATGAAGTCACAAGAACTTCCATAATTAATCAGGTTATACAGCTTTCTCATTCCATTACGTGAAACATGGTTCTGTTATTTGTGTATCATGCTCTGTACAGGACTCTCTCTGACTTAATGAAGTTATGCTTAGTCACTTATGAGGAATAAGAATTTGATATTTGTTTCAGTTTATTTTTTTTCCTGATTTGAACAGAAAGTAAGTAGACTATTTCATACATATTTTAATCATACGGTATTTGTTTAAAAACTTAGGGGAGACTAGATTTGATAAGAATGTATCTTTTTAAATACATTTCTCAAAATTTTATAATTTTGCCTTGCTAAATATAAATAATTTTGAGAAGGTAAAATGATGTCATAGACATCGAGAATATATCAGACAGATAGCTACATGGTAATATATAAGCTGCCCAAACAGAGAAAACAGTATTTTACGTAATTAAGCATCTTAATTTCTTGACTTTTCAGTCTCCAAGACATAAATACATAAAAGGTGCTTTTGGTATTCCTAATTAAAAGGAACTGGTGCTTATATAAATGAGACCTTTAGCTATTAACTTAAAAAAACATTGTGAATAGGAGGTCACTCATGATTTGTCTCTCTGCTTGTCTATTGTTAGTGTATAGAAATGCTTATGATTCTGCACATTGATTTTGTATCCTGAGACTTTGCTGAAGTTATCAGCTTAAGGAGTTTTTGGGCTGAGACGATGGGGTTTTCCAAATATACAATCATGTCATCTTCAAACAGAGACAATTTGACTCCCTCTCTTCTTATTTGAATATGCTTTATTTCTTTCTTTTGCCTGATTGCCCTGGACAGAGCTTCCAACACTATGTTGAATAGGAGTGGTGAGAGAGGGCATCATTGTCTTGTGCTGGTTTCCAAAGGGAATGGTTCTAGCTTTTGCCCATTCAATATGATATTGGCTATGGGTTTGTCATAAATAGCTCTTATTATTTTGAGACATGTTTCATCAATACATAGTTTTTTGAGAGTTTTTAGCATGAAAGAGTGTTGGATTTTATCGAAGGCCTTTTCAGCATCTATTAAAGTAATCACATGACTTTTGTCATTGGTTCTGTTTATGTGATGGATTACATTTAGTGATTTGTGTATGTTGAACCAGGCTTGCATCCCAGGGATGAAGCTGATGTGATCGTGGCAGATAAATTTTTTGATGTGCTATCTATCTGACAAAGGGCTAATATCCAGAATCTATAAGGAACTTAAATAAATTTACAAGAAAAAAAAATCAAAAAGTGGGCAAAGGATAAGAACAGACATTTCTCAAAACAAGACGTTTATGTGGCCAACAAACATAAGAAAAAAAGCTCATCATCACTGGTCATCACAGAAATGCAAGTCAAAACCACAGTGAGATACAATCTCACACCATTTAGAATGGCAATCATTAAAAAGTCTGGAAACAACAGATGGTGGTGAGAATGTTGAGAATTAGGAATGCTTTTACACTATTGGTGGGAGTGTAAATTAGTTCAACCACTATAGAAGGCAGTGTGGTGATTCCTCAAGGATCTGGAACCAGAAATACCATTTGACCCAGCAATCCCATTACTGGGTATATACCCAAAGTATTATAAATCATTCTACTATAAAGACACATGCACACATATGTTTATTGCAGCACTATTTACAATAGCCAACACTTGGAACACACCCAAATGGCTATCAGTGATAGACTGGATAAAGAAAATGTGGCACATATACACCATGGGATACAATGTAGCAGTTAAAAAAGAATGAGTTCATGTCCTTTGCAGGGACATGGGTGAAGCTGGAAACCATCATCCTCAGCAAACTAACACAGGAACAGAGAACCAAACACCACATGTTCTTGTTCATAAGTGGGAGCTGAAAAATGACAACACATGGACACAGGGAGGGGAATATCACACACTGGGGCCTGTCAGTAGGTTGACAGGGGAGGGAGAGCACTGGGACAAATACCTAATGCACTCAGGGCTTAAATCCTAGGTGATTTTTAGGGTTGATAGGTACAGCAAACCACCATGGCACATATATACCTATGTAACAAACCTGCACATTCAGCACATGTATCCCAGAAATTAAAGTAAAACAGAAAAAAAAAAAAAATGAGGGTTTCCTGAAAGCTAATAATAACCAGGATAAAGTAATCAGGGTAACATGTAACAACCATATTATAACACAATCTTTCAGAAGCAGGAAGACAGTGGTTCGTCTTTTGATAAGAATGGTAGAAAATTTAGCATCTGTGTCTGTATCTACACACACAGAAGAGAAAAAAAATGCCTGTTTTCTATAATTGGATTCCTGTCCCTTGAAGTTGAAAAAAAATAAAAAGTAGAATTGACCCATCTCCTGCTTTCTATCATTCCCTAGTATTACTACACACAACCCAATTATGAAAGCACTGGTTGAGTACCTAGATACTGAAGCTTGAACTTTTGAACCTGAGTGAGACTTTAAACCTCATAAAGTGAAATGTTTGTGTGTGTGCTTGTACTGACACACAGCCACCACCCTCCACCCGCCCCCCCAACACACACACAATAAAGAATAGAAGTTAGAATTTCTGGAAGGCTAATATTTAAATATGAATTATTATAACTAATAAGAGCTAAGTTTTTAGCCCTTCTCAGTCCCAGGTCTTAAAAGAAATATGAAGGTTATCTGTTCTTAGCCTCTTCACTATACTTCATGAACAACGGTCTCCACCTTCCTTCTAGAATCATAAAATAGACACAGCAAGCTGCCTGTATTATTCCATTTTCACACTGCTATAAAGACATACCTGAGACTGGGTAATTTATCAAGAAAAGAGATTTAATAGATTCACAGTCCTGCATGGCTGGGGAGGCCTCAGGAAATTTACAATCATGGCAGAAGAGGCAGAGTCAGGTCTTACATGGTGGCAGGCAAGAAAGAAAGGAGTGAGTAGCAAAGGGGGAAGAGTCCCCAGTAAAACCATCAGATCTCATGAGAACTCACTCACTGTCACAAGAAGAAAATGGAGGGAACTGCCCTCATGATCCAATCACTTCCCACCAGGTCTCTCCCTAGACATGTGGGGATTATAGGCATTACCATTTAAAATGAGACTTAGGTGGGGACACAAAGCCTAACCTTATCACTGCCATTAATCTTACAATCACAATCCAGTTCACAAAAACTCTCAAAGATGGTGAACTTTACAGCTTCCTCATCAGGAAGCTTATGATACAGCTTTCCAGTTAATCAGTGATGATGAGATAATTGGAAATTATTGACAATTATATTTACAAAATTATGAAGGCATCTTCTTTTATTTTCTTTACATTTAAAAATGTATTTATCTTAACAGAATTTGTCTCATGTTTCTAAATTTCCTACTTATCACAGAATAATGCTAGGCTTATTCTGTTTTTTCTTTCTCATTTTCTTTTCTTGTAATATGTGTTCATCATTGGCTAGAATATAACCGATTTGTAATGTTTCCTTGTCACTACACATATGATTGTGATGTGGATAGAATCTTGTTTTTCTATGCTTATATATGGTTAGTTCAAAAACATTATTAAACGTGTTTTATATTTCCTTATGATTATGGTGTTGAGCACTGAAAAATAAACAGCATAATTAAAAGCCAAGCAGCCTCTTATTTCATGGAAAAAATATTGAAATAGAGCAGTGGAAAAAATTGGTATGAACATATTGCTTTTAAGTCACTGAAGTAAAGGTAAAAGGTATCAAAATGAGTTTATTGTGTCTTAAGACCAGTGTGTTTAGAGAACAATCTAAGGTTAAGGCCAATAACTGGATGAATAAATTGAGAAAGCACAAATATTTGTATTAAAAAATAGTAGTATGTGAAAAGGAGCAAAATAAAGCTCTCATAATCTCAGAATAGCAGCACAAGTACGGGGAAACTAGGAAGAATGTGAACTAAGCAAATACATAGAATGTGAGTAGAATGTAGGGAGAAGCCAATCAAAGCAATGCAGTATTTGATAAAGGCAATTTTTTTAACTTATTAAGAAAATCATTGATTAGGAAGTAAAGAAGGTGTAATGCATTTTATTAAATAAAATACAGAAATTGCTTAGAAAACAATACTACTATTAATTTTTAATTTTTATAGGATTTGGATTTGATTATGAACACAATATTTATAAACCAACAACAACGAAAAGAAAGGAGTGGAGACTTGAAAAGAGGAAAGTTTTCAAACAGATAGAAGGACAAAGGATATGGATCACTCATTTATAGGCCAGTCTAAAAGAAGAAAATTAGCTTTCTTCTTAGAAACAGAACAGAACAATATGTTTGTGTGAATGGTAAGGTTATAAAACTGAATTAGTTGTAACTTTAGGGACATGCTGTAATTGCAAAAATGACCACAAATCATTCCTTTTTATCCAAGCCTTTTGGTTGTTTCCTACACACTGAATCTGTGCAGGTCACGGGACTTTCTTTGGTCAATAGGACATCAGCAAATATAACACAAGCAGAGAGTGACAAGAACTGTATGCTGGGTCTTGACGATATTGGAAAGCTAAGAACAAGTATGAGCATAAAATGAGATAGTATGCTGGAGGATGAGAGGTCAACTGGAGCAGATTTGAGTCTGCCAGACTACATTCAGCCTGGCCCTGCCTGTCCTGGCAGTTGACTACAGATGCTTTAACCATCCTCAGTTGTGATCAGCTGAACCTGAACCAGACCAGAAGGTGTGCCTATGTGAGGCTAGCCCAGATTTCCAGATTGAAAAATTGTGACCTCAAGAAATGGTCATTGCTTTAAATATTTTGCAGCAAAAGCTAACTTATTTAAGCATTAAAATGAATTATTCTGAATGTGGTTAAGTAAATAAATGATCTATAATTCCCAATCTTATCCTCATGTTCTCTACACATGGTTACAACATGGGTGAAAACCAAAAATTGATAGGAAGCTCCTGGCACTTTGTCTATTGTTAAGGGTGACAAAGGCCTATGAACATTTTAGTGACACAGAGTTACTGCTTAAAAGAATGCTCTGGAGCCTGCTGTGCAAATCAAACATATCATCTGAACATACCTGCTGACTCCTCTCCATCTGGAAGTCATGCAACAAAAAATGTACCTTTGTTCAGAGAGCAGGAATCTCTTTCCTATCCCAATTTGAAACAGAAAAAGACAAGTATGTCACAGCACACCTCGATGCTAGCCTTTGCCAGCAGCTCCAGGTGGAAAAGTTAGACTCTAATTGTTAAGAATTTTATACTCTTTGAAAGCAGGCTGTTCTTTAATGAGAGTCATGGGTACTGAAAAAGAAACTCACTTTGCATCTTTTTACTTTTTTGGCAATGGGGTTAGGACTATTAATGATATATGCAACAAGTAATTCAACTCCTTTAGAATAGTTAAGGGATGGAGGAAATAAATTAAGAACAATTTTATTTTCAATGATATTTGAGGTGCACAAGAGGATATAATCTCTAAAGAAATTTTAGAATTGAAGAAAGGAAATGAAAGGATAAATTATTGAACAACTGAGGCAGCATTTTGGAAATTCATTTTTCCTTAGAGTTAAGTTTTCCTCTTGTGTGAGAAGATAAATTCACCACTGTTCTGATTTGTCAATCACTAGAATCAGAGTAGTATATGAAATACAGCAATGATTTGTAACAGGTCAGAGACTGTAAAACACAGTGATTAAAAGATAATTCATAGAATGAAATTAATATAATAAAATAATATCTGTTCACTGCTAGGTATGTGATTTTTCAGATTTTCTAAACTTATTTGTGCCTATTTTATTATTTGTATAATAGCATAAACAGAAACATTTGCTTAGTAAGATTCTGTTACCATTTATTTATTATTTATTTATTATTTATTTATTTATATAAATTTATGAGAGACAAGGATAATTTTGTTAATGGGTAAATTTGTTAAGGGGTAATGCACAGATTGCATAGTGGTGAACTCAGAGGTTTTAGGGTATTCATCCTTCAAAAAAACATACATAGTACCCATTAAGTAATTTCTTGTCTTCCATTCCCACTCCCTCCCACCCTTCTGAGTCTCCATTGCCTAACATTCTCTATGCCCGTGTGTAGATATTATTTAGCTCCCATTTTTAAGTGAGAGCATGTAGTATTTGCTTCCTGTGTCTAGTTGTTTCACTTAAGGTGATGGCCTCCAGTTCCATCCCTGTTGTAGCAAAGTAATAATTTCATTCTTTTTTAAGGGTGAATAATATTCCATTATACATATATACCACTTTTTCTTTATGCCACCAGTTGTTGATGGACATGTAAGTTGATTGCATATCTTTGCTATTGTGAATAGTACTTCAATAAACATACAAACATACAAGTACAGGTATCTTTTCGATATAATAATTTTTGGGGGGAGGTAAACACCCAGTAGTAGAATTCCTGAATCAAATATCAGTTGGGAGTTGAGATTATGCATGCAAATGTCTTAGCTCAGTTCCTGATGCAAGAAAAGCATTTAACTAAAATTTTATCTTTTGGAGAAGTATTGTTGATAGTTATTATATTCCCAAATTTAAAAATGTAAGGAGTGATTTAAGATCCATATACATTATTTCTACAAATATCAATTTACATGTTATATATAAATTCGTTAAATAAGGTATTAAGTGTAACTGTTGACAATGATGTTACAATTTTAAAATCAATTTTAATAAATTTTTCTGCTAATTTTATGTCTTAATCAAATTCTGAAAGCAAAAAGCAGTCGTATTTTCTCATCACTGATTTACTTGTTCTTAAGGTGAAGCAATAAGATGACATAGTTATAATGTACTGATACATTGAGTATACAAAGGGAACTAGTGTTGCTCTGTCCGATATTTGGGCAGAATTATTAATTAGGATTAGATAAATTTTAACTCCTAGCCAAATGTCTACTTGGAATTAGTGTCCCTCTATCTGATATTTGGGCAGAATTAATGGTTAAGATTAGATAAATTTTAACTCCTAGCCAAATTTCTATTTGTCATCTCATTTTCATTGAGGAAGGAAGCCTATTAGAGATTTTACAATGTAGCAACAATTTTAATTCTTAAAATTCAGAAATATCTGTAAGATAGAAGAACATGATCAATGAAAATTCAGCTGATGACTAAAGTGTGACAGTGAAGTATTGGAGCTGGCTCACACTGTGTCACAAGGACCGATCGTGCTCATCTTTTCCCAAGTCCAGGTTGTATGGCATCATCTTAGTAACTTAACATTAACCAAAATGAGAGTATTTACACCTTG
Source organism: Macaca mulatta (assembly GCF_049350105.2). Classification (NCBI taxonomy): domain Eukaryota; kingdom Metazoa; phylum Chordata; class Mammalia; order Primates; family Cercopithecidae; genus Macaca; species Macaca mulatta. Next base: position 68,861,125 of record NC_133410.1, read on the forward strand.
AAAGTTGGCAAATTACAAATCTCTGAGGGCAAATTTCTAAATGGATCTGAAAGCCAACAAATTGTCTTCACAGAGCCCATGAAAGAAAGTTTATCATATAGGAATACTGACTATACACCGTGAACCATGGAAGTTGAAGTGGATCAGTGATTTCTTTGTACCACAGAGCAGCTGATCTACCAACATGAACCAGAGTGTGCATTCTAGCAAAACCGGGAGCTGTGAGTTTGTGTGGGTGTGTGCGAATGTGTGTGTATGTGAATGTGTGTGTATACTGAAATAAATATGGAAACAAACTCTTAACATTTCAGTACCATAGCAGCCTTGCTATTGAAATACATCCTCAACTAGTCTTACAACCACCAATGAACTTAACCCTGAAAAAAAGTTTTCCCATTTTATGAAGCCTGGGAAACCTCAAATATCATGAGTTTTGATAGTGTGATTGGAGTAAATCAGTAGAAATTTGCCCTTCAAAGGAGACATAAATCCTTGCAGGGAAAGATACACCAGCTGTTGTGTCACTCAACAAAAATCTGTAAAGAGTAGGAGTGCTGTGAGACAATTCAGTGAACTAGAGTCTCATTCAAAGGTGTATATCCCAGCAATGGCAGAGTTTGAAAGTAAACAATGGCAGCACAGATGAACTTATGAGTGCAGTTAAGATGTCTTTGGGAGTTGTAACAAATACTCTTATTTATGGTGTAGGATATCTACATGGATACACACTTTTGGAGAACAATATTTGATCCATTATGAAAGCAAAATTAGAGTACTGATATTAATAATATCTTTTCCCCCCAAATACTAGTGAGGTCTTTAGTTATCCAGGTTACATTGGGGTGGTTAAAAAAGTAAATCAGGATAGCATAAATCTAATAATGAATTGTTTCTTAACTAACTAATGTTGATACTGTTTAGGTTTTGAACTTTAATAGTCCTAAAAATCATTTATATATTTTAAATTTCATAGGATAAATAACTGCTACGATATGCACACATAGACATACACAAATACACATACATGTAAGACAAAATAGTTCTCTTTAGCTCTGTCTCTGAAGCTGTTAATACATTTTATAGGATTAGCTAATATAATATAGGCTTATAAATATAAAGAATCACACATAAAATCAAGAGTGTATCTCATCATTGTATGTATGTTATGCCAGCAGATACATAATATTTTTCATACAAAATAAAATTTTTAATATTTTTATCCTTAAAAGATAATCAAAGAGGAAGTTTGGGTTGTTATTTTTTAGGTAATAAGAGCCCGATGGTTGGTATTAAACATTTACTCTTGGGTGTTCAATGTGATATCAAGGAATAAGAAAGCAAAGGGCCGTGTCTTTCAAAGAAAAAGCAAGGTTGAGTATGACCATGCAACAGTAGGGTAAGTCTACTTAAGGGATCTCATTTGTGCTGAGTGCTACATTAAAATCTTCAGGGTTAAATTAACCTCCTAGCTGGAAAAAGACACACAACAAACTTGTTGTTTAAACAAGAAATATACAGAAACATTGTAGTAATAAAGACTGAACTTCTCTCAAAATAATAGTTTAGTTTACTTTTTTGAAGAGACAAAAAATTTTTTTCTCCACTACATCTGAATCTCAAAGTACTCTATTGGAATCTGCTCCAACTCACCACTAAAGATGCTATTTAGTTAAACCTGTAATGTTAGTAGACCCTTATGTAGGAATTCACTGCCTAAATATGTGTCTTAATATTTCTAGACCAGTTTTATGTGATATTTTGTGAAAGTCAATCATCTGTGTCACTTTGTACTTTAATTAAGTGTTTTCATGTAGAAATGCCTAATAAGCATATTGTGTGAACTAGCTTGTTGCTAGGAGTTACTATTTAGTTCAATAAATAATTTTTCCTTACCATTTTACTTTCATTAAAAACTTATTTAGAATTTATCTTCATATTTTTATGACATCAGTGTAAATAGTGGTTAGGTTTCAGGAAAATGATTTTCAGATAAACAGGCTTTTTAAAATTATTTTTACTTTGTCACTCATGTAAGTCATTGACTCCTTCCTTCCTCAGTCCTATGGCTATCCCAGGGACTCTCTTTCAAATACCCAGTTTCCTTTCCTGTAATGAAATGATGATATGGTTTGGCTGTGTTTCCATGCAAATCTCATCTTGAATTCCCACATTAGTGGGAGGAACCTGGTGGAAGTTAACTGAATCATGGGGGGGGGGGCAGGACTTTCCCATGGCATTTTGGTGATAGTGAATAAGTCTCATGAGATGTGATGATTTTTAAAAAGGGGAGTTTCCCTGCACAAGCTCTCTCTTTTTGCTTGATGCCATACATGTAAGACGTGGCTTGCTCCTCCTTGCCTTCTGCTGTGATTGTGAGGCCTCCCCAGACATGTGGAACCACGAGTCCATTAAACCTCTTTTTTTTTTTCTCCAGTCTTGGGTATGTCTTTATTAGCAGTGTGAAAATCGACTAATGCACATGCATAAGAAGTACAGGTTTAACACTCATTATTTATCTTTTCATTTTTAGTTTAATATTTATATTAAAAATATAACAAATAATGTTCAGTAGAGTTTTCAAACAAATTAAATTTTTGTTTGGGAAGAATTTTTTACATGTAAAAATGTCAATGTAATTTATTAGTGATAATCTGCCCCACCCACAGAGGGGGTGGTTAGAGGATTTTTATTAAAGTGTTATTATCTTCATAAAGATATTTCTCAACTTGAAAGCAGTGGTGAGACCAGGTATAGTGAAACACAAAGAGGAAAGAAAGATTCCTCATACCACTGTAGAACTGATAGAAGTGTGGATTAGTTCAGGTCCCAAATCTGAAATGAGTGAAGCCTGGATATAGGTGGCAGATTTACGTGAGTGGAGAGGAACCATATAGTGGATGCATTACCAAATGAATGCTTTGAAATCTAGGTACCCTTTTCTTCAGCTGCCAGTAGTTTTGGATGCTGAAGAATGAAATTTCCTGGGTTAGTTTCCTTCTGAAAAGAGTTTATAGATCTCACATTTATGGCTATGCCCACCTGTGGGATGACTAACTGAGCTGGAAGTACAAAAATCTCTTCTCCATTGCCTCAATTCATGACAACTCTAAAGGACCATCAACATTCAAGCAAGAATTTGGATTATCTGAGAACTTTTACTGGGATTGAGTTGCAGGTCAATGTCCCTCTTTCTCTGAAAGCACTCCCCAGTACACTTTCTGCTAGCTAGTACACATCTCAAAGTCAGTTTCCTAGGTATTCTAACCTAAGTGAGTCCAGGAAGAGGAAACAGAAAAACTCATGCTAGATTGGCCAAGAAAGAGGTCAGATTTGAAATGATCTTTCAGTTTTGAGTTTTTATCTAAATCAGACGTTGTCAGATACCAGGATTAGAAGTTAGTACAACATTGGGATTAAGCATATCATTAAACAATTCCTTAAATATATTTTACAAAGGCAATTGATACTTCATTTATTAACCTGAGGCAGTGACTATTAGGAAAAATTAAATGAGGAATTATTGGGCCTGTGATAGTTACAGTCTAGGAGATCAGGTTTCTGCACAAATAATAGAAGATATTAAATCTAAAATAAATAGCAATGGGGTCAGAGAAACGAATACTTTTTTACTTTCCACATATTATTAAAAATAATGTGATATTTGTTTTTCTGTATTTAGTTTACCACTTAACATAATGTTCTACAGTTCCAGCCATGCTGTGGGAAATGACAGGAATTCATTCTTTTATATGACTGAATAATGCAGTCCATTGTGTATATATACAACATTTTCTTTATCTACTCATGCATTGATAGACACTTACATTGATTTCACATCTTGACTACTGTGAATAGTACATGGAGACAGAAAATAGAAAGACCAGGTTACCAGAGGCTGAGAAGGGTAGGGAAGGGTGGAGATAAAGGGAAGATGGTTAATGGTTAAAAAATACAGTTAAATAGAAGGAAATCAATATGGTGTTTAGTAGCATAATAGGGCTTTTCTAGTTAACAATAATTTATATTATATTTCAAAACAACTAAAAGAGTTGAATTGGAACTTTCCTTTTTTTTTTATTATACTTTAAGTTATAGTGTACATGTGCACAACATGCAGGTTTGTTATATATGTATACTTGTGCCATGTTGGTGTGCTGCACCCATCAACTCGTCAGCACCCATCAACTCCTCATTTACATCAGGTATAACTCCCAATGCCATCCCTTCCCCCTCCCCCTCCCCATAATAGGCCCTGGTGTGTGATGTTCCCCTTCCCAAGTCCAAGTCATCTCATTGTTCAATTCCCACCTATGAGTGATAACACGCGGTGTTTGGTTTTCTGTTCTTGCGATAGTTTGCTGAGAATGATGGTTTCCAGCTGCATCCATGTCCCTACAAAGGACACGAACTCATCCTTTTTTATGGCTGCATGGTATTCCACAGTGTATATGTGCCACATTTTCTTAATTCAGTCTGTCACTGATGGATATTCGGGTTGATTCCAAGTCTTTACTATTGTGAATAGTGCCACAATAAACATGTGTGTGCATGCGTCTTTATAGCAGCATGATTTATAATCCTTTGGGTATATACCCAGTAATGGAATGGATGGGTCATATGGTATTTCTAGTTCTAGATCCTTGAGGAATCGTCATACTGTTTTCCACAATGGTTGAACTGGTTTACAATCCCACCAGCAGTGTAAAAGTGTTCCTATTTCTCCACTTCCTCTCCAGCACCTGTTGTTTCCTGACTTTTTAATGATCGCCATTCTAACTGGTGTGAGATGGTATCTCATTGTGGTTTTGGTTTGCATTTCTCTGATGGCCAGTGATGACAAGCATTTTTTCATGTGTCTGTTGGCTGTATGCATGTCTTCTTTTGAGAAATGTCTGTTCATATCCTTTGCCCATTTTTTGATGGGGTTGTTTGGTTTTTTTCTTGAAAATTTGTTTCAGTTCTTTATAGGTTCTGGATATTAGCCCTTTGTTAGATGAGTAGATTGCAAAAATTGTCTCCCATTCTGTAGGTTGCCTGTTCACTCTGATGGTAGTTTCTTTTTGCTGTGCAGAAGCTCTTTAGTTTAATTAGATCCTATTTGTCAATTTTGGCTTTTGTTGCCACTGCTTTTGGTGTTTTAGACCTGAAGTCCTTCCCCATGCCTATGTTCTGAATGGTATTGCCTAGGTTTTCTTCTAGGGTATTTATGGTATTAGGTCTAACATTAAAGTCTCTAATCCATCTTGAATTAACTTTCATATAAGGAGTAAGGAAAGGATCCAGTTTCAGCTTTCTACTTATGGCTAGCCAATTTTCCCAGCACCATTTATTGAATAAGGAATCCTTTCCCCATTTCCTGTTTTTCTCAGGTTTGCCAAAGATCAGATGGCTGTAGATGTGTAGTATTATTTTTGAGGGTTCTGTTCTGTTCCATTGGTCTATATCTCTGTTTTGGTACCAGTACCATGCTATTTTGGTTACTGCAGCCTTATAGTATAGTTTGAAGTCAGGTAGCGTGATGCTTCCAGCTTTGTTCTTTTGGCTTAGGATTGTCTTGGCAATGTGAGCTCTTTTTTGGTTCCATATGAACTTTAAAGTAGTTTTTTCCAATTCTGTGAAGAAACTCATTGGTAGTTTAATGGGGATAGCATTGAATCTATAAAATACCTTGGGCAGTATGGCCATTTTCACAATATTGATTCTTCCTATCCATGAGCGTGATATGTTCTTCCATTTGTTTGTGTCCTCTTTTATTTCACTGAGCAGTGGTTTGTAGTTCTCCTTGAAGAGGTCCTTTACATCCCTTGTCAGTTGGATTCCTAGGTATTTGATTCTCTTTGAAGCAATTGTGAATGGAAGTTCATTCATGATTTGGCTCTCTGTTTGTCTGTTGCTGGTATATAAGAATGCTTGTGATTTTTGCACATTAATTTTGTATCCTGAGACTTTACTGAAGTTGCTTATCAGCTTAAGGAGATTTTGGGCTGAGATGATGGAGTTTTCTAGATATACAATCATGTCATCTGCAAACAGGAACAATTTGACTTCTTCTTTTCCAAACTGAACCCTTTATTTCTTTCTCTTGCCTGATTGCTCTAGCCAGAACTTCCAACACTATGTTGAATAGGAGTGGTGAGATAGGGCATCCCTGTCTTGTGCCACTTTTAAAAGCGAATGTTCCAGTTTTTACCCATTCAATATGATATTGGCCATGAGTTTGTGATAAATAGCTCTTATTATTTTAAGATATGTTCCATCAATACCAAATTTATTGAGAGTTTTTAGCATGAAGGGCTGTTGAATTTTGTCGAAGGCCTTTTCTGCATCTATTGAGTTAATCATGTGTGTTTGTCTTTGGTTCTATTTACATGCTAGATTACATTTTTTTGATTTGTATATGTTGAACCAGCCTTGAATCCCAGGGATGAAGCCCACTTGATTATAGTGGATAAGCTTTTTGATGTGCTGCTGGATTCAGTTTGTCAGTATTTTATTGAGGATTTTTTGCAGCGATGTTCGTCAGGGATATTGGTCTAAAGTTCTCTTTTTTTGTTGTGCCAGGTTTTAGTATCAGGATGATGTTGGCCTCATAAAATGAGTTAGGGAGGATTCCCTCTTTTTCTATTGTTTGGAATAGTTTCAGAAGGAATGGCACCAGCTCCTCCTTGTACCTCTGGTAGAATTCAGCTGTGAATCCATCTGGTCCTGGACTTTTTTTGGTTGGTAGGCTATTAATTATTGCCTCAATTTCAGAGCCTGCTATTGGTCTATTCAGGGATTCAGCTTCTTCCTGGTTTAGTCTTGGGAGAGTATAAGTGTCCAGGAAATTATCCATTTCTTCTAGGTTTTCTGGTTTATTTGCGTAGAGGTGTTTATAGTATTCTCTGATGGTAGTTTGTATTTCTGTGGGGTCGGTGGTGATATCCCCTTTATCATTTTTTATTGTGTCTGTTTGATTCTTCTCTCTTTTCTTCATTAGTCTTGCTAGTAGTTTATCGATTTTGTTGATCTTTTCAAAAAATCAGCTCCTGGATTCATTGATTTTTTTGGAGGGTTTTTTGTGTCTCTATCTCCTTCAGTTCTGCTCTGATCTTAGTTATTTCTTGCCTTCTACTAGCTTTTGAATGTGTTTGCTCTTGCTTCTCTAGTTCTTTTAATTGTGATACTAGGGTGTCAATTTTAGATCTTTCCAGCTTTCTCTTGTGGGCATTTAGTGCTATAAATTTCCCTCTACACACTGCTTTAAATGTGTCCCAGAGATTCTGGTATATTGTATCTTTGTTCTCATTGGTTTCAAAGAACATCTTTATTTCTGCCTTCATTTCGTCATGTACCCAGTAGTCATTCAGGAACAGGTTGTTCAGTTTCCATGTAGTTGAGTGGTTTTGATTGAGTTTCTTAGTCCCAAGTTCTAGTTTGATTGCACTGTGGTCTGAGAGACAGTTTGTTATGATTTCTGTCTTTTACATTTGCTGAGGGGTGCTTTACTTCCAACTCTGTGATAAATTTTGGAATAAGTGTGATGTGGTGCTGAGAAGAATGTATATTCTGATGATTTGGGGTGGAGAGTTCTGTAGATGTCTATTAGGTCCGCTTGTTGCAGAGTTGAGTTCTATTCCTGGATATCCTTGTTAACTTTCTGTCTCGTTTCCTACTATAAAGATATGATAAATATTTGAAGTAAGAGGTTTCTTGCCTAGAAGATCAGAGGTTGCCTGCAGTTTCAAGGGCCCTGTGTGAAAGTGATAGTAGATAAGGTTTGAGGGAGAGGAAGATATCTCTTTGTCTGAATGCTGGATAAACATTTCTGTATTAACTTGGAATTGATTGGCTAGAATACGAGATGACAAGAGATGCTGTGGAAGGAAAATCATTGGTTACTTCATTTGCTGTGGGAGCTGACATCAAAGTTCAGTATTTAACAATATGTTATCTAGAGTTGGGAAAGCTGAAACTGCACTTCTTACCCTCCTGTTGGGAGACACATAGGACAATTGCCAGAAACTCAAATGAAATACCCCCTACTTCTTAATTTAAAAGTTGTCTTCTCCTTCTTTAAAATATGTTTGTATTATATGTAGGAACAAAAAACCAAATAACACATGTTCTCATTTGTATGTGGGAACTAAACATGAAGTACTCATGGACACAAAGAAGGGAGAAATAGGTACTAAGGCCTACTTAAGGGTAGAGGGTGGAAGGAGAGTGAGGATAAAAAACCATCAGGTATTGTGCTTATCACTTGGCTGACAAAATAATCCGTACACCAAATCTGCACAACATGCAATTTATCTATACAATAAACCTGCACATGTACTGTGAACCTAAAATAAAAATCTAACAAATTGATAAAATATCATAAAATAGTTTACAGAAGACTGTGCCTTGGGTACCAACAAAATAACGCCCAGTCAGCAGTAATAATGGAAACAGTTTCTGGTTTTACTCTCTGCTATGGCTGGGAGCTTTGGAGAAAGAGACAGAGAGACCACCAGTTTGTGGTCAAGACCTGCAAAATTTAGGCCCCATTTATTTCTATATTCGTAGCCACTTCTTGCTAAATGTCTGGAAAAGTCCACTTTTTTTTCTGTCAGCATAAGTTAAGGAGTCTCAAGTGTGGTTATGGAGCTGACTTTTTCTTTTTTATAGTTCATTTTTTCTTCTCTACACCTGACTCCTAGAATATATTGTGTCTGATTTTTACGTAAAAGTGAAATGTCACCATTTACATGATGTGTACCACATTTATGCTTCATTAACATGTAAAAAATATAACCTGTGTCAGGTTACCATTACTATACATTCTGTTTAAATTCTATACTTTAATTGAAAAACATGTTCATCTTATACATAATTCCTACTGTAATTTTTAGCTCTTTGCCCATACACATATATACCATAAATATATCTCCCAAATTAAAAGAAAACACTGGAACTTAATTTACACTATCTTATTGCAAAAAAAAAGTGTGATCAAGGATAAAACATTTCAAGAACTAATATATACCTTAATTGACATGTTAAAGCTATTAGAACTGAATTAAAACATATGGATTCTAAGCTTTTAAATGGCCTGTAAGACACAGACCCAGGAACCCATTTCAAGCAAAATTGAAAGCAACCATTCTGAAGTTAAGAACAGTAGTAGTTTAACAGCTCCCAATAATGTCTCTTTGGAACAAGGCAATTAACTGCTACATCCAACGAAAATTGCCATGGGAATTTAGGTAGGTACAGTGTAATTAACTAAATTAGAAGTAATGGAAATGTTACACTTAAGCAGTAGTAAGAGTGCATAGAGATTTGATACACTGTGATAGTTTGTGGTCCATTTGAACTCCTACATACAATTAAAAGACATTTCTTCTAAAAAGATCAAGGGATTTTTATCAGAGAAAATCACTGCTGCTTGCCAGCTCTTTTCCTAATGAGCTTTAAAATGTCTATTTTGTACATGTGCCAATTGGCCCCATTTTGCCTTTAGGCAGGTGGCTGATGCCATGCTCATGTCACTCCTAACAGTGTTGCAGTGGGAAGTGACATCGTCCTTTCAATCTAGTCCCAGATCCAAACTCTTGAAGTTAGTAAGTTAGTAAATTTCCACTAGGTCCAAAGGAAATGACATTCAGGATCTAGTTAGACAGCAAAAGATATTAACATTAAGTTAAATTTAGTTTCAAGTAAAATTTTTTTTTTTTTTTTTTTTTTTTTTTGAGATGGAGTCTTGCTCTGTCACCCAGGTTGGAGTGCAGTGGCGCGATCTAGGCTCACTGAAAGCTCCGTCTCCCGGGTTCACGCCATTCTCCTGCCTCAGCTTCCCGAGAAGGTGGGACTGCAAGCGTCCGCCTGTATTGTATTTTTTAGTAGAGACGGGGTTTCACCGTGTTAGCCAGGATGGTCTCAATCTGCTGACCTCGTGATCAGCCCGCCTTGGCTTCCCAAAGTGCTGAGATTACAGGCGTGAGCCACCACACCCGGCTGTCTAGTGATTCTTAAGACTAAGAACTGCAGAATTATTACCTTTCAATTATGGCCTTTAGATTTATTTTTTATGGAATCCATAATTAAAAAAATGTATTTATACAGATGCCATAAAAAAGGACTAAAAATTTTACTACATTTGTGTTTTTATGGAGAATAATTTTTCTTAAATATTTATCCATTTGTTAAATTATCAAAAGTGTAGGCCAAATAAATTGTTATAGTCAGATGAATTTTAGCCATTCATCACCCTTCCCCCCAAATGTTACTGAAAACACATAACAAAGACTAAGTTTGGAAGAATAAATTTTGCCTAAGCTTTGAGCTGTTTTCTGAAAGCTCTGCTGCACGTTGCAATCATATACACAAATTTAACCACAGTGTATTCCTAAAAGGGGCTGTTTGTAAGAAACCGAACAAAAAGTGGTATGATCATCATAGATGGAATGATTGTCATTCTGCTTTCTTTTAACCAAAATAATTAATCGAATTATATTGCTCATAATACATGAAATAAATATGAAAAATAAAATATAAGAGCAAATCAATATATTGTTGTTCATCCACAAAAATATATCTTTTTTTGCTTTGTTTTTTTTTTTTTTTTTTTTTCATTTTAAAAGAATTTCACTTACTCCCCATTCAGGAAACCACTATTAAATTTCAGTTGTTCATATAACCTCCAAATACTGTCTATGCCTAAATACAATAAAGCTGGTCACCCAGGAGAATATGCCACCATTCCTAGTCTTTTCAAATTCTAATTAAATTATTTTTGTGTTATCATTGTTGTTAACGTGTTTATTGCCTATCTCCTTTCAGCTGAATATTAAACAATGGGATCCAACATTTTATTTTTTTTGAGAGGGAGTCTCACTCTGTTGCCCAGGCTGAAGTACAGTGGCGTGATCTCAGCTCACTGCAAGCTCTGCCTTCTGGGTTCAATTCAAGCAATTATCTTGCCTCAGCCTCCTGAGTAGCTGGGACTACTGGTGTGTGCCACCTTGCCCGGCTAATTTTGTATTTTTAGTAGAGACGGGGTTTCTCCATGTTGGTCAGGCTGGTCTCAAACTCTTGACCTCAGGTGATCTGGCCTTCTCGGCCCCCCAAAGTGCTGGGATTACAGGTATGACCCATGGTGCCTGGCCCAAACACTTTTCTTTTATGTCCTGCTGCATTATCCAGTACTTTAACAGTGCCTAGAATGCAATACCTGATATTCAGTAAATACTAGCTTACGAAAAAAAAAAGTGTTCTCATTTTCATTTAAAATTATTCTAACTTGTTAAAGGCAAGTAATTAATTTATATTTCATTTCCTAATTGCATTTTAGTTTAATTTTTATCATAATTGTATAACATTAATAGAAACATATTAATAAGAGCAATATCATTAGTTAAGTCGTATTTTTATTTGCTACAAAATTACTAACAAAAAGCACATAATATATTAACCAAATTAAAAAATGTGAAACAAAATCAGATTCAAACATAGCTTTCACAGAACTATGTCAAAGCCCTGTTTCTTAATGGAAAACAATATTTAAAATTGTACATATGTTAGTTAGAGTTCTTGTGAGTTAGACAAAACTTTTAGAGAAAGAGAAGTTGTTTTTACCTACAAAAGGTGGAGTAATAGCTGTTAACAGACTTCTTATCTACAGCATTAAAAGACAGAAAAAAATATATTTAAAGAAGTCAGAGAAAAACAAACTGTGACACCAGAATTTTCTATCTGGCTAAATTTAAGAAAATATCTTATTTACAAAATGATAAAGTTTTCAGAAAATGTCACCCATAATGTTTTCTCTTCACGATAAATGCATTTATCGTGAAGTACTGAAATGAAAAAATTGTTTTTAGCTCTAAATAATTTACTTGTTTACCCAAACCTTGTGTTCTTAGAACACAAGACACACTTCATCAATGTAGTACAAAAATGACTGAGAAAATTAAATCAGAATCTTGGACCTATTAAGTGTGAGTAATTCATAAGCAGCAAAAAATGAAAGACTACACATTGACAATTTAATTTTTCTACCTAAGAATAGTTCTTTAGCATGTAAATTCAAGCTACTATGACCTGGTGATACTTACAGTTCTGAAAAACTTCATTGTGTTTTTTGAACCTTGAAACATGCTCCTATAATATTAAAGACAAGGAAAACAATCCTCCAAATTTACTAGGGCTAGAGACAAGGAATATTCTCACTAACTCAAATCGATTTTACACAATCTACAGTTAAACAGAAAGGCATAATTTTGTCCTGGCTCATTTTACTCTTCAACATTTGATACTCTGTAATTCCAAAGAGATTTATTATATAAAATATTCTGCATGTGATGCAATTTTGTTTATTCACTAATATATCTCTGCCCTGAAATTTTTACCTCCTTTACAATGTAGTGAAAAGGCAAAGAAATAAAATAAATTTGTTAAAATAAGTTGATTCAATGGTTGTAACTATATACTACTGATGCTTGTATTTTATTTGGAAGTCTTTTACAGTCCAAACACTACTAGAAACTTTGGAAATTTAATATAATTAAATAGGCAAATGCATTACAACTATCTCTTTTTGGTTTCAGATAAAATTAAATAAACATAACCTAAATTCTAAAATAGTTACTGAATATTTGTTCTGTTAAAATAGCTAAACAATGTAGGATATAAACTTAAAATAAATATAATGTTTTCATAAAATTACAAAACAAAGAGTAGTTAGTTAGAATAAATATTTTGGAAAATATGCATCTTTGTAAAAATCAATAGAAATCATTATTTTCTCGTTTATAAAAAATTTAGAAATGAGGAGGTAGGCATAAATGTTTAATTTTAACTAATTTTTTAAATAGATACTATATTTCTATACTAGTCCATGATAACACATTGTTAATACTCAATTTATTTCCAGTATATTATCTTGCACATAGTACAGTATGAATAATACACATTTGTTTAAAGGTAATTTAAAAATAGGAAGCAATAAAGTTACATTTTGAAAAATAGGTAGGAAATGCTAGGCTTTCCTATACTATTACTTTGCTTTGGTGACACTGAGAAGTTACCATTGTATATTTCTACTCTTACAAGTAAAAGATATTGAAATGAAAACTCATGTTACTCTTCCTTAGATGTATAAATTGGGCACATGTATTTATCACTGAAATCCCCATGGCCTACAAATGCAATATTTAAATTATTTATACCAATAAAAATTCAGAACATAGAGCCTTCACACATCTTTAAGAAAATAAATTCCACTTTTAAAATATTTTTGAACATAAGTACAATATCAAATTATTTTACATCTGTTCTCATTCAGGTTACATCATTAATATAAGTTTTGAAATTGAGTTTTAACTATTATTTTGGTAAAGGCAATGTTGAATCTTTCTTTGAAAAAAATGCTGAGTAGCTCTAAAGATGATATTGTATGTGTTTTCAGTTGCTTACGTTAAAACATGTCATACTGTCCTTCCAAACCTTTCTCTCCACATCACTAACATGATGAAACCTTGGCATCAACATACACAGAAAAAAAGAAATTGTATTAATAGCTAATAATAAATAATACTTTCTGTTCTTAGTACAGCTTTAAGTTCATAGCACGTATTAATTTACTTAATTACCACAAACATCTTATTTGGGTGGTACTAGTATTATTACATTATCAATCTTACCTAACAGTTGACAAAATAGAAATAGTCAGAACTAAAGTAATTTCCCCAAGGTCACATAATTTGAAAAGGACAGAGGCACGACTCAAACCCAGATGGTCTGGCTCTAGATATAGTACTTTTATTCTCTAATTTTCACTAGCTTTCTAAAGTTTTTAACATATATTAATAGAATCACAACATCCTGTGGCTATATTGCAATTAAAATGATAACATGGAGTGTTTAAATTGGCAGTGATATTGCCTTCACTTTTTATAACATATTGGAGCATTTAACATGTGGCAGCTAAATCTTAATTATTTTTGGATAAAGAGATTTCTGTTGTAGATTTTTACTCTATGCCCACAGTTTCAGAAAGAATATTTTCATTAGAAATTGACTTTAGCTGATGTACACTAGTAATCCTGGTAAAGAAGGAAATAACTAGCTACTTGAATTATGATTTTATTGATCCATCTTACTGTACATTATGCCATACTAATTTCTGAAGAATAAGATGCTGTAAAACTAAATACTTTATACTAAAAACAAATAGCTATACTTTTGCCCTCAGGTTACAAAAACAACTAGGTAAATAGTAAACCCTGAGCTATTTGATATTAATATTTGTTATTGAAAACATCTATTTTATCTAATTAAATTTTTGTTCTTAAAATATTTAAATAGATACATAACTTTATTTGTCCATTTCATTCCAACTTGATACCTGAGCTTAAAGTGTCTGTTTTTTATGTTGTTCCAAATTATCTAATTCAGTGCTAAGTCTTACTTTATGATAAATTACAAAACACCTAAAAATATAAAATGTTATCCACAATCATTGCTACATTTTTTCTGAAATCCAATTTGCATAAGAATGAATCAAATACAACTCAAAGCCAGAGACAGTAAATTGATATTTATTTCTCAACAGATTGGAAAGCAGCACAGGAGTGAAGGAATAGCTCTGAACTCAGAGTACCGTGAGAGGTTGGTTACAGTCCCAGTTCTGTAAATGTCTCTTTGTGTAGACATGAGAAGCATCACTTAAAGTTGCTGACAATCTATCTTCCCATTCAGTAAAAGACCCCAACTAAATATTCTCTATACCCACTTAAAAATCTAGGCCATTATAATTTGAGTTTCTATATTTTTACATGGTTTTTAGTCTTACAGTTGGTTTTTAGAGCTAAAAAGTATATTTTCATATTCCCTGTACTAAAATAGCAAGAGCAGCCATGTTCCCTTTATGTACATGTGAAATATTTAAGTGCAAAGTAAATATCCACTTAACATCTAAAACAAAACCATCATCTTCCCATTTAACTGAAACTCCACTATCAATGTCCCTGTCTTTGTAATTTACTTCTCCATTATCATAGTCTCTTCAATATAAAACCTGACAAGTCATCTCAAATTTACTTTTCAATGACCAAGTCCTATAAATGTTTCATTTGAAATATGTTTCTTAGGTATCTGTTGGTCTGCTTGTGATGTTATTAACATAATACCTTGCTTGGGGAATTTACAGCAAACAGAAATTTATTTCCCATTTAGTTCTAGATGCTGGAAAGTACAAGATCAAGTCATTGGTAGCTTCTGTGCCTGGTGAGGGACCTTCCATAATGACATCCCTCCTTTCAAAACAGCACTTTGTTGTTGCTTCCCCCAGAGGGAAAGAACACTGTATATTTATATATTAGAAAGGCAAGAGGGTACGTACTTTAACCTTGAACTCTTTTATAAGCATGCCAATCCCATTCATGAGGATGGAGGCCTTATGATACAAGTGTCTACTAACGGCTACACCTCTCAACTCTGTTGCCTTAAGGATTAATTTTTTACAAGAATTTTTCAGGAGACAGCATTATCCAAGCCATAGCAGTATTCTTCCATTGCCAGTTCTTTCTACCAACTCCCACTTCAATATACATATTCATTCATAATACAACTTCAAATACTGTATTATGTTGCAATACTCCCGACTCCATTCATTTTCCAAACAACCCTGTAAAAGCTGCCAATTCAATACTACCTTTGTAATCTTAATTCTTTTCATAAAACCCATAACATAACATTTTCATTGCCCCTTCCTTAATTTTTCTTTAAATATCTTAAAATCTTGGGTAAATTAAGCAAAAACATTTATAACAATGTTTAAATATATGCTAAAGGAATATAGGTATGTAGAATATGTGCAGCAGTAAAATAGTAAACACTCAAATGTGTAACATTTACATTAGTTTATAATGCAGATTGTATCCAATATTTATCAAGATGCCACGCTCAGAAATTGTTTCAACCCCATTGGATTTAAATTTAAGATAATTTCTTCATAGCCACTTTCAGAGTGATCAATTCAGTAGGTTTTTAATAGCCTACAAACTTTATAAAATTCACTTTCTATAGAAAGTCTATTGCTTTTAGAATGGAAGAAGAAGTAATAGAAATGATTATTTTATTCCAAGAACACTAGAGTTTTTCTCTTAATTTTTAAGTGTGTATTAATAATATATCCTGAATGGAAATTATTTCTTTCAGCAAATCTAAAATAATTTAATCTTAACATTATGTTCAAAAATATTTAAAAAGAGGCAATTTATTTTATTAATGCTTCACTAGGGCTCCATGTTCTGAGTCTTTATAGATATAGATAATTTAAATGTTGCATTTGTGAGTGGTGGGAATTTTAGAGATATATATGCTCAAATTATGCATGTTATAAAGAGTTACACGTTTTTATATTAATACATTTTACTTATAAGAACAGATGACAGTAACTTCTCAATGTCACCCAAATAAAGTAATAGTATAGAAAATCCTATGGTTGCTTCCAAGATGGCCAAATAGGATCAGCTCTGGTCTACAGTTCCCAGGGAGATCTGCACAGAAGATGGGGGATTTCTGCATTTCCAACTGAGATACCTGGTTCATCTCATTGGGACTGGTTGGACAGCGGGTGCAGTGCACAGAGGGCAAGCTGAAGCAGGGTGGGGCATCGCCTCACCCTGGAAGTGCAAAGGGTTGGGGAATGTCCCTTTCCTAGCCAAGGGAAGCTGTAAATGACCATACCTGGAGAAGCAATAAACTCTTGCCCAAATATTGTGCTTTTCTGATGGTCTTCGCGACGGGCAGACCAGGAGATTGCCTCCTGTGCCTGACTCAGTGAATGCCACACCCAGGGAGCCTTGCTCACCGCTAGCAGAGCAGTCTGAGATCAACTTGGGATGCTGGAGTCTGGCAGGGGGAGGGGCATCTGCCATTGCTGAGGCTTGAGGATGTGGTTCTATGCTCACAGTGTAAACAAAGCGGCAGGGAAGTTCCAACTGGGTGGAGCCTACCGTAGTTCAGCAAGGCCTACTGCCTCTCTAGATTAAACTTCTCCGGGCAGGGCATATCTGAACAAAGGGCAGCAGATGGCTTCTCCAGACTTAAACGTCCCTCCCTGACAATTCTGAAGAGAGTGGTGGTTCTCCCAGCATGGCATTTGAGCTCTGATAACAGACAGACTGACTCCTCAAGTGGGTCCCTGACTCCCGTGTAGCCTGACTGGGAAACACCTCCAGTGGGGACAACAGACATCTCATACAGGCAGGTGTCCCTCTGGGAAGAAGCTTCCAGAGGAATGATCAGGCAGCAATATTTGCTGTTCTGCAGCCTCCGCTGGTGATACCCAGGCAAACAGGTTCTGGAGTGGACTTCCAGCAAACTCCAACAGACCTGCAGCTGAGGGAACTGTCTGTTATAAGGAAAACCAACAAACAGAAAGGAATAGCATCAACATCAACAAAAAAGACATCCACATCAAAACCCCATCCATAGGTCACCAACATCCAAGACCAAAGGTATATAAAAACCACAAAGATGGGGAGAAACCAGAGCAGAAAGGCTGAAAATTCCAAAAACCAGAACACCTCTTCCCCTCCAAAGGAATACAACTCCTCACCAGCAAGGGAACAAAACTGGGCAAAGAATGAGTTTGACGAGTTGATAGAAGTAGGCTTCAGGAGGTCAGTAATAACAAACTTCTCCGAGCTAAAGAAGCATGTTCTAACTCATCAAAAGGAAACTAAAAAACCTTGAAAAAAGTTAGATGAATGGCTAACTAGTATAACCAGTGTAGAGAAGAACTTAAAAGACCTGATGGAGCTGAAAACCACAGTACAAGAAATTTGTGAAGCATACAAAATCTTCGATAGCTGATTCAATCAAGCGGAAGAAAGGATATTAGTGGTTGAAGACCAAACTAATGAAATAAAATGAGAAAACAAGATTAGAGGAAAAAAAAGAGTGAAAAGAAACGAACAAAGCCTCCAAGAAATAGGGGACTATGGGAAAAGACCAAATCTACGTCTGCTTGGTGTACCTGAAAGTGACGGGGAGAATGGAACCAAGTTAGAAAACACTCTTCAGGACATTATCCAGGAGAACTTACCCAACCTAACAAGGCAGGCCAACATTCAAATTCAAGAAATACAGAGGACACCATGAAGACACTCCTCAAGAAACACAGTCCCAAAATGCATAATCAACCAAGGTTGAAATGAAGGAAAAAATGTTAAGGGCAGCCAGAGAGAAAGGTCGGGTTACCCACAAAGGGAAGCCCATCAGACTAACAGCGGATCTCTCTGCAGAAACCCTACAATACAGAAGAGAGTGGGGGCCAATATTCAACATTCTTAAAGAAAAGAATTTTAAACCCAGAATTTCATATCCAACCAAAATAAGCTTCATAAATGAAGGAGAAATAAAATCCTTTATAGACAAGCAAATTCTGAGAGATTTTGTCACCACCAGGCATGCCTTACAAGAGCTCCTGAAGGAAGCACTAAACATGGAAAGGAACAACCAGTACCAGCAACTGCAAAAACATGCCAAATTATAAAGACCATCAATGTTATGAAGAAACTGCATCAATTAATGGACAAAATAACCAACAAGCCTCATAATGACAGAATCACATCACACATAACAATATTAACCTTAAATGTAAATCAGCTAAATGCTCCAATTAAAAGACACAGACTGGCAAATTGGGTAAAGAGTCAATACCCATCAGTGAGCTGTATTCAGGAGACCCATCTCACATGCAAAGTCACACATAAACTCAAAATAAAGGGACAGAGGAAGATCTATCAAGCAAACGGAAAGCCATAAAAAGCAGGGGTGGCAATCCTAGTCTCTAATAAAACAGACTTTAAACCAACAAAGATCAAAAGAGACAAAGGAGGCCATTACACAATGGTAAAGGGATCAATTCAACAAGAAGAGCTAACTATGCTAAATATATATGCAACCAATACAGGAGCACCCAGATTCATAAAGTTTTTAGAGACTTACAAAGAGACTTAGACTCCCAAACAATAATAGTGGGAGACTTTAAAACCCACTGTCAATATTAGACAGATCAACAAGACAGAAAATGAACAAGGATATCCAGGTCTTGAACTCAGCTCTAGACCAAACGAACCTAATAGACATCACAGGACTCTCCACCTGAAATCAACAGAATATACATTCTTTTCAACACCACATCACACTTATTCTAAATCGAACACATAATTGGAAGTAAAAAAAACTCATCAGCAAATGGAAAAGAACAGAAACCACAACAAACTGTCTCTCAGGCCACAATGCAATCAAATTAGAGCTCAGAATTAAGAAACTCACTCAAAACTGCACAACTACATGGAAACTGAACAACCTGCTCCTGAATGACTACTGGGTAAATAATAAAATGGAGGCAGAAATAAAGGTGTTCTTTGAAAGCAATGAGAACAAAGACACAACATACCAGAATCTCTGGGACACATTTAAAGCAGTCTGTAGAGGGAAATTTATAGCACTAAATGCCCACAAGAGAAAGCAGGAGAGATCTAAAATCAACACCCTAATATCTCAATTAAAAGAACTAGAGAAGAGAGAGCAAACAAATTCAAAAGCTAGCAGAAGACAGGAAATAGCTAAGATCAGAGCAGAACTGAAGGTAATAGAGACACAAAAACCCCTTCAAAAAATCAGTTAATCCAGGATCTTGTTTTTTGAAAGGATCAACAAAACTGATAGACCTCCAGCAAGATTAATAAATAAGAAAAGAGAGAAGAATCAAATAGATGCATTAAAAAAATTATAAAGAGGATATCACCATTGATCTCACAGAAATACAAACTACAAACAGAGAATAATATAAACACCTCTACGTAAATAAACTAGAAAATCTAGCAGAAATGGATACATTCCTGGACACGTACACCCTCCCAAGACTAAACCAGGAAGAAATTAAATCTCTGATTAGACCAATAGCAGGTTCTGAGGCAATAATTAATAGTCTACCAACCAAAAAAAAGTCCAGGATGGGAATAATTAACAGCCAAATTCTGCTAGAGTTACAAAGAGGAACTGGTGCCATTCCTTCTGAAATTATTCTGATCAAAAGAAAAAGAGGGAATCCTCCCTAACTCATTTTGTGAGGCCAGTATCATCCTGATACCAAAGCCTGGCAGAGACACAACAACAAAAAGAGAATTTTAGGCCAATATCCCTGATGAAAATCGATGTGAAAATCGTTAATAAAATACTGGCAAACTGAATCCATCAGCATGTAAAAAACTTTATGCATCATGATCAAGTCAACTTCATCCCTGGCATGCAAGGCTGGTTCAACATAGGTAAATCAATAAATGTAATCCATCACATAAACAGATCCAATGACAAAAAGCACATGATTATCTCAGTAGATGTAGAAAAGGCCTTCGACAAAAGTCAACAGTCTTTCATGCTAAAAACACTCAATAAACTAGGCATTGATGGAACATTTATTTAAATAATAAGAGGCATTTATGAAAAACCCACAGCCAATATAATACGGAATGGGCAAAAACTGAAAACATTCCGTTTGAAAACCAACACAAGCCAAGGATGCCCTCTCTCACCACTCCTATTCAACATAGTATTGGAAGTTCTGGCCAGGGCAATCAGGCAAGATAAAGCAATAAAGGGTATTCAAATATGAAGAGAGGAAGTCAAAATGCCTCTGTTTGCAGATAGCATGAGTGTATATTTAGAAAACCCCACCATCTCAGCCCAAAATCTCCTCAAGCTAATAGGCAACTTCAGCAAAATCTCAGGATACAAAATCAATGTGCAAAAATCACAGGCATTCCTATACACCAATAACAGATAGAGAGCAGAATCATGAGTGAACTCCCATTCACAATTGCTACAAAGATAACATACCTAGAAATACAACTTACAAGGCATGTGAAGGACCTCCTCAAGGAGAGCTACAATCCACTGCCCAAGAAAATGAGAGAGTACACAAACAAATGGAAAAACATTCCATGCTCATGGATAGGAAGAATCAATACCATGAAAATGACCTTATTGCCCAAAGTAATTTATAGACTCAATGTTATTCCCATCAAGCTACCACTGACTTTCTTCACAGAATTGAAAAAAAAAACAAAAAACAAAAAAACAGAAAAACAAAAAACTACTTTAAACTTCATATGGAACAAAAGCAGCCCACATAGTCAAGACAATCCTGGGCAAGAAGAACAAAGTTGGAGTCATCACGTTACCTGACTTCAAACTATACTACAAGGCTACAGTAACCAAAACAGCATGGTATGGGTACCAAAACAGATATATAGACAAATGGAGCAGAATGGAGTCTTCAGAAATAACACCACACATCTATCACCATCTGATCTTTAACAAACCTGACACACATAAGCAATGGAGAAAAGATTTCCTATTTCATAAGTGGTGTTGGGAAAACTGGCTAGCCATATGCAGAAAAATAAAACTGGACCCCTTCCTTACACATTATAGAAAAATCAACTCAAGATGGATCAAAGAGACTTAAACGTAAGACTTAGGACCATAAAAATCCTAGAAGAAAACCTGGAAAATACCATTCAGGACATAGACATGGGCAAAGATTTCAAGTCTAAAACAGCAAAAGCAATGGCAACAAAAACCAAAATAGACAAATGGGGTCTAATTAAACTAAAGAGCTAATGCACAGCAAAAGAAACTATCATCAGAGTGAACAGGTACCCTACAGATTGGGAGAAAATTTTTGCAATCTATCCATCTGACAAAGGACTAATATCCAGAATCTACAAAGAACTTAAACAAATTTACAAGAAAAAAGCAAAGAATCCCATCATAAAATGGGCAAAGGATATGAACAGGCAGTTCTCAAAAGAAGACATTTATGCAGTCAACAGACGTATGAAAAAATGTCCATCACCACTGGTCATCTGAGAAATGCAAATCAAAACCACAATGAGATACCATCTCATTCCAGTTAGAATGGCTATCATTAAAAAGTCAAACAGGTGCTGGAGAGACTGTGGAAAAATAGGAATGATTTTACACTGTTGGTGGGAGTGTAAATTAGTTCAACCACTATGGAAGACAGTGTGGCAATTCCTCAAGAATTTTAAACTAGAAATACTATTTGACCCAGCCATCCCATTACTGGGCATATATCCAAAGATGATAAATCATTCTACGATAAAGACACATGCACAAGTATGTTTATTGCGGCACTATTCACAATAGCAAAGACTTGGAGCCAACCCAAATGTCCACCGATGACAGACTGGATTAAGAAAATGTGGCACATACACACCATGGAATACTATGCAGCCATAAAAAAGGATGAGTTCACATCCATTGCAGGGACATAGATGAAGTTGGAAACCATCATTCTCAGTAAACTATGACAAGATCAGAAAACCAAACACTCTATGTTCTCACTCATAAGCAGGAGTTGAACAATGAGAAAGCATGGACACAGGGAGGGGAATATCACACACTGAGGTCTGGGGGGGATGGGGCGCTGGGGGAGGGATATCATTAGAAGAAATACCTAATGTAGGTTATGGGTTGATGGGTGCAGCAAACCACCATGACACATGTATACCTATGTAAAAAAAACTGCACATTCTGCACATGTAACCCAGAACTAAAAAAAAATTATATACACACACACACACACACACACACACATATACATATATACACATATATACATACATATATATACATATATACACATATATACATACATATATACATATATATACCCCCTAGCATTCTTTTACCTCTTTGCAAATTTTCAATGTATAGCTTCATGTTTTTAAGTTATATACGAGCAAATAGTACATATATTTTAAACCTATTGATATAGTACTTCAGGTCCCTGACTATCTGCATTTTGTTTTCAAATATTTTTCTCTCTGTCCTTCAGATTGGATAATATGACATGTTTACCCACCCTTTTTTTCCCAGTAATCTCCACTCTGCTGTTAATACCATCAAATTAATTTTTGAATGTTTAGATATTGAATTTTTTAGTTTTAAATTTTTCATTTAGTTATTTTATATAGTTTTCATGTATCAGCTTAGGATTCCTATCTGTTCTTTGATGATATTCACTAAACAAGTTGAATTCTTTACTTATAACAGCTGCTTCAAATCATTATTTAAATAGGCCTCCACCTCCAAACAAGAAAGAGTAATAGGGACTGGATATATGCTGCATACTGAAATAAATTTTAAATAACTGAAATAAAATATGTAAGTTTTACAAACACTGGACAAGAGAGAATAAAAAAATAGCTAAAGTTCCCTTTACAAAAACAAAACAACAACAACAACAACAACAACCACCTGATTACTGACTCAGACTAAATTCAGGTATAAGAAAGAGGGAAAAACCCCCATACTCTGATCAAGGTCTCCAGTCAAAGACTCTCCCAGTCAGGTGAACAGCTGAATCCCAACTGCATCTGGCCTTTGCCACCCATGTGCTCCTGCTAGCCATCTTGTAAAAGTGCTGCCATAATAAACTGCTTCAGCGTTAGATGTTGCCTAAAACTCCTAGGACACATCTTTGACATCAATCAGACAAAAGTGGGGAAGTCATCTCTGGGAAGATTGATTAACCACCACACGAAACCCCTGAGCACTGCAGTTATCAGCAATCTCATCTCATTTAATGTAGGTAATATAAACACAATTAAGAAGTAGAGATTTTCAAATTAAATTATAAAAAAGCAAGATCCAAATATTTGATGCCTATACAAACCAACCTTACATAATAAAACCACACACATTTAATGATGAAGAGATGCAAAAAGGCATACCACAATTACATCAGACTAAAGGATGCTAGAAATATTAACACCAGATAAGACAGATTTTAGCAAAGAACACTACTGTGGATAAAAAGCTTGGTTTATAATGATAAATCAGGCAATTTATAGAGGAATTAATTATCCTAAAGGACTGTGTACCTATAACAGAAATTTGAAATATGTGAGGCATGAACTGATGTAGGAAGGAAGAAACAGACAAATCCACAATAATTGTTGCAGATTTCAACATCTCTGTCTCAAAAATTGAGAGACCAAGTAGACAGAGATTTGGCAAATTGATTGCCTGGCCAGGGCAATCAGGCAAGAGAAAGCAATAAAGAATATTCAAATAGGAAGAGAGGAAGTCAAAATGTCTCTGTTTGCAGATGACATGATTGTATATTTAGAAAACCACATTGACTCAACCCAAAATCTCCTTAAGCTAATAAAAAACTTCAGCAAAGTCTCAGGATACAAAATCAATGTGCAAAAATCACAGGCATTCCTATACACCAATAACAGACAAACAGAGAGCCAAATCATGGACAACACTTACAATCGACTTGACTTAATTGAAATTTTTGCTTTTACTCCACATAAAAAGCATAAAAATATATCTTATCCTAGTCCACACTGGATGACTTCTAAGAGAGCCCATGTGGTGGGGAATAAGAGTCCGTCAATCAAGTTAAAGCATTATGTTTTCTAACCATGGTAGAATTAAGAAATCACTAACAGAAAGATATCTACAACATTTTCAAATATTTTAGAACTGGATAACACATCTAAGTTACCTACATATCTTATTTTGCTAGGACTGCCATACAAAACATGACACACTGGTTATCTTAAACAAAAGGAATTATTTTTTTCACGGTTCTGGAGGCTAGAAGTCTAAGATCAACGTCTTTGCAGTAGGTTCTTTCTGAGACCTACTTTTTTGACTTGCAGATGGCCACCTTCTTGCTGTGTCCTCACAAGGTCTTTTCTCTGTGCAAATGCATCCCTTGTGTTTATACATCACAATTTCCTTTTCTTGTAAGGACACCAGTCAGATTGGAATAGAGCCATATGACCTCATTAACCTTAATTATGTCTATAAAGACTATTTCCAAATATAGTCACTTTTTGAGACACTAGGGATTAATAGTTCATCATGAGAATTTCAGAAGAACGCAATTCATTCTATACTACTATGTATCTACGAAGTCCAGAATAAAATTAAAAAGTACTTTGAACTGAGCAATACATAAGAGAGAATTTATCTCACTGAACTCTTATATCTAAAAAGAAAGGTCTACTATCTCAACTTCCACTTTAAGAAAACAGAGAGAGAATAGACGAAGCCCAAAGTAATAAAAAAAAGTATTAAAAAGCATGTGGCAATCAATTAGATTGAAAACATAAATAATGAAGAAAATCAATTTAGAAATTAAGGTCTGTTATTTAGGAAGATTAATAAATGTTATAAACCTCCCACCCAATTAAGTTTAAAGAAAGGGAAATGACACAATTTACCAGTATCAGAAATGAGGAGATGCCATTATCATAGACTCTACATATATTAAAAGGATAAGAAGAAAATAGTATGAACAAATTTAAGTCAATAAATTCAACAACTGATATAAAATGGCCATATTAATTGAAACATATGAACTAAAAAATCTCACTCAAGAAGAAATAAACAATTTGAATAGGGCTTTAAATTATTAAAGAAAATAAATTTACAGTTAAAACCCCTTTCAGAAATAAAGAAACAAAAAAATCCCTCAAGACGCTTGATATTGAAAACAACATTTGCCAAATAACTAAGAGTGAAATCATTCTAATTACACACATTTCCTGAAAAGATTGAGGGGGAGAGCATACTTCTTTATTTTATGTCTGCATTACTCTGTTACCTAATAAAGACATCAAGAAGATAAATAAAAAGTAATCACATTCCAATATGTTTCATCACCACAGATGCAATTATTCTTTTCAATATAGCTAACAAACCCCACGGATATACAGAAGTATATACAGTTGATCCTCATTATTCGTGGATTTTATATTTACTAGTTTGCTTACTGGCTAAAATTTATTATCAACCTCATACTTAATACCCTGCTATTACAGTCATTTATAGACATGCACAAAGTGACCAAAAATATGAGTTATCTGACACTCATATTCTCACTTAAGATAAAGTACAGTGATGTTATGCCTTCTTGTTTCTGCTCTCCTAGTGTATATAAATGTCCTATTACCTTTCTACTTAGTAGTGCAGAATGTTTGCTTTTGTCAGCCAATTTTTGTGCATGGTGTTGGTAACTGTTGTTTAAAATGGTCCTGAGTATGATATTGAAGTACTGTCTTGTTTCTTTGTGTTTTTAAAATTTTTTAAAAACTTTTTAAACAAGTTCGACTTCTGTTATCATCTCATCACACAGGTAGTGAGCATAGTACCCAACGGTTTATTTTTCAACCCTTGGACCTTTGTCCACCTCCCCCCAAATAGTGCCCAGTGACTGCGATTGACATCTTTATGTCCATGAGTAAATTCCAACTTATAAGTGAGAACATGCAGTATTTGGTTTTTTGTTTCTGCATTAATTTGCTTAGGATAATGGCCTCCAGCTACATTCATACTGCTGCAAAGGACATTATTTTGTTAATTGTTATGCCTGTGCAGGGTTCCATGGTGTACATGTTTCATGTTTTCTTTGTCCAATCCAACATTGATGAGCACCTAGGTTGATTTCACGTCTATATTATTGTGAATAGCACTGCAATGAACATATGAGTTAATGTGCCTTTTTGGTAAAATGATTTGTTTTACTTTGGAGATATAGCTTATAATGGGATTGCTGGGTCAAATGGTAGTTCTAAGTTCTTTAAGAAATCCCCAAACTACTTTCCACAGTGGCTGAACTAATCTAAATTCCCACCAACAGTTCATAAGCATTCCCTTTTCTCTGTCTATAACTTTCCTAGCAAATGTTTTGTTCGTCTGTTGTTTCTGATTTTTTAATAACTGACATTCTGATTGGTGTTAGACCATATCTCATTGTGGTTTTAATTTGCATTTCACTGATGATTAAAGATATTGAGAACTTCTTCATATATTTCTTGGCCACTTGCAGGTCTTCTTTTGGGAAGCATCTATTCATGTCTTTTGCCCAGTTTTTAATGGAGTTATTTGGTTTTGTTTGTTGAATTGTTTAAGCTCTTTATGGATTGTGGATATTAGTCCTTTGTTGGATGCATAGTTTATGAGTATTTCCTTCATTCTGTAGGTTGTCTGTTTATATTGTTGATAATTTATTTTGCTCTGTAGAAACTCTTTAGTGTAAGTAGGTCCCACTTGTCAACTTTTGGTTTTGAGCAATTGCTTTTAAATACTTAGTTATAAACTCTTCCTCAAGTCCAATGTCCAGAATGGTGTTTCCTAGGTTACCTCTTAAAAGACACAGAGTTGCAAGTTGAATAAGAAAATAAGACCCCTCCATCCTCTGTCTTGAAGAGACCCATCTCACATGTAATGACACTTATACCTTAAAGTAAAGGAGTAGAGAAATATCTGTCACACAAATGGAAAACAAATTTATGTGGTATTCTTGTATCAGATAAAAAAAGACTTTAAACCAACAACAGCAAAAAAGCACAATTAAGGTCATTACGTAATGATAAAGGGTTCAATTCAACAAGAAGACTTAGGAGGCCTAACTATATATGCACCCAATATTGGAGCACCCAGGTCTATGAAACAAGTACTTCTAGACCTACAAAAAGACTTAGCCACACAATACTAGTGGGGAACTTCAACACCCCACTGTCTTATTTCTTAATTGCAAAAAGGCTAATGGAAAAAAAAAATATATATATATGTGTGTGTGTGTGTGTGTGTGTGTGTGTGTGTGTGTGTGTGTGTGTGTGTTAGATAAGCTTCATTAAAGTTATCATGTTGATGGTCATAATTTTAATTTTAATTTTAATTCATCCACAATATAGATTAAGTAAAGTGGCCTTAAAGAGAAACACATGAAAAACAAGGTTATGTACTGAATGGTCAATAAAAATGTTGCTCCCAGTGGCACACAAGAAACTAAATCTGTATTTCCTTTAAAAGCAATGAGTCAATCTTTGATAATTCAATATTCACACTGACGTTATAGCACATAACCACCAAAATAAACTCTATATTTTTACCAACTGGGTATTAGCTCATGAGTGCTGTAGGAGATCTGTCAGAGTTGTGGGAGAAGCTACAGGGAAAGGAGCAGGCCTTATGAAAGGTTGGAAGGCTCTGCATAGCTTTGAGGGAGAATAAGCTGAAGGCAGCTGTTCTCTTACCCTGAGGCAGAGAGTGAGGAATAGGTACCAGGAAGTGTAGGGGAATTTTTATAAACAGACTTGTATACTTACGTTGTCTGAATCATCCATGTGCAAGACTGCTCCTCGAATGGAGGAACAATAATAACCCATAGATTGTGTTGGCTCTAGGCTTTTGGCATTATGTCTGTACTGAATAAAAGTAAGCAATGTCAGCTGTTCGAGACTGCTCGCTATTTGGCCATTAACTCCAGGCAGTCCCCTAGCTGTTCTTACACTACATACCTGTGTCTGAGTACTCCTTTCATCCATCTCTCGGCTGGGGTCTGCAGGACGGACCCAGCAGATGGTGCCCCGTGTGAGAAACACTGCAACAGATTGCATCTGGACCCTCGCAAACGAAGGTGAAGCGACTGCATCATCAGTAAGTAATTGGTGCCTGCTCGGGATTTTCAAGTTCAAGGGAATATTCAAGATAGGGTTTCATCATGGGACAAGAGTTATCAGCTCAACAGCAATATAAAAGTATTGAAAACAGCTGCTTAAAGCTAGTGAAGCCTTGATTTCACAGGTTCAACTAAGGGACCTAATGCAAACTATTGTTTTTCATAACTCATAGTTCCCAGAAGAAGGCATGCTAGACCTAGAGCTCTAGGAGCAAGTGGGGATAAATCTTAAACAATATCATGCACAAGGGCAATGGGTCCCAGCAACATCTTTAATGTTGTGGTCCTTAGTCAGGGCTGCTTTGGCCTCAGTCTACACAGAAAAGCCTAAAAGGGAAGGGAGGAGGAAGCATCACCTAACTTACTGCCTCCTCCTCCTCCCTCAGCCCTGCTGTTACCAGGTAAAGATACAAAAGAGGAAATGGAGGTTTTACCAGAGCTCCCTCTTCCAATAAAGTGGAAAAAACACAAGGGATACACTGCAGTCATGGGACCCTTAGGCAAGTGGCATTACAAGGGAAGCTTTGGCCTGCCCGGTGATGCAAGATCAACAAAACAATCTACTATATGAACCCATTACTTTCAACACTTATAAAGAAATAAGAAAAAGCATTAGAGAAAATGGAGCCACTATCCCGTTTACAAAAGGATTAATTGAGGCCATAGGGGAAAGCTTCCATATGACTCCTTTCTATTGCTGGACACAATTCCTCCGCTACCCCTAACAGGGCACTTTCAAAATCCTATTTGGGTAGAACAGTGGCCTTTAAAGGGAGACAAATTACAGTGAGCCCATAAATTACAGAGGAGCAATTAAAAGCCAGCCATATAGAACCATCAAGCAGCCCTTGGAATTCGCCCATTTTCACCATTCCCAAAAATCTTGCTCCTTTCCCTGTAGCTTCTCCCACCACTCTGACAGATCTCCTACAGCACTCATGAGCTAATATCCAGTTGGTAAAAATATAGAGTTTATTTTGGTGGTTATGTGCTATAAAGTCAGTGTGAATATTGAGTTATCAAAGATTGACTCAGGCTTTTGCATGACTTACTTGCAACCTATGGGGCCCCTTCAACGGGAGCTCCCTTCCTTCACAGTGATTCCTCGAGATTGGCCTATAATTACTGGCTTAAAAGACTGCCTTTATGTTATTCCTTTCGCAAAACAAGACAGAGAAAAATTTGTGTTTACAATATCAGCTATCAATAATGAAAGGCCAGTTTTGCCAATTTCATTGGAAAGTACTTCCTCAAGGAATGCTGGAGAGTCCTACCATGTGTCAGTATCATGTAAATCAGGCTTTGCTCCCTAGTAGAAAAGAATTTCCTAATTGCAAGATCATCCATTATCTGGATGACATCTTACTGGCAACTCCAACAGAGCAAATACTTTTGAGTATTTGGGAGGGGTTGACATACCCTCAATGGGTTCCTTAGTAACAGCACACATTGGACTGAGGTGCCAAGTAACACTACATACCACTCTGTGATTGGAAAACAATATTACTGATTATGCTAATGTTTGTCTTATGTTATTTACTAATTCTAGGATGCAAAGCTGGAACATGAGCTTTAACTGCTAAGTCTGTCAAACATGTTACTGCACACATCTGTACTCTTGAATCAACAAAACCTGATGCAAAAAACAGAAAAGGGGGAAACTTAGGAGATCTGTCAGAGTGGTGAGAGAAACTACAGGGAAAGGAGCAGGCCTTTTGAAAGGTTTAAAGGCTCTGCATAACTTACTGGAGAATAAGTTGAAGGCAGCTGTTCTCTTACCCTGAGGCAGAGGGCGAGGGATAGGTACAAGAAGTGTTGGGGAATTTATCGTAAACAGTCTGGTTTACTTAAGTTGTCTGGAAATCAACCTTTGATCATCCATGCATGAGACTGCTCCCTGAATGGGGGAACAGTAATGTTAATTACCCACAGATTGTGTTGGCTCCAGGCTTTCAGCATTATGTCTGTACTGAATAAAAGCAAGCAACTTCAGCTGTTCAAGACTGCTCACTCTTCAGACATTAGTGTCTGAAGTCCCCTAGCTGCTCTTACACTGCATACCTGTCTGAGTACTCCTTTTATCCATTGCTCAACCAGGGTCTGTGGGACGGACACAGCAGAATGCAAGGTTGGCTTACCATTTAAAAATAACCCTCTGCAATATACCACATTGCCAGACTGGGAAAAAAAAAAAAAAAAAAAAAAAGTGTGATCATCTTTGCAATGCAGTTGATCTAATATCCATTTCTGATTTTTTTTTAAAAAGAGCACAAACAAACAAACAAACAACAACAACAAAAAGTTTTCAGCAGACTTAAGTAGAACTTTTTCAAGCTATGAATAAAACGATTAACTACATACTTGATAAAAGCTAAATATTTTTCAACTAACAGATGCAAAACATGAAAATTTACTGTAAATATTTTATATTATATTAGAGATTCTAGCCATTGCAATAAACCAAAGAAAAAATGTAAAATCTACACATTTAGAGAGAAAGAAGTAAAACTGTACGTACAGATTGCGAAATCACCTATATAAAAAATCCATTGGAATTGGCCAAAAATATTTAATGAATTTAGAAATATTGTAAGCTATAACATCAATAAATGGAAATATATTGCTTATATACTAGCAATGAACAGTTGTAGGCTGAAATTTGAAGACAGTAATTACAATAGCTTTACAAATATCTAATATTTAGGGATATATTCAAAAAAGTGTACAATATCTGTGTAGTGAAATCTACATAATAGTCATAAGGAAAATTAAAGAGGACCTATTTAACAAAAAGGTGCGTCATACCATATTAATAGATAAGAAAGCTCCATATTACTCATATGTGAATTCTCCAAAATTTGTTGTATAAATTTAGTGCAATCCCAATTAAAGTTTAAACTGTTTTTTTTTACTAGAAACTGATAAACTAATTTTAAAATTTACATAAATATTCAAAACTTTAGAACAGTCAACATAGTTTTTAAAAGGAGGAATAAATGCTGATGATTTGTACTACTTGACTTTATATTTATTACTATATATAGCTACACTAATAAAGGTATTGGTATTGGCATCAACATGAACATATAAATCAAGGGTACACAATAGACAATCCAATAATACACTTAATAGTCAATTGATTTTTGACAAAAGTTTAATGACAATTTAGTCCTTTAGAAAAGAATGTCTTTTGACAAATGGTGCTGAAACAATTGGATATTTATATGCAAAAATAAAATTCAATCCACATCTCACAGTGTGTACAAAACTTAGTGCAAAATCGATCTGTAATTCTCACTCTTAAGACCTAAAACTAGAGCAAAACTGTGGGCAAAAGTCCATTTACAGACTAAGATCAAATATTTACAACTCTCACATGTGATAACAAATTTGTATACAGAATATAGAAGGACAATTTCAAAACTTTGCAAAAAAAAAAAAAAAGAAAGTCTTAGCTTAGTGATAGAAAACCAAACAAAAGCTACAAGAAATGGGCAAACGATTTAAGCTGGCACTTCTTAAAAGAAGACATACAGATGGCAAAAAAGCACATAGAATCATGCTTGACACTTTAGTCATTAAGAAAATGAAATAAGACCACAGGCTGGGCATAGTGGCTCATGCCTGTAATCCCAGCACTTTGGGAGGACGAGATGAGGCACCTGGATCACCTCAGGTCAAGTGTTTGAGACGAGCCTGGCCAACATGGTGAAACCTCATCTCTACAAAAATACAAAAATTAGCCGGATGTGATGGCAGGTGCCTGCAATCCTAGCTACTTGGGAGGTTGAGATGGCAGAAGGGCGTGAACCCAGGAGGTGGAGTTAGCAGTGAGCGGAAATCGTGCCATTGCGCTCCAGCCTGGGCAACAGAGAGAAACTCCTCAAAAAAAAAAAAAAAAAAAAAAAAAAAAAAAAAAGAAAAGAAAAAAAAAAGAAATTAGCTATTGCTATGCATATAATGGAATGACTAAAATTAGAGAGTGACTAAATCAAATGTTGGTAAGTTGTGCAACAATTGAAATCTCATACAATGCTGGTTAGAATTAAAATGCTACAATTTATTTGGAAAACAGCTTGGCAGGTTCTCTTTCAAACCTGCATCTACCATATGACTCCAAAATTCCACACCTGAATATTTATCCAAGAAACATAAAAGTATATTTTTATATAATAAGGTGTATGCAAACGTCTCCAGTAGCTTTATTCATAATAGACAAAAGATGGAAACAACATAGATGTCCATCAACGTGTGAAAAAATATACATATTGTGGTGTGTATAATATGTATAGGTGTGTATGTTGGAATATTTATTATTTACATATTTATTTATAATTAATCAAATTGGCACAGATAGTAACATGAATGAATCTCAAAATAATTAAGAGGAGAAAAACAAAAAAATAATTCATGCTGTTAACAACCCTTACAATTCCAGACTTTGTAAACATAGGGTGATAAAAAGCAGATTGGTGTTTCTCTGAAAATAGGAATTTTGGAGAAACAAAAAGGAGGGATTGCAAGAGGGTACCAAGATATGTCACAACTTAGCAAGTTGTGTTACTTATATGTGCATTTTTTAATGTCAATTATACCTGAGTAAAGCTGTTACAGATTATTTGATGAGGAAAAGAAGGCTTAATATTAAGTATGATTCTATTTACCTGAAATTCAAAAGCAGGCAAAACAATGGTTGTATCTCCTAGGAGGGTGTAAGGCCAGGAATTAATGCGAAGGGGTATGAGAAAAATTTCTAGAGTGTTTATGTTGTTCTATACCTTTACAGGTTTTTCACTTACACAGTTCCTACACTGGTTGAAATTCATGGATTGATAAACTTAAGAATTTTGGATTTTATTTATTCATACATTTCTATCAAAAACAACATAAGCAGCAAACTCTAGTTAGTCACAGGCATGTCAAAGTGTTTAGAAGTTGTTATGTTGATACCTGTAACTTACTTTGAATTGCATGAAAAATTTACCATGGGACAATGGATAGCCACAGAGAACAATTGGTGAATAGATATGTTTTAAAGCAAATATTGCCAAATATTAACTGTACAATTTATGTAGTGACTATGTGGAAGTTAACTACATATTACTTTCCAGTTTTTTGAATGTTTATATGTTTTATGATAAAAATAAACTTTATACTGAGATGAAACTACACACTCATAAGAAGGTATAAAATTAAAACAACCCGTGAGGCAATCTGAAGTCTTATGAACTGCTTATTGAGAAGCTGATATTATGATATTGGAAGATTCTTTCATTTTTAACAAAATTGAACACATGCAGTATGTTATGATATAGCAGTTTCATCCTTAGGTATGTGCACCAGAAAAGTTCACAAAAGTAATTATAAAGCACTTTATAGCAGCATTATTCATAATAGTAACAAACTTGAAACAACCTGGATGAAATGATTAGATAAAGCATAAAGCATGCTTCTGAGATGCTTTTCTTCTTGACATTGGTAGTGGTTATACAGATATGTTTATTTTATGGTCATTCTTTGAGCTGAATTATTTTTATATATGGCTTTTTTGTATATAGGCTATACTTTAGTAATCAATATTACACAATTGACTTTTTTTTTCAACAACTAGATGGAAAAGAGTACCTCCAACCACAGCAATACATGATACCTTAGATATTTTATGTTTAGGTCTAATAAAAATTCAAGTACACAAAATTCTTAATATTTGTCATCAGTCTGCACATATATGTGAATTTGAACAAATTGGTCAAAAAACAGATAACAAAATTGAGGCTTATTTTTTTCTCAGAAACTGTTTTTGAAATTGACTGAAGATGAAGGAAAAAGAGAAAGGAAGTCCCCAGTGATTCTCAGAGTAACAAATTGTCAACAGGAATGACACGAATAAGTCCAAATATGTATCATGGAAGAATTGACTAAAAACTCATCTGAGAAATATTTTTGTGACAATAGCACAGGTATTGAAACCAATATTGACTGAGTAACTCAGATGGGCTATAGAAAGGAATTGGAGAAGTGGTGGTAAACACAAAAATAGTGCAGTTGTCCCAGAACAATGCAGTAAATTTTGCCACAAAAGCATATAAGAATACATTTTTTTTTTCTTTTTTTGCTGGAAAGATCTCACACTGATAGAAAATGCATCAATCTAAGTATATGCTGTAAACATGCATCAAACATTAATAGCAATGGCAATAATAATAGCTATGCTCCGTTTGTTTCCCAAGGTTGTTTTGAAAAGTAGATTCTATTACCTCCGCATTATAGATATGAAAACGGAGACTTAGAGAATTTAAGTAACACCTAAAGTGAAGAAGCCACAATTTTTATATGGATCTTTCTGATTTTAGTGACCTTGGTGAGTAATTTTACTCATGTCCAGCTTCTATTAACATTTGAAAACAAAGTGTAACTATTTTTGTTTGTTTGCGTTTCATATAGAATGTATTCTGCTGTTGGAATTATGAAAATAAATTTGTGAAAATGTATTCAGGATTTTACTCTCTTTTAACATGCTTGCATTAGACGATAAAGGATCCAAAGTACTCTTTTGCATTACCCTCCCATGAAAAGAAAATCAGTAGAAAAGAAATTGACACACAAAAAAATGATTGCACTTAAGCTGCCTCACGTAGGCATAATGTATTAAATTTATATCAAATTCATCTACTTTTACGATTATTTTCTATGGACTTAGGTCTCATGTTTAATATTTGAAGATATTTTCAAGATTAGGAGCTCAAGATATTTGTTTTGTTTTTTGAAAGACAGGCATTATTAACATTAGTGTTACACTACTGCCATCTTGTGAGTGTTCGGGACTCTTTTTGAAAGGATCTTTGCCAAATTGCATAAACTGGTATACTGTAGGGAGTAGTAAATTACCCCGATGACATAATACAGAGTGTAATATTCAACAGTGCTTTGCAATAAAAAGTCATGCTTAGTGAGGAAGGGTTTTAAATAATTTCAATATGACTTTCATATGGAATGACTCTTAGCTATTTATCACAGTAACATAATTTTACTTATTTGTATATGTATATATTAAAATATAAATTAGCCTAAATTAATACACTTTACATAGGACTTTTATATGCATAGTCAAAAATTTGAAGAGTAGGCCTTACAAAAAGGAGTTAAATAATAACTGTCTAATTGTTTTCTAGTGGCCTTACAAATAGCTAAATGGCTACAAGGAAGAAATTTGAATCAGTGATGATATGAAATTATTTATTCTTGAATGTTGCAGCTCAGGTAATCTAAACAATGTGTTTCTTTGCAAGCCAGGTATATGTATTCTTTATGAGGTTAGAGGTAAGTATAAAAATATTTTCAAGTTATGATTATTAAGAAACAATAATACCCTTCCCTTTCTCACAGCTATTTACTATCTTAAAATATTTGAACTGCATTTAACTAATAATAATTATTCTTTCAGGTCTCAGAATTATTTATTAGCACTTATTTATTATATTCCCACTTTAAATAGACCTATATTCTAAACTTTGATGTTTCACAAGGAAACAGTTTTTGTTGTTGTTGTTGCTGTTTTAATGTGTTCATATAGAATAATCTTTTCTTGGTAGAGATAATAATTAATCAAAGGTATAAAAATTATTTTATGTATTTGCATTATTTGATAAGGCAATGTAACCGAGATCTGTATTTTAACTTTTTCAATATTGGATCAAAAGTTCAAAATGATTGGTTAGAATCATTGGATACTTGCTTAACATTAAGATCATGATAGCAACTTACACTAACAAATCACTAGTTTTCAAATAACATTACAATTATTTTTTATATATTGAAAAGCAATGATACTCTTGCACATCAATTTTTACTGATTTACTATCTTAAAATTTACATATAAATTTTATGTGTCTCAACTACCACAAGTCTCTATTTAAAAGATGATTTTGACCCATAAAAAGAAAATTAAGGTCTTTAGAATATAAATTGAACTGAGTTTTGTGAATAAATTAAAATGTGCTTGGCCAGGCGCGGTGGCTCATGCCTTTAATCTTATCACATTGGGAGGCGGAGGTGAGCAGATCACCTGAGCTTAGGAGTTCCAAAGCAGTCTGGTCAACATGGTGAAATCCCATCTCCACTAAAATACAAAAATTAGCCAGGCGTGGTGGCACGCGCCTGTTATCCCAACTACTTGGGAGGCTGAGGCAGGAGAACTGCTTGAACCTGAGAGGCAGAGGTTGCAATGAGCCAAGATCGTGCCACTACACTCCAGCCTGGGTGACAGAGCGAGACTCCATCTAAAAACAAAAACAAAAACAAAAACAAAACAAAACAAAACAAAACAAAAAAAGTTGTTCTTTAAAACAAAGAAATTACTCAATAATCAAGTACATCTATTTATTCAACTTAAAAAAGAAGTGCCAAAGAAATGAGGAAGGAGGCAGGAATGGAGAAAGAAAGAAAGGAAAACACAGAAAATATAAGAAGCCTTTAAAAATTTTAAGAGAGAACCTCATTTGCTTTTTGCCACTTGCAATTAGCTTGTATTTACATGTAATAGTCTCATTAATTTTCAAATGTATTACGAAAATAAACAGTACATCTAAAACACATTTTTGTTTCATAAAACCAATGTTTTTTGTTGCTGTTTGTTTGCTTTTATTTTCAGAACAACAGCTAGAAGACAAGAATCAAAGTGAAAATGCCTTTCTGGGGGCGATTACTGAAAATCAGCATTGAGCCAAAGGACTTCAGAGAGAAAAGCAAAGCCAAGTCAATGGCCAACTATTTCAAATACGTTATTTAGAACAAGAGTGACATAAGATTTAAACTGTTACTACTCTTGGAAAAATTGAGAAAATTAAATGCTACACAATTTCCTCTATAAGAGAATCCAACAAAATTGATTATCAGTGATAAACGTAAGATTACCGAAATTCATATTTCTTTTGTCTATGTAGGTTTCTTCTTGTTCTGTTCAATTATTATTATTATTATTATTATTATTATTTTTTTTTTTTTTTTTTTTTTTTTTTTTTTAGACACAGTCTCTCTCTGTCGTCCAGGCTGGAGTGCAGTGGTGCAATCTCAGCTCACTGAAAGCTCCGCCTCCCGGGTTCACACCATTCTCCTGCCTCAGCCTCCCGAGTAGCTGGGACTACAGGCGCCCACCACCATGCCCGGCTAATTTTTTGTATTTTTAGTAGAGACGGGGTTTCACCGTGTTAGCCAGGATGGTTTTGATCTCCTGAGCTTGTGATCTGCCCACCTGGGCGTCCCAAAGTGCCGGGATTGCAGGCTTGAGCCACCGTGCCCGGCCTTATTTCAATTTTCTTTATCATTAGGCTATGAAAAATTTTAAGGGTAGACTTTTGGCTCTCTTACTGAACTGTCTTATAGTGCAAGGCTCCTGTAAAGAGGTTAATATAGTTTTGAAGACAGTTACACATCTTTCTTTCTTTTCTTTCTTTCTTTCTTTGTTTCTTTGTTTCTTTCTTTCTCTTTCTTTTTTTTTTTAACATTCATACAGAAAGTGCAAAATTGGTTAACATATAACTGGTAATATCATAACATTAAAAACTGGGATTTCACCTTAAATCACCAAAGAAACAAACAACATTTGAAGCATCACCACCTTTAACTACTACTAAATGCATTTCACTTGTTAATCAAGGAAAAGACTTGACTTTTTAAGCTTGTTTTCATTTATACTTGACAATTAAATGGATAATTTTGATTCTGTTTGTCATATCAAATATTTCCCATTATACTTCAAATAAATTCCCTTTTAGCTGACATCTGCTGAAAT
Source organism: Macaca mulatta (assembly GCF_049350105.2). NCBI lineage: Eukaryota > Metazoa > Chordata > Mammalia > Primates > Cercopithecidae > Macaca > Macaca mulatta. Next base: position 68,899,467 of record NC_133410.1, read on the forward strand.
AGTGTTGCCATTTTCAACTGAAGCAACTGAAGGATTTCTGACTATGACATACTTTTAGGTATAAAATAAATATTCTTGAGTTTTATTTAGTTTTATTGTAACACTATAATTAAGAGAGTATATGCAAATGAGTAATTTAAACAAGTACCTGTTTCCATAGATTCAGGGTAATCTAATCACTGTTTTCCAATTTTCTCTGTTTTGTTTCCACTGATGTAAACATTTTTCAAGGTATCCCATTTACCTATGGAAATAACTTTATGTAAATAGCCACTTTCTCCAGCTATTGAATGTATTTCTCACAATATGAAAACCCCAACTTGGTAATTTGACCTCTAAAATTACAGTGAGAGACTAGGAAAATATGTGGATGGGATAATTTATACAAGATGGAGTTTTACTCTTATTAGAGCCTTTGAAACTATCGAAAAATATCTGAATTAAGCAAAGATCCTTCTTAAATTATAGAACCTATTACCGTGTCTATGATTGAACAGGCTGAAGAGTTTTAACTATGCTCTGCTGCCTGATAACTTACTTGAATGAAATTTTATCTTATTTTTGCAAAGGGTTTAAAATTACTTCCGGCAATATGTGAGGCTCATCAGTTTCTATTTATACTTCTTTAATGCTTAAGCCTATGATGAGCATCAGTGCACGGTGCATTCTACAGAGACTCACAATCTCATTTACATATTGACTCAACCTGGACTGGCATTTATGATAATGATTAAAAGACCTTTATACCTTTACAAAATTCCCTAATAAAACACTGGCATTTGTTTATTTGGAAGGCAGCACTTTATGGTTTTTTAATTATTGCTATATATTATTGCCTTTTTTAATTACTTGAGGGCATATATGTTGGACATGCTCTTTATAAAAAACTAAAAGAAAAACTCTGAATAGCTATTATCATCGCTACTCAAACATTGCAGGCATGGATCTGTAATATAATTTACTACCTCCATTACTGTAAAACTTCTTTATAATCTTACATAGCCACTGGAACTACTTCAATCATTTTTAATCATTTCATTTAAAATGCTTGTCCTTAAACAGGTAATAAATTCTGTGTGATTTTTATACCTGGTATACTATGGGGAAATATCATAGTGATCACAAAGCTAATTGCCTAAAATGGCAATAAGTAAAAATAGTTGTTAATGCATGATGCACTCTGACTTTTAAAAGATTTTCTATAATGTGATTTTAGCACTAATTACATAGATCAATACTGACTTTAGGCTTGCATTTTTTGGATACAATTAGGGCTTCAGTGATAAAAACTGGGAGAAAAGCAAAATTATGTTTCCAATATAGGCAAATTAAGTGATTAAACATAAGGCTTAATTGGAGCATCAATATAGCATTGCTTTTCACGTCTTACCAGAGGAATAGAAAACAGAGAAGGAATTATTGAACCACTTGGATCATATTAGTAACTTTTTTTTTTTACCATACATCATGTAAATGCATATATTGTAGAATAAGATCCTCACCAAAAAATAGATTAAGCATCTAGCAGCAAGAACACTGTAAAGCATTATATGCAACATTGACATACTCTATGTTCAACCACGTTATAATTTACTGCAAACAATTCCGCATCAAATGCTACCAGAACCCTTGCCACTCAGCCCTAGAAAGTCAAAATGAACTTTAATACTAGCTGTCACAAGTATGGCAAGCCATGTTCTTCTGGATTCACACTGGTGTTCATAATCCAGCAGAGAATAAAAAACAATATCACAACCAGGATAGGTGTTACCAGAAGCTTCAAATTCCATTTCTGTTTAGGTATTGAACTTTCCTACCTCATGCTGCAGTCCTTGAATGTACCACTTCCTTGTAAATTGGAGCTGTTATTACGAGCCTACATACTATGGTTTTAATGAATTCTTTGCTAAATTGAAGCATCTACCATCATCATATGCTCTTTTTTACTCTCAACAGAGGAAAGGAAACTCCAGTGTTCACAGAGGAATTTGGAAAACCTTTCCTAGACTTATTCTTTGTCTTGATGTCTCTTTTTGTTTAATGTTAAAACAGCCACACAGCATTTCTCATGATTAATCTTTGCCTTATCCAAATTTTCATTATTTTCTTTTAACCTAATTGTATCATTATTTTTTTATTCTATTTTTGTTTTAGATTCAGGGGGATACATGAGCATTTGTTAAAGGGTGTATTGTGTAATGCTGAGATTTGGATTTTTATTCATTTCATAATGCAGGCAGTGAACACATATCCAAAAGGAAGTTTTCCAACCCCTTCTTTCCTCCCTTCCAACTTTCAGGCACCCAGTGCCTACTGTTCCCATCTTCATATCCTTTTGTACTCAAGATTTAGCTCCACTTATAAGTGAGAACATGTAGTATTTGATGTTTGTTCCCTTGTTAATTCTCTTAGGATAATGGCTTCCTACTGCACCTATTCTGCTGCAAAGGACATTCATTCTGTTTATGGCTATGTGGTATTCCATGGTGTATATGTACTCCATTTTCTTTATTTAGTCCACCTCTGATGGACACATAGGTTGACTTTATGTCTTCATTATTGTTAATAGTGCTGCGATGAACATGCGACTTCTTGTGTCTTTTTGGTAGAACGATTTACTTTCCTTGAGGTATATATTCAGTAATGAGATTACTGGGTAAAATGGTCATTCCATTTTTAGTTTTCTGAGAAATCTCCAAACTGCTTTCCATACTGGCTAAACTAATTTACATTCCCACGAATGGTGTATAAGTGTTCCCTTTCTCCATAGCCTCACAAACAGGATTATTTTTGTCTTATTAATGAAAGCCATTCTGACTTTCTCAGGTAGCATCCAAGATGGCCGAATAGGAACAGCTCCAGCCTCCAACTCCCAGCGTGAGCGACACAGAAGACGGGTGATTTCTGCATTTTCAACTGAGGTACTGGGTTCATCTCACTGGGGCATGTCAGACAGTTGATGCTGGTCCACGGGTGCAGCCTGATCAGCGAGAGTTGAAGCAGGGCGAGGCATCACCTCACCTGGGAAGCAAAGGGGGAAGGGAACTCCCTTTCCTAGCCAAGGGAAATTGAGACTCACAACACCTGGAAAATTGGATAACTCTCACCCTAATACTGTGCTTTACTAAGGGTCTTAGCAAATGGCACACCAGGAGATTATATCCCACACCTGGCCCGGAGGGTCCCACTCCTACGGAGCCTCCCTCATTGCTAGCACAGCAGTCAGAGATCTAACTGCAAGGCAGCAATGAGGCTGGGGGAGGGGCGCTCACCATTGCTGATGCTTAAGTAGGTAAGCAAAGCCGCTAGGAAGCTCGAATTGAGTGGACCCCCCCGCTACTCAAGGAGGCCTGCCTGCCTCTGTAGACTCCACCTCTGGGCACAGGGCATAGCTAAACAAAAAGCAGCAGAAACCTCTGTAGATGTAAATGTCTCTGTCTGACAGCTTTGAAGAGAGCAGTGTTCTCCCAGCACGGAGGTTGAGATCTGAGAATGGACAGACTGCCTGCTCAAGTGGATCTCTGACCCCTGATAGCCTAACTGGGAGACATCCCCCACTAGGGGAAGACCAACACATCACACCTCACACAACTGGGTACACCCTGAGACAAAGCTTCCAGAGCAAGAATCAGACAGCAACACTCGCTGTTCAGCAATATTCTATCTTCTGCAGCCTCTGCTGCTGATACCCAGGCAAACAGGGTCTAGAGTGGACCTCAAGCAAACTCCAACAGACCTGCAACTGAGGGTCCTGACTGTTAGAAGGAAAACTAACAAACAGAAAGGACATCCACACCAAAACCCCATCAGTATGTCACCATCATCAAAGACCAAAAGCAGATAAAACAACAAAGATGGGGAAAAAGCAGTGCAGAAAAGCTGGAAATTCAAAAAATCAGAGTGCATCTCCCCCTCCAAAGGAACACAGCTCATTGCCAGCAATGGAAAAAAGCTGAAGGGAGAATGACTTTGACGAGTTGAGAGAAGAGGGCTTCAGTTGATCAAACTTCTCAGAGCTAAAGGAGGAACTACGTAACTAGCACAAAGAAACTAAAAACCTTGAAAAAAGAATGGATGAACGGATAACTAGAATAATCAATGCCAAAAAGACCTTAAAAGAACTGATAGAGATGAAAAGTATGACATGATAACTACGTGACAAATGCACAAGCTTCAGTAACCGACTCGATCAACTGGAAGAAGATCATCGGTGATTGAAGATCAAATGAATGAAATGAAGCGAGAAGAGAAATGTAGAGAAAAAAGAGTAAAAAGAAATGAACAAAGCCTCCAAGAAATATGGGATGATGTGAAAAAACCAAACCTACGTCTGATTGGTGTACCCGAAAGCGACGGGGAAAATGGAACCAAGTTGGAAAACACTCTGCAGGATATCATCCAGGAGAACTTCCCCAACCTAGTAAGGCAGGCCAACATTCAAATTCAGGAAATACAGGGAATATCACAAATATACTCCTCAAGAAGAGCAACTCCAAGACACATAGTGTCAGATTCATCAAAGTTGAAATGACGGAAAAAATGTTAAGGGCAGCCAGAGAGAAAGGTCGGGTTACCCACAAAGGGAAGCCCATCAGACTAACAGCAGATCTCTTGGCAGAAACTCTCCAAGCCAGAAGAGAGTGGGGGCCAATATTCAACATTCTTAAAGAAAAGAATTTTCAACCCAGAATTTCATATCCAGCCAAGCTAAGTTTCATAAGTGAAAGAGAAATAAAATCCTTTACAGACAAGCAAATGCTTAGAGATTTTGTCACCACCAGGCCTGCCCTACAAGAGATCCTGAAGGAAGCACTAAACATGGAAAGGAAAAACCGGTACCAGCCATTGCAAAAACATGCTAAAATGTAAAGTCCATCGATGCTAGGAAGAAACTGTATCAACTAACGCGCAAAATAACCAGCTAATATCATAATGACAGGATCAAGTTCACACATAACAATATTAACTTTAAATGTAAATGGACTAAATGGTCCAATTAAAAGATACAGTTTGCTGTATTCAGGAGATGCATCTCACATGCAGAGTCACACATAGGCTCAAAATAAAAGGATCCAGGAAGATCTACCAAGCAAATGGAAAACAAAACAAAACAAAACAAAAAGCAGGGGTTGCAATCTTAGTCTCTGATAAAACAGACTTTAAATCATCAAAGATCAAAAGAGACAAAGAAGGCCATTACATAATGGTAAAAGGATTAATTCATCAGGAAGAGCTAACTATCATAAATATATATACACCCAATACAGGAGCACCCAGATTCATAAAGCAAGTCCTTAGAGACTTACAAAGAGACTTAGATTCCCATACAATAATAACGGGAGACTTTAACACCCCACTGTAAACATTAGACAGATCAACGAGACAGAAAGTTAACAAAGATATCCAGGCATTGAACTCAACTCTGCACCAAGCGGATCTCATAGACATCTACAGAACTCTCCACCCCAAATAAGCAGCACTATTCACAATAGCAAAGACTTGGACTCAACCCAAATGTCCATCAGTGACAAACTGGATTAAGAAAATGTGGCACATATACACCATGGAATACCATGCAGCCATAAAAAAGGATGAGTTTGTGTGCTTTGTAGGGACATAGATGCGGCTGGAAACCATCATTCTCAGCAAACTATCACAAGAACAGAAAACCAAACACTGCATGTTCTCACTCATAGGTGAGAATTGAACAACAAGATCACTTGGACACAGGAAGGGGAACATCACACACCAGGGCCTATTGTGGGGAGGGGACAGTGGGGAGGGATAGCATTAGGAGATACACCTAATGTAACTGACAAGTTAATGGGTACAACACACCAACATGGCACATGTATACATATGTAACAAACCTGCATGTTGTGCACATGTACCCTAGAACTTAAAGTATAGTAATAAAAAAAAAAAATTAAAAAAATAAAAATAAAAAATAAAAGCCAATCTGACTAGTGTGATATGTTATCATTGTGCTTTTTATTTTCATTTATCTGATAGTTAGTAATGATGGCATTTTTTCCATGTGTTTCTTGGCCACTTGTTTGTCGTCCTTTGAGAAGTGTCTGTTCATGTCTTTTGCTCACTTTATTTTCATTTATTCTATTTTATTTTACTTCAAAATTTCTGTGGTGCAGGTTGCTTTTGGTTACATGGATTAGTTCTTTAACAGTGATTTATGAGATTTTGGTGCACTTGTCACCCAAGCAGTGTACTCTCTGCCCAATATGTAGTTGTTTATCCCTTATACCCCTCCCAGCATTTCCCTTGAGTCCCCAAAATCTACTACATTCTTATGCCTTTTCTTCCTCCTAGCTTAGCTCCCACTTATAAGATAAAACATAGGATATTTGCTTTTCCATTCCTGAATTTCTTCACTTAGAATAATGGCCTCCAGCTCCATCCAACCTGCTGCAAAGGCCATTGTTTTGTTCTATTTTTTGGCTGAGTAGTGTTTCACGGTATATATACATATACCACATTTTCTTTATCCAGGTGCTGGTTGATGAGCATTTAGTTTCATATTTTTACAATTGCAAATTGTGCTGCTATAATATAAACATAAACTTGTATGCATGTGTCTCTTTCATATAATGAATTATTTTCCTTTGGGTAGATACTTTATCTGTTTTTTTCTTGCTGAATTAAATTCCTTATGTATTCCACTTACTCTGTTAATTTTTTCTTTCTTCTGGCTGTGCAGAAGCTCTTCAGTATAATTAGGTCCCACTTGTCAGTTTTTGGTTTTGTTGAAATTATTTTTGTGGACTCAGTCATACATTATTTCCCAAGACTGATGTCCAGAAAAGTATTTTCTAAGTTTTCTCCTAGAGTTTTTATAGTTTGAGGTCTTTTTTTTTTTTTTTTTTTTTTTTTTTTTTTTTTTGAGACTGAGTCTGGCTCTGTCGCCCAGGCTGGAGTACAGTGGCCGGATCTCAGCTCACTGCAAGCTCCGCCTCCCGGGTTTACGCCATTCTTCTGCCTCAGCCTCCGGAGTAGCTGGGACCACAGGCACCCGCCACCTCGCCCGGCTAGTTTTTTGTATTTTTTAGTAGAGACGGGGTTTCACCGTGTTAGCCAGGATGGTCTCGATCTCCTGACCTTGTGATCCGCCCGTCTCAGCCTCCCAAAGTGCTGGGATAGTTTGAGGTCTTATATTTAAGTCTTTGATCCATCTTGAGTTAATTTTTGTTGATGGTGAGAGGTAGGGGAATCCAGCTTTATTCTTTTGCATATGCTTAACCAGTTTTCTTAGCACTATTTATTCAATAAAGCTTCTGTTCCTCATTGTTTATTTTTGTCAACTTTGTCAAAGTTAACTTGGTTTTAGATATACTGCTTTATTTTGGAGTTCTGTAGTCTATTGAATGGATCTATGTGTCTATATTTGTACCAATACTATGCTGTTCTAGTTATTATAGCCTTATAGTACATTTTGAAGTCGAATCATGTGATGCCTCTGGCTTTTCTCTTTTTGTTTAGGATTCTTTTGGTTATTTGGGATCTTTTTTATTCCACAGAAATTTTAGAATTTTTTTCTAATTTGAAATATGATGTTGGCAATTTGATAGGAAAAGCACCAACTATGTTGTTTGCTTTGGGTAGTACGGACATTTTACTGATATTTATAAGATGACCATCCCAAGGCACATTGTTGTCACACTTCCCAAGGACAATGTGAAAAAAAAAAAAAAAAAAAAAAAAAACAGAAAAAAAAAAATCTTAAAAGAAGCTAGAGGAAAGATTCATGTCACCTATAAAGGGAGCCCCATCAGGCTAAGAATGGGTTTCTCAGGAGAAACCTTACAAGCCAGAAGAGATTGGCAACCTATTTTCAGCATTCTTAAAGAAATAAAATTCTAACCAAGAATATCATATTCTGCTAAACTAATCTCTGTAGGAAAAATTAAGAAGTGAAGGCTATATAAAACCTTTCCCAAGCAAGCAATTACTAAGGTAATTTGTTACCACTACCCTGGCCTTACAAGAGGTGCTTAAGGAAGTAATAAACATGTAAACAAAGGAAAAATATCTGTTACCCCATAAATATAGAGCTCACAGACCCTATAAAGCAACCACACAATCAAGACTACAAAGAAACCAGCTAACAACACCACCGCAACAATAACAAAACCTCTCATATCGATATTAATCTTAAATGTAAATGGTTAAATGCCCCATTTAAAAGATATAGAATGCCAAGTTGGATTAAAAAAACTAAAAAAAAAAAAAAAAAAAAAAAAAAAAAACCCAAAAAACTATGACCCAATATTTTCCTGTCTTCATGAGATCTGTCTCATAGGTAATGATACCCATAGGCTCAAAGTAAAGGGATGGAAAAAGAGCAACACTCATGAAAATGGAAAACACAAAAAAAGAACAGATTGCTATTCTTGTATCAAATAAAACCAACTTTAAACCTCCAACAGTAAAAAAGGACAAAGAAGGGCATTACATAATGATAAAGAGTTCAGTTCAACAAGAAGACTATCCTAAATACATATGCATCCAACACTGGAGCACTAGATTTGTAAAACAAGTACTTCTAGATCTACAAAAAGACTTAGCCACACAATAATAGTGTGGGACTTCAACACCCAACTGACAGTGTTGAATTTAAATTGCATCAAGGCCAAAAACTGCATCAAGACGGAAAACCAACAAAGAAATTATGTACTTAAATTCAACGCTTGACAAATTGAACCTAACAGACATCTGTAGAATACTCCAACTAACAACCACAGCATATACATTCTTCTCATCATCTGCACATGGTATATGCTCTAAGATCCACTACATGCTTGGCCATAAAGCAACAGTCAATAAATTTTAAAAAATAGAAATTTTGCCAAGGTTGTTTTTGGAGCACAGTAGCCTAGAAATACAAATCAATACCAAGAGGAATTCTCAAAACCATGCAACTCTATAGAAACTAAGCTACTTGTTTTTGAATAACATTTGGGAAAACAATAAAATTAAGGCAGAAATCAAACTTATTTGTACATTTAGATTGGAATTGGATCCTTAATATGACTCAGGGCACCAAACTATCAGAAAAGATGTTGGTCTTAGCCCAGGAGCAGGGTTTTACTTATTGAAACAACACCTGTGCAAAATTAGAAATATGAAAAAACGTGACACTTGGATTTGGGGAATTTTCTACTGCTACTCTGTCAGGGAGAAGAGGCCAGACTATTCCTCTTCCTGAAAATGACTTGAGGTTTTAGCATTTCAATGTGGAATTCTGCATGTCCTTTATCATAGAAATAATATCAGGCTATTAAACTGTTTTTTTCTTCAGAATTAAACTAATGGTCCATCCTTGTATGAATAATAACTTTAAACAATATCTGATTTTAATTGAAGTGTTTTTTTCTGTTTGAATTTATTACAGTATTTTATGTGATTATATTTAAGTCTGTCATTTTGCTGTATGTTCTATTTGTCCCACATTTTTTTGTTTTTTCTTTCTTTCTACTTTTTTTGAATCAATCAGGTATTATCTTTCATTTTTTTCTTATTTAAATTATAAGTATTTGTTAAGGTTTTAGTTTTATATATATGTTTATTTATATTTTTTAAAAATTAATGTGTCTAGTGCTCACATTACTGATTAGAATATGTCATCTTAATTTGTCTACCTTGACTTAATATTAATTCCTTCATCTATATTAATTTTAAATAATAATCTTTCATTTATGCTGCTCTTATTCTTTCTTCCTTATTGTCATTCACTTTACCTGCTTTTATTTTTATAATCAGACAATGCAGTGTCATTTTTAAAACAGTTATGCCTTTTAAAGGCATTTTAAAAATAAATGGAAACTTTCCATATTTACCTACAAATTTCTTACATCTAGTGTTTCTTATTCCTTATGTTGATCCAAGTGCCCATCTATATTCTTCATTTCCTTCCAGATTTACTCTCCCAGAAATGTTAAGAAAATTCCAGGAGACTTAATCTGCCATTGATTAATTTTCTCAAATTGTCTAGCTGAAGTATCTTTATTTTACCATCATTTTTGAGCTAGACTTACTGGATTTACAATATAGGTTCAAAGTACATTATTCCCTTTTCTTCTTATAAGAAAACAGCAGGCATTCTTATTGTAATTCTGGCCACAAGTTAGTAGTTGACCTCATGTGACAGGGCACAGTCAAAATACAGCCAATACTTTGTTTCATGCACAGAATTATTTAAAATATTATATAAAATTAACTCCAGGGTTTGTGTAGAAGGCATATATGAAATGTAAATGAAATCTGTGGTTATACTTGGGTCTCAATCCTAACATATCTCATTATGTATATGCAAAATGTATTCCAAAATCTGAAAAATATCCAAAATCTCAAACACCTCTGGTCCCAAGAATTTTGGATAAGTGATACGTAACCTGTATAGTTTCACAGCTCACTGAGGCTTTTTACATTTTATTCATTTACTTTTTGTTTATCCTCTGTGTTCAAATTAGGATAATATCTATTCACATGTCATGTTTACTAATGTTTTCTTATAGAAGAACATTTTTAGAAGTTTAATAAGTTTCACTTTCATCATGTTTTTCAAGTCTTGAGGGGATTGCCAGGTAGAAATTGGGAAAATCTAGTCTACAATATAGAAGGAAGATTTGAGCTAAAATATATTTGAGGGTATGGGTAATCATGTAGATATACAAATTTCCCCAGGTTGGATGTAAGAAGAAGAGACAAAGTCAAGGAAATGAATCTGGAGAAAAACACCGTTACTTAACTGGATGTTGAAGAAGAGTAAAGAAATAACCTTGAAGAAAAGATATGAAATAAATATGAAAAACTACAAGAGAAGCATTTGGCAAATGCAAAGAGAGATTTTAGAAAAAAAAGCTGTGATTATCAGTATCAGATAGACAGAAATGCTTAGTAAGAAAAGGGAAGAGAAATCTCCTTTGAACTTGGCCTTTGTAAAGTTTACTTGTCTTTTTAAGATTCATCCACAGTGTCGGGAAATGTTAGGTAAGAAAGCAAAAAGAAGCATAGTCAATTCTTTTCAGAAACTTGTCAGAGTAGATAGAGAATTGACATGTACTACTGAAGGAAGGACTCACCTCGAAACAACTAATGTTGTAAATGTAGCACAGACTGACATAGAAGGGGCAAAACAAAAAATGCAATTAATGAAATGAAGCTTCAATGAGAAAATAAGCATGTTATCAAAACATGGTATCAGAAAATAAAGCTGATCAGAAAGAAAATGACTGAGAACCTGAAGTAAAACTCAAATCCCTCAGGTTTTTAATTCCACACCCTGTAAACCTTTCACTCATTATTCAGGCCTTTCTTTTTGTCCCCATTTAAAATACTCAGTTTTCTTGATTTAGCGTGGTTCCTCAATCCTATTCCTTCAAACATTCCATAGTCTAGAAAGCTAACAGTGACTTGGACCTGGGAATTGCTGCTTGTAAAATGAGAGATCCAAAAAGAAAAAAGAGATCTGAGAAGAAAAAATTCCTTTTACCTCTTTAATATAAGAACATGAACCTTTCACATCTCAACGTGGGATTCCATATGTACATCACTATGGAAATAAACTGTTTTTTTTTTTTTTTCTGTAGGAAAAATATCAATACACAATTAAAATATGTAAATAAAATCAACATATTATAGAGTAGAACCTATGATTCATACACACATACATGGTATAACATAATCTTACTGTAGCAATATGTTAGGTTTTAGAGACATTGATATATGAGTGAATAGTAATATATATGTATATATCTTGTATATACAGACACAGAAACACATTCTGCTTATCAGAGTCTGTGTTACTTTCCTATTCTATTAAAACAAATTACCACAAACTTGGTACCCTAACCAACATGAATTTTTCATCTTATAGGAGGTCAGTCCTCTAAGTGAGACAGTAGGGCTGCTTTCCTTCTAGAGCCTCTAGGGTTAAATCTGTTTCCTGGCTCTTCCTGTCTTCTAGAGGTTGCCTTCATTCCTTATCTTGTGACTCCATATCACTCCAATCTCTACTTTCCCTGTCATATGTTTTCTAATCATCTTGCTTTGTTTTTATAAGGACCGTTGTGAATACATTAGAGCCATCTAGACAACTGAGAATAAATCTCCCAATCTCAAGATCCTTAATTTAATCACATTTTCTAATTTCCTTTTGTAACATACAGTAGCCTCAGGATTCAGGAATTAAGATATACTTTGTTTTTGTTGGAAGGCCGGTATTTTTCTGTTTATCCCAGATTCAAAAAGATAGAAAGATGCTATAAAATGTATTATTAGAGATTTGTTTAAAATGCTTTATTGTTGTTTCTTCTCTCCAATCAATTTGATTTATTAGTCATTAAGCCAGACACTTATATAGATAAGAAGCTTTTTAAGAATTTTGATTAAAAAAATCTTAAAATACATACATTACTCAGTTAATAAAATCTATTTAGCTTCTTCTAGATGTCTTAAAAATTGAAATTTTGTTTTTAAAATCCATTGTATTAATATTGATAAGACCCATCAAGTGTACAATTTCATTCCCCTGAAATGACTCATTTTCTTCTAGGTGGTTTGTGAAGCCTCATTGCACAGTAATAGGAATTTAATGGCAGAATGCCTCAATTAAACTATCATTATCCCAGGGATGTTCTCACCTTACCTTTCAATTTTTATTATCTGCAGATGTGCTTTTGGGCTCAAGATTATTTTAAAGGTGAAAAGATCTTCATTATAAAACCACAGGTTAAGAGAATAGCCATCAACCAGCTACTAAAATAATTTAGAGTAAGTAATTTTGCATCCATGTGTATTACTTTTAATGATGCCATACACAAAAGTAGTTTGGTCTTCAGACCTTTATTAGAATCTTACTTTTTTTCTGAAAATTAGTGTTATATCATTTATAATTTTGTTCTGTATATTTTGCAGAAGGTAAACCACTCTTTGGATCGTTAATTATATTTTTTATATTTAACCAGATAATACTTTTTTCCCTGTATTTGGGAAGTCTCAGAAATGAATATAATTTTTCAGTCAGCTAGAGGTCAGATTTTGGGCAACTCAGTTAACCATTTCAAGCCTGGAAATGTTAAACAAGGGGAAAAAAAAGAAAGAAAGAATACACTGACAGATAAGAATTGAATATCTTTTATATGAGAAGAAATTAAATATCAGAGAAAATACAAACTTCCATCAGAAAGAACATTTAGTGTGTCAAAATTCTGATTGCAATGTTTCTTTTTTCTTTTACCAGAAGTGTACAAGCATAGATTTCATGTTCGTTTATTATATATGTGGTTGGAATAAAGATATAATTCTATGATATTTTTAGACCTGCCTCATTATAATTCACAAGAAAAGCATGTAGAAAGTATGACTATTGTTAATAATAATGTATTACATCATTCATAATTGCTAAGAGAGTGAACCCCAAATCTTCTCACCAACAAAAAATGATATATGAGATGATGGATTTGTTCATTAGCTTGATTTATTCACTCTACATTGTATACATATATCATAACATCACATTGTACCCCACAGAATAAACAATTAAAATTTGTCAATAAAAATAAATAACTTTACAAATTTTTTTTAAAGGTGCCCAAATGGTATGCCATCACAATTCAGAATAATTTAGTGTGACTTACCAGCCTCTGTTATTCTACACCATACTAGTCATGTAAACGGCATTGAATAGTCCTTCTACTTAACTGTGAAATCATTTGACGGCATGAAGAATTACTTTAATTTTTGTATCTCCAGTATAAAACAGAGTACCTAATATACTTTTGCCAATTTAAAATATTAAATGAATGAATAATTAAAGGTTACACATATTAATAACTAATAAATAGATGCCTATGTACATTTAGAAATGTAACAGTAACAGAAATTTATATTTTCTACTTCTGATGCTTAAAGTAACTCTGTCTTCTAAAAATATATGTATTTTTATTTCTAGGCACAATAATTAAGGGTCTTTTTTTCTCATTTTCAGTATAAACATTTCTGGAGAATACAGGTCTCTAAACCTGGATTTGCACCAAATTCTGCTCTTCCAGGGATTCAAATTCAACATGTCTGTGACTGACCATAAGCATATCAATTATGTTAACATTTCACAGTCTAATCTGGTAATTACGTTAAAACAGCTGTTCTAGACTTACAGTAGTTACTCAAAACCCTGACGTATAAACTGAAAAATCAATAATTTTTACTGGACCAATCTATTTGCAAAGGGTTTTTATATGCTAGATTAGGAAGCCACATTCATTAGTGAATAGTCCCTTTATCATAGTCTCTTTAAAGGAATCATTTAGGGGTAAATTTCCTTTCTTGCTGACATTTTTCCTTATAAAAATATCTTTAAAATTTAGATTATTTAAAAATCTGCTATTGTTTATTAAAATTGATAGTCACAGAAAATTCTGTTGGTGAAAATAATGCATGTAGTTTGTAACAATCTCTAATTTCTCATCTCTTGCACTGTGTTAATAACCCCTTTACATCACATCAGTGAGAATTAAATTAGAATCAAAAATCAAAACAGAGATACTGACAATATTTCTAATGTTTCAACAGTAATATTTTCAAACATTTTAAAGTCGAAGTTTAATTAGAACCACGTGTACATTTCTCCATAGCCACATACCAAAGAAAGAGAAATGATTCACACTGGTAAAATAAAAACTCAAACAATAAATTATGAATTAGGCAGCACTTTAGAACTAGAAGCAGCTCAGAGAGCTCTGCCAATACCGTAAGTAGTGAGCATTTATAAGCCAAATGAGAAAACAAAGTAGAGACATCCAGAGACATCACCTGATTGGCTACAGCTAGGCTTCTGCCTCTTTTGGGTATGGTATGATAAGTTGGCTGCTTGTCATTGGCTGAAGCTCCACTGTTTATGATGGTATTTCTGAAATTCAGGTATTTCTTACACAACAAATATACTCCTGAGTTAGGATTCAGCTTGCTTCAATGCTAATCTAGGTTGTGATTTGTTACATAGGAACTGAAAGTACAGAACAGCTTCAGACTAATGGCTTCCTGCTCATTTAACAATACACAAAATTTTATAAACTAATTTTGTAGTGACAACTAGGTTTCTTTATTTTTTATCCTCCTAGACTGTAGTAAATGTTAGTCAATTACTATAAAATAGAAAAGTGGATAGATTTGTGACAAAGCTGACAACCACAGGAAGGTCCCATGCCTGTGCAAGAGATCAAGGGAAACAAGGAGTGATCAGTGTTGAACACAGAATAAATAGTCTTTAAACTCTTAATTTATTGGAAATAAATGATAATACTAACTGGCCTGATATTATACTTTGCTTCAAAAGTATATGCCTTTTAGTTTTAAACATTACTTCAGATACATTTGGAAGAAAAACATGAGATTTTTATATAAATTTCAATATCAAAAATGAAGACTCTTAAATTATTTTATTCATGCTTAGAATCACATTGTGTGATCCTTATAAATATTCCTCTATATATTCCAATCACTAGTTAACAAAATGAAGATTTTTTTTACAAACAGAAAGATTGCCTAATAGTTTTTTTAAGCCGAGAATATATATCTTCTTAAATCAAAATGTATTTTATTTCAGTCCAAACTTAAAATAATCCTATTATAATTTGCTCCAAACTATTTACTTATTATAAAAAAAAACAAATACAGGATTTATTATTGCATCAGCAGGAAAAAAAAACATATCATATACTCTATTTGACACATTATGCCTCATTTGAAGAAATCATAGCTGAGTTTTTCAGTTAAAAGTTGAGTAGTGTTCAACTCTGATTTATTGTAACGATTGCTTTTAATGTGATTCTCTTACCTATCAGAACATATTTTATAAATAAAATATCATTGGGGCATACTGGTGTTTCAACACTGACAAATTCCACATAATGGCTGATTATACTATTATAAAATAGAATATAAAGCATAAACTACTGTGATAAATAAAAACTAGCAATAGTCATTTCCTCCCAGTACCTTTATATAAACTATAAAATACAAATATGTAACATTTATCTAAAGTTCCTCAATGTACCTATAAATTGTAAAACTACAATTTTGACTTGTCAATTACTTATTTTTCTACTAACTCAGTAGTATAGGTTACCTATGTATTAAAATAGATGAGTATTTTATGAAGTCTCTCACTTGACATCTGCTCTTTAATGGTTTTACTCAACCACATTTCAATCTAGAATAACCTGATGTATTTATGTCTTAACAGCTTTTCTGTATAGGTCTTAAAGACTGATGAGTCTTTTTACTAGCAATTTTTTTTGTTTTTTGCTAAAAGTAATTATTTCTGGGATATTTATGTACTTTATATTTTCTTTCTTTTCTTTTTTTTTTTTTTTTTTTTTTTTTGAGACGGAGTCTCACTCTGTCGCCCAGCCTGGAGTACAGTGGTGCAATCTTGGCTCACTGCAACCTCTGCCTCCTGGGTTCAAGCTATTCTCTCGCCTCAGCCTCCTTAGTAGCTGGGACTACAGGCTTCTGCAGCCACACTCGGCTAATTTTATTTTATTTTTTTTTTAGTAGAGACAGGGCTTCAGCACATTGGCCAGGCTGGTCTCCAACTCCTGACCTTAGGTGTTTCACCCATCTTGGCCTCCCAAAGTGCTGGGATTACAGGTGTGAGCCACTGTGCCTGGCCATACTTTATATTTCCTATAACATTATTAATTTAAATAAAAACTAAAAAAGATATTTTAAAAATTCACATTTCCTAAAGTTAAAATGAGAACTTAAAACTATTAAGAGAAGCACTTAACTAAAATCTACATTACTGCTGGTTTGGTTGAGACTGATACCCATCAAGTGTTGACACGCCATTGAACTAGATAGTAAGTGACATTACCCCCACAAGTGACATAGAACTTTCCTAAGTATTTGAACAACTTTGATTGATCTTTTGGTATAAATATCATCAAGCCTGATAATTATCTCTGGATATTGCACAAAAGGCTTTTGTTAAATTATTTGACATGTTTTCCAGAAGATATGATCACTGTAATTATGTCTTACATTTATTAGCTGTCATTTGGTAAATAATTGTACCTAAATAGAACTTTTTTACATATGGGAAAGATCATGAATCTGTGCAATTTACCCAACATAAAAAGTTATTTGGATATTCATTAACCAATTAAATTCATTATCTAGGCACATTCTGAAATGTCCTTTTAAAAATAAAAAGTGCTATTTTATAGCTACTTTTCATTTATCTGCTGTTATTTGTTCTATTGCTGAATGATTTTTCCTCTTCAATGTGTCTAGGAACAATTTTCCCAAAATCTGCTTTTCAGTGTTTGTGTGTTTGTCTTCTGCAGTTATATTCAGCTTGGGCCTTGGATGATGGCTACCTTACAATGAATTGTTTCTTCTGATATTGTCGTAAAATGACCTTAATATTGCAATAACATAAAATTTACATTAATGCTTCCTATAGTTTTCTGTAGCAGCAGCTTCAATGATCTCAACCTATAAGAAGATATCTCATATTCCTGAATTACACAACTAACAGTTAAATAAGTTAGTTAGCTGCCAATTGATAGATTCAACGCAATGCCAACAAATATACCAGGAAATACTTTTGCATTGTTCTTTTATTAGATTTCAGTAAGTTCCTTTATTTGAAGTATTTGACCATATCACCAACAAGCCATGCAGAATATCTTTTTTATAATTTAGATGCCTGTAAATACCATTGCCCTTTTTCATTCTTGATACTTTCTTATCTCTCTGTCTCTTTCTTTTTCTCCCTATTCTATCCTTCTTTGTCATGCCACTATTTATCTATTGTATCCAACTTTTCAAGGCATCACCTTTGGCTTTGTCATTTTTCTCTACTGCATATTTAATTTCTCTTTCTGTGATTTCTTCTCATTCCATTAACTTTCTTTTCCTTCTATTCTCATTGCCTTGCTGTTTTTTCTTTGTTTTTTGAACTATTGACATTAAATCTTTTCAGTATCATCTTTCTAAGAGATACATTCAATGCCCTAATGTTTTTTTTATACTCTGCTTAATCCTTATTTTCAACATTTTACTTTAGCATGTGTTTATCTTTCACTTAAAATATTTTTACATTTTAAATTTTATTTTATTTCTGACCTATAAGTTATTTAGAAGTACATTACTATTAGCAGAGATTTGGATATGATCTGGTCATGAATTAAAACTTACTGTACATTTCTAGCTTAATTCTAATCAGCTGAGCATACTCTAAAATATTTTAATCTTTTAAAATATGTTCAGGGGTTTTATTAACCTAACATAGTATGCTTTGGTGAATGTTTTACATCATTCTTGAAACTTTGTCATTCTTAAGTGTAATATTATATATATCAATTAAGCCAAAATTTAATTGTATTAGATTTATTTTATTAGTAATACTGTCTGCTTATTTAATCAACTGTTGAGACAATATTGCAGTTTCTCATTCTAATTATAAATTTGTATATTTATCTATTTTATGCTACTTTTAATAGTTTCTTTTCATTATGTGTTAAACTAAGTAACTGATTCCATCATAAGACCTGTAAACCTCCTCTCAAAATGAATTTCTGGTGTATACATGATGCTATGCATTTTCAAAATCCATAGAACTTCACACAACATTAAAAGTGAGCCTTAATACATGTACATCTGGGAAAAACAAAAAAACAAAAAAACGGAATGACAGGTAGTCTCAGGATGGAATGGTGATTCCGGAAAACAGAATTTAACTGTACTAAAATATATGACATTGCCTCACCTAAGGGGGTGAAGAAGAAGGTGCTGACCTAAGCAACTATGTAAAACTGTGTTTGGACTAGAAACTGTAAGTCAAAAAAACAGAAGCAACTGTATATAAACACTGTAGTTAGTAAAGGTCTGTTTCAGAAGAATAAGAGTTGAATTCTGAAACTGCTGTATAAATTCTGGAATCAACTAATGATTAACTGAATGGCAAATATTGGGAGCCAAGTTTCTCATTCTTAGACAGAGGTTGCAGATAATCAAGGGAGGGATGCAAAGTGAGACATATGGTGTTTGATTAGAATTGGAGACATCAATATGAGTTCATGTACAGCTTAATACAGATATATAGACATGGGTGAATACACACAATGACAATTATGTGTACATATATGTGTGTATGTATATATGTGTGTTTTAGTGTATTCTGTCTGCTAAGAAGGTCTAGATGTAATAACATGCTAGTCATAGAAAGCACACTCAGGTCTTCATTCTAATAGCATTCCCCCAGAAAGGAACAAGAGCTCTTTAGAGAAACAGCTGACTCTAGAGCTGGGGCAGAGATCATACAAGATAAAATCTTGTGTGCCATAAAATTAAAAAGGGTTCAAAAATGATAGTAACATGTCATAGGATGGTAGGAGCCAAACTGATAATAAACAGGAAATGTTCTTATAGGCCAAAGCTGGGGCAATTTGAGAAATTAGTACTGTAACATTGGATTGCAACTGAAAGTCTAAAATAACATTTTTGAATTCATACTAATATAAATAAATAATTTCATAAATTAAAACTTAGAGGAGAAGTGACACATCTCTTGCCTAGAAGGATTCCAAAGGATTTGTAAAAATACCCTCTTCTCAAGGTGGTAGATTTTAATTCTTCACTGAGTGTGGGCCTTATATAGTTACTTGTTTCCAAAGGGTAATCTGTGAGGCTTATGATGCCTTTAGCAATCCACGTGGCATCCAACTGTGGTGAAGGTGTAAGGGAGATTTTCTGCCTTACTTAGTTCTTGTCCACTTATCCCCTAGTGGGTGAGGACTTCTGTCTTGGCTCTGGCAAAGCTGGCTGTGGAGCATTGCTTTTCACCTGTGCATAGGGCTCCTCTCTTCGCCCTAACCCATAAGTCTCTTCGTTTCACAAATACTTAGAGACTTCACTCCCACTTCCTCTTCTCTATAAACTTCAACTCTGTTCTCAATTGCTCCTTTCCTCTTCTGCTTCTACCCAATGGATGCTGTGGCAAGCTACCCTGATTTTATTCAGAGTAGAAGTTCTCACTTTCCAAGTTTTCAACTGCCCCCAAAAGTTGGCAGTTACGACTCAGAGACAAGTCCTTCTTGGAGAACTATATTAGAAAAATAGACTGCAAAGTACAGGCATACAAGTTAACACTGCTGAGACAACTGTAAGGTTTGACCAGTGGATTGAGCCAAGATTTCAGCACATTCTTTGTCTAGAAGAACATCTTTTTCATGAAAAACGATTTCTGGATCCTTTGCTGGAATCACATTTTCCATTGGCAAATTTCTCAGCACGGAATTAAGCCTAAGAACATCTCCTGACCGTCCTCTGATCTCTCTGACAACTTTTTTGTTTCCTTAGCCAGAATATACCAAATGTCTTATTGGTGGAATCTTTCAGAAATGAGTCATAGCACCTTTTCTCTTCTCCCTTTCCTGATTTTAAGTATTTCTGTTTGAATTTAAAATTACACTTGACACAGTATCCACTTTTACTTCTGTTTTTCTTTCTGCTTTATTTAAACCCACCCCAAAAACTTATTCTATTTAGGCTATTGAACTCAATAAATATATTCCCGTTTTGTGATATGTTGGAAGTTACTTGGTGTCTTTGTGCCTCCATGGTCTCATTTATAATATATATCCAATATTGTGTTGAAAGAACTGAAAGAAATAGTATATGCAAAATACTCAGCATGTTGCCTAATAAACAGAATGTACTTTATAAGTGCTGGAGTTACTACTACTATTGCTACTTTTACTACTATTATTACTAGTTGTTGTAAAACTAAATTCTAAAAAAGCCATTTCAAGAATAGGAATTGTCATAATGCTATTGAAGTTTGATCAGAGATCTAGTGTGTTGAGGACAGCACATTGTAAATCTGAACTAACTGCCAAAGACATGAGCCAATTTATTGGTTTGATGAAGTTTAGTACTAGAATGGTGTAGATTAAGGCACATAGGCTACATGCGCATACATTTCAGAAACGACGTAGAGTGTGAATATGTTTGTCTCACATTCAAAGTACTCAATTTTGAATATTCACAAAATGGCATTTTCTGCAATAGAGACTATCAATATATAGATTCACAAAATGACATAAATTTATCTCTATCAAGATTAAACTGGTACCAATACACCTCAGTGTCACATCTACCTACAGCAGATACTAATAGTGAGCCTCTGATATGGCACCATTCAGCATTCACCTGGAATCAAGCTGGCCATCTGGTGGCAAGTTGATTATATTGAGACTAGTCCATAAAGGAGTTGTTGAAGAATTGTTCTCACTGTAACAGATCTATATCTACATATATTTATCTTCCCTGTCCATGATGCCTCTGCTAAGCCACACCATTCATGAACATATCAAATACTTTACTGTGTTAGTCCATTCTTGCACTGTTATAAAGAAATACCTAAGATAAGGTAATTTATAAAGAAAATAGGTTTGATTGGCTCACAGTACCTCTGGCTGTACAGGAAACATGATGGCATCTGCTTCTGGGGAGGCCTCAAGGAGCTTTTACTCATGGTGGAAGGTAAAGCAGGAGCAGGCCTCTTATGTGGAGAGAGCAGGACCAAGAGTGCGAGAAGACCAAGTCTCCAGGAAGTTTCAAACTTTCCCTCACCTTCATGTTTTCTTCTGAGTCCTCTGAACTGTTCCAATCCCTGCCCATTACCCAATTCCAAAACCAGATCTTGTGAGAACTCTATCATAAGAACAGCACCAAAGGGATGGTGCTAAATCATTCTTGAGGCTTCCACCCTCTGTTGATCCAATCACTTCCCACCAGATCCCACCTCCAAAGCTGCAAACTAAAATTCCACATGAGATTTCGGTAGGGGCAAAAATCCAAACGATATCATTCCACTCCAGCCTCTCCCAATCATCTCTTCTCAACAGTCCCCCAAATTCTTTTTTTTTTTTCTTTGAGACGGAGTCTTGCCCTGTCGCCCAGGCTGGAGTGCAGTGGCCGGATCTCAGTTCACTGCAAGCTCCGCCTCCCGGGTTTACGCCATTCTCCTGCCTCCGCCTCCCGAGTACCTGGGACTACAGGCGCCCACCACCTCGCCCGGCTAGTTTTTTGTATTTTTTAGTAGACACGGGGTTTCACCGTGTTAGCCAGGATAGTCTCGATCTCCTGACCTCGTGATCCGCCCGTCTCGGCCTCCCAAAGTGCTGGGATTAACAGGCTTGAGCCACTGCGCCGGCCACAAATTCTTAACTAATTTTAACATTAACTTTGTCTCAGATGAGAAGAAAACTCCAAAGTCTCATCTTAGATAAGGCAAGATTCTTCTGCCTATGAGCCTGCAAAATAAAAACAAACAAACAAACAAACAAAAAAACAAGTTAATTATTCCCAAGATACAATGGGGATACAAGCACTGGATCAATATTCCAATTAAAAAAATGAAATCAGCCAAACAAAGGGGATATAGGCCTCCTGTAAGTCCAAACTCAGCAGGGCAGTCATTACATCTTTAAGCTCCAAAAATCATCTCCTTTGACTCCATCTCACATTCAGGGCACACTGGTGTGAGAAGCAGGCTCACAAGGCCTTGAGCATCTCCACTCCTTTGGGTTTACAGAATTCAGCCCTCACAGCTGCTCTCACAGACTGGCATTGATTGCCTGTGGCTTTTCCAGGTGCAGGATGCAAGCTTCCAGTGGATCTACCATCCTAGGGGATGGGGGTAGTGACCTTTTTCTCACAGCTCCACTAGGCGGTGTTCCAGTGCAGACTCTGTGTGGGGGCTTCTTACATTTCTCCTCTGAATTGCCCTAGTAGCAGTTCTTCATGAGGGCTCTGCACATGCAGCAGGCTCCTGCCTGGACATACAGGCTTCTCCATATATCCTCTGAAATCTAGACAGACTCCCAAGCCTCAACTCTTGCCTTCTGTGAACCCACAGGCTTAAAACACATGGAATCCACCAATACTTACAGTTTGCACCCTCTGAAGCAGTGACTCAAGGTGCACCTGGGCCCCTTTGAGCCATGGCTGGAGCTTGAGAAACTGGAATGTGGGGAACGGTGTCCCAAAGCTGCACAGGAGCTTTACTTTTCTACCACATGGCCAGGCTGCAATTTTTTTTTTTTTTTTTTTTTTTTTAAGATGGAGTCTTACTCCGTCTCCCAGGCTGGAGTGCAATGGTGCAATGTCAGCTCACTGCAACCTCTGCCTCCTGAGTTCAAGTGATTCTCCCACCTCAACCTCCCCAGTAGCTGGGATTACAGTCATCCGCCATCATGCCCGGCTAATTTTTGTATTTTTGTAGAGATGGGGTTTTACCATGTTAGCTAAACTGGTCTCAAACTCCCAAGCTCAGCTGATCCACCCACCTCGACGTCCCAAAGTGCTGAGATTACAGGCGTGAGCTACCGTGCCCAGTCGGGCTGCAAAATTTTTAGCTTTATATGCTCTGCTTCCTTTTTTAAATATAAATTCCAGTTTCATGTCATTTCCTTGCTCACACATAATAACTATGTTGTTAGAAGCTGCCAGGATATATCTTGAATGCATTGCTGCTTAGAAATTTCTTTCTCCAGATAACCTAAATCATCATTCTCAAGCTCAGAGTTCTACAGGTCCCTAGTGTAGTGGCACAATGCTTCCAAATTCTGTGCTAGAGCATAAAAAAAATTGACCTTTGCTCCAGTTTCCAATAAGTTCACGATCTTCATCTGATATCTTCTCAGCCTGGACTTCACTGTCCATATCACTATCAGCATTCTGGTAACAACCATTCAACAATTCTCCAGGAAGTTTCAAATTTTCCCTCACCTTCATGGTTTCTTCTGAGTCCTCTGAACTCTTCCAACCCCTGCCCATTACCCAATTGCAAAGCTGCTTCCACATTTCCAGATATCTTTATGGGAATATCTCCTCTCAGTACCAATTTTCTATATTAGTCCATTCTTGTATTGCTATAAAGAAATATCAAAGACTGGGTAATTTATAAAGAAAGACAGTTTAATTGTCTCATGGTTCTGCAGGCTGTACAGGAAGAATGACGGCATCTGCTTGTGAGAAGGGCCCCAGGAGATTTTACTCTTAGTGGTAGGCAAACCAAGTGCAGAAGTCTCTTTTTTTTTTTTTTTTTTTTCTTTTTGAGACGGAGTGTCACTCTGTCGCCCGGGCTGGAGTGCAGTGGCCGGATCTCAGCTCACTGCAAGCTCCGCCTCCCGGGTTTACGCCATTCTCCTGCCTCAGCCTCCCGAGTAACTGGGACTACAGGCGCCCGCCACCTCGCCTGGCTAGTGTTTTTTTGTATTTTTTAGTAGAGACGGGGTTTCACCGGGTTAGCCAGGATGGTCTCGATCTCAAGTGCAGGAGTCTTACCTAGCAGTAACAGGACCAAGAGAGTCAGGGCAAAGTTGCCACACACTTTCAAACAACCAGATCTTGTGAGAACTCTATCATGAGAACAGCATCAAAGGAATGATACTAAACCATGCATGAAGGATCCAACCAGCCATGACCCAGTCACCTCCAACCAGACCCCACCTGTAACACTGGGAATTAGAATTCAACATGAGATTTGGGTGGAGACACAGATCCAAACCATATAACTGACCTAGCATCATAGTCTCCTTCAGAACATTTATTTTGATCAAGAAACTCATTTCATAATGCATGTACCCTCATAATTGTGGCACAAATTTTTAGGTATTCCTCCGATAAACAGGTATCCTAATAGAATGGCAGAATTGTCTATAAGACAATGAAATAAACTTCAGTTAAATCACCACATGAGAGGCAATCCTATGAAAGTATAGAGTTTTATCATGAAAGATGAATAGACACTTCTAATCAGCCACCAGTATATGGTGATAGCTATTCCGTAGCCAGACTACATGAATGTGAGATTTAATTCACATCTAAAAGGATAGATTATCTTATCATTACAACTAATAACCCACCCAAAGAATTTTTGCTTTCTGCTCTCACAACTTTGCTTTCTTCTCATTGGGAGGTTATGGTTTCCATGGGAGGAATACCTTTATCAGAGACGACAAATACAATTCAGTTGTATCAGAAGTTGAAACTGCCACCTTGCCATTTTCTGTTCTTTGTTAAAATGAATCTGCAAGCAAAGAATGAGGTGACTATATGCTTTGAAATGCTTAATTATTATTAGCAAGAAGAAATCTGGCTGCTATTACACAATAGGATCAAGAAGGATCATTTCTGAATTTCTTATTATATAATTTCAACTCTTATTTTAGATTCAGAAAGAACCCGAGCAGGCTATGCTACATGGGTATATTGTACAATCCTGAAATTAGGAGTATGAAAGATTCTGTCACCCAGGTAGTGAGCATAGTACTGAATAGGTAGTTTTTCAGCCTTTTCCTCTTCCCCTGTTCCCTTCTACTAGTCTTCAATGTCTATTTTCCTCACCTTTATGTCCATGTGTACCCCATGTTTAGCTCTCACTTATAAGTGAGAGCACATGGTATTTATTTTTATGTTCCGCATTAATTTGTTTAAAATAATGGCCTCCAGATGCATCCTTGTTGCTGCACAGGATGTCATTTTGTTCTTTCTATGGCAGTATAGTGTTCCATGATGTATATGTACCATATTTTCTTTATGCAGTCCACCACTAATGAGCATCTAGATTGATTCCATGTCTTTGCAATTGTAAAGAGTGCTGAGATGAGCATACCAGTGGCTGTGTCTTTTTGGTAGAATGATTTATTTTCTTTTGGGAAAATGAATGTCAAAGAAAGATAGGACCCAAATTGAAAATAAACTGAAAATATTCTTTTAAGTCAAAGCTGTAGGAAAAGCATATCCCAGTAAATGGCTTGCTGGGATGAATGATAGTTCTGTTCTGAGTTCTTCAAGTAATCACCAAGCTGCTTTCCACAGTGGCTGCACTAATTTATATCCCCACCAACAGTGTGTAAGCATTCCCTTCTCTCTGCAGCCTCTTACTTTTTGACTTTATGAAAGAAGCCATCAGACTGTAGTAAGATGGCGGCTCATGTGATTTTGATTTACCTTTTCTGATGATTAGTGGTGTTGAACATTTTTTCATGTTTGATGATATGAAATAAATGTTGGACACTTGCAGGTCTTATTTTGAGAAGTGTCTATTTCTGAATTTCAATGGATTTTCTAAGCTCCCATTCATTAATTTCATTTCCAATATCACAAGTTAAGGGAAAATTATGGTAACCAAAAATAAACATGACCATGAATCATATACATCTATAGTAAAATTTGAGGTCTCGCTGGCAAGGAGGGAAAACAATAGTTGATTGCTGCCTGTGAGGTAAGGAAATAGAATCAATTGTGAAAAAAGGGAATTCTAAATGACAACTACAGCCTCATTAGCTTACAACAATAAATTCTATAGCAGTGATCTGTATTTTCTTTCATGCTTTTTGTAGTAGACTGTCATGTCAGCGGCTTCCAACGTTCCAGACCTCCCGGTATTCATACCTTGAGTAGTGCCCCGTGTATTAACACTGGTTTACTTTTGTAACTACCTTTGGCCAAACGTGGCATTATCCAGAAGGATGCAAGCAAAGCCTTGATAAATGATTTTAACTGTGGCTCCTCCTTTTGGAAAGCTTTCTTCTTTCCTCAGCTGCTACTCCCTGAGAATACACTACTTCCTTGTTTTCATTTATATATATATGCAGAGTAAACCCAAATTAGTTTTTCTAACTGGGTTATCTTTCTTGAGTGCTAGATGTATAATTTCAACTCTCTATTGTAAACTGTTTGACATGACAAAGCTAAACTCTTTTGCTTCCTCAAAAATTTTGTTTTTCTATGTTTCTATTTTTAAATATCCAGTTGCTCAAGACAGAAATTTCACATTGTTTTCTTACTTTTGCCATTTATCTTAATCAACTGCTTTCAAATATCTTCATTTCCTTTCTTCCTGTGAAAACAATGATCACAAGATTATGCTAACGGTCTCATAGCAGGTCTTTTCACCTGGTTTTCAGTGTTGGCCTCCATGCATTATACCGTCTACTATAGACAAAAACAAACATTCTATTGTGTAAACCTCCTAATGTGTAATTCTGTTAGCAGAGAACAGGAAACAAACAGCATTGCCAGAATTTTCAGTAAACATGTGAACAAGAAAACAAGTGAGCAAAGAAACAACCTGGGAAATAACAGTTGAAATTTCTAATCACACTGAGCATGATGGAACCTGAGGAATTACACACATATATATGTATATGTGTGTATATATATTTTTTTTGTTTGTTTTGTTTTGCATATATCTTGCTCATTAAATTAAAATATTAGTTTCTCATATGAGAATGAGAGTTAAAATCTCACATGAGATTTTAAATAATTGTTACATTCTACATGTTAGAAAATAATGTTTTAAAATTATTTATATTAAAATGCATTTTAAATATTTAGTAACAGTTACCATGAGATTTAATACTTTAATACCTCCTATGGGTTGTCTTTAAAATAATTTTTTCATACAAATTCCACTGTATCTGTATAGCACACATATAAAATTCATTCTCTTAAACATATTTTTGAGTGTGATATTTATACTGTTTGAATGATGTACATATACATTATTTCATGTATTAGACTAAATTATTCAATCTCTTAAAAGTAGTTAGTTTTGATTTGAAAGATTTTGGAGCATATATATTAGTTATACTTTACCAGCCAAAAGTGTAGTTGCAAAACTATTTAATGAGCTTTCTTTTTTGCTCATTACAGAGTCGATGAAACTAAATATCAGTGAAGATTACACTGTCAGTAAGAAAACATTTTATTCCAATACCAATGTGGTTATATTATATAATATATGATAATATTAATAGATGGAATCAAAATAGTATCAAAATTACCATAATATTTAAACCAGGTATCGACATTTATATTATTATCAGTATAAATATTATGAGAATGTTGTATAAATAAACCTGTTAGTGAAATGTATCTAATCATAAACCAGAAAAAAAAAATGTTTCACTCAAATATGTTTTATGCTTTTTAAGTTGGTTTTTTAGTCTCTTTGGAAATATTAACAAAGTGGAATATTTTCATTATTTAAATAAATTATCTGTGTTTTTGAATCATACACCTGTGGATTGTGTGGAATACTTTTTGTTGTTGTTGTTATTGTTGCTGTTATCATTTGTTTGCCTAACTTAATGGCTCTAATGAAAAGTGTCTCCATTGTTAAAATACCTCATGTTTTTATTTTTATTTGGGGAGCAATATCAATTTTTGCAAAGAGAATAAATTATATCAGACACTGAAATATGTGACCTATATGTATTATGCCATCCAATCCTCATAATTATTCTGTAAGATTAATGTTGTCAATGTTATCATAAATGACAAAACAAGTTCAGTGGTAATTTCCCAAAGTCCTTCAACTAGAAAATAGCAAGACATATTTTTACTGCTCTTTCTCTATTTCTGTATGTCCTATACATCATCTTTAAATGACATTCTACCTCACACAGATGCATTTAATTTCTATATTTAAGTCATATTACATTCTATTTAAATTGTCAAACTCTGAGGATTGATTTTTTTTTTCCACACACTAAGGCCTAACTGTTAGAATGGAAATGGGCCTCTTGTGAAGCAGCACACATTTAATACGTTAAATAATGTTTGAATTCTTATCCTCTTATCAATTAGTAAAGTTCTGAAAATACGAGACATAGGTGAATCAGTGTTGATTCATGAAGAGAATTACTTTAAATTATCTATTGGTAACAATATTCTCAAAAGATCATACAGAAATAATTTACATCATGAAGTTTTTTGGCAATTGGGATGACACATATGTAGACTAATGATAAGCCTGAGGGAGAAGGTACAACAGAAAAATGAAGAGCTAAATTACAACCCAATCTTTTCTTACATTTTATAGAAATTTATTCAGTGTGGTAAACGTGTATGTGAATATATATATATATATGTGTGTGTGTATATATACTATTTAAGATACAAAATTAATTATAAATAATAAGTGTCTTATATTTTATATAATTCAAACCGATTCAACAGGAAGAAAAAAAAAAAAAAAACTTTAATTTTTAACCAGAAATTACTTTTTCAGCAAGGTTGGTGAAAAAAAGAAAATTAGAAAATTCTACTTATGGCCACAAGAGGACAGTATTGAAACACCATAACAGCTCAGATGGGCCTGGCATCAGGAAGAGAAAAAACAAAAAAGGACTTAACAGAGAAAAATGGATGCATGAAATAACTCTACTTTTCTTCCTGAAGATTAAAGAATAAAATAATCTTAATTTAATATAATTGATATATTTTCTGTTGTACTTCATAATTGTTGTAAAGGCCCCCTCATGTTGTTATTGATTAAATTCATTAAAATGTAAAGTCAGTAAACAAGTACAGGTCTATGCATGAAAAAGTTTTACTATATTATAAGAACTTTGTCTAGTTATTCTAAATGAACGTATCAGAAAAAAACAATTTAAATGCTACATACAATAGAAAAAGTTTAAATACAATGTAGAGCCGATGTTATAGGAAGGATTTTACTATAGCCAAAAATTAAAAGGAAGAATTTAACAGGTAAGTACAAAGTTTTCTTTCACTCTGAAGATTCTTTACAAGCTCTGAAAGTCCTAAACTTTCACATTCTTGTTTTTTGGTGCCAGGTGACAAGAGACTGCCTATGGTTCCCCAAAGATAAGAACAATGAAATACCTCTTTCTTCCCATGATATTAAGCTAGGAGACTTACTACTATGTAAATTTGGACAAAAAATTAATCTTGCCTACATAAGGGTGAGCAATAATACATAATTATTTCAATTATTTTAGAAAGACAGAGGACCAAACTTCCTAAGTTGCTGTAAGATGACTTAGATTCACGAGGAGTTGGCAGTCATGCAGACCCCTTCTAGGCTGACCAGCAGGAAGTCAGATCCCACAACAGCTGATAACAAAGCTTTGTCTGGCAGGCCTCATGTGGCAAGTTGCCCTCCCCACACTAGATTTCTATTTCTTCAACTTATGAGCATGGCTGACTTTGAGGGTCCTTAGTCCTTGACTACAACTTCCTCTGAAAGATAAGAACACCCTTGCTATGCACCCAGCATGGTGTGGAAAGGGCAGCTTCCCCCATAGCAACTGCCAGACAAAATCTTGTAATTGTCAGTGACTGGGTCTGAAGGTTCAAGCGTACAATTTTGGCCTGGAGCCAGAATCCTCAGTTTCCAATTTTCAAACCTGGAACAATTTGAGCAGCATAATAAAGAATGCAGTATTGGATTATAAACCACATTTAAAATAAATATCCAGGAGAATATACTAGCATAAATAAAAGATAGAATAAATAAATAAAAGAGGGGAGAAATTCTCTTTATAGAAAATGTCCTAATAATATACACAGATACTCCCCTCTAGCAGGTGAAACTAACTTACCTCCAACTCCCCTCTCCTATCAGTTGAAGTTAGTGATTTCTTTCCAGAGAATAAAGAATAGAAAGGAAAAATTAGTAACTTTATAGCAGAGAAACATATCAGACTCTACATTAACCAAGCAAACAAGGTTAACATCATTGATCCTAAGGCATATTGATATCATTTGCCCCCTTGTTTTGTAAGATTAAAAAATTCTTCTGATGGTGGGACACAATCTCATGACAAGCAGGTAAGGAAAATAGCATAACTTTTTGTTCCCTACAGCTGTAAATGAGAAAAGGCTGCCACACAGGGAAACAGAGAGGGTTACGCCCGAGTACAGGTAACGGCAGACTAAAGCTGTAAGGGCAGCTTATACGTGGCGAGAATGATGGGGCTAGCCAAATCGTGACTATTTCATGAGGATTGGCGAATTTAAAGAATATCTCAGGCTCTGGGGTACAGGAACTGTCTGTAGTTGGCAGAGAACTGGCCCTGGGGTGATGAGGGTAGGTGCACAGTATCCTGGTGTGAGAACTTGATGACAAAGTGGTTTGGGCATGTACTTATTCAGCTGCTCAAGTAGGGGAAGTGTTGGGCCTCTAGTCAGGGCCTCAAAATTGGGCCAAGAAAGCATATATATATGTATGATATGTATATATTATATTAAATATATATACGTATTATATGCTTATCATACATATATATGCATATAATACGTATATATATTTAATATAATATGTGTGTATATATGTGTGTATATATGCATATAATACATGCATAAATATGTATGATATGCATATGTGTATATATATATTTAATATAATATATGTGTGTGTGTGTGTGTGTGTACCCCTAATATGATATGATAAAAAGGGTAGTTTGCCTTAGTGATATTCTTCCACAAACTCATAACCCCAGCCTTATCTTCAGGAAGCATATCAGAAAATCCCAAATTGAGGGATATTCTACAAAATATCTGGCTAGTAATCTTTCAAAATTGCCAGTGTCATTGGAAAACAAGAACAGACAGAAACTGTCACAATTCAGAAGTGACTAAGGTGTCATGAAGACTAAATGCAAAAATGCGGACTGGATACTGAAACAGAAAAATAATACTAATGGAAAAACTTAGGAGAGCTGTATAAAGTCTGTAGTTTAGTTCTTAGTTATATGCCAACATATTTTTTTTTTTAGTTTTGTAAAATGTGTCACAATATGTGCTATAATCTGAATGTCTATGTCCCTCCAAAATTCCTGTGTTGAAATCCCCACCCCAAAGCAGGTGGAGCCTCTGAGAGGTGATTAGTTCATGGGGCAGAGCCCCCATGAAAGGAATTAGGGCCCTTATACAAAAGGCCTAAAAGCCACCCCATCCGTCTTACTCCTTCTTAACAGCCATCCCTTCCCCAATGTGAGAAAACAGTGAGAAGGCAACAGTTCTGAACCAGAACACAAGCCATCACCAGATACCAAGTCTGCTGGCACCTTTATCCTAGATGCCCCAGACTTCTTATTTTCTGTGAGAATTAAATTTCTCTTTTCCATAAGTTTTTCTACAGCAGCCAGAACCAACTAAGATATTATGTAAGATGATAACACTGGATGAAAATCAGCGAAGGCTATACAGGAATTCTCTGCACTATGAAAATTAAAAATATTTATCAGTAAAATTCTTCAGCAAAAAAAAATTAAATGAATGCTTCAGGAACAATAAGATATGAGCAAAGATGTGGAAATATATGTGTAAAACTAAGGAAACATTGATTATATAAAAGAATGTTAATATTCTGTTTTTTTAGATTGAAATTGTATTGAAAGTGAAATACTGAAGTCAACTTTATACTATTCAAGAGTGGGTGACAAGAAAAATGGTTCTTAAAGGAGGGTAATAAAAATGATGTTTAATCATACCTTACCTACACATGAATATAGCTGTGTTAAAGACTTAAGGAAAATAAATAATGTACTACTTCTATATTGGTAAAAGAAAGGAAAGAAAAATTTCAATTCTTTCAACACATCATATTGCATACCTAATATAAGCCCAACATTGGTTAGAATTGAGATACAGCATGGAAAAAAAACAGACAAAAGTATATGTCTTTGTGGAAATTTGAATCTACTTGTGAAATATGCAACACATAAAATTAATATGTATATAATATGGTATATTAGAACATGAAACTTTCTATAAAGGAAAATAAAACAAAAGAAGATGTAAGGAAAAAATAGGAGTGAGTATTAATTCAAGTAACGTGGTCAGGGGAGACTTTGAGATGAAAACATTTGAGAAAAGGAAAGAAAGAGCTACAAGAATGACTCATGTGGATGTGAGGGCTGAGGTAGACAAACCATTCCAGGCAGAGGGAAAAGCAATGCAAAGACCCTAAAACATGCAACAGGCATGTAAGGAATCCCAAATTGCTGAGTCAGCCTGGAATAGAGAGAGTACTAATAAAATTGTGAGAAATAAGGTCAGTGACATAAGGGGACAGTTCAGAAAGGTCCCTGTAAATAATTGTAAGGACTTCAGATTTTATTCTGAAAAATATGGGATTGCATTGAAGAGATCAGAACAAGGTACGTATTCGAAGTTGCGTTTAAAAGAAACATTCTAGGCCGG
This sequence comes from Macaca mulatta, assembly GCF_049350105.2. NCBI lineage: Eukaryota > Metazoa > Chordata > Mammalia > Primates > Cercopithecidae > Macaca > Macaca mulatta. The sequence goes on from NC_133410.1 coordinate 68,932,518, forward strand.
GCATGGTGGCTCACGTCTGTAACCCAGCACTTTGGGAGGCTGAGGCAGGCAGATCACCTGAGGTCAGGAGTTTCAGACCAGCCTAGCCAACATGGTGAAACCCTGTGTCTATTAAAAATAAAAAAAAAAATTAGCCAAGTGCGGTGGGACGTTCCTATAATCACAGTTAATCGAGAGGCTGAAGCAAGAGAATCTCTTGAACCCAGCGGACAGAGGTTGCAGTGAGCCAAGATTGTGCCACTGCACTCCAGCCTAGGCAACAGAGCAAGATAGTGTCTCAAATTAAAAAATTTAAAAAATAAACATTCTGTTTATCATGCTGAGGCTAATCTAGTAGCAACAATGAGAAAAGTCTATGGCTTGTTTTTTGTTTCCTTAATGATGTCTACTGAAGCACAAAAGGTTTTAATTTTCATAAAATGCAATAATCAATTTTTATCTTATTATTCATGCATTTATGCTGTATCTAAGAAATGTTTGTCTACCTCAAGATCAGAAATATTCTATGCACAGATTCTTCTAGTTTTATGGTTTTAGTTGTTCTATGTAGGAGTATGATGCATTCTTGATTTTTAATTTTTTCATCTAGTTTATTATTTGTATTTGACAAATAAAAATTATATATATTTATTGTGTACAATAATTTAAAGTATGTATACATTGTGGAATGTCTAAATCAAGCTAGCTAACATAGGCATTACCTCACATAAATTATCTTTTTTTACTGTGTTATACAACAGAATTTTTTTTTTTTTTTTTTTTTTTTTTTTTTTTTTTTTTTTTTTTTGAGATAGAAGTTAACTCTGTTGTCCATGCTGGAGTGCTGTGGTACGATCTTGGCTCACCACAGCCTCTGCCTCCCGGGTTCCAGTGATTCTCCTGCCTCAGCCTCCCGAGTAGTTGGGACTACAGTCGCTCGCCACGATGCCCAGCTAATTTTTTTTTTCTTGTTTTTTTTTTTTTTTTTTTGTATTTTTAGTGGAGACAGAGTTTCACCAAGTTGGCCAGGCTAGTCTTAAACTCCTGACCTCAGGTGAGCCACCTGCCTCAGCCTCCCAAAGTGCTGGTGATCCACTGCCCCAACCTACAATAGATCTATCTCTTGAATTTATTCCTTGTAACTGAAATTTAGTAACCTTTGATCTAATAACTCCCTTTCCTCCACCCAGCCCTTTCTGTCAACTGTTTTAGGGTTGTTTGTAGATTCTTTTTTTCTTTCTTCATTTTTTGCTATTTGTGATTAGGTGATTTTTCTGTAGTGGCATGCTTTGATTTCTTATGTTTAATCTTTTGTGTAATAATTATGAATTTTTGTTTCGTGGTTACATGAAGCCCAGGACTGTGGAGGCCAGACCAGTGCCTGGGTTGGTCCAGATCCTGGGGTCACTGGAGTCAGACTAGTATTTTGTAGGGGTATCCTTGACAACGGATTTCACTGTGGTGGGCCTAGTGTTGGGGTCTGAGACAATATCCTGTGTTCAATTTCCTTTCCTTTCCCTGAGCACTGATGTGTGGGATTAGGGAAGGGGTGACATAGGTAATGTAAAACATTTCTTCTCATCCTCTTCAATGTGCCTTTTCTTATTTCTATACTACTTCCAGGTACACAAATACTTGCCTATACTTTAGGTAATTGTATCATAATGATAAGTATTTGTGTATCTAAACATACTAAACATAGAAAATGTAAAGTAAAAATATAGCATAAATGATAAAAAATCGTACACCTGTATGGAACATTTACCATGACAAAGCTTGAGGGGCTAAGTTGCTCTAGGTGAGTCTGTGAGCGAGTGGTGAGTGAATGTGAAGACCTATGACATTACTATAGGCTTTATAAACTCTGTACACTTATGCTACACTAATGATATATTTGTGTTAAGACATTATTATTTGTGTTAGGACATTATAACATCAGTAGGCTATAGAAAGTTTTCATTTCCATTATAATCTTACAGAACCATTGTGGTTATGCAGTTTACGCTTCACCTAAACATCTTCATGCAGTGCATGAGGGTAGTTGGCTCTTATTTATAGAATCTGACAATTACTGCCTCTTGATTAAACTTTATAGTTCACTTCCATCTAATGATATTATTTATATGTTTAGATTAATGGTGGTCATTTTGCTTTTTTTTCCTAAATGCCTCATTTTTTTACTCCTGTTTCTTATATAACACCTTTTTTAGTAAATAAATGTTTCTAACAAAAAATTTTAATTCCCCTATTGATATTTTTCATTTTTTAAAGTTATTTGCCTGTTGATTGGTCTACGGACTACAGTAAGAATCTTAATTTATCAAAATATATTTATAATTGACACTAGCTTAGTATTATTAAAATATGTACACATTGCTCCTATATACTATAATTTTCATCTATTTATTTTTGCTATTATCATCATATATAATACATATTATAAACTCAAAAACTGTTACATTATTATTTTATGCATTATTGCTTCTTTTAAAGAAGTTACAAAAGAAAGGTGAGAACATATGTGTATATATTTTTAAATTATTCCTGTTTGCATAAAGCTTGGAATTTTAGATAACACACTGTTGCAACTCTAAAACCTTCCTCTCCTTTTGTCTGTGTTTTTGTTGTTGTTGTTGCTGTGTTTGGTTTTGTTTTTTGGTTTGTTAAGTGATTTGCTTAGTGGTTGTCTTAGAAGAATTCTGTGACTTGTTCTTCTCCTGCAGTGTGAGGTTAAAGAGTTCTCTGCTCATTTTTCTTTCTGTTTTAATTTCTTTTTTTTTTTTAGGTTGGTTTCATGGGGGTCACTACTATGTTAGCACAACTTAGTTATCAACTAATGATTAGTCAGAGGTTGTGCTTAAAAACATGAGAGGTAGGATTTTGTCTCTTTGCCTGTGAATCTGTGTATGTGGCTTGGCAAATGAATCCAACTTCAGGAAGTTTATTAACATGTTCTAGCTTTTATTTGTTGCATTTACAAGGTCATTATTCACATTCAGATAGAGATATAAGTCTAGGTTGAGCCCTGTCTGACCTATGTCCTGTGCACCCTGTGAATTCATATAGTCACGCAAAATAAATATGATCTTATCAATGTCCATTTTATGTCAAAACTATGATACAACTGATATTTTATCCTAATTACCAGCTCACAAGTTAGCTTGCCATAGTACTCTAGACAATCATAGTAATGCAAGACTACTTGGTCAGTGACAAAAAATTATAATAGACATCATGGCATTATAGACATCACATGGTTTATATTTGCATCAGATCCCATTGTCCCCTAAGACTTATGGAACCAAGGTAGAACCAGGTTCAGATGGGATAACATGCATTCAGCAGGCATGGGTCACAGCTAATGTACCCCATGCTTAGGAACTCCCCACTCTGGTAAGAGGTTGATATCAAACCTTCTCAATCTCTTCTCAGAAGGAGATACAGTCTTTCTTTTCCTGAACTGCAAAACCTGCCCTCTGCACCAGAGACTAAGACTTTATTCTTAAGGTAGTTTGACACACAAATATTCTTGGATGGATAGTGTGGGACAAAAGTTTACACGATATATGCAGAAAATTCCCAACCCATTGTCTGCACTTTGGTTGTCTCAGTCTTTACATCTTCTCGTTAAATTTCTAGTTAATGTAGTGTACAGTGTGTCTCAACCAATATTAAGATGTCCAAGACTAGCCGTGATATTGGCCTTCTCTATTTATTTCTCACTAAAATTGCTATTGTTTTTGACAACACCTCTGCTCATAGTACTTTTGGCATTATGTTCCAAATTAAGATGGCCTCCTTTCGCCAAGTTTAAACTTGAGTGCTTATACCATTTACCTTTAATTATACTGTTTAAATGTTTAGTGTGGTAGGCAGAATTCTAAGACAAGCCTCAAGATTCCAACATCTATTTAATGTCTCATACAGTGTCTTTTTGAGTGTGACAGCACTTGTTAATATGATGATTATGTTACATTTTATCATACAATTTACTTAAAGAAAGGAAGATTTTCCTGGATAATCCTGATGTAATCACTTCTTCCCTTAAAATGAACTGGGTTATTCTGAAGAAAAAACTTGAACATGAAGGATATTCTTCTCTATTGACGGCTTTTGAAGAGGGAGGGAGTAACATGACAAAGATCTCTAGGAATTGAAAATGATGATGCATCCTGTCAACAAACGTGAAGTTTACAATGGAAACCGAGTCTCTAGATTAGAACACAGTTTTTAGACAATAGCACAATTTTAGTACAGTGAAACCCTGAACAGATTACCCCCCAGCAATCTGCCTGAAATTCTGACCTAACGAAGCTGAAAGATAACAAATCACAGTTGGCTTAAGCCACTACATTTATGGTAATATATTATACAGTAATGGAAAATGTATACATTTAGTTTAAACATGTTATTTTGTTCTTTATTTTTATTTTTATGTTTTCCACATATATTCTTTATTTTTTCCATTTTTTCCAGCCTTCTTTTGAATTAATTGAGTAATTGTGTGATTTCATTTTCTCTCTTTTTGGCTTTTTCCTGTAACTATTTATTTACATATTCCATTATTTGTTTTAGGGAATATAGCATGTATTTATAACTTATGTTCTGCCTTCCTTTTATATCACTTTATTATATGACACCATTGTAATATTTTTGCATTCTTACTTCTCTGCCTTTGGTCTATTTTGTTATACATGTTATTTTTTCAGCCTTAGTTTAGGATCCCATCATTTCTTGGAGAGACTATCATTAGAGTACTTTACCATTTCTTCTAACTTTTGGCCTCAAAACATTCTTGTTCATTATCTACAAAGTCAACATAGCCTTCTAGGATCTTTTATGCTTGCTTACATCTCAGATCATATAGAAATGTGTAAGGAGAATAGCATGCAAGTGACTTTACATGTTAGACAAAAGTCTTTATGGTACAGACAACATCCCTTCTCCAGTGTTGTCACTACCAAGGTTTATTTTGTACATAGTTTCTTTTTTCATGCTATTCTCTCCTTCTAGACTACCCCCTCCCATTTGCATGTCCTCCTGAACTCCAGTTCTTTAAACTTTGATTTTTTTTTTTTTTTTTTTTTTTTTTTTTTTTTTTTTTTTTTGAGACAGAGTCTCGCTCTGTCGCCCAGGCTGGAGTGCAGTGGCCGGATCTCAGCTCACTGCAAGCTCCGCCTCCCAGGCTTACGCCATTCTCCTGCCTCAGCCTCCCGAGTAGCTGGGACAACAGGCGCCTGCCACCTCGCCCGGCTAGTTTTTTGCATTTTTTAGTAGAGACGGGGTTTCACCGTATTAGCCAGGATGGTCTCGATCTTCTGACCTCGTGATCCGCCCGTCTCGGCCTCCCAAAGTGCTGGGATTACAGGCTTGAGCCACCGCGCCCGGCCGTTAAACTTTGATTTTTATTGACAGGGAGCAAACAATACATTTTTTACATCAAAGGGGGAGACACATAATCATACATAAACTTGGAAACCCCTTCTTCCCTTAAACTTCGTCTTTCAGTACATTATCTACAGCTTTAATATAATCTACTACAGTTAGACATTCCATCACATTTACAAGGAAATCAAATCAAATTGCAAAATACAAGTCACATGTAAAAGCCAACTCTCAAGACCTGTAACCTATTGTACCTGAAAAAAAAAAAAAAAAAAAAAAAAAAATTCTGCAAGTCAAGAGAATTCAAGTGGGAATAAAAATGGATGAGGATAGAAAAGAATGTGAAATAGATGTGAAATTTATTGTAAGAAATACTCGAAAAGAATTAAAGCAGAGTAAAATAGTGTTGCCAGAAGTCAACATTTATATAAAATTATTAAATTATTCATTGTTTTAAAAGAAAATAAAATATTTCTAAACTCATAGTTGCTAATTTATGTTTTTCTAAACTTTCTAAGTACATCTCTTAGTTTTAATAATCAGGCTCTTTTTTTACATAAAACTGATATTTACAAAATTCTAGAAGTTAAAATGACTAAATTTTAATCATATAATAATATTGTTATGTTTGTTTCTCTACATTTAAGATCTATGTTTTGAGAGAAGAGTAACAAATAAAGGAAGTTCTTTACCTTCAGTGAGTTTATAACCTGTCCTAGATCAATGATTATACTTTAACTGAAGGGCTATTAAATGTATGTAAGACTAAAGACTATACTCCACATATGCCATGTGGGATCTTTCCAAACATAATCTGTTTTGTCTCCCGCTTTCTCTTAAATATTTATTGAGGGACTTTTTGCACATGTCACTGTCATTGTAGCATATACCTAAGTAATGGTTCTAACTTCACTTAAATTACAAACAGAGTATCAGCTGTTTACAGGACCCAGTTCAATGTAACAATTAATACTCTAAACATTATTTGGAACAAAATTTTCTTTTCCTAGATTAAGACTGGCTCTTTTGAGGTTGTCAGCCATTTGGCTCATCTCCCTCCATTTTGCAATTAATAACTTCCCAAGCTTGGATCAAAAAAAAAAAGATAAACAAAATGTGGAGACAGAAATCTCTTATTTGGTATATCCTAAGCATATCGTTTGCACATTAACACATAATGTTTGTTATGTGCTAAGGAAGGTTTGCATTATCTCTAGGCTTGCCAGTTGTCTTACTACAAAAAAAAAAAAAAAGAAAAAAAAAAAAGCTATCACATTTATCACATTATCTTGTTGGTTAGTGCGTTCTTCCTTGTTGGGTCCACCTAATTAGTCTTTTGGTTTTCCAGGGATTGATCCTGTGAGCTCGCTGTAATGCAGTCTCCATCCCCCCTAGCAAGAGACTTCCTGAGTGGAACTTTCAAGATAAATTCAGGTTGACTTTTCCAACACAGGCTCTACTTCTGACCTTGAGATTTGCACTATTTGATCTGTTGCCTTGTGTCAACTCAGCCTCTCCTCTTCGATTGCCCAGATGTGCATCCATCCATTAGCACAGTAAAAACATGTAAAAGTTTTCGGAGAGATGCACAATAAGATTTCTTCATAAACTCTTTATAAATCTGTTAAATGGCTCTTCAATACTTTTTTAACACTCAACGTGAGTATCATTTATTGACTCAGAATTTTATGTTTTTCCCTAATAATATTATAACATAAATATGCTATGATCATAATAGAAGATACAAATTGGATGAGCTATGTCCAAACCTGGCATCGTTGTTATTTCTAAATTTGTGATTGTTTATCTTGTGAATGACATATCTTTGAAATCCCAATAGTGCTTAGTAATGTAATTTTCATGTTTCCAACATTCAAGAAAATTATTGAAGAATAAATAAAATGTCAATGACATTTTAAATATTTTTGATACAATAATATTCATACAGTCACTTAATTTGTACAACATCATAAAGATATTATTTTATTTACACTCTATTTAAAATGTTGGTCTATTAACTTATGGAGAATTTAAAAATGATAAAGTGATTTTAAGGCTGTCAAATATCCTCAATATCCAAGGGTTAAAAATAACAGGTTTGTGTCAAATATTTCTAAATATTAGTATAAGTGCAACGATTTATTCAGTTTTGACTTGTCAAGTTGTTTAAGTTTCAAACATTTATTTCTTTATTTATAAAATTTAGGTAATATTAATTCCTCTATCATTGTATTTTTGCTATAATTAAATAAGTGAAAGGTACACTAAAATAATCATTATAGTATCTATTGCATTGCAAGCTCTCTCAATATTAGCTAATATTGTTATTATAATTAATTGCTTGGTGAATAATGGGTGAAATAAATGTCCAAATAAATTTGAACAGAAACACTACGAATGCATTCTGAGTTTTTCATCATCTAAATTATATGCACTAAGTAGTCAATATTTCAAACTGGTGAGTATGACTTATGTGTAAAATGAACAAATGAAGTTATTATAGTACTAACCTTTATTTTGACTATTAAAATAACAATAAATCAAATTATACTTAAATCTGAGTTAAAGCTTATTATCCTGTGCTTATTTTTATCTTATTTTTTATAGTCTAAATTGAAACATAAAAAATAGGTTCTATAATTTTGCAGTCTATTGAGATTCAGTCAGAATAAAAACATTGACTTGAAAGATAAACTTTAATGGAAGCAAGTACTCACATATAATATTATTGAGAAAAATGTTCCAAATTTTAGTTTAAATAAATACTTTTTGATGCTAGGGGCTTAATGGGAAAAAATTGTTTCTAAACTTTTTATCCTGTTTCATTGATATGGTCACCAAAAGAACCCCACATTACTTGATTACTGTAACTTTACATTACAATTTGAAATCAGATATTATACATCTCCATATTCTATCTTTTTTTCTCAATATTACTTTGAATATTTTCCTTTGCATTTTCTTGTGTCTTAAAATCATTTATTACATCAAAATAAGCCCTAGTGAAAATTTGGTAGAAATTTTTCTAAATCTGCAATTAATTTGTAGAGAATTAGCATTTAACAATATTAAGTTTTCCAATCCTTAAATATGCTACATCTCTTTATTAATTTAGATTTTCTTTCATCAAAGCTCTGTAGTCTTGCATGTCTTTTAAAAAAATTTGTAAGCATTTTAGACTTTTTAAATTGTTATAAAGAAATTATGCTTAATTTTATAACTTGTTCCCTTCTAGTACAGACATTTATTAGAGACTTTGAATATAAGCACAAAAATTGGTTGAAAATAAATGAGCAAAAGTCCTTAAAATTAAAAATTAAAATATAAGAATTGTCATTCAGTGCAAGAAGAATTGCTCAAGGTCACTAGTAATGAAGAAATTGTGAAAACAAATTCACAATGATGAGTTATAAAAAATTCATAAGACTGACAACATTAATTGCTGCCGGGAATGTTTAGCAACTAAAATTTCCTACATTACTAGTGGGAGAATAAGCTTATTCAATCACTTTTGAAGTTTATTTACTAGCTTCTCATAAAGATAACTATACCTACCCTACTATTCATTCTTTTGTATATACCCAAGATTAACAAAATAATATATTTAAAAGGGGGCAGGGAGAAAGGTCAAAAAGAATACAGAAATGTTCATTGCAGTCCAAAACTGGAAAAAATGCCATGTCCAATAAATGAATATTTTTTAATGTTATATATCCACAAAAAGTGAAAAGTATTCAACAATAGTACTCAGTAGTGAAAAAATAAAAGGACTGCTGACACTCATAACAATAATACCAAAAATGTAAGGTAACAGAAGCCAAATAGGAAAGAATACATACTGTTTTATTCAATTTATATAAAATATTAATAAAAGGATTTGATTTATGGTGGAAAAATCAAAAGTGGTTAGGTTTGTAGAGATAGGAAATCTTTCTGTGATAAGTGAAATTTCCACAGGTTGATGAGGACATGCGTTGTACAAATGTATACAATCGTCAAATTCTATCATACTGTGCACTTGATTTTCACGGTATATAAATTACACTTCAATGAAACATATGAAAACACACAAGCTCAGAGATTCTATAAAATACTCATCACAAAAATTGTACTACAATAAGATGAAGATAACAATTTAAATTTCCAAAGCTGAAAGTTTTCATAGCTGAAAAAGATATGTCTTGAGATTAAAATGTTCCACTGATACTGACTAGAATTAGTGAAAACAAACCCACATGTACATACACCATGGCAAAATAAAAAATCTCTTAGATAAAGAGACAGATTTTTAAATTGTCTCAAACCTGAGACCTCAAAACCAATGCCTTATCCACTGTTACAGTACTTAGGATGCAGCCTCTCTAAACTACTCTGGCTGGGAAGAAGCTTGCTGTTCTTAACAAAATCTCTTTAATTCAAAGCTCCTTTCTCTGGAATAGTCCATGGAACCCAGAGGAAATCTATTATGTTTGTCTTTCTCTGGCCAGCTGGGCAAAATCTACTCAAACTTCCTCTCAGTGTTTCCCAGATCTATACCATATTGCCATTCATGAAGGGTACAGGTTTCCCAACTACTGATCTACTACTACACCTGATGACTCTAAACTTCTCTAATTGAACTCAAAACATTAATCCCTATGTCACTTTTAACATGGAAGATATCCTTTGTGTTCATTCACTGCCAGAAATTTGTTTGGAGTTTACTAATGTTCTACAACTCAGTTATTGTGCATAACTAAAATGTAATACTTTGTGCCTCTTTATTTTCTATTATTTGATTCTTTATTTTCAGTTGTGCTTGCTCTGCAAAGATATGGTTCCAAAGAACAATATCTGGTAGCTGGCTCCAAATTTGAGCTTGGAAACCAATATTTTGATCTAGAATTTGTATTAGACAATTCTTGCAATGCTATAAGGAAATACTTCAGAAGAGGTAATTCATAAGAAAAAAGATTGAATTGCCTCATGATTCTTCAGACTGTATAGGAAGTATAGCAGCATCTGCTTTTGGGGAGGCCTCAGGAAGCTTACAATCATGGCAGAAGGTGGAGGGGGAGCAGGCACATCAGATGGCAAAAGCAGGAGCAAGAGAGAGGGAGTTGGGGTAGGGAGTGCCACACACTTTTAAACAATCAGATCTTATGCGAACTCAGAGTGAGAGTTCACTTATCACCAAAGGGGATATCCCAAGACATTCATAAGGGATCCATTTCCATGATCCAAACAGCTCCCACCAGGACTCGCCTCCAACATTAAGCATTACCTTTCAACATGAGACTTGGACAGGGAAAAATATCCAAATTATATCAGAATTATAGTGCTATTTTCAGAGGACTTTCTTTCTAGTCTCACTTATATCATTTACCTACTTATTCTATGTTCCTATGGCACTCATGAACATGCATTACTCAGATCCCCTATTGTGGAGCATAATAAACCAGCAGCTCCAGATACTGCACAAATCCTCCATATCCACAACTGCTTTCACTACAAGCCTGTGTATTTCCTGAGCTATTTTCAGCGAATAGCTGAAAAAACAGCAACAGTAGTGTGGACTCATTCTAATGGGGCCAGAAACTCCTATAATTTGTAACTTTGGCTCTGGGTCTCTGCATTCACCTGTCTGAAATTTTTAGAATTGTGTCTGAGACTCTGTCTACCTATTCTCATTCTTTCATCTTCTTCTGTTATAGATGTCAAATCTGCATTAAAGTGTAAAGGCTATCCTTACCTTATCTACTCCTCTTCACCATTTATTGCTCACAGGCCTTTTCTCCAATAAATCGCTTGCATATCAAATCACCCAGTCAGATCTTTGTATCTATTTTTCTGAGTATACATACCAAAGTCCCTCCTTTGAAAAAATGTCTGTGTGCTGCGTGTGTGTGTGTGTGTGTGTGTGTTACTATAGAGGAAGTAGTGCTATTAAAATTCATAACACATTAAAAAAAAAAAAAACTCTTCTTTGACAGATCTGTCATATAAAATGGCTGCCAAATAAAAATAAAGTTTAAGCTGATATTTCAATCATTTCTGATACTTCAAATATTTTGAAATGAAAAATAAAGAGACAGAGAAGTTAGTAGGGGAGATAAAAATAAGTTCCATAGCAAAATGAATGCAAAACACTTAGTTAACATTTTATTTTTTTCCAAGTATTTTACCATGTCCTAAGTAACCAAAGAAAATGTCTTAAAATTACCATTAATTGATTGACTTCTAATACCATTATTTGTATGCTTTCCAAAACTAGCTTAGATAAAGATGCTTAACAATATCATCAAAATATCTCCCGCACATATTAGTTATCTGGGAAATGTGTGCAGCTGCAAATAATATAGTGTATTCCGGAGACACGAGTTCTTCCTATGTGCATTTAAGAAAGTCAGATCACTTCTGTTTCCTTTCTAAGTCCAATCACAGTCTTAAAACTTTAAAATATTCCACTTCGTTAACCATGTTGTGTTCCATTCTATCATATATCCTTGCTGACATCAGATTACTCTATAGTAAATACTTTTCTTTTATTTTTTCCAATTTTATCTTTGAGATTTTAATCAATATGACATTTTCTCCTTATTGCCAAATAAAATAGATTTTATTAAACATGCATTTGCTGCTAAAAGGGATAAGGTTATCACAAAATAGAGATTTAATTTATGATGTTTTTCCATTTTCCTTTATGTGATTTTATCAAGAATGAATGAAAACATTGATGATTTTTGGAGGTATTTGTTGATAAATCCAGTTTCTTACAAATAACTTTATTCTATGCCTTTGTCTGTGATGATCTATTCACTTGAAATTTCTTACTTATTCTTTATCTGAAGAAAGCAAAAACAGAAACCAGCTAATTTGTGTCAGACTGTATTTTCTAGGATTGACATAAATCAACATTCTTATTTTACATGTTATTTTTAAATGAGATGTTATAGTCCTCCTTTAGGGCTTATATGCCTTCCAGTTGCATCTATGCAACTCTGTGAGTACATCTAAAGTAGTATCATGTAATTTCTATTGTCAGTTCATACAAGGCCATCTCCCAGCTGTCTTTAGATATTCACTCTTAAAACCCAGCCACCACGTTGTCAGGAACCCATTAAAATATGGAAAAGTGCACCTGAAGAGGTGATCATGAGATACCCGGAGTCTTGATTATACTTCACAGTTGTGCATCTATCCAACAGCAGGCACCAGCTTTCAAGCCATGTGAGTGAGCCATTTTCAGGATAATTCTTTCAGTACTTAGTCAAGCTGCCCCAGCTAATACCACATGCAGCTGAAATGAAACTTTCTTGCTGAGTACTGCCAAAATTGCAGATTTAAGATATGAATACCTGTTGATTGTTGTTTGTTGTTGACAATTCTTCATTGTTTTGAAGCACTAAGTTTTGAGGTAGATTTTTATGCAGCAATGTTATGTGAAATGTCACCATTTAATACCCAACTCAAATTATTTTTCTTCTCTGAATATTTCTATTAAATCCTCTAGACACCTGTGTAAGTCATTACTTTATTATGTAATAAACCAGTATCTTCATACCTATATAATAATCCTGACATGTACAGGTCTTCTTCTCTTACTATACTATGATATCTTCCAAAGTATGTATGATGACTCATATACAGTTTTGCTATTCTGGTGCATATCTCAGTGCATAGCACATGGTGATTTGTAAGAATGCCTATTAAATTAATGAAACTATAAATACATTAATGAAAGTATCTATGATTGGAAGTGAATAATCAAGTGGTCATCTGATTTTGAATATTTTAAGATATCTAAATGTGAAGACATAAAACCTTTTTTCTTTTGTTCCATTTATTTTGCTTTCATATTTTTGTATTTCCCTCTTCTTTACTGTGTGGTCTTGGCCAATTTGTCTTCATTTCCTGACTTGACATTAGTGCCTTAGAATTTATAAATAATCCTAAATGGCTTTGGTCCTCATCAAATTATATGCTAAATAAGAAAAGGCATACAGAGATAACAATAATAATTACTTTTCCAGGACTATACATTTAATAAGTAGAAAACTGGACCCATGACTTATTTCTATGCTTATTTCTATTATTAAGTAATCATTATTATTATTATCCTACAAAGATATTTACAAACACAGTATCAATATTGTGTTTTTAATATCTTTAACTGTTTATTTACTTAGTGCCAAGACCAGCTTGGTCTTGGAGACCCAGCCCAGCGGCACTAGAGGAATTAAAGACACAAACACAGGAATATGGAGTGTGGAATGGGAATCAGGGAGCTGACAGCCTTCAGAGCTGTGAGCCACGAACTGAGTTTTACCCACATATTTATTGACAGCAAGACAGTGACAAGCATTGTTTCTATAGATTACATATTAACTAAAATGGGAAAAAAAAATGCATTGGCTCTGACTAGTTATCTGCAGCAGGAACATGTCCTTAAGGTGCAGGTCGCTCATGCTATTGTTTGTGGTTCAAGAACACCTTAAGCAGTTTTCCACCCAGCAAGGGGCAGGTGTTCCTTGCCCTCATTCTGGTAAACCCACAACCTTCAGCGTGGGCGTCATAGCCATCAGGAGCATGTCACAGTGCTACAGAGATTTTGTTTATGGCCAGTTTTGGGGCCTGTTTATGGCCAGATTTGGGGGCCTGTTCCCAACATGTCCCCCTTTTTGTTTTTGCAAGACGATAAAAGCAAAGGCGGCTTTATCACAATGAGCTACGTCTTGTAGGAGTTGGGATCTGCATTCTGCAGAATATACAAAGACCAACACAGATTAAAAGCACAATCATCTTTAAAATCACAGAGCTTCCAAGTGTTTTTATTGATTTTGATGGGTTAATGGCTGCTAATCCATCTGCAGCAGCTTCAAGCACTCCAGTTCCTGGCATTAAGGTCAGGTGTATCTGGGATACCTTAAATGTTTGTTCTTTTATTATTGATTTTGCAATATCCAAAGACAAGTTTGTAGAGTATCCTTCTAGATGCTTTTTTATTCTTTCCCAAATGTTATTCTAATTAAGAGACATAATAATTTCCACCAATTCTATGTTTGGCTCCTAGAACAAGCCATATCATTTGAGGTTGAGGTGCCACTATACAACCATTCTTCCAGGAACTCTTGCTGTACTTCTTACTGTTTCTACCATCTCACCATTTTGTTCAGACCAGCTGAACATAATGTAGCTATGGCATGCAGATTGAGAGGTGCAATTCAAGCTAAACATCCCCTCAGGGGATCAATCAATAAGGATTCCATAGGAATCATTGTGCAGCACTTCTGCCTGTTCTTCAATGCAACCTTCCCAAATAAGTACATTCATTTTTTCTGGCCAGGTCCAATTCTGTTTACAAATAGGTTTTTGAGGATGGTATACCTCAATTATAGGAGCAGATTTATTATGGTAAATACTGTGACCAAAAAGCATGTATAACTGTGTAATAGAGTGATTACATCCAGGCATTATTGCCAGTCAAGATTGATAGTGAAGAGGTAGGCAACTAGTCACCTTTCCCAAACAGATAGGCAGATGTTCAAATCCTAAAGAAATATTCATAACAATTCCTCATGTGGGTGAGATGGGCCTCTACCATCTGTAGGACTGAGTATCTAAGAGCTATCATTAGCATATACCTCCATTGGAGGGGTACAGCCAAGTTACAGGCTGTAGAAGTTGTGGAGAAGGTAAATATGTCCAAAAAGTATAGGTGTTCTCTGTGTCAGCCCTTGCTAAAGGAATACTCACAGCAATGGTGATCACCACTATCATAGCTATCATTAAATTACTCATTGTGACTGGTTGTCCCTCTTTCCTCAGGTTTTCTTCCACCATCTGTGACAGTTTCTTGATCTGTCCCCAGGTAGGTGGCTGTGTTTGATGGGTGTTGCTCATGACAGTTGGGGTCCTCCTCAGCATCAGTCTTGTTGCATGGTTGCATCAGTCACTTGCATGGCTGCAACTGGGGGTTCTCGGGTTCCTCCCAGAATCTCTTCTTCGGCATCTGGCTCATGATAAGGTTTCAGGTGTCTTGATGGCACCCAAATTGGCTGTTGGATTCAGTCCTGGATAAACACAAGCATAACCTCTAATCCAAGTTGTTATTTTACCTATTTCCCAACATTTTGTTATCAGATCTTTCCACCAAACCAGTTGTTCTGCTTATGTCTTTGAAGCTGGTTTCTGTAGATGCTGTTCAGCTGCTGATAGCATCTGGCCTTTACGCAGGCTCAAAAAACTTAAAATCAATAATGTGAGATTCAATTGCATATATGGAGTCCCACAATCACTGTTTCCCCCATTTTGCTTTTGCAACTTCTGTTTCAGTGAGAGATTCATTCTTTTCACTATAGCCTGTCCTTGAGAATTATATGGGACACCAGTAACGTGTTTAATATTCCATATAGAGAAAAATGCAGCTAGAACTTGGCTAGTATAGCCTGGGGCATTGACTGTTTTAATAGAAGCTGGAATGTCCATCACCACAAAATGCTGCAAAAGGTGATGTTTAACACAGGCAGAAGACTCTCCTGATTGGCATGTAGCCCAGACAAAGTGAGAAAAGGTGCCCACACATGCATGTACAGAAGCTAGCCTCCAAAACAAGGAAATATGTGTGACATCCGTTTGCCAAAGAGAATTAGGTTCCAATCTTCCAGATTAACTCCTCCTGTAAAAGATGAGGAATGCACCATTTGGCAAGTTGGGCAGCGGTGGATAATAGCTTTAGCTTTTTTTTTCAGATAATACTTTACCTGTGTTTAAGACCAGAGGCATTAACATGGGTTAAATTGTGAAGGTGTCTAGCATTAGATATTCCAGTAGCAATAAGGTGATGAGTCATTTGAGTCCCTGCAGTCAAATGTCCTGGAAGGTGTGTATGAGCCCTAATATGAGTGATGAAAAAAGGGTGCATTCTACTCCTAACTACTGTTTGCAATTGGGTAAATGAAGTAATCAATTGCTTATCTGTGTGGAATCATAGCTGAGCATTTTCAATTAATTGTGTGGAATGAACCACATGTGAAGAATCAGAAATCACATTCATAGGCACATCAAAAGCAGTCAATACCTCAATTACAGCTACAAGCTCCACTTTTTGAGCTGAAGCATAGGGCATCTGGAAAACCTTACCTTTCAAGCCAGAACAAGAAGCTTTACCATTACTAGACCCATCTGTGAAGACATTTCCACACCTTCCATTGGTTTAAATTTAGTTATTTTAGGGAGAATCCAATTAGTTAATTTTAAAAATTGGAAGAGTTTCATTTTTGGAAAATGGTTATAGAGAATATCCACAAAGTCAGCTAAATGGGTTTCCCAAGTAAGACTATTTATAAAAGCCTGCTGTATTTGTGCCTTTTTAAAAGGGATAATAATTTTTCCAGGATCATATCCATGTAATTTAACAATCCAAGTTCTCCCATTTCCTATCATAGCAGTGATTTGATCCAAATAATGAGTCAAAGTCCATGAATTAGTATGTGGAAGAAAAAGCTACTCTACAAGAACTTGCTCTTGAATAATAGCAACAGTAGGTGAATTGTGAGTTGAAAAAAATTAGCAAATCTAGAGTCTTCTCTGGGTTTCTTTTATTTATTTGAGTCTTATGCACTGTTTCTCAGATAGCTGTAACTCTGCCTCAGCCTCCTTTGTTAATTGCCAAGGGATAGTGAGATGAGGATCTCCTCTAAGGATAGAAAATAGATTACTCATGGCATAGGTAGGAATGCCTAGAGCAGGTTATATCCAATTAATGTCCCCTAGTATTTTGAAAGTCATTTAATATTTTCAATTGATCTTTAGGTATGGTTAGTTTCCGTGGCACTATTGTAGTTTCATTTACTAAGGTCCCTAAGTAGGAGTAAGGGGTAGTAGCTTGAATTTTGTCAGGAGCTATAATTAAACCAGCATGAGAAATTAAATTTTGCAAGTGATCATAATATTGAAGTAATATTTCTCGAGTGGGGGCAGCACAAAATATATCATCCATATAGTGAATAATGTAACACTGTGAAAATTTTTTACAAATAGGTTAAATTGCTTGCCCTACATAAGTCTGGCAAATTGTTGGACTGTTTAACATGCCTTGTGGCAACACTTTCCAATGAAAATGCTTAGCAGGCTGCAGGTTGTTTATCGCAGGAATTGTAAATGCAAACCATTCACAGTCTTGCTCAGATAAGGGGATAGTAAAGAAACAGTCTTTTAAATCTACGACTATTAAAGGCAATTTTTTCAGAATTATAGCAGGAGAAGGCAATCTTGGCTGTAATGCCGCTATAGGTTGTATAACTGAATTAATAGCCCTTAAGTCAGTTAACATTCTCCATTTACTTGATTT
Source organism: Macaca mulatta (assembly GCF_049350105.2). Classification (NCBI taxonomy): domain Eukaryota; kingdom Metazoa; phylum Chordata; class Mammalia; order Primates; family Cercopithecidae; genus Macaca; species Macaca mulatta. The sequence continues at coordinate 68,950,213 of NC_133410.1, forward strand.
TTTCTTAATTATGAAAACTGGAAAATTCCAAGGGGAAAATGTTGAGGCTATGTGTCCTTTTTCTCATTGTTCAGCAACTGAATCCTCTAGAGCCTCCAGTTTCTCTTTACTTAGTGGCCATTGTTCTATCCAAATCTGTTAACCATTATAAACATATAGGTTCTGAAGGCTTAACAATGGCCACCATCAAAAATGATATCCTAAACCTTGGCAGAACTTTGTCTTTCCACTTGAAGCGGTTCCTTCCAACTTTGCAATTTTTTTCCTATCCCCATACCAGGGACATACCCCATTTCATGCATCATATGTTGACTTTGAGGGCTATATAATTGTTCTGGAATTATAACTTGTACTCCCCATTGTTGTAATAAATATCTTCCCCATAAATTTATAGGTACAGAAGTTATAATTGGTTGAATAGTACCAGGTTGTCCATCGGGCCCTTCACAATGCAAAATGTAATGTAACTACTTTGATATACTTCAGGGACTTTACCAACTCCAACTATGTTAAATTGAGTGGGTTGAATTGGTCATGTGGATGGCCAGTGCTGCAGAGAAATGATTGAAATGTCCACTCCTATATCTACCAAATCTTCCAATTTATTTCCCTGAATAGCTATTTTGCAGGTAGGACATTTATCAGTAATTTGATTCACCCAATAAGCTGCTTTCCCATGTTTATTTGTGCTTCCAAATCCTCCTATTCATTTAGTTTCACTTTTCCCCATTTCTACATACGGCACCATCAGGAGCTGTGCTATACTCTTTTCTGGCTCTGCTTTCCAGGGAACAGAAGTAGATATTGTTATGCCCAGACCCTCTGTTCCCCAAAGACCACCAGAGTCCAGAGTCAAAGCCAAGTGGCAAGGATCTTTACGACAAGTTCGAACTTGGTCCCTCCATTACACAGCATACAAGAGGGCCCTGAACAATGCGAGTGTTTGCTTTTTATAGCCCGAAAGTTACAGGGGAACAAAGGAATTCTTTTGGTTCCCGCACTTTCAGTAAAACTTTGAACGGCTGCCTCCTTATCGGAGACTTTTCCAGGTGGTGTTTGTACTGGGCTCAGGAAGTTTGAGAGATATATGGCGATATGTGGTGGGATGGGAGGATGGGATGTGTTTGTACTGGGCTCAGGAAGTTTGAGAGATATATGACGATATGTGGTGGGATGGGAGGATGGGATGTGTTTGTATTGGGCTTGTTTGTTTTGAGCCCGGGGCTGAGGAATGTGCCCGGCTCCTCTCATTCCCCCCTTCTTTTCAGGTATCTCTAGAGCCAATCTTGGGTCTTACAAGTCTGATTCTGTTTCAGCGTTTACAGGTTGGTATTGGGCTCTGAGGACCATGAGTTGTACAGTGTCAAATCTTTCTCTAACGAACCGCAAAATTCTGTTAACAACACAAGGTCCTATGGTAAGCAGAAATAGAAGACTCAGCAGGGGTCCAAGGAAGGGGGCTAACAGAGAAAACATAGATGAGTTCCACCATTGGTCTGCAGCTGAAGCAAACTGCCGTGTTCTTACTTCTGTGCTTAACTTGCATAACTGTTGGACCCGGTCCTCCACAAGTCCTGATTCATTTATGTAGACACAACAGTCTTCCTTTAGGAACATACATGTACCCCCTTTTTCAGCAGTGAGTAGGTCTAAGGCCCTCCGGTTCTGCAAGGTTACCTGTGCTAGGGACGTGAGCTGCCACTGGAGGGAGGCAAGGGACTCAGCTGACTCCTCTACAGCAATGGCAAATTGTTGGTACAGCTTGTTACTTTCTATGAGGGTGTGACCTAAGGCTCCCCCCGCCAGTCCGGCTGCCATGAAGGATGTGGTGAGGGAGATTCCTGCAATGAGGGGGAGAAATATGGCTCGTGCAGGTCTCGGTCTAGGGACTGGGTGAATAACAGCACTAGTCCAGTTACCGGTATACCCTAGGAACTCTCCGGCAGTAAGTAGAGTCAACCGGGGAACTAATGTGACAGGAAGACACAGTAGGTTGGTAACAGAGGGGCTTGATAGGTTTTTAGATAATGTTCCATTACACCAGAAGAATATGCCTGATGGAGCCCTTAAGGTGATATTAGGGGGCATTGCAGTGATGCTGCAGAGGCTGGAATTAGTTCCTGAGAAACAGTAGGGAAACTTTTCTTGACTGGGGTTTAGGTATAGTGGCACGTTAGGGATAGGGGCATATGAGAGGTTTCGGTGGTTGTTAGCTTGGGCAGAGGTAGAGGATCCCCACGGCAGGGGGACAGCGGTTAGCGGTGGACGCCCTAGAGTGGCACACAGAAAGCAGCCAGACAGGCTGTGAAGTCCTGTAAGGTTAGCAAGTTCTAATCCTTCTTGCAATAATTTTAACCAGGAAAAAGGACATAAATCTTGTGTCAGGCGGTTTTCTTGTCGCTGGATATTTCCATGGACCAGGGGCCATACCTGCACTAGACCCCGCCACAGATAGAGGTGACTGCTAGGCCATGTGGAGGCGGAGGAGTAGTATACAGCCCCGTGTTGAGGCGTGGTCCAGCAGGAGTTCCAGGGGTCTCTAACTATCCATGTATATGAAAGGTCTCCATCTCGTCTACGATGGAAGGGCCATCTGGGATCTATCTGTTCTTTTCCACCTTACGATTGGTATTTATGGACGATACAATAGTTCATATCATTGGTGCCACTGGTTTGGCTATTGGGAAATCGGTAAAATTTAGTAAAATTGGGCTATTGCACCCTGAGGAGGGGCAATCTGCACTGGACACTAATTTCCCGGGCTTATGAGGTTGCCTAGGGTGGGTTTGGTTTTCATAAAGCCAGAATCTCCAGACAAAGGGATTAGGAGCTGGCTTTATGTTTTCCCCAGGGGCCACTAGGGCGACCAACGTTAGAGTCAGACTATTTAACTGCATGTTTGCCGTGAGCTATGCTGTCGGCGCAGGGTGAGTTTTAAGGGATTGTTCTTAGCTCTGTCCACAGTCCACGTGTCCGGTGCTTCAGCCGCCGCCGTGATTGGTCCCAGGAGGTCGGAGGTTGGGTCCACTGGCTTGACGTGGGTGTAGTGGATCCACGACAAGATGCCTTCTACCTTTAGGGCGGTGGGTGTGGTTAGGAGTACCTGGAGTGGTCCTTTCCACCTGGGTTCTAGGGTCTCTTGTCGGTGTCGCTTGACCAGGACCCAGTATCCTGGCTGGTATGGATGGGGTGTCGGCGGGGGACCGGTCTCATATAGTTCCTTCAGCTTGGGCCAGATTTCTTGATGAATTTTCTGCAAGGCTTGTAGGGAAAATAAGAGTTCAGAGACATTTTCTGTTTCAGACTTGAGCAGATCATCTTTTAGGCTGGGAACTAGGGGTGGGGGTCTACTATACATGATTTCATAAGGGTAAGGCCTAGTCTGTAAGGGGTATTATGGGCCCGGAACAGAGCATAGGGGAGAAGGACTACCTAATTAGCGCCAGTCTCCATAGTCAATTTAGTTAAGGTCTCTTTTAAGGTCCGATTCATCCTTTCTACCTGTCCTGAACTCTGGGGCCTGTAAGCGCAATGGAGTTTCCAATTTGCCCCAAGGATGGAAGCCAAATCCTGACTTACCTTAGCGACGAAAGCGGGCCTATTATCTGACCTTATCTGGACGGGGAAGCCATACCTGGGAAGGATATCTTCCAGAATTTTCTTTGCTACGACCTGAGCAGTTTCTCTTTTGGTTGGGAATGCTTCAGTCCACCATGAAAAAGTATCTACAAAGACAAGTAAGTACCAGTACCCGTACTTTCCTGGCTTTATTTCAGTAAAATCTACTTCCCAGTAGATACCGGGCCTGGTTCCCCTAAGCCTTGTTCCTGTTGCAGCTTGAGATTGGGGGTATGCGTTGTTAAGCTGGCAGACTTTGCAACTTGTCACGATACTGCTGGCCGTCTCAGCTATATGTCTGATTTGGAGCTTGGAGCATCTGATCAGGTCTATCATCCACCGGGCCCCCAGGTGGGTGGTTTGGTGGATGTGTTCTAACACCTGTTGTCCTAATTTTTCTGGTAGGATGGTTTGGTCATTAGTATCAGTCCACTACCCATTCTGGACTTGTTTCAGGGGAATTTTGTCAATCCACTGGAGATCTTGTTCTGAACATTCAGGGAAATTTGGCAAGTCCCGGGGGCCTGGGTCAGGGAGCTGGAGTGTAAGGAGTTGGCTGGGAGCCTTTGCCACATTCCTTGCAGTTTGGTCTGCCAGAAAGTTGCCTTGAGCAGTTGGAGTAGTTGGTTTCTGATGCCCTGGGCAATGCACAATGGCTAACTTTTCTGGCCTCCATAGGGCTGTTAGCAGGGCTAGGATCTCTTACTTGTTTTTTATCTCTTTTCCTTCAGCCATCAGTAACCCTCGCTCCCTGTAAATGGCCCCATGTATATGAGCCGTTGCAAAAGCATATCGGCTGTCTGTATATACTGTCAGCTTCTTCCCCGCCCTTAAGGTAAGAGCTTGGGTGAGCGCAATCAGTTCGGCCTTCTGGGCCGATGTCCCCGGGGGCAGGGGTTCCGCCCATATTACCTCAGTCTCTGAAGTCACTGCCGCTCCAGCGTACCTCTGGCCTTGATGCATGAAGCTGCTCCCATCAGTGAACCAGACGAGGTCGGCGTCAGGAAGTGGGCGGTCCTGCAGGTCTTCTCGAACTCCGTGCACCTGAGCTAGTATCTCGGTGCAGTCATGGAGTGGGGCATCCAGGTCCGGGTTGGGCAGCAGCGAGGCAGGGTTTAAGGTCGTTGGGGGCAGGAAAGTTATCCTGAGAGGATTTAGTAGTAGTCCTTGGTAGTGGGTGAGCCGGGCGTTACTCATCCATCGATTAGGTGGCTGTTTGAGTACACCTTCGATGGCATGTGGAGTAACGACCCGCAATTCTTGTCCCATGACAAGTTTATCAGCATCTTGCACCATCAGAGCCGTGGCCGCAATCATTCGGAGACAAGGGGGCCACCCGGCAGCCACTGGGTCTAACTTCTTTGACAGGTAGGCAACTGGCCTCCGCCAGGGGCCTAAGTTCTGAGTTATTACCGCCTTGGCAACACTCGTATTCTCGTCCACATATAGGTGGAAGGGCTTGGTAACATCAGGTAGCCCCAGTGCAGGTGCAGAGAGTAAGGTGGTTTTAATCTGTTGGAAAGCCAACTCGGCTTCGTCTGTCCAATTAAATGGCTGCTGCCCCTGGGTTGCCTGATACAAGGGTTTAGCCAGTTCTGCGAACCCAGGTATCCATAGTCTGCAAAATCCCGCCGACCCCAGGAATTCCCTCACTTGTCGGGTGGATTGTGGTCTGGGGATCTGCAGAACAGTTTGTTTCCAGGAGTCTGTTAACCAGCGCTGCCCTTCTTTAAGCAGGTACACTAGATATGTTACCTCTGGCTTACAGATTTGAGCTTTCTTTGCCTAGGCTCGGTAGCCCAGATTCCCCAGAGCTTGTAAGAGACCCTTGGTCCCTTGGATGCAAGCTTCTTGGATCTCAGCAGCAATTAGGAGGTCATCAACATACTGTAGTAAAGTTATTTCAGGGTGTTTGCGTCGGTACTCACCCTGGTCTTCATGGAGGGCCTCATCGAACAGGGTAGGAGAGTTTTTAAATCCCTGCGGCAGCCTGGTCCATGTCAATTGGCCACTTATGCCCCTATCAGGGTCATTCCACTCGAAGGCGAAGAGCTTTTGGCTCTGAGGGGCTAAAGGCAAACTGAAGAAAGCATCTTTCAAATCTAAAACAGTGTACCATTGATGTTTAGGGTTTAAGGTACTCAGGAGGGTATACGGGTTAGGCACAGTTGGATGTATGTCCACAACCCTCTTATTGATTTCTCTTAAGTCTTGTACAGGTCTGTATTCTCCACTATTAGGTTTTCATACCGGCAACAATGGAGTATTCCAGGGCGAGTGACATGGGCGAAGGACCCCTTGGTCAAGGAGCCGGCGGATATGTGGGGCAATTCCTTTCTTGGCCTCTAGGGGCATCGGGTATTGGCGTACCCGCACGGGGTCTGTCCCAGGCTTAAGTTCAACAAACAAGGCAGGACGGTGTTTTGCTAGTCCTAAGCCCCCCATTTCCGCCCAAGCTTCTGGATATTGCTGGAGCCAGGTTGCTATGTCCTGGTCAGGGGCCACTCGCTCCTGGTGGAGCCGGTACTCATCTTCTAGGGTTATAGTCAGGACGGACACAGGCCGATTGTGGGAGTTGGTCACGACCGGCCCTTCGGGGAGGAAATGGATCTGTGCTCCCATTTTAGTTAGCAGGTCTCTCCCTAATAGGGGACAGGGGCTCTCAGAGATGACCAGGAAAGAATGGGTTACATTCTTGGCTCCGAGGTTTACTGTCCTTTGTGTTGTCCATGGGTATTTTTTAACTCCTGTGGTCCCTTGTACCCATGAGGACTTGGAGGACAATTTCCCATTAGTTTTAACTAAGACTGAGTGCTGTGCTCCCGTATCGACCAAGAACTGGACTGGGGACCCCTCCACTTGCAAAGTTACCCTAGGTTCGGGGAGGGGATCCGAACCCCATCTTCCTTAGTCTTCATCTTGAGTGACTAGTACGGGTGTAGACCTAGGGGGTCCTTGTCCTCGTTGTTTCTTTTTGGGGCAGTCTCTTACCCAGTGGCCAGCCTCCTTGCAGTAGGCACATTGGTCTTTTCTCAGGCTATCATGCCTGGGGGGCCGCCTAGGTTGGGTGTACTCTGGCTGTAGATGCTCTTTCTGTAACACTGCTGCCAGGACCTTGGTCATCTTTTCAGTGGCCTTAAATTGCCTTTCCTCTGGAGTATCTAAACCCGCTGGGCTATCTGAAGGAGGTCTTGAATCCGCTTTCCTTCCAAGTCTTCTAATTTCTGGAGTTATTTTTTAATATCTGGGGCTGCCTGATTTATGAAAGACATTACAACAGCTGCCTGACTTCCTGGAGCCTCTGGATCTATGGGGGTGTACTGTCTAAAAGCTTCCATTAATCTTTCTAAGTAGGTGGCTGGGCTCTCTGTCTTTCCCTGCAGAATAGAATATACTTTAGCCAAATTAGTGGGCCTGCGAGCAGCTGCCCGGAGACCTGCCATTAGAGTCTGGCGATAAAGGTGTAGCCATCCCCTACCTTCTGCTGTGTTGTAGTTCCACGCTGGCCTGGTCAGAGGAAAGGTCGCGTTTATGAGGTCGGGGTTGGCAGTCGGTTGACCGTCGTCCCCCGGGACCAGCTTTCTAGCTTCTACCTGTATTCTCTCTCGCTCTTCCGTGGTAAACAAGATTCGGAGGAGCTGCTGGCAATCATCCTAAGTTGGCTGGTGGGTGAACATGACACTATCCAGTAAAGCCAGTAAATCTTTGGGGTTGTCTGAAAACCGAGCACTCTGAGTCTTCCAGTTATACAGATCACTGGTGGAGAATGGCCAGTACTGGAGCCTGGGGATTCCTGTGTCATCTGGGGGTCCTATTTCCCGAAGGGGTAAAGCCACCGTGGAGTCAGGCGGCTGGGGGGGGCTAGCCCGAGAAGTGCGCCCTCGCGTCCGCCCTGCTGGCCCTTCAAAGTTACCTTCCCTGTCAGCAGGCCCGTGTGTGCCGGCCGCCTCCCCTCCACCTGCTCCCTCCCGCGACTCAGCCCGGGGGGTCGGGGCCTGGTGCCCGGAGGGGTACGGAGGGGGTTCTGTGAACAGTGGGTCCCCGCTATCAGGTAGAACAGGATGGGGGGGGCAGTTGGTTGCTTGGATCTTAGTGGTCGAGCAACCAGTGTCTTACAGGGTTCAGAGGCTAATTGGAAAGGGGACAGCCAAGGAGGCGGGTTCTCAACAAGGTCCTGCCATATGAGGACATATGGGATTTGATCTAAGTGGCCCGCACGCCCAGGTAGGAAAATCTTGGACTTTACCCTAGTGATGACCGCAAGTCGGAAGGTCCCTTCGGGTGGCCACCCTACATCAAAGGCAGGCCATTCGGAGCGACACAGAGTAATTAGCTTTCCTTTCCTGATTTCCATAGCAAGATCATGGCCCCTTGCTCTTACTTCTTTGAAATTATTTGTAAAGAGAGATAGAGGAGTGCTCTGGGTATTACCCATCCTGTAATAATTTGTAGTCCCTTCCTATAAAGGAATGTGGGTTTGAATCCCTGCAAAGGAAATCTGATCTGACTTATTAATGATATTTAGTCGCGATCGTGCTCTGACAGCCCAGATCAGAGACAGCTACTGCCCAAACCCCAAACGCACTCGGGGCAGTTCAGATCAGAAACAGCTACTGCCCAAACCCCAAACCGGCAGTCAGGGCAGTTCAGATCAGAAACAGCTACTGCCCAAACCCCAAAACGGCGGTCGGGGCAGTTCAGATCAGAAACAGCTACTGCCCAAACCCCAAACCGGCGGTCGGGGCAGTTCAGATCAGAAACAGCTACTGCCCAAACCCCAAACCGGCAGTCGGGGCAGTTCAGATCAGAGACAGCTACTGCCCAAACCCCAAACCGGCGGTCGGGGCAGTGCAGATCAGAGACAGCTACTGCCCAAACCCCAAACCGGCGGTCGGGGCAGTTCAGATCAGAGACAGCTACTGCCCAAACCCCAAACCGGCTCTCGGGGCAGTGCAGATCAGAGACAGCTACTGCCCAAACCCCAAACCGGCGCTCGGGGCAGTAGGCAGTTCAGATCAGAGACAGCTACTGCCCAAACCCCAAACTGGCACTCGGGGCAGTTCAGATCAGAAACAGCTACTGCCCAAACCGCAAACGCACTCGGGGCAGTTCAGATCAGAAACAGCTACTGCCCAAACCCCAAACTGGCGGTAGGGGCAGTGCAGATCAGAGACAGTTACTGCCCAAACCGCAAACGCGCTCGGGGCAGTTCAGATCAGAAACAGCTACTGCCCAAACCTCAAACCGGCGGTGGGGGCAGTGCAGATCAGAGACAGTTACTGCCCAAACCGCAAACGTGCTCGGGGCAGTTCAGATCAGAGACAGCTACTGCCCAAACCCCAAACTGGCGGTCGGGGCAGTTCAGATCATAAGCTAGATCAGACGAGCGCCAGGGGATGTCTCCCACCGGTCTCCTCTGGCCGTCCTATAGCATGTCCGCCAGGACTGTGCCATCTCCAGTTTCAGACCTCGTGAGTCACAGATTCAGATTCAGAACAGACACAGACAGACAAACGGAGACGAGCCGGCTCACCTATCAGTAGATTGATCCTAGTAGATCCGTTGACCAGGGGTCTGGTGGGCTTGGGGGAATCCCGGACGAGCCCCCAGATGTTATGCCCAGACCCTCTGTTCCCCAAAGAAGACCACCAGAGTCCAGAGTCAAAGCCAAGCGGCAAGGATCTTTACGACAAGTTCGAACTTGGTCCCTCCATTACACAGCATACAAGAGGGCCACGAACAATGCGAGTGTTTGCTTTTTATAGCCCGAAAGTTACAGGGGAACAAAGGAATTCTTTTGGTTCCCGCGCTTTCAGTAAAACTTTGAACGGCTGCCTCCTTATCGGAGACTTTTCCAGGTGGTGTTTGTACTGGGCTCAGGAAGTTTGAGAGATATATGGTGATATGTGGTGGGATGGGAGGATGGGATGTGTTTGTACTGGGCTCAGGAAGTTTGAGAGATATATGACGATATGTGGTGGGATGGGAGGATGGGATGTGTTTGTATTGGGCTTGTTTGTTTTGAGCCCGGGGCTGAGGAATGTGCCCGGCTCCTCTCAATATAACAATTTGAATTACCCCATTGTAATCTGAATCAATGACTCCTGTACGTACTTGCACTCCTTTTAAATTTAAACTAGACCTGCCTAGAAGTAATCCTACCATCCCTGCTGGCAAGGGCACACAGACTTCTGCTGTCACTTTTTGCACGGGTTCCCCAGGCAGAAGGCTCACAGCTTTTGTGCAGCATAAATCTACTGCAGCACTACTGGCTATGGCAGGGGACATGCATTGCACAGGAGTGAGGAAATGGCCTGAACCAGAAATGTCCCAGTTTAGAACGGGGTCCGGGACAGGACCCTCATGGCATTTCCTGAAATCGGGTTCCCATGTTTAGCAAACTTTAGAGTGACACTGATTAACCCAACGTTTTCCTTTTTTGAATTTTGGACATATTCCAGGCTCAGCAGTTTCCTTTCTTCCCTCAACTGGTGGCCTGACTCGCTGTTCTTTTTTTTTTTTTTTTTCTACATTCTTTTTTAGTAGGGACATGCTTTCCACAGTTAAAACAAGCTCCAGGAAACTGAGTATTTCTTTTATCCACTCTCAGTCCTGCCATTGCCTATGCTAGCAGAGTAGCCTTATGCAGATTACCTCCGATACCATCACAGGTCTTAATATAATCAAGTAAATGTGCTTTCCCTCTAATAGGCCACAGAACAGCCTGGCACTCAGGATTAGCACTGTCAAAAGCTAATAACTGCAACACTATATCCTGAGCAGCTGAATCTGCAACCACTTTTTAAAGAGATTCCTATAACTGAGCTATAAAATCTGCATGTGGTTCTTTTGGTCCCTGTTTTACAGCACTAAAGAAAGGGTATTGTTCTCCTCCTGAAGTGTTTTTTTCCCAAGCTCTAATGCACACGCCTCTAAGCTGCTCTATGGCATCATCCTGCATGACCGCTTGTGTATCTAAACCAGCCCAGCAGCTAACCCCCAAATGTTGGTTTACAGTTATGTTAATTTGAGATTGGGCCTGGGCATTGTGAGCAGCCTGAATGGAAGCTTCATCTGCCCACTAAGTTTTAAACTGTAAGAACTGAGCAGGAGTCACGCAAGCTCGACTAAGAGCATCCCAGTCATTAGGAACCATCCGGCTGGAAACAGCAATGTTCTTTAACAGTCCCATTACAAAAAGATAACCTGGTCCATACTGATTAATAGCTTGTTTAAATTCTTTGAGCAATTTAAAAGGAAAAGGCTCAAATATTTCCCTGTTGATTTGGGAGTATATCTTAACAGGGAACTGCCAAGCCTGTATGTCACCTTCTTGTATAGCTAGCTGAATTCCTGCTTGAATAGAACTGAGAGTGGTTGCTTGAGGTGCGGCTCAAACAGTCACTGGGGCAACTATTTTTTGCTCAGTGTCCCCCAGAAAAGAAAGATCTGGAGGGTCAGGCCACTCTTTTTCTTCAAAATAATGAGGGGTTGCAAAAGGGTAGGGACAAACCTCTCCCTCCTTTGCCACTTTAGCTTTAGTTGGCAAGCAAATCTGCTCTGTCACCTCTTCTGTTACTTTGTTATACTCTCCTTCCTCCTCTTCATTAGTATGAAAAGATTCCATGGTGGGATGAACCAGAACCTACACTTGTCTCACTGTTACCCTGATGCTTCCTACCTCCCCTTCTTACTCACCATTGGGATTGCTTAAGAGTACTTGGGTGTCCTCCAGTGTAGTTCCATGTTCTCCAACTGTTGCTCTGGTGACCCTTCAACCTAGGTTCAAGCCCCATGTATGGGCACCACTTGCCGAGACCAGCTTGGTCATGGAGACCCTAACCCAGCAGTGCTAGACGAAGTAAAGATACACACACAGAAATATAGACTGTGGAGTGGGAAATTAGGGGGCTGACAGTCTTCAAAGCTGAAAGCCATAAACTGAGTCTTACCCGTATATTTATTGACAGCAAGCCAGTGATAAGCATTGTTTCTATAGATGATAGATTAACTAACACAGGAAACAAAGGGATGGGCTCTGGCTAGTTATCTGCAACAGGAACACGTTCTTAAGGCACAGATCGCTCATGCTATTATTTGTGGTTCAGGAATGCCTTGAGCAGTTTTCCACCTGGCAAGGGGCAGGTGTTCCTTGCCCTCATTCTGGTAAACCCACAGTCATCAGCGTGGGTGTCATAGCCATCACGAGCATGTCACAGTGCTACAGATATTTTGTTTATGGCCAGTTTTGGGGCCTGTTTATGGCCAGATTTTGGGGCCTCTTCCCAACAACTTAGCTAACAATATTTAATTAATTTCATATATCTATAATTCCTCCCTAAACATTTTTGATAATGTAACTTTGTAACATATAATTTTAGCTCTCAAATTTTGTTGAGGAGGATACCATAACCCTGAGAAAAGTTTACAAACCAAGATCACAAAAATGGTGGCAAAGCTAATTACTGTTAAAGATAAGACTCTGGTCTCTAAATTACAAACCAAAATATTTTATATTACAATGCATTGTATCTGGCTGCAGCTAATAATTTGTTTAAAAATCCAAAACAAGAAAGTTCAACAAAACTTGCTCATTCAATGTAACTATGAGTCTCACTTATTTAGGAAATTTTAGTGCTGTTCTATTCCTCCATCACCTTTTATTTCACTGACCATTGAAACACTAGCAAATCATATAATTTTTTGAGAATATGGTGCTTCTTTGAGTTATAAAAGACTAAATATGTACATTGTCCTCAGAGCATATGTAAAAGAACAGGACATAAGTTTGTTCCCTGAGTTTAATTTAACCTTTTACCGACATCATTTCATAAAGACTCATTTTATCACTCCATAGTATAAATGTTTTATCCAGTATTAAATAACAGGGCTTGTTGGTATTAATACTGTGTGTTAAATATATTTGGTTGTTTACTTAGGTAAGAATATTTGATACATTTCATGTATCTATAATTCATCACTAAATATTTTTGATAAACTTACCTGTGCTCCCATAAATTTTATGTTCTGATCCATTATTTCCCTACTATATAGTTCTCTTCATTGTTAAGCTTATGATATATAGAGGAAAACTTGCAATTTTCACTATCCCATTTGGCTGTTCCATCACAAATTACTTTTCATGACATATAAAATGTCTGGTAACCTTCATAAGTTTTGCTTTTGTTGAAAATTTATCATTATTCTCCCAAAAATTATTTTGCTCACCTTATCAGATCATTTTAACTGTTCCTCAGTGCACCATCTATCCTATTAATTATGAGTCATACCTTTTCAACATAGCAAAGTTGAAATATGTTTTAAGCCTATAGAGAATAAACCATGTTTTGCCTATCATTTTCATCTTAGGAGAATTCTAAAAGTTTGAGAATCTGCTTTTATGCAGATTATGTAAATTTTTTTAGCAGATTATGTAAAATATTTACACAAGCAACATTATAGCAATATAAAACATTAAAAAAAATCCAGCTGTATTCCCATCATTCTGACAAGAAAATTTTAATTTTATAATTGTTCTCTCCTAAAAGAGTATGATTTACACACTGGTAAATTTGTGAAGAAGGCAGGCCTGAATCTTTCCTAGATTTTATTCTTCAGAGAAATGAAATATTGAAGGAAACAGGAGAACCAGTCTTTTCTGTTTTCCCTTAATACCACTTTTCTTTTGGATTATACAAATCTCTTTTTCACCATTTAATCCTAATCATGGTGACTAGTTAGCCTGTCAGTTATTGCTTTCTGAATATTGTCTTATTTTGGCTTATCTGTAAAAGCAATATTCTACAAGGTACTAAGGATTGGTGAGTTTTCTAACCATTATTTCACCAGGGGTTTTTTTTAATGGCAAACATTCTAATATTTATATGCAAATTCAAAAAACCTAGAATAGATAAATGATTTTGAAGAAGAAGAATGTTGGAAGACTTAAACTCCCTGCCTTCAAATTACTGCCTAATATTGGTGCAAGTATGAAAATATAGATTAATGGGACAGAAGAGAGTCCAGTAATAGATCAATATATATTCATAGATACATATATACACACACAAATATATGCACACAATTGAAACTATTTGAAAAATGTGCCAAGTTTGAATAATGTAGAAAGAATAGCCTTTCCAATAAGTGGCACAGAAAAAACAGATATCTATATATAAAAATAAAAATTATAGACCATTGTTTCTCAAACTTTCTGTATGTCACCTTCCGCATAAGTAATTTTTAGACTTTTTTTCTTTTTTACTTAATCATTCCCTAAATTGTGAGAAATAAAGTATTATACTGACCTTGCCATGAGGGAAGCTCAGAGCCTGGTAAGATTATACAGGATTTGATGAATTCTATTCCTTTTTAGAAAACTATTGGGCCATATTCAGAAGTCCTCAGAAAAAAAATTTGATTTAAATACAGTCCAGTACAGACACCATTACAGATTTCAGAAGTCTATGGCTTAGGCTGAGTCACTCGGCTTTACAATCTGTTTGCACAAATGATTTCAAAAGTGTTTCAATCTGGAACACAAGCCTTAGATCTAAGGAAATCAAATAATGGTGTTCAGCGGAGATTGCTGGGGTCTTAGATCTAAAGCTGCCCAATGGGGCTGGTTGTTATATACTTAGTGAAAGTAAATTGCTCAAATATTACTTAGTGTGGGAAGAGAAAAAGAGTGCTTTCCCCAAGGAAGAGCATCAGATAATTCTGGGTAATATAAAAAACAGTAAATAAATAGCTGAGTTGTGATAAACTAGCTCAGAAGAGTTTATTGATAAATTGGAAATGGCATATTCAAGAGTATTTGACACGGGAAATTTCTGGAGCAATTGATTATCCAGGTACCTCACTGTCTTGTAGTCAATGATAGAGCCTTAGGATGGTCAGCCTGCTGCTTTCGCTGTGTAGTCTGAATTCATCCCAGCCAAACCAAAACATGCTACTTTGTTAACCGATGGGTGTTCCTAAATTCAAAGTTATGAACGGTGACAAACTTGCAGCTGATGAAATTCTAGTGGAAAAAATGAGGATACATCTACAAAATGGACAAAGATAAAAGTCTTAAATGTACTTAGCAATTAGGCTACTGCATAAGAAACATATTTGGATATTGACCACCATTAAGCAAAAGTCAATGACATTGTGACGTGTTTAGGCAAATTAGTTTTAAAATTAAAACAACAACAACACCCATTCTCTTGTAGAATACTCATTTAAGGAAGTTCCTATGGAAATCAAGGTGTGTCAAAGATATGCACCCCATAAAGTGAAAGGAATGAGGCACATCCCCCATATATCTCCCAACTTCCTGAGCCCAGCACAAACACATTCCTCCATATTTCTCTCAAACTTCAGAAAAACACCACCTAGGAAATCCCCGATAAGGACACAGCGGGAACCAATAAAAAATGCTAAATGTGCTGTAACTGAGAGAATTACCTTGTTCCCCTGTAACTTTACATATCCTGTTTACATCGGGCTATAAAAAGCAAGCACTCGCATTGTTCGGGGCCCTCTTGTACGCTGTGGAATGGAGGGACCAAGTTCGAACTTGCAGTAAAGATCCTTGCCGCTTGGCTTTGACTCTGGACTCTGGTGGTCTTCTTTGGGGAACAAACGGTCTGGGCATAACAAAAGATCCAGTTGTTAGCTCAGACGAGAATTGGAATCCTGATGAAAGTACTTGATTCAGATCAGCACAATTAGTTAACTTGTTTGATCAAATGACAAATATTGGTTTGCTCAATCAGTGCAGAGAAAGAGTGAATGACAACACATTCTTTTGCACTTGATGAAACCGCTAATGTAGTGAGGACTGTACTTAATATTCGCAGGGAGGGAGGAAGGATACTGCTAAAATTTGGTAAAGATAGCTTTAGCAGAATTCCTTTAGATTATGGTTAACAAGAAGATGCCCTAGGAAGTTCTTACCTAAAAATGTTTTAATCAAATCTATTTAGCGTGTACTCTTTAAATTGCTTAAAGTAAATTAACTTTATGAAATGCAGCTAGCTGGAGAATGGCGTCGTTCACCTAGACTCTCTACCCATATGGTTAATGAATTGTAAAAGTGAAGAACTTCCAAATGAAATCACTTTCTCTGAGATAATATGTGATCTACACATATGCTCTTCCCTTACTCTGAAAACAAAACATGTTTATAATATCTACAATTGTTACAGACCTTTGTGCTAATTAAGAATAAGTAGTAAATATTTTCGTATCTCTTTTATCCTGTTTATTTATTAATTTTCTTTCTTTCTTTTTTTTTTTTTTTTGAAATAGTATATCCAGTATATGTCACCTAGGCTTAAGTGCAGTGGTATGATCACAGCTCACTGCATCCTTGATCTCCTGGGCTCAAGCAATTCTCCCACTTCAGCCTCCAACTTCAGCCTCCCACCTCAGCCTCTCGAGTAGCTTGGACTACAAGCCTGCACCACCCCACCAGGCAATTTTTTTTTTTTTTTTTTTGTAGAGTCAGAGTCTCACTGTGTTGCCTAGGCTGGTCTTGAACTCCTGGGCTCAAGTGATCCTCCTACCTCAGCCTCCTGAAGTGCTGGGATTTCAGATGTGAGCCACTACATCCAGCCATCTTTATTTTTAAACCTACTTATTTGAAAATTATTTGAGTTGGATGTTATTAGTATACCAGTATACATAATTAATATCAAATAATAATATAGTGTAGTATATTAATACTATTTATTATCATCTTCAAAATTCCCCATCATGAATCTATATGCATATAAGAGCTAAATTTACAAGTACAAGAATGAATGAACTAAACAAAATCTCTGTTTTCATGGAGCATTAAATCTATTGGAATAGGCACAAATAGATGATAGATATTGGTAGATAGATAACTAGATACACAGAGTAAGATAGTGATGTGATCTATGAAGACAGATAAAGCAGAATAAGGGATTGGAAAGTGATTTTGTGTTTATTTAGATGGAGTTATCAAGGAAGGCTTTTCATAGGTGCTTCAGACATATTGGACTAACAGCTATAAAGTCACAAAAATCTCTGAGGAAGAGAATCCAAATAGAAAGACCAAAAAGTATAAGATCTGACATGGAAGGAAGGACATTCATGTGGTTAAAAAATTGTGAATGAGATAGAAAGTGGTAAACAAAACCATGTAATCTCATTTTTTATCTTCTACTCACATTTCTTCAAAGTTCCAATGTAATTCTTCTTTAATATTATAGCTACAAAACCCCTAGAAATGTTCCCAGAGACTTTTATTTATTCAAGTGGGAATTTTTTCAATGTGTTTTCACATCTGAGATGATAGTTATTAACCAGAGCAACTGAAAATGTTGACTTCATGGGTTAGAATTAGCCAGGCTCTGCTATTTATCAAATGCCAGGTATATTCTTGTTTAATATCATTTACTTTGGATGTAAGAATGTGAATATTCCATAGTTTCTGCCTCGTTATTGCTTTTTTTTTCTCCTAATACTTTGCTAACCTTGTTCATGTTCTCTGATTATATTGACTTAGTATAATTTATTGCTAATAACTGAAGAGGATTTCCAAGTATATATAGCCACATATTTATACCTTTAAAATTCATTTCAATTTCTAAACCAATGATATACTAGGTATTGATGTAGGCCGGTCTTACTTGTTAAATTCTTGATTTGGTTTCTCCCTTTTCACATCAAAGACCTGAAATGATTGTTTCTGAAATAATGTTAATCCAAATTATTTGTTATAACAATAAAATATTTCTATATTTCAAACTGCTTTGAAAAATTATGCACTCACTTGAATGCTAATACTAATGTCATTTTGTAATCGCCACATAAAATTAATAGTATGATACAATTTTGTAGTTTGATTCAATTGCCCAGTGAGATAATATCAATTGACTCACTGTTTTTATTTCAGTTCCGTTTTGAAACTTGACTAACTTATTAATATAATATAGGACAATTGCATTCCCTTCATTACTGATAAGAATAACTGTGGGTGATGACATGTACAACGTATATCCATTAAAACTAGAAACTGATAAAAAACAATATAGTGAAAGATAAAACAAAATTTCCATGATCTGTTTTTGCTAGCTAGTGTTAAGGCCGGACACGGTGGCTCATGCTTGTAATCCTAGCACTTTGGGAGGCCAAGTCAGATGGATCACCTGAGGTTGGGAGTTCAAGACTACCCTGACCAATATGGAGAAACCCCGTCTCTACTAAAAACATAAAATTAGCCGGGCGTGGTGGCACATGCCTATAATCCCAGCTACTCGGGAGGCTGAGGCAGGAGAATCACTTAAGCCTGGGAAGCAGAGGTTGTGGTGAGCCAAGATTGTTCCATTGCACTCCAACCTGGGCAACAAGAGCGAAACTTTGTCTCAAAAGTAGAATACATGTTTTGCCACAAGATGAGGATGGACAATTTAGACGCTGCCACAGAGCATTAGTAATAACTTTGGCTGATGTTGGGCCACAGGTGTATGCATTTTTTAGTTTGTCCACTTCACTCTTACTGCTTTCTTTTTTGTTCTTCTTTTTATTCCAGTGTTGACTTAGTCTTGTATGTGATGACTATATATATGTTGGTACTTAGAATTTAGAAACTTTCAGAGATTATGTAATAAATTAATAATGTCGGGGAACTGACTAAATACTTACTTCCAGCACTCAACACTTTAACTAAGACTGGAAATTACAAGGATATTATCTTTCTTTCCAGGAGTAAGTTAACTGTTTATAAATTATGTTGTTATGTTAAGTCTGAATTTACTTTTAGTTCTTAAATTAGTAAATATATCTTTTCTGCCTTCCTTTAAAATGTCAGTTACAAATGATGTATATTAGTCCTTTATACTACATATACCTATTGTGAGAAATATCTTCCAAAATAAAGTGAATTTATTTCACATACAAGAGCTTTCTAACATGCTCTCTCTGCAAGGCTAATTCATACCTTTTCTCCATTTTTCTTCGGATATTGTTAAACATGCTTTCATTCTTAGGACAACTTTCAGTGGATTCTATAATTTGAACAGTACACTAATTCTAAGCCTTATTCTTTCTGGAGTCATCTTTTTTCCTGCCGTATTTCTATAGGAAATGATGAATATTATGGACCTCCTTTTAACTTCAGTTCCAGGCCAACTGCCTTCACAATGATTATGTTTGGTTATCAAAGCATCATTAAAACTTCAACATAATGAAAAATCACCAATTTTATTTTTCAGTTCCCCAAATCTTCCTAGTCTGAACTTCAGAATTATCATGAATATGATGAACATTCTCCCTTATTACTGTCATTGCCACTACACTAGCTCTGACCTCCATCATTCAATGTGCAGTATCACAGCAATTGCACTCTTGAAGGCCGATATGAACCCTGGTTATTTCTTTTGCCTCAAACTTCCTACCTTATATTTTACTCTACTTTCCATTGCATTGCTTTCTATGTACACATTTCATTTATCCATCCTCCTTTAATCTGTAGTTTTTATTTTGGGGAATAAGCAGACAATGCCTAGTGTCAATAATGGCAATGATGAGCCAGGTTAAATGGAAAATGTGTACCTATGATTTTCATTTATATATTCCCAGAGTAAAAGAACAAAAAAAAAGAAACTTGATATTTGTTTGGCACATAGTATGTGTTAAGCAATGTGCCAAAATTTTTGTTGACAGTATTCTTCTTTTAAATTTAAAGTGACCAGTGAAAATACTTGCTTGTGTTGGTAACTTATTGTATGGTACCTCCAAAGGGCAAAGTAAAATCTAGGGTTCACCTGGAGATAAGCTTATTGTACATGATTTTATATTGTCCATTTGTATTTATGCCACATTGTTTTAGTACATGTCCCTAGTATAATTTGTAGTGAATCTCTATGGAAGAATGAATGGTGTCTCCTTGTTTTCATATAGCTAAATTATAAAGGTATATAATGTGTATAATGTATATAATGTATAATGATATTCATATACTAGAATAAACTAGAAACCCTACCACAGGAATAATAATAGCAAAAGCTCATATGGACTTTACTGTGCAATATACACTATTCTAAGTTGTTGTTCATGCATTAACTAATTTAATTTTACAACAATTCTTTGTGATAAGCAATGTTATCATCCACATTTTTGAGATAAGAAAACTGAGTCACAGAAAGATTGACTTTCTATAACTTGTCCAAGGTCATATAGCAAACAGCTGGTTGAACTATGTTTCTTTTTTTTTTTTCTTTTTTCTTTTTTTTTTTGAGACGGAGTCTCGCTTTGTCTCCCAGGCTGGAGTGCAGTGGCGCGATCTCGGCTCACTGCAAGCTCCGCCTCCCGGGTTCACGCCATTCTCCTGCCTCAGGCTCCCGAGTAGCTGGGACTACAGGCGCCCACAACCGCGCCCGGCTAATTTTTTTTTTTTTTTTTTTGTATTTTTAGTAGAGACGGGGTTTCACCGTGGTCTCGATCTCCTGACCTTGTGATCCGCCCGCCTCGGCCTCCCAAAGTGCTGGGATTACAGGCGTGAGCCACCGCGCCCGGCCTGAACTATGTTTCAAACACAAGCAGTGTGACAGCAAATCTTGCATTCTTAATTTATGGTTTACAAGCACGGAGAGAATCACAGGGATAAAAAGGAAAGATGCTTACCGTGCCTTTCACCTGGAATAGTTCAGGATTATGATACTTTATACCCAAGATGTGCTTTATGGGACTATCAGGCAATTGTCTGAGGACATCCTTCTATGGGATTAGAGATTAACCACAAGGAATAATCATTATTTAGTTTTTCAAATTAAAACAAAGGAAATTTATACTATTGAGCCAAGTATTTCCCGAAGCTAAATGGACCAATAGAAGGAATGTTCAAGTTAGGAAGAAAACATAGGAAAGGAACAAAAGTCTGCTGTCAAATTTTAAGTATTATTTACTGTACATCATGTGGTGTCCTTGAGATTTGCCAGTGTGATCTGGGAGCAAAAATGGAGTAATTGCCTGGCCTTGTAGTAGGCATATAAATGGCATAAGGAATATACCTATATTGATTGAAATGTAATCACTCTTGAAAAATCATTATTTATTCCACTTCTCTATTTAATACCTTGAAGAAATCATAAAAATAAATATAATTCATGGCCGGTCGTGGTGGCTCATGCCTGTAATCCCAGCACTTTGGGAGGCCGAGGCAGGTGGATCACAAGTTCAGAAGATTTAGACCATACTGGCCAAAATGGTGAAACCCTGTCTCTACCAAAAGTACAAAAGTTAGCTGGACGTGGTGGCACACACCTGTAGTTTCAGCTACTTGGGAGACTGAGGCACGAGAATCGCTTGAACCTGGGAGGGGGAGGTTGCAGTGAGCCAAGATCATGCTACTGCACTCCAGCCTAGGGTCAGAGCGAAATTCCTTCTCAAATAACATAAAATAAAATAAAATAAAAAATATATATATATATATACACACACACACACACGTACACACATACACTATGTATAATTACATAAATTATTATATTTATATAAATTAAATTTTATATAAATTAAGTTTATATTTATAGAAATTATGTAAATTTTCATACATAATTATAATATATATTATTTATGTGTTATTCAATTGCCACAGGGATAATTTTAATGCAGACTAACAAGTAATACCTAGGATACTAAAATATATTTTTTGGGTAGCATATAGGGTCAAGATAGCAAATACAAATAGTGAGCCTTCATTATTTTCTATGTTGTTTTTGGTTCATTTATTCAAACATTTTATTTATTTTATAAACAAAGGTTCATTGAATATTTTTAAGCACATTTTGTGAGATATTGTTATTAAATGGTTACATCCCTTGTCACTGTGGAAGTTGTAATTATTAGTTATTATTTTTCATATTTGAAGATGCATTTTAATGACGCTTTAAAATGGTGTCAGATTCATATGAATTCTTCTAAAAAAAGAGAAAGACCTTAATTTATTTTTGAAATCACATCTATTTTAAGGTAATTTTTCCAATAGAATATTGCTTAAAAGTTTACCATTACTGTCTCTCTTCCTAGACCAATTAACTACGATGGAGAAAACAGCCGTGCTGTAGAAATGGACTAGCTAAACTACTTTGGGAGTAAATATTACATCTACTTTCTCTGACTTGCTTGTTTAAAACAAAGATTTCTTTGCAACCTAATTTAAAATGATAATTTCTTGGATGCTTGGAAAACCAATAATTAAAGTTGTATTTCAGCAGAAGGTTCATTAACTTAGGCAAAAAGATAAAAGTAAATGTGCTTACTACAGTTGGTTCAATTTTATCACTAAAACAGTTCAATCTACTGAATTTTTGAAGCTAATGTTTAAGGCAGTACCTTATTTTGGGTAAATATTTATTGGTTCTATGATGAAATCAGTGCAATTATACAGATTTAGGCTGAGTATTTGCAAAGACCAGATAAAGAGAATGGCTAATTAAGAAAAGGACACACAGAGAAAGAAACAATTGGAAAAGGACAAAACAAATTTAAAGCACGGTGGAAAATTACAAAATGAGAACAAATAAATAAATGTAAGTGTAAACACATACAAAAGGAGAAAATGAATAGGTACAAAGACAAAAGATCCAAATAAATTAGCTTGTGGAATTACTTTTGTGCTTTCAACTCTCAAGATTCAGGTTTCTGAGAAGCAAGCTTGAATTACCTGTCTGTGATAATCTCACTGCCTTCACTCTTCATTTTATTTAGGATTAAAATCATCCACCCACGCAAAAGAGTAGAGTGCTGTATAGTTTAGCTTTTTGTTATGATTGCCTTTTCTTGGTATTGGGAAAACACTCAAGATACATGATCTAAGAAGTTAGTCTAATTTTTAGACAAAATGGTGAAGGAGAAATCAGGTTATTTTTATTCTAATCTTGGATCTTCCGTTGATATAACATGTATATATCAGATGAAGATTTTAAATTCCTTCTCTTACACTCAATTTTAACTAACTAGACAATATTTTCTTAAGTATGGAACAACTTTTTGGAAATCAATGGTATTTATTTACTATTTATATAATTCTTTAAATATATACATTTTCTATATTTAAACCAATAATTTATTTTACTGTAAGAAATCAGAGAAGAGTGGTATACACAAGTGAACCCTAAAACCAGCAAAATATGGTTATTAGTTAACATAAATATGCATTCATTTTTTTAAAAGCAACGTATCTGACATCATCAACAGTAGTAGACAGAACAATACCCACACCTCAACAGACCAAGAATAGTTACTTTTGCCATCAGCCAGAGTAAAAATCTTCATAATTTTTGGGACACTGGGTAGAGGTCTAAGAAGTATTTTGAAATACTCCGTATTGATGAACATTTGCACTAGAGGAAAAACTCTGTACACTAATAACAGATTTTAAAGAAAAGACTCAAAAGGGTGTGAACTAGGTCTGAGAATTAAGCTCAATAATATTCTGGAGAATACAGAATTATCTAGTAACAACCAAGCTATAATTCAAAATATCTAGCATCACATTAAACATTAGCAGGTATACAAAAATTCAAGTCCATAATTATGAGAAAAATTAGCCAAATGAAATCAACCAAGAAATAACAGGGATTATAGAAGTAGTAGACAAAAACCTTAAAACAACTATTATGTATGATAAATTCATTAAGCAGAAAGCCATTAGCCAGAGGCTATAACTTTAGTTTGGGTTTCTACATAACAATCTGCAATCAAATTTAGCACTTAAATAAATCAAAAACTAATTTAGGAGTATAACAAACAGCTGAGTTCCAGCCAATCAGAAGTAGTCAGGTTTCAGCAAATGTCAGACAGCCAACTCATCACACTATGCCCAAATAAGACAGATGACTAGGTTTGGCCAATTTGATGACTTTTCTACTTTGCTTCTGCTTCTGACCTTTAAAAAGTTCTTTGTTCACACTGCAGGGCAGCTCTCTCTCAAGTTTCTAGTTCTGAGTGTTGCCCAATCATGAATTGTTTTTTGTTCAAACAAACTCTGCTAAATTTAATTTGTGTAAAGTATTTTCTTTTACTCTAACTTCATTCCATATATTTAAGAAGCTAGATACTTGTTAAACATTTAAAAATCCAAATAGAACAATTACCAAAAAAGCTACAATGTCTGAAAATACACTGAGTAGGATTAACAGCAAATTAGATATTGCTGAAGAATAGATAGAAAATTTGTGCATTAATAAATTTGAAAATATATATAGCAAGGGAAACAGCAAAAACAGAAAAAAAACAGAAGAAGAGAAAAAATATTGAAATAAAATGAGGAGAATATTAGTGAGCGCTGGGAAAGTCTCAAGTGGCCTCATATATTTATGACAGAAGAATTCAAATGAGAAAAGAAAAAAAGGAAAATAGGAAGAATTTGATATTTTCTAAATTTAAATTAACTATAAAGCAGAAAATCAAAGGAAGAAAATGTATGTGGCTGACATACATTTTCCTCTGTCAGAATCGGAAAGCAAAAGTGTGTTATTTTAAGATTCTTATACTATAATGCTATAACATAACTTGAAAATGGATTATGATACATGAAAGATATAAATGATAAATTATAAATCAACTGTCAATATTAGCAAAATAATTTTAACTAAATATCCAACAAAGTAGATTAAAAAAGAGTTATAAAATACTCAAGCCAAAGGAGGAAGAAAGAGAAAGATAAACAGAGAAAGGTGAAGACAAGTACAAATTATATAACTGTATGATATATTTAAATCCAAACATATCAATAGTAAGACTGAAAGTAAATAATCTAAACACCCCAATTGAAAGGAGAGATTATACAATAGATACAAATTTCAAGAATCAATTATATGTTGTCTATGAGAAACCAATTTTAAATATAAAATATAAACAGATGAAAGAAAAATATAAAAAAGATATCTTATGATTACACTAATTAAAAGGAAGCTGTGTTGACTAAATGAATATTGAAGTTTTTTTCAGAGAAAAGTATTTTTCAGAGAAAAGTATTTTATGGGGGATATATTTTATGGGGTCATTTTATTATGATAAAAGAGTCAATTTATCAAGAAGATGTATCAATCCTAAATACTAGGCACCAAATAACAAAGTTTTGAAATTTATAAAGCAAAAAATTATAGAAACACAAGAAGAATTTTTTTAATTTAAAAAATATTTAGAATATTAAATATCCATCTCTAAATGATTCTTAAAATAAGTAGACAGAAAATCAGTATGGCTATAAAAGATTTGAGCAACTACATCAATCCAGTTGACCTAATTAACTTTTATAGGACATTCTACTCAATAACCGAAAAATAACATGATTTTTAATAACTCATGAAAGATTTACCAAGGTAGAATACTTCATAGTCTACAAAACAAATTTCAAGTCAATATAAAAATTAGCAAATCATACAAATTCTGCCCTCAGACATATTAATTGAATTAGAATTTAATAGTAGAATGATATTTTGAAAATCTCTAAATATTAGTATTTAGGAACTTGATAACACAATACTAAATATTCCATGAGTTAAATATATAATTTAGAAAGAAATTTGACTTTTTTTGGACTGAATGAAAATTAAAAACATGACATGTCAATATTAGTGAAATATAAGTTAACAATAATTAGAGGTATAATGATATCACTAAATACCCATGTCAGAAAAAGAGAAAAGCTTCAAATCAACAACCTCAATTTCTATCTAATAAACTAGGAAAAAAGAGCAGATGAAACCCAAAATAAGCAGGAGAAAGGAAATAAAAAATATTGAAATATAAAACAGAAAAACAATAGAAAATACAATTATCCAAAGTTAACGTTTTTTAGAAGCTTAAAAATGACGACAAATCACTAGTCCGAGTTATCAGACAAAAATAGGGAAGAAACAAATTACAATAATAGAAATGAGACAGGTGTTATCACAACAGATATTACAAGTATCATACAGAATTACTATAAACAAATTTATTCTAATAAATTCAGCAAGTTACATTAAATAGACCAATTTCAAGAAAAAACACATACCACTAAAATCCATTCCAGAAAATGGATAATATATATATCTTTTTTTCCATTTATATTAAAACCAGTTTGTAGTTAAAATATGTTCACAAAGAAAACCTCAGAATGAGGTGACTTTATTGGAAAACTTTACCAAATATTTCAGAAAAAAAATAAGAGCAATTAACTTGACAAATATAACAAAAGCCAAAACTTGCAAAAAATAAAAAGCACTGGCTCATGAAAACAGATGCAAGAATTTCTTTAAAAATAAAAATATAAATCCATTAATTTATAAAAAAGATAATACACCTTTACCAGGTGGGATGTATCTGAGAAGTACTTAATCAGTTTAACTTTTGTAAATTAATGTCACTTACTCTATTGATAGAATAAAACAAACAAAAAAATACAATCATTTCAATGCATGCAGATAGAGCATGTTTATCATTAGGTAAACTGATAGAAGCTGTGTTATTTCCCACAATGAAATATTACTAAGCAATAAAGTAGAAAGTTATTTATATATACAATAACATAAGCAAATATCAAAAAGAAGAAAGAATATGTATATAAGCTAAGATTCCATTGACATGATAGTCTAGAAAGTGCAAATAAATCTACAGTGAAGCAAGCAGATCAGGTGCTTCTCAGGCTTGTGTATACGTGTGGAAGGGAGGTGTGGATCAGGAAAAGAGGAAAGACAAAGTAGTTATTACTAAGGGGCGAGAGAAAAATCTTTGTTGTGATGATATTTTTATCATCTTGATTGGGGCCATCATCCACACCTCCCTTCCACACGTATACACAAGCATGGGAAGCACCTGATCTGCTTGCTTCACTGTAGATTCACGTGCTAAAACTTAGCAAATTCACAAGTTTTACTTATTTGATAAAATTTAGCAAATAACATTATTCACATGAGTATATTCACATGCTAAAACTTAGCAAATTTTACACATTAAATATTTTCAATATATATATGTTGATATACATTAATAACACCTTTTACGAAAGAACATGTTATTTTGTGACCAGTAGTCATAAAAAAAAAAAAAAAAAACACTGACAGAACTGAGATGAAATAGCAATTAATTTAGGTGTGTGATACTTGAAAGAGTAAGAGTTTCTTAGATCACTTAAAGTAATTAGTTGTTGTAGTTTTTTTAGCTAATGGTAATAATTCTAAGTCCCAGTATTGAAAGCTTTATAAAAATGCAAACAGATTAATCATGCAAGCTGCTTTCATTCTTTCATTTATTCAGACCATCAGTTATTACTATGCACCAAGTATACATTTCTTACTGGTGTAATATCACTGTAAAGAATAGTAATGTGTCCCAGTTCAATAAACATTACCTATTAGTAAATGACAGAAAACAAAAAGAAAATAGATGGAGAGACAGATCAGAAAAAGGCTCCCTGAGAATGTGAATTATTGGAAAGTCACAGAGCAATTTACTTGGAAATTCCTTTTTCTTGTCCACAATGTCTTTACCATGGCAAGGACTTTTACCTGAAATCCTGAGACTGAATGTGTCCTTCAGTCAGATTTTTCTTTTAAATGACATATTCATTAGTGTTAGAAGCAGTACTCTTCACAAATATAAACAGTTATGCAGTAAAACAAAATAAATAATTCATGCTAAGTGAAATAAGTAAAATGTCTAGATAGCTTTACGTCAGTTCAGGTCAGATTTTAGTGCCATATGAGTTCAGGTAAGACCAGTTTTTTCACCAAAAAAGTCATGGAAAAACTATCTGTACTATTTTATTGAAGCCATCTTGGAAATATCTTGGAAATAACTAGTTGTTGATGAGAGTATAATACAGGCTAACTATATTGAGACTGGGAAGAAAAAGATGAGTTTAAGGGATAGAGTAAAATAAAATACACAGAAAATTAGTTCTAGTTCTACCTACGCTATAAAAATACGTCTTATAGGTAAGAGTAAGGCTCTAGAGAAAAATCAAACACACGTGAATAAACCAATCTGTTTCAAAACCTGTCTTCAGCATTAATAAAGCATGAAACTTGAGCAATTGACAAAAACCATCTAAAACTTAAGTTTAACTACCTGAAAGATGAATATAATAATATTGTTAAGCAAGACTAAATACATTTAGAAATAAGGCTAAAATACGAGTGGTTATGCAGGAGCGCCAGCACATCTGTGAACTCCCTAATTATTTAGGATATGTACTCTGTTCATTTCCTGTTTACTATTTACTAACGTCCCAGAGTTATACCCAGACTCAATTCTTACGAAAGAAGGCAGAAAAAAATACTGATTTTTTTTTTTAATTTTGTAGGTCTTTTTAAAGTTTGTGTAACTTTTGTTTCTATTTAATCTATATAACAATCTTATACAGAAGCTAATACAGTTCCATTATATGGATGAACACACTGAGGCTCAGTAAGTTTTAATTATTTTTTTAATTCTAAAAAGCACTTGCTACAGAATCTGTGTTTGAGTCATTTTTCATTCGAAAAAAATTTTATCCCTTCATCAACATTATACAGCCTTTTAGAATGCACAGAATTATCCGAGAGTTTGCTTTATTTCTTTGGTCTCAATTTCACGGCTTGAAAATTAAGAATCATGCCTTATTTGAAGTAGTGTAGTGATTCTCTTGCATCAAGATGGGAGTCTTTATCTCCTTTCATATGAGTATCTTTTCCCTTCATCAGATCAGAATCTCACACTTCATGCAGACATGTGCTAATTACAACATGCATGATCTATCTTATCTACATATGGAATGCATTGTTTACTTTTCTCTTTATTAATTTTGACTGAATTTAATTTAAAATTCAAAATCAACATTGCAGAATATAAACATAGAGCCATGATTTCCTAGTTATGCTACTAAGTATTAGGTATCCAGATAATAACAAATGTTTAAAAATGTATTTCTAAATAACTTGTATGTCAGTTTTTTTTTTTTCCCTCTTCCAAGGGAAGTGTTCATAATAGGAAACTACATAAAGAAAGTTTTCTTTTTTATTCTTATTGTTACATACATATGTACATATGTATTCTCATAAAATATATATATATATCCCTGTAAAATATATCAATATGTGAATATATTCCATGAAAACTTACATTTGTTCCCATTTTGTTACCCTGGGAATTCTGATTCTGTTATGTACTTGGAGTTTAGAATATTCTGAATGACTAGATAAAACACAATAAACAATCAGGAATGCAAAATAACCAACAAATAAATTAAAAAAAAAAATCTCTTACTGAACTTGTATTCAAGGAAAATTTTAGGCAAAAGTACCATTTATCCTGTTTTCACTTCTGCTTTTACTTTATTTGCTTTTGGTCATCTTTTGGATTGTCTTTGCTGGGGAATTTTAGATCTACTTTTGAGTTGAAAAGTGCATGGCCATGATATCAGTTTGGATCTTACATGTATTATATGCCAGATGTCTATCCTTATATTTGCATTTATTCATTAAAAAAAAAATATTGTTCCATAAGTCAGAATTTCTTTTCTAGAAAAGAGGGATAATAAGATAATAATAATCTAGTGGGTAGTTGCGAGCATTAAGTAAAATTTCTTAGAGAGCACTTAAAATTCTCAAAATGTAAAATTAAATTAATTTGATTAATAGCTGTATTTTTTTTTTTTTTTTGAGACGGAGTCTCGCTTTGTCGCCCAGCCTGGAATGCGGTGGCGCTATCTCGGCTCACTGCACGCTGCGCCTCCCGGGTTCACGCCATTCTCCTGCCTCAGCCTCCCGAGTAGCCGGGACTACAGGCGCCCGCCACCGTGCACGGCTAATTTTTTGTATTTTTAGTAGAGATGGGGTTTCACCGTGGTCTCGATCTCCTGACCTTGTGATCCGCCTGCCTCGGCCTCCCAAAGTGCTGGGATTACAGGCGTGAGCCACCGCGCCCGGCCAATAGCTATATTTTTAAATGCATTTAGCAACTGTCTGCCTTGTTTGTGCTTTCTGTTAGTTCCCCTAGATAATAAGAGTTGGAGCTGCTGACTATTAGATAAAGCATATTCATTTCTGTCAGATATGTATTGAGAGAATACTTTTTTGAATTGCATAATTCAAACTCCAAATGGTAACTCTTTTGATTTAAAGAATGGCCTCAGTTCATGAAACAACATTTCCAATTTTTTTATTTTTATTTTTTAGACAACAGCACATGCATACTACCTCCAAAGTATTCACTATATTCTTTGATTTCTAATTCAATGTGTGACTGAAGACATAATTTACTAGTTTTGTTATCTTGAGATAAGCCTATACTTGCACTTCAATTGCTGTACACTAGTTAGTAATTGCCACTGTGTAAATGCAGATAATATTTAACTACTTTTAAGTATATAGTTCTATTTAAGTATATACCACAGCTCTGTAAATTGGCAATTCTCAAATGGGGCCAAAATCATAAACTCATAGTTTGCACATGCAATGCAAGAGAGCATTTTTAGAACATTATCACTGCTTTGTTTCAGTTGTAGACTAGCAGTGATTAAATGTTCTGATTTTAGTCCCTTTATTTAATTTTTAATTTCAAATAAGGCCAACATGGGAAATAAAGTTTCCATGGATTTATAATAAGCAGTATACCATAATACTGAAAAGTGGAGTTCTATCGTTTGACTATGTGGCTCAAATCTTCTGTTTTCTTCATAATGAATCGATGACCTAGGGTAATTTTCCTCAATTTCTGAAGAGTCTCATCCCTTAAAATGGAGAGAATACAAATACTTAATTTGTTAAGTTACATTTTGTAATATTAAATAAGTTAATATATTGAAATTGTGTAAGGAGGAATTAGAGAAATAAATGTTCAATTTTATTTTAAATAGAAAAATACATATGTAGTATTAAAACCAAATAACTTGAGTTACTAGACAACAGAAAAATGTGGTTCTATTCTTTACCTGTAATTTTGTATGACATATGCAGCTTTTTAAACCTTTTTTTTCCCTTTTATTTTAAAGGCATATTAATAAGTGCTCTGCTTATCTCATGAGTTGGTTTCTAAGGTAGAGTAATTTGCTTCTGTTGATAAAGTTGGTTAGTAGTTTCTAAAAAGTGCTATTATTACTAATGTTAAACAAGTGAAATAGTGGATATAGTCATCAAAATTTTTAAAGCATATTTTAACATATGTTTCAATATAAAAGTTCAATAAGCTTAGATTTAGGGATATTTAAACAATAACACTATCAAAACATTCATTACTATAGTAAATAATAGTAGTACACTATATTGTAGTCAATTATACCACACGCTATACTTCAGACTTTGTACTATACACAATCCACATAGTTGTTGCTCATTTAATTCTAACAATAACGTCAAAATATACAGTGTATTAGTATGTACATTTTATGGATGAGGAAACTGAGGCTTGCAGAAGTTAAGTAATTTGACTTATTCAGAAAGCTAGTAATTTGCAAATCTGGGGTTCAAATTCTGTTTTTATGCCACAACTCAAGCTTAAACCACACTAACGTGCTGTTTCTCCAGTTTAGTTTACCTGCCTGGTAGGGTTCTTCATTAAGCTAGAGAATTATTAGTAAAAACAAAATGTTTGTTGTTTTCATGCCAGTCTCTGGAATGGCAAGACCTGTTGCACAGAGTACTTGACTCTGTATCAGAATAAAGATCTTTAGCCTGAAAAGAAAACAAACACACTAAAAGTACACTGGAACAGAGACAAATATTCTGTTAGATATATTATCTGGAGTTATTAATGTTGTGAACAAGGGTTCCATTATAAAGAGTTTGGAGGGAAGAGTTTATTCCTGTGGACAGTTTGCTAACCAGGAAG
Organism: Macaca mulatta; assembly: GCF_049350105.2. NCBI lineage: Eukaryota > Metazoa > Chordata > Mammalia > Primates > Cercopithecidae > Macaca > Macaca mulatta. The sequence continues at coordinate 68,981,644 of NC_133410.1, forward strand.
TAAAGCTTTGGTGTAAAAGGAAGGTGTATTCCAGAGGAAAAAATCAGGGATTGATTTTTATCGAAAAAGTTCCAGCCCAGGTTCCCAATCAGGTTCAGTTATCCAAATGAAGCATCTAAACGTGGAAAGTCATGATTGGCGGAAGAAGATGCACTCTGATTAGCTGGTCATGATTGGCGGAAGAAGATGCACTCTGATTAGCTGGTCATGTGAGTTCTGAATGTCCCAAAGTTAAACAGACGTGCTGGGTTTTCTGGGAATTCAGAGTATGTGTGTAACCTGTAGTCAGCAAAGAACCATTTGGTTGTATTTGAATTTAGTCTTAGCCACGTGCGATTCATTCTGAAGGATTGGCTTTCCCAGATTCACATTTATTCACAATGGAGAGGCAGAAATTAGATGTGAATATCTGATTTAAAATTATGGAACCATAAGAGATTGGTACAAGATGTGGGAAGTGAAAAGTGCCTGACTTAAAATGAGAACTATGTGAAAACAACTGAACAGATTGTGAGAAGATTGTTCTGTATAAATAATAGGGTATTTGTTGCTGCACATTAAAAACTGGAAGCTCTGTAGAGCAGGGATCTGGTATATATCGAGATGGTTTCAAAGTTCCTGCAGGCTAATTTTGCAATTTACCTCATTTAAGCTTTAAGAGAGGCAAAGCAAAGCTTTCAATCCTTTTTGTGATGGTAATCCACTATTAACATGGACTTACAGAATTACAATTCATTTTGTTAAAAGTACAATTTATTTCCAATTTTAATGCTCCAAAATATGTTTATATGTTTCTAGGTGCTTCTTACACCTAGAGAAGAGACACCATGCCCATTATGAAGCAGTGGAGGAGAGGGCGGTTCATCTTTGTAAGCATCGAATATGTGCTAACCATGAGGAATTTGGTAGTAAATTAAACTCTCAAGGCTCTTCCTCCTAAGAATTTTATATTTTTAAAAGAAGACATATACAAATATTTAAGTAAATAATAAATAAAAATATCTCAAAAGATTTGTGGTTCATTTTGCTAAAACTCTTCACCGGTTCAGAGAGAGTTTTACAGAGAAAGTTACTTGGAAAACAAATTTTGGCAAGAGACCAAAGTACGTAGTATTTAATGAGCACTTATTTTCTGCCAAGCCCTTTACACAAGCATACTGTTGCTGAGTCAACAATCAAAACCTTGAGGAAATTGAAATGCAATGGCGATACTTACTTATAAAAGGCCATGTAACTCTAAGCAATAGGGGCTAGAATCTCCTTTCTTTTTCATTTGACAATAGCATCCCTTGCTTTTTTGATTCACTAAGCTTGAGTTTTGCCCAACAAAGGAAGCAACCCTCTCAGGCCAAGAGGAAGCAACAGGACAAAATACAGTAGGAGATGTTGCACAATTTGACTGGAAAACAGAGCTCTCTGCGAGCTGACTTGTGTTGTGTGTAGGTTTGGGGAATGTTGGAGTTTAAGATACCAAAGCAGGTAGGAGAGGTAGGAGCCAAGTGATGAAAGCCCTTAAATGGTTTGTCAAGAATTTTGGCCGTGATCATATACAAAGTAGAAGTCTCTAAAATGAGAGATGGCATTCGCTAGCTGGGGATTTTACAAAAGATTGAATGTGGTGGTAGCATAGAGGTGTAGCAGCCTGATATTTTCCCCATTCTTTAAAATTAACATTTAATTAAAATAGCTCTATATTATAATGCAAAGAAGGATTAGAAGAGTCAATATTCACAAATAATTGTAAATAATAGATAACCTTAGACATTCCTAAGCAGTTGACCCCCCAAATATCTTAAAACGTGATTTATTTCAGTTTTTAGGTATAATTTTAACAAAAGAAATAAAATTTCAAAGATCGTTGTAAGATTTACTATACACTACAATCATTGTGATCTTTCATCATTATGCCATCATTATAACATATTATAATTATGTAATGCTTATAAAATTGTACAGTTAAAATATCCAGAAATGTAGTGTTTTTAAAGGGTTGAAATATACTGTCTTTTGTCTACCCTCTCTATATGTATCACACTGATATAGCTAACTTAATATAATTCCTGTATACTTAAAATGTACAGCTACTGTGATATTTTACAATGCACATATGTTACAAAGCCTCTTAGAGAAAATATTTCATATCATGTATACATAAACATGTGTACCAATAATTTGCTGAAACATCTTTTAATTTCCAAGCTCTACACATACTGGGAATATGGATGAATAAACCATTTCTTACACCCCAGGAACTAGCATCACACTTGCATACTTATTTTGAGACTCTGAAAGAAACACCTTTATTTTTTAACAAAATTGCCTTCGGGAGGTAGATGAGGAAATGTAACGATTTAGATGGGAAGGCAGAGGTTCTTCAATGTTTTTCTGTTTTGGACTTAACTGTATATAAGGGTCTTAAAACAATGTTACTCCTTGACAAAAATAGGAAAACACCAAGAGCAAAAATAAAGATTTTATTTTCTTATTTGTTCGTTAAAAAATTACTCTTTACTTGACAAGTTTAATCCTCATGATCTTGAATAATCATTATCTTCACATTCCTGCCTGTTTTGCTTACAAACACACGCATATACCTCAAAGAAAACAAATTCCCTAATATTTCAGGGTAAATAAGTAATACTACTTTTTAATTATTATTTCATTTTTCATAAATTATAGCACTTGAGGACATGTGAAAACAGGATAGTATAGCTATTGTCATTAACCCGCTGATCTTTTATTTCGCCAGTGTTGCTGTTATTCCACTAGGTGGCAGCCTTACCCAGCACTTGAGGATATTCACAGAAAAGCAAGCTGCTATCCACATCTGTTCTAGTTAATGTTTTCCAGTTGAAATTTAGGTGGTTAGTTGGTAATAATAATTATAATAAAAAGGTGTAGTTTTCTAATGACATCAGGAAAACCATTAACTGGAGTGAGAAGAGTATTCAAACTAAAAACTTGGCAAATTGATTTACGAATGCAGTGACTACAAACAAAATTCTAATAATCAGTCCTTTCTCTTTTATTATGGCTAAAGTATTGTGGAAAATTTCACATATTTTCTGCATCTGATGACCTGGCCCTGCAAAATATCATCACTTTAATAACAAACAATGAAATTCCATCTTTTCAGAAGGAGCTAAGAACACGTTTAGTTGTCCTTCATTTTCAGGGTCTCCAAAATAGTAAGAAAAGCCAAACAATACAATCCAAGATATCATTTCTTTGCAGCCCTGCCCATTATTGATTTGGAATTATTCTGAAGCTTCTTTCAAACAAAAGTCATTGGAAGCTGTGGAGACGGATCCATAAGGGCTTAGAAGCTTTAAGGGTTTATTTACCATTTGCCTTTAATTACTTTTCTGGCTTTGTGAAAGGACTGGAATGTCTGAAGTGACATTTCAATAACTGCAATTTTTTCTCTGCCCAGTTGGAGAAGAGAACGATGAATAGCCAAAAGAAGTTTCAAATATTCCAGGAAATGCTGCAAGATCTTTGTTTTGCAGTTGAAAAAGAAATACTATTCAAAGATGTAAAAGGAAGAGCAGGGCTGGGCGCGGTGGCTCACGCCAGTAATCCCAGCACTTTGGGAGGCGGAGGCAGGTAGATCACGAGGTCAGAAGATCGAGACCATCCTGGCCAATATGATGAAACCCCGTCACTGCTAAAATACAAAAAAAAATTAGCCGGGCTTGGTGGCGGGCCCCTGTAGTCTCAGTTACTCAGGAGGCTGAGGCAGGGGAATCGCTTAAATCCGGAAGGTGGGTTGCAGTGAGCCGAGATCCCGCCACTGTACCCTAGCCTGACCACAGAGCAAGACTTCGTCTCAAAAAAAAAAAAAAAAAAAAAAAAAAAAGGAAGAATTGAAGTAGGAGCATATGCCAGGGCAGTAACACAAGAATTTGGGCTTTAGACCAATACTGGCCTAAAGAGTAATTTTTCACTTAGGTTTACCATTACTTTAAAGCAGTTTGATGCATGTGACATAAGTGTGAAAAAACCTGTGTAGCTGGAGGGTCAATTACATTCTTCAGCGAAGAGCATTTCTTTAAAATTCTAAAAGTGCTAATATAGTCATCTTTAATATATTACCTCTTTTAGATGCCTTCATTTCTAACGTGATTAATTTTACTTTCGCTAACTTCCTTTCTTTACATTTTATTTAATTTCAAAAATATTTTATTTATTTCAAAAATCAATATGAAAGACAGGAAGTTAGGGAAAGTAAAATTACTTTCTTCTCTAGTCTTTCTTTTTTATTTTTAAACGTTCTGGTTTCTCTACACATTAGTTATTTTCCTCAAATTTATTTAGATATATGTATTTACTGCTTGTGTTGGCAAAGTTTTTGTTTTAGAATAGAAAACCATTAGAGGTAGAAATGACATACATCAGGTAGATTAGAGGTAGAAATAATATATAGGTATATTCTTTCAAAACACATACACACACACACACATATATATATTCTATCAAAACTTGAGCATTTTTTGAGCTCATTATTTACTATATGTGAATAAATTACTTCCTGAAAGAAAGCCAGGCACTTTGGAAAGCTAGTGTAGTTGTCAGCATATTCAGGAAAACTTAGTTTTGTAAATAGTGGATTTAGTTCAAAATGCACAGATAATTGATACAGATAAAACTTAAATGTTAGCTTCAAATACAATCCATTAAAGTGTTATTACACTTACCAAATAAATAATTCTGGTCCAGAAACACCTAAATTCCCATTCTGATGTCATTCTTTTTATTATTTGCTGCTTGGTCAGGATCTGACAGCAGATATGTTTGCATAAGAATGCAACATCTAAATCTATGCCTCACAATACAGAATAGAATGTCACAAAGCCCAGGGCATATAGACAAATGTGTCATAGATCCTTTACTGAGATGATGACGAAGATGATGATGATGATGATGATGATGATAACGACGATAATGATGTACTCGACTATGGACACCATATTCCACAGCAAGTAAGTTCTATACAGTTTTTCCCCCAAGTATCCATTATTTTTTAATCCATCAGTTTCATACCAATTAACTGTACTTCTTATTGGATGATTAAATGATCATTTCATTTCCCTAGAATTTAGAATTTTAGAAGTGTTCAAGTGGCTACAAGATTCAGACATACTACAGATGTCATATTTAGATTTTTAAGGCAGCGTAAACAATGTCTGTTATGAAGCATTCTTACCTAGAAAGAATGACAAGGAATAGGACTTTGGCTTATCCATTCACTTTAAACCCGGATATATTGCTTTCTCTCTCAAGGCATATATGCACAAGGAAAAAACTAACAACTAATTATTGTTGCATATCTGAGAGTGTTAAAAGGAAGGCACGGGATAGTCTCTTATAAAGACAATAGGAAAACAACATAAACTACAGCAAGAAAGAACATTTTATCTTAGAGTTAAGAGAAAAAAAAAAAAAAAAGCAAACAAACTGGCATTGGTGGCTTATGCCTGTAACCCCAGCACTTTGGAGGCTGAAGGAGGGCAGGGAATTGCTTGATTCCAGAGTTCGAGACTAGCCTGGGCAACACAGTGAGATCCTCATATCTAGAAAAAAAAGCAAAAACAAAAACAGAAAAGCACAAGAACTTTTAGCAGTCAGAATATAAGTAGTGTATCATTTTGAGAAAAAAAAAATTTTGCAGAGAAAATCCAAGAGAAATCTTAGTAACAAAATTAGACTGAATAATATCAAGTATAATCATGGAAACAAAGATAATAATAGCAACAGCCTGATGTGAAAAAGCTAATAGCCCCGATTCTGTGAAATTCCACTTAATTATTTGCACACATTATAGATCATCAGTCATGCCATCTAAGAATGAGCGGGTTTAGATCCCTGGAAGAAAGTGCTGTCTACATGTTTATAGGTGCACAGTAGGAAACCAAACTCATGAACTCACAAACTCACAAGGAAACTTACACTCACAAACTCACAAGGAAACTTACACTCACAAACTCACAAGGAAGTTGAATTCACAAACTCACAAGGAAGCTTTTAAAGAGTGCCAGCTCTTATACAACAGTTCTTCCATTTAAACAGACATAACAGCAGATATTGAGTGTAACCTCTCTATTTTTCTTATGGACTCTTCTACAAAACAAATTTTGCATCTTAACTAGGAAGTGAATGATAATTTTACCTGTAGCTGATGCTGTATTCACAAATATCAAATATGAGTAATTTCATTCATTCATTCAATAGGTATCTCTTAAGAACACTAACTGAAGGAGAGTTCCAGGCACTGGGGATACAGTCAGAAACAGACACACCTTGTTTCAGCTCTTTGTATTATAGTTGGGAGGAGGCAGACAAAATATAAATTAATAAATTAGTAATAAATTAGTAAACATGGCATACATCAAATTGCAGTAAGAGCAAAACAGAGAAGATAGAAACTAGTAAATATTTCTTCAGGGGCCATATCATGATTATACTATAGACTTCACATAAGTAGAAACTTTGCCCTACTCATCTGCGGAGCATGAGCTAAGAGGATTTGGGGACGTGTGTGGGAAGGGAGGTGAATATATAGAAAGCAAAATTATTTTTTATACCATTGAACAGTATATGCAAAAAGTGCATACTAGTGATTGTATAAACATAAATATTGGATGGAGGTTTTTCATATTTCTACATACATTTTCAAAACAAATCAATAGTCATACTTTGTCAGCTGAAAAGACCCAGTATGGCACTTTACAGAGGAAATCGGAATAAATAAACAGACGAAAGTATTTTTATTTCCTCTGTCTGTTTAATGACATTCTCTTTCCCTACCTTTTACTAAACACGACTATGCAGTCTTTTAGTCTCAGAGCTTAATTACCTTAGGAACATCTTCCCTAACCATTTGATGAGAGTTACATTTCTAAAATAGGTAAATATCTATTTTTGCATAGTGTTCTGATCATTGCACTTTAAAATGTTTACTTCTCTTGTTCTCCAACCATTTATAATCTCTGCAAGAACAGAGACTTAATCTTGTTTATAACAGTATTCCTAGTATTTAAAATTACCAGCATATGATAGGTGTTTAATGAATATTTATTATATGAATAACTGAAAGATGATTAAAAATAGACAACTTTGGTGAAGGTCAACTCTTCAACTACTCTGCATTGACTTCTGAGCAGCTTAACTTAGCTAAAGAAAAACAAAGAAAAAAGACCTGCAGATTTTTCCCAATATAAATTCATTAATACTGACATACTATATTTAGTTCCTCCATTTTTCTACTGTCCTTAAATAGTATTTTTTAATTTTATTCTGCTTTCAAATCTCTAACACCTTCTTTCCAGTCTTCTCTCTGCACTCTTCCCTATTCATGTTGTTTTCTATTTCACTGAGACAATTGACTAAATCAGGAGAGAAATTCTACAAGCTACCACGAGCCTGCATCTTTGCCCAATACTTTTGCCATTTTTCCTACTACTGCCCATGCACCTGCTGAGGCTGACTCCTCCACTTGAATGCCTAATATACTCATGAATATGTTCTAATAGCTCCCACCTCTGGCTCCCAAATTATTCGTTTTTGTTCCAAATTTGATATTTCTCTAAATTTGTTATTTTCCATCCAAGCTGCTAATGTCCTCTTCCAGAAAAAAAAAAAAAAAAGAAAGAAAGAAAGAAAGAAAAGAAACAAAAAGAAACAGAACAAAAACCTTGCTCTGGTTTCATCCTCCAGCTGTCACTCAATTTCCCTGAATACAGAGTTCATACAAGAGAACCATAGATGAATTTTAGAGTTTCATATACATGGATAAAGAAATAAAGAAAAAACACTTGATCTTTTCTTTCACTAACTAAAAATTCACATTTATTTCAATTATGCATTTGCATAATCTATCACAAACAGTATTAGGTCTAATCCTGATTTGACCACCAAATATTTTATGATGTTACACAACTGTAATATGGCAAAATATCTTTTATAATCATTATTACTTTGAAATTAGAATAAGAACAAGACTTTCCTATAAAATTGCTATTTAAAGGTAAGAACTTCATGCTTTAGAGTAAAGCTCAGGAAAACATTGTTGATGTTCATTTTTTTCAAATTGCTTTCCTCCCATTCCTTGGGATCTTTTTGACTCAGGCTTTTGTACCCTGCAAAACAGCTTTGTCATCCTCACTGATGACCCACATTTGCTAAACTCGGTAATCAAATCTGAGTCTTCTTACTTGTGAAAGCATCTGTCATATTTCACTATTGTATCTTTAAAACACTGTCTTCACTTCCAAGGTCATACTCTACTGCTTTTGTCCTACCTCACTGGTCACTTATTTTTAAATTTTTCTTGCAGGTTTATTTTCATAAACAGAACTACTTCATGTTAAAATATTCAAATTCTTAGCCCTTTACCCTCTTTTTTTAAAAAAACATAAATCCTCCCTTGTGTGATCTCAGCTAGTTCCATAACTTCTAAGTGTCTACCTCTTTAGGACCTTTCTCCTGAAGAGCAGATTGCTATTATTGCTATTTCAAACTGCCTCCTCGATAGTACAAAGCTGTCCAAAACTGAATCTGAATGTCTTTTGCCACCCCTTTTCCCATTACAATCTCCTCCCATGGTCATATTCATGCTAGTCATGGTAACTCTGTTTTTTTAATTGCTTGGCCAAAAAATCTCAGAATCATTCTTGTCTCTCATTTCACATTATTATTAAATTCTGACAGGTCTACATTGAAAATATATTCTGTATCTGAATATGCTTTTATTTACATTTATTAGTTGAAGGAACATGTAAACCAAAAATAAAATCCTAAGCACCCCAACCAACTGAATAGACCCCCCTCTCAGCCATGGGAATCCCCAGAAAACCTGAAAAAGTAGTTCAGGTTTTTCCTTTTCAGAGGAAGTGGGATGGGGGGTCAGATGTGCCTCATTATACCCTCCTTCCTTTGGAGTTTAGACACAATTCATCAGAATTAACATTAAAACAAATCTTGACTGATAATGCAGACTCTGCAGGAATAAGGTACTAAATTCCAACCCAACTCTGCCAGATATCACATGACGGAGAGTAGGCCCTGAAGGACATCAAAGTATTTTACCTTAAACTATATTTCTTTGACATATTTTGAAATGGCCCTGCAAAGCTGTCTTTGTGATAAAAATTTACATTCTTTAGTGAATCTCCTTACATTAGTAAGTACATTTCAGAGAGTCTGGCATCGCGAAGGTCTTATAAGAGACCTTCTTTTTTATTCTCTCTGATGCCTGCTCCCTGGAAGCTTCATCTACATAACAAGAATCTTGGCTTCCACAATGCCCCCTTACCTGAACACAAGCTGATTTCAACTCATTGGGTAGAGCAAAACTCATCCAAACAATTGCCATTCAGGAAATCTTAGAATCCATCTACGAAGCCCCCAACCCCCACTTTAAGATGTACTACTGCCTTTCTGGACCAAACCAATGTATACCTTCCATATATTGATTTATGTCTTGACCTGTAACTTCTTTCTTCCTAAAATGTATCAAATCATTGTCTAAATGTATAATCCTTTGTACAATGTATGCAACATATATAAAACCACTTTGGGCACATGTTGTTCAGGACCTGCTGAGGCTGTGTCATGGGCAAAATAAACTTCTAAACTGATTGAGACCTGTCTCAGTTACATTTTTGTTTTACAAATAATATAAAATATTTATATCTCAATTTTTATTTTATTAAAGATAGGCATAATATTTAATCCTATTTGACTACGTTTATTACAGTTTATAAAAACACTACTTTTAAGCAAAGATAGTTGTATAATCAACTAGTTTTTTTTTTTTTTAAATGCACATGGTAAGGATTCAATTAGTCTGGGTAACATTATATTCAATTGATCAAGAAATATGACATTTATAAATTAGTAACTTTGTTAAAACTGCCATTTACCTAATATAATTTCACTTCAGATGATCTTAAACTACTCTGAGGCACTAAACAAATATTTTTCTTTGTCCTTTATTGAGTAGTTGTTTTTAGTTCTAAATAAACTTTTTTGAAAGCAAGTAATGTTTACTGCATCTTATTACTACACAGATGAAAAGAACATATTAACCACAGACTGATTTTGACCTTTCATATCATTTTATAGCATAATTTTTTAGGAAAACATTAAATGACATCTAGCAAATTGCCCTGTTTAATTGGACAGAGTGAAAATGTCATCACCTGTTTCCAGCATTCAACATAAAATGACAATAACTCTATTTGTTGTTTCTATTTAGTAATGAAAGATTACCACATTTGAGCAGTGTTAGATATCTTAATTTGTAATACACAAGGACATATTTTCAAAATATTAAAATATTTTTTATAAAATTTTAAAATACTTTTGAAATAAAATGTTATTTTAGTAAATGTTTATTATATAACATTACACTAATCGTACTTTTTTGGAAACATCTCAAAGATGTTATTCACATAAAGACCCCAAACACCTTCACACATCCACAAAATACACCTACCAGGAAAATTTCAAAAGTAGCATAAAACCTAAATTTAATTTTTAATTCAATTTAATCAGACCTTTATAGTCTGAAAATTATTGTTCTTCTAACACTAAGCTTTCTTTTAAATATAAATGCCCCCTGAAAAGATATTATATTTGGTCAGACATTTTATTGTCAATCATTTATTATTGATTTCCTCCATATCAACAGAGAAAGTGAAGAAATGCATTAATGATGCTATTGTAAGGGGAAGATGTAAAAGAAGGTGATAAGAGGATACAAAAGGCAGGCACTGGCCTGCAGGCTGTTATTCAAATTTTTGCTTCTATCTAGTAAAAGCTGAAACGTAAGCTTCATTTCTATGTATTAGTGGCAACCTAAGGAAAAGCACCTTAGAAGCTTGCTGATGGTAAAAGTTCTTACCACCAATTTTGGAAGCATTTACACACATGTTTCACATTGTAAATCGTATATAAATCCTGAGGTCACTTCAGGTTAATAATGAAAATATTCCATTTATTATAGGTTTTAACTTCTACCTTCAGAGCAGTTTTAAAATAATAAATTTCCTATTAAAACAAATAAATCTTCATGTGGAATATACATAAATATGAGTATAAATTTATCTTAGTCACTATCTCACAAGAAATCAACTTTTTCTTATCCCTTAAATTTTTACTGTAAAATCAATATCAAGGTCATTCTTTCCACAATTGTAATAATTCAAGTTGCTGCTAATCATATGGCAGAATATTGAATTTCTATATTTTGTCTTCTTACACAAACAATGGTCAGAGTCATCTTTCTTCAAACAAACCTCTGGGTGAGCTATTGTGATTGTGGTAGAAACCCGCATTGTCTTACTAATGTAACCATTCTGCATCTAGCTATATTTTTCATTATATGAGCTTAACAATAGTTAAAAATTCATGTCTCCGGACTCTAAGGTTTACAATTTCTTTTGGGAGAAGTTACCTGCCTAATGATTAGTCAACAAAAATCTAATTAATTGATAAAGTTTGCTTTTGAGGATTTATTGATAAACGAAGGTGGAAAAACATGACAAAAGTAAAGAATATGTAATAAGATTAAAAGCAGTTAAAAATCAAGTAAAATTCTTAAGGATGACATGTTCTCAGTAGATTTTGTTAACCAGATAGAATGTGAAGCTGACTTTGAATATATACTATGGAGTTAAAGTAGCAACAGATGGGTTGTAATTATCAGGTGGGGAGATGATCAAAAGTTCTGTCTAATTGTCATAAAAAGTGTTATATAGAAGAGTATGTCAGAGGAGTTTAAACCACAGTGACTCCACCTTGAATTGGGGAGGGGTAAAATAAGACTGAGACCTACTAGGCTACATTCCCAGGAGAATGAAGGATGAGATAGGAGGTAGGTAAGTCACAGGAGGAGATAGGAGGAAAGCCCAAGATACAGGTCATAAAGACCTTGTTGATAAAAAAGCTTGCAGTAAAAAAGCCAGCCAAAACCCACCAAAACCAAGATGGTGATGAAAGTCACCTCTGTTTGTCCTCACTGCTCATTATATGCTAATTATAATGCATTAGCATGCTAAAATACACTCTCAATCAATATCATGAATTTACAAATTCCATGGAAATATGAAGAAATTACCATATATGATCTAAAATGGGGAGTAACCCTCAGTTCCAGTAATTGCCCACCCATTTCCCAGAAAACTCATGAATAATCCACCACTTATTTAGCATGTAATTAAGAAGTAACAATAACTATAAGCAGCTGAACAGCCCACGCTACTTCTCTGCCTATGCAGTAGTCATTCTTTATTCCTTTACTTTCTTAAGAAACTTGCTGTCACTTTACTCTATGGACTAGTCCCGAATTCTTTCTTGTATGAGATACAGGAACCCTCTTTTGGAATCTGGATAAGGACCCCTTTTTGGTAACAAGTAGACGCAGAGAAAGAAAATTGATAAATTGCATGTCACCAAGTTGTGGTGTACAGATTGCTTCTTCACACAGGAAATGAACATAGTATCTAATAGGTTGTTTTTGATACGCCCCCTTGTACCCTCCAACCTCAAGTAGGCCTTGGTGTCTACTATTACCTTCTTTGTGTTCATGTGTACTCATTGTTTACCTCACACTTGTAATTGAGAACATGCAGTATTTGTTTTTCTGTTTATACATTAATTCACTTAAGATAATGGACTCCAGTTTCATCCATGTTGCAAAATATATGATTTTATTCTTCTCTATGGCTATGTAGTATTCCACGGTGTATATGTACTACATTTCCTTTATCCAGTCCACTGTTGATAGACATCTAGGTTGATTCCATGTCTTTGCTACTGTGGAGTGTTGCAGCAAAAATATGCATGCATGTGTCTTTTTCGTAAAAAGACTTATATTCCTTTGGGAATACCAGTGATGGGAGTGTTGGGTTAAATGGTAATTCTGTTTTAAGTTTTTTGAGAAATTTCCAATCTGCTTTCCATAGTGGCTGAACTAATTTACATTTCTTCTAGCGGTACATAAGTGCTCCCTTTTCTCCACAACCTTGCCAGCCTCTGTTATTTTTAGGCATTTTAGTAATAGCCATTCTGACTGATGTGAGATGATAGCTCATTTTGTTTCTGATTTGCATTTCTCTAATGATTAATGATTTTGAGCATTTTTCATATGTTTGTTGGTCACATGTACGTCTTCTTTTGAAAAGTGTTTGTGTCTTTTGCACAATTTTTAATGGGATTGTTCTTTTTTTAGCTTGTTAATTTGTTTATGTTCCTTACAGTTTCTGAATTTCAGACCTTTGTCAAATGTATAGTTTGCAAATATTTTTTTCCATTCAGTGGGTTGTCTGTTTATTCTGTCGATGGTTTCTTTTGCTGTGCAGATTCTCCTTAGTTTAATTAGTTCTCACTTGTCAATTTCTTTTTTTGTTGTAATTACTGTCGGAGTCTTTTTCATAAAAGCTTTACTAAAACTATGCCCAGAATGTTATTTCCCAGGCTTTCTTTTAGGGCTTTTATATTCCTTCATATTCCTTTCCCTAGTGCTTGTTTTTGTTGACTTTCCCAACATTAGATAGCTGTAGGATGTGGCTCTATTTCTCTGTTCTCCAACCTGTTCCATGGGTCTATGTGTCTTGTGTGTGTGCCTGTACCATGTTGCTTTGGTTTCTGTGGAACTGTAATACAGTTTGAAGTCAGGTGATGCCTCCAGCTTTTTTTTTCTTTTTTTTTCTGTTTTTTTTTTTGCTTATTATTATTTTGGCAATTTGGACTTTATTTTGGTTCCATATGAATTTTATATATTTTTTTCTAATTCTGTGATAAATGGTGTTGGTAGTTTGATAGTAATAGCATTGAATCTGATAGTTGCTTTGAGCAGTGTGACCATTTTAACAATGTTGATTCTTCCTATACATGTACATGGATGGTTTTTCATTTATTTTTGTCACTTCTGATTTATTTCAGCAATGTTTTGTAATTCTCATTGTAGAGATCTTTCACCTACCTAGTTAGCCTTATCTCTAGATGTTATATTCTTTCTGTGGCTATTGTAAATAGGATTCTGCTCTTGATTTGGCTCTCAGTTTGGATATTATTGGTTTATATAAATATTCCTGGTAGTTGCACATTGATTTTGTGTCTTAAAATTTTGTTGAGGCTATTAGATTAAGAGGCGTTTTCTAGGTATAGAATCATATTGTATGCAAAGAGAGAAGTTTGACTTCCTCTCATTCTATTTGAATGCCTTTTCTTTCTTTCTTTTTCTTGCCTAATTTTTTCTGGCTAGGACTTCCGATAGTGTGTTGAATAGGAATGGTGAGAATAGACATCCTTGCCTTGTTCAAGTTCTCAAGGGTAATGCTTCCAGCTTGAAGCTGGCTGTTTGAAGCTGATTTGTAATAAATAGCTCTTATTATTTAGATGTATGTTTCCTTGATGTCTGCGAGATATTTTCTTTACCTAAGCAATTATGTAAAGATAATGATGTTCTAGAGATATTATTTGGACTATATTTTGTCAATAGTAATGACTAAAGTTTATTGAAATTTATTATGGGCTAGATATATGTCTCATTCATTTGTTATCTCAATTCATTTTTAAATTTTGTGATAAACATATGAGCTAAGTATTGTTAATACTAACTTTCCTCTGGAAAAGAAAAATCTGAACATCAGGAAATTTAAGTATTTTTAAAATCACATAGCTGGAAGAAAACCAGGCTGAAAACTAAACCAAGACATTTTATCTCCAGAACCTGTGTTGTCTCCTATATTATAGTGCCCCAAGATTCACTGATTAAGTTGTAGGCATTCAGAAAAAATAACAACTAATATAATCTAACTGAATTCCAAAAAGTCACTAGTATTATTACCCCATTTTGAAAACACATCTAAACTTTTTTTGGAACGTTACATGCCCACTGACTCAAATGGTAATCTCCTTTGGCAACTCCCTCACAGACCCACCCAGGATAAATACTTTGCATCCTTCTATCCAATCAAGTTGACACTCAATATTAACCATCACAATTGGAGACTGAGAGTCAGACATCTTTAAAAGTCTGAACAGAAACGTTTATTATCTATTCTCTCTCAGAGAGGCTTCATCTATACAATACAATCTTTGCTAGCCAAGCTTCTCTCTCTCTTAAACTGTCTCGTCACTCAACCTGATTTACCTGTTTCTGGTCATGCTCCGAGTCTGCATTCCTCACTTTGGCCTCAGGATAATAGATGCGTTTCTGTAACCCATTCGTAACTTAGGTCTTCATTCTGAAAACTACTGTGTGTACATGTTAAATACATTTGTATGCCTTTTCTCATATTAATCAATCCACCACATGTCAGTGATTTTTAGCGAATCTTTAGTGGACCAAGAACCCTATAGCTCCCCCACATTATCTTCACTAGAGCTAAGAAAATCTGAACACATGAGCAAGGTGTGAAATTTATTTGGTTCACAAGATCAGCAAAAATGCAGTTGAGTGGTAAGGAGGTTGATTCTCTGTGACTGTCACACACTTCCCACAAAGATATTTTGATGTCACATGTTAAAAGTCCTCTGGACTCCCAATTTCTATACTGAAGAAATGTGAGCTGGAGGACTGACATTGGCTTCCTCTCCATCCTGGATCTCTCTGTGAAAGACTAACTCCTGGTTGGGCCCTCAGGGAACACTACAAATATTGGCAGTGCTGGACCACCTGAGACCAGCCAGGAATATAGAGGATGGTAGGATTAGTGGTATTCAGCCCAAAGAAGTTGGCAGTAGATCTCCATTTCTGCCAGAAGTGTCCCACCAAACAGTCTGTATAGGGGCACCATGTCACAAGATGCATGGTTCATAGTTCTCAATGACTTGAGTGCACAGTTGGCTCTCCCACAACTGGAGACAGCCAGTTGATGGTTCTCAATGGTTCGTAGTTCTCAATGACTTGAGTTTGCTCTCCAAAGATGCTTTCTGTAGATCAGCCGCAGAATCATAACAACACATGTCTCACCTGGACTAAGGTCACCCTCTAGTACTAAAAAGGCATACAACCGTCAGTCCCCTCAGAATTTCTTAAAAAGCCCACCAAAACAGAATGGTAATCGAAAGTCCCAGACCACAAAGACTGGAATAAATAACTCATTCATCAATCAAGAGATATAAAGTGGTTAAACGATTAAAAAGCCAGATTCAATTATATGCTACCTAAAAAGACTCACCTCACCGCTAAGGGCATGTATAAACCAAAAGTAATTAATGAAATAATGAATTAATGAAATTCCATGTGATAGAAATCAAAATATAGCAGTAGTAGTTATATTTTTATCAGATAAATTACGTTAAGTTAAAACTTAGAAAAAAAGACAAACAAGGTCAGTATATAACAAAAAGATACTCAATACAACAAGAAGAAAACAATCATAAATATATATACACATCCAACATCAGAACACCTAAATATATAAAGCAAACACTAGTATATCAAAGGGAGAGATAGATAACAATAATAATATGGTACTTAAACCCCCAACTTTCAGCAATAACCAGATTATTCTGACAGAAAATTAACAGAAAACTTTGAATTTAAAAGGCACTCCAGACTGAATGGACTTAGCAGATATTTGCAGAACATTCCATTCAATACCTTCAGAATTTACATTTTTCTAG
This sequence comes from Macaca mulatta, assembly GCF_049350105.2. Classification (NCBI taxonomy): domain Eukaryota; kingdom Metazoa; phylum Chordata; class Mammalia; order Primates; family Cercopithecidae; genus Macaca; species Macaca mulatta. The sequence continues at coordinate 68,998,282 of NC_133410.1, forward strand.
AATACACTTGGATGACTATACAGAACTTATTATATATTAGGCCACAATAAGTCTTGGAAAATTTTAAAAAATCATAATAATATCAATTATCTTTTCTAGCCATAATGAAATAAAACTGGAAATTAATAGCAGGAAAAATTTTAGAAACCGTACAAATACATGTGAAATAAACAACTTGTTTCTAAACATCCACTGAGACAATGAAGAAATTAGAAGATAAATTAAAATTTTCTTGAGATAAATAAAAACATAAACACAACAACCCAAAAATTATGACATAAAGTAAAATAAGTCCTTAGAGGGAAGTTTATAGCAACAAATGACTACATCAAAAACAAGAAATATTACAAATGAACAACCTAATGTTATACCTCAAGGAACTGGAAAAAAAGCAAGAAAAAACTAAATACAAAATTAATAGAAGGAAATAAATAATAAAGATTAGAGCACAAATAAACTACAGACCAAAAAATATAAAAGATAAAAAAATGGCTTTTTTTTAAATAAAAACAAAATTGGTAAAACTTTAGCTAAATTAACTAAGAAAAAAGAAAGAAGACTCAAATAAATGAAATAAAAAATCAAAAGGGAGACATTACACCTGATGCCACAGAAATACGAAGAATCATAAGAAACTACTGTGAACAATTATACACCAACAAGCTGTATTTCCTAGAAGAAATGAATAAATTTCTACACATATGTAACCTACTGAGACTAACTCCGTAAGAAATAGAAAATCTGTGGGAACCAGCAAGGAGTACCGAGATTGAGGCAGTAATTAAAATTTTCTCATCAAGCCAAGTCCAGGACCTGATGACTTCACTGCTGAAGTCTGAAAAACTTTTAAAAGACTATTACTAATACTTTGTAAGCTATTCCAAAACCTAAAAAGGAGGAAAGTCTTCCACATTTATTCTATAATGCCAGCATTACCTAGATACCAAAACCAGACAAAGACACAACAAAAACAACAACAACAAAGAATAGTGCATACATATCGATTTCCTTAACAAATACAGATGCAAAATCCTCAACAAAATGCTAGCAATTCAAATTAAACATCATGTTAAAAAGATCATTCACTGTGATTAAGTGGGATTTTTCCTAGAGATGCAAGGAAGGTTTAACATACACATATCAGTAAATGTGATACACTACAAATGAAGGACAACTATTATATGATCATTTTAATGGACACAGAAAAAGCATAGACAGAATTTAACACATTTTAATGATAAAAACTTGTAACACATTTGGTATAATAAGAAATGTCCTCAACATAAATAAAGAACATATATGATAAGCCCAGAGCCTACATCATACTGAAGGGGGAAAAGTTGAAAGCTTTTTCCTGTAAGACCTGGAACAAGATTCAGGATCCCACTTCTACCATTGCTATTCAATATAATACTGGAAGTCCTAGTCAGAGCAATTAGGCAAGAAAAAGAAGTGACACCCAAATTGAAAATAAAAAAGTAATAAAATGCCTGTTTGCAGATGACATAGTCTTATATATAAAAAACCTAAAGACTCCATAAAAAAACTGTTAGAACTAATAAACAAATACAATAAAGATGACACAAAATCAACATGCAAAAATCAGTAGCATTTTTATACACCAATAACAAACTATCTGAAAAGAAATGAGGAAACCAATTTTATTTGTAATAGCTACAAAAGTAATAAAATACATGAAATAAATTTAACCAAGGAAAGGAATCTATCAAGGATAAATTTAACAAAGAAAAAACTATAAAACATTGATGAAAGAAATAGAAAAGGACACAAATAAATGGAAATACACCTCATGTTCATGAATTGAAAAAGTTAATATTGTTAAAATATTCACACTACCTAAAGTGATCTGCAGATTCAACGCAATTCTTATCAGAATGGTAATATTATGTAAATAGAAAAAAACTACATTATTTTAATTTAATATTAAATTAAATTATGTAATTTTAATATTACAAAAATTGAAAAAAAATGTAAAATTTTTAGAAAACCACAAAAGAACTCAAATAGCCAAAGCAATCTTAAGCAGAAAGAACAAAGATAAAGCCATTATAATACCTGATTTCAAAATATAGTAGAAAGCTATAGTAGCCCAAACAGCATGGTATTGGCATAAAAACAGACACATAGAACAACAGAATGAAATCCCAGAAATAAATCCACATATTCACAGTCACCTTATTTTTGCCAGAGGTAAGAAGAACACACATAGGAAAAGTACCATTTCTTCAATATATGACACTGGGAAGACTGCATATATACATGCAAAAGAGTAAAATTAAACCAATATATCTCATCATATATAAAAATAAACTCAAAATGAATTAAAAAATTAAATGTATAACCAAAAATAATGAAACTACTAGAAAAACATGTAAGACAAATGCTATATGACATTGGTCTAGGCAAAAATATTTTAGACAAGACCTCAAAAGCATGAATAACAAAAGCAAAAATAAGCAAAATTACACTAAAAACTTTCACACAGAAAAAAAAAAAGTCAACAGAGTGAAGAAAGGACCTAGAGAACAGAAAAACATATATTTGCCAGTTATTAATCTGACAAAGGTTAGTACGTATAATTGTTTATTTTATTTTATTTTATTTCATTTCATTTTGAGATGGAGTCTCACTCTGCCACCAGGCTGGAGTGCAGTGGTGTGATCTCAGCTCACTGCAACCTCTGGCCTCCCGGGTTCAAGCAATTCTCCTGCCTCAGCCTCCCAAGTAGCTGGAACTACAGGTGCATGCCACCACACCCAGCTAATTTTTGTATTTTTAGTAGAGATGGGGTTTCACCATGTTGGCCAGGATGGTCTCAATCTCTTGACCTCGTGAACTACCCTCCTCAGCCTCCCAAAGTGCTGGGATTACAGACATGAACCTCCACGCTTGGCCAACATGTATAACTTATAAGGAACTCAAGAAACTCAATAGCAAAAGAAAATAATGTAATCTGATTAAAAAAATGGCAAAAGACCTAAAAAATGACATTTCTTCAAAGAAGGCATACAAATTGCTAACAAGGATACAAAAAAATTCTCAATATTACTAACCATAAGGAAAATACAAATCAAAAACAAAATGAGATATCACATTACCCCAGTTCAAATGGCTACTGTGGAAAAGACAAAACAAAACAAAACAAAACAAAACAGAAAACCAAAAAAATACTGGTGAGGTTGTGAGAAAGGAGAACTTGTATACACTGTGGAATGTGCAACCATTACAAATAACAGTACAGTAATTCCTCATAAATTTTAAAATTGATATGTCATATGACTCAACAAACCCACTTCTGAATATATATTCAAAGAAAATGCAATCAGTATGTCAAAGAGAAATCTCTGCACTTCCATGTTTATTACAGCATTTTTTACAACAATCAAGATATGAATTCAACCCAAGTGTCCAATAGTGATTGAATGGATACAGAAAACGTGGAATATGTACACAATATAATACCATTCAGCCCAAAAATTATGAAATCCTGTTATTCATGACATTGTGGATGAGCCTAGAAAAATATGTTAAGTGCAATAAGCTCGGCACAGAAAGACACATACCGTATGTTCTCAATCATATGTGGAATCTGGAGAAAATTGATCTTATAAAATTTGAAAGAATATTAGTTACCAGACATTGGGGAGAACAGAGAATGAAGGGAAAATAGGAAGAGGTTGATCAAGAAGTACAGTTTTATAATTAGGAGAAATAAGTTCTGGCACTCCATTGTACAATAAAATGACTGTAGTTAATATTTACGCATTGTATAATATATTCCCCTATTTTCTCAAACTTTATTCATTGGTGATCTATATTTCAAATACCCAGTGGAGAGAATTTTGAATACTCTCACAACAAAGAGGTGAAATATGTATAAAGTGATGTATATGCTAATTACCATGAGATGATGATTACAAAATTGTAAACATGTTTTGGAATATCACTTTCTACCACATAAATATATACAATTATTGTGAGTCAAAAATAGAACAAAACGTTATGTTAGGAGTCACAAATGTCCGCTATACATGATGATTTATGGAAGCTATTTACATATATTTCATAATCAGTTTTCATAATACCATATCTTTTTATCATTTTACATATGAGAAACCTGGCTCAGAGAGGTTCATCAACTTTCTCAATGTAACACAGCTTGCAAATGGCAGATCCTAGTGTTGAACATAGGTGTTCCTTTTTCTTAATTTCAAAATCAATACTTTAATCAACTTAATGACATAAAATGATGCTTATTTTAAATTAACATCAAATTATGTTTTAACTCTTTATACTTTCAGATATAATTGCTACCGTTTTATATATGAATGATGCCATTAATATGTAAAGTTACATTTAGCATTTTAGTCACTATATCTTGATGGACATTTTTATAAACACATTGATTATTGAGAATATCTTAGATTAAAATGAACAAAAATATTTTTTATAATCAGAAAATAAGCAATTATAGTGGAGCCTGTGTTGAATGGCTTTCCTCTCTTTTTAAATTAGTGGGTTTGGAGTTAAGAATCAATTCTGAATCAAAGATATGAAAACCATATCTATATTGTTAATGCTGCTGTCTTTCATTGTTACCTCTAGAGTTCCTAGTTCATTGGTCTGCCATTCTACTGTATCCTAGTTTCATGGTAGGTCTGTAAACTGTCTTAACACTACAGTATTGGCACATATAATTGTTACACCTGTTTAATGATAGTCTAATTTAAAAGTCTGCTCTTACAGTTTTATAAGGGGTTCATTTGAAGTTTACTTTTGAATACGGACATTTAACGCTCTTTTTAATGTGTTTAACATATTTTTTCTTTTAAGAAGAATTTGCTTAGATATTTTACTTTGTTGGTGAAATCAATTTCAAGACATTCAGACATGTTCCAAGTACAAATTCCCTTACATTTATTACCTGAGCTTTATTTCTCTTAATGACATAGATTTATCCCAAATACAAAACAGGTTCTTATACATGATTTAGATTGTTGTAAAATCTTTCAAATATGACCTTTTAAAAATAAATTCACAAGGCAATGGTCTCAGAGTCCAATCCGATTCCAGGTAATTAAATGGCAGGAAATAGAGGGCATAGATCACTACCTCTTCTACTTAACGAGTGGCAGTTAAGCTGATGGTTAAAAAAACAGGCAGTGGCCATGCTTACAGTAAACGCTTGCTTCTACACATGAATGACTATATGGTTTTTTCACAAAGACACTTAAGCTCTCTGCCTCTGGGTCATCCATCTGTAAGAGAGAAATACAGTTATCTTTCACCTTCCAAAAGTGCTGTAGAGAGTCTAGGTAATCAGTATTTTTAGGCAGACTTAGAAACTTCAAATTAAATCTAGGTATGAAAATTATTTTGACGTCCACGTCAGAAAGAGTACCTAAGAAGTATCTCAAACACAACAGAAGCAAAATATTTGGCTAAGCAAATAAAATCCCTTTATATTTTAAGAACTATATGAAATGTTAAAAGTATTTTCTACCTACTAATGTAAGTGACTAATACTTGTGAGGAAGAGATCTAGTTTAGGCCCCTTTTATCTCTTCATTTATTTACTTACTTTTTTTTTTTTTTCTTTCTCGGTTTGCATCAAGTGTTCTGAAGTGATCAACTTCTGTGAGATTGTCAATATTTTTTCTTTATTAGTGACAGCCAACCGTTTGCGTGAACATTTATTATTGTTATTGCCCAACAATCTGTGCTCTAGTAACAGGGCAATGGTTTCAGTGACAATCACCAGTTCTCCAGAAACTTCAGATTCTCTTCTTTAGAGAAACTGACTTTCTTCATTTGACAAATCTGACATTTGTAAAATAGGAGCTGATATCTTCTTAACATGATTGCATTTGTTCTTCATCTTATGGTTGGGTATAAATTGTCAGCACATCATCTAAGTTAAACCAGTGTTAATATTTCATTCTTTTTGCCACAGGTTTTGTTCAGGACTGCAATGACACAAAGTGAATTAAAGTCCTATTCCAGGATTATTTTTAAATGGAACTTGGAGAAATAACTATTTCAGTTTTAATAATTAAATAGCATGATTATAATAGTTAAGTTTCACTGGCTGTATATTCCTTCTTACAACAACCACGTGTTCACTGCGCAGTTGCCTATCAATATAGATAAAAGCTACAATAGAAGAGAATGCAGCCAACAGATAGAAACAAGCAATCAAGTGATAGAAAGAGTCATGGTGGCTTTCAAGTCTCTGAACTTGGGAATCATTTCCTTTTTTCCAATTTAGTTATGTAAGTCAATAAATCCCAACCACACAAATCAGTATGTGTGTATGTATATGGCTTGAACTAGTGTTGAATTTCTGTTGCTTATGATAAAGAAGTGTTCTAGCAAATAGGCTCTGCTTCTGAGACACAAATCAGTAAAAATGACTGAACAAAAAAAATTTATGAATGAAAAGAAAACTCTCCTCTATAGTTTGCCAACTGTTTTACTTTTTTGTATCTTTTTTAAAAACACTGAATAATATATCTGATCATCTTGCCCAATATTTATTCAGTTTAATTTAAGTCAAGTTAGATAGGACCTGGAATATCTGTAGTGTTCGTAATGCATGGCAATGTCTGAGGAAGAAGAAATAACTATCAGAGATACATCAAGTAAATTGTAAAATAGTGATGTAGGTAAATCCAATTATCTAATCAATCCATACAGTAGGGTTGGATGAGAATACTGTGGCAAAATACTTCCAACTCGGCTTAATAAAAAATGTTTTTCCCCATTTATTCTGAATATTCTATAATTGATTTATGGCACAGATATTACAGAATTAAGTCTAAACCTTATATCTGATCTATAACCTCTCTTACAGACAATTTGGGTCTTTCATAGGTTTGATAGAAAATAAAATGATCTTGAGGAAACAAATTTTTAATACAAGATTTGTGACAACAGGCATATTTTCCACAAAGCAGCAAATTTAGGTTTCAGTTTATGGTTGCTTTAGCATACTCTCAGTATAAATTTTGCACAATTCTCTTCTTATTAAGTGGCATTTTAAGCATTTGTTACCAGGAATGTAACCAAGATAGAGCTCAGTGGATGGTGTGATGATGGAAACTAGGGCTCTAGAGCTCTTGTTCCAGTGACTGCAACAATTATTGGTTATTTCTGATACTTTGACATTGATAAAATTGCTTGTCGAGTCACTAGCAAGTAAGGAGAAGGATACAAATGGAGTAAATTTAGCTACTCCTAACATCAGATACTTCCTGACATCTGGGAAAATATGATTATGGTTCAGATATGTGAAGATAATATGATATTTTAATTCATATTAGATTTTTATATAATGTGATATTTGTCATATCAGCTGGTATCACAGGTGGCATTAAAGCCAAGAGTTTAAGATTATTAAAGAAAACAAAGGTTTGAGGAATTCCATGTTCCCCCCCTCGATCATTTACTATGTTATTTTTCCAGGGGCACTTTGGGCAGAAAACTGGTCCACAATACTTAAACATTTAGGAATTACAGAAGTAGAGTTTGAACATCAATCTGGCCACTGCCTACCTCATTTAAGTAGTTTATGCTAATAATTTAAATAGACCATACTGAATATTACATGCTCTGATGTAGAATTGTCTTTAGTTTCTTGGATGAGTTATGGTTAACTGAAGGCATACACAAAAAAAATTCCAAATTTGTGGAAGAAGATGTTAGTCTAGAATATTTCTGTCTAGGTAATATATAAGTAGTCTTCCAATTTGTATTTCTATCAGGCTTTTGATTGAAAGATGATTTCATGGAAGAAAATCACCTTCCTTACTAAGTCAACATTAAGTATCTTCCTTCCCGTGATTAAGTAAAAAGCACCACTAATAATCACTCTGATACAATATAAAATATATATTTTATGCCAAGCTTAGGGGTTCATGCCTGTAATAACAGCACTTTGGGAGGCCAAGGTGGGTGGATCACTTGAGGCCAGGACTTCGAGACCAGCCTGGGCAACATGGTAAACCCTGTCATTACTAAAAACACAAAATTAGCAAGTCAAGGTGGCCCACGCCTATAATCCCAGCTACTCCGGTGACTGAGGCACGAGAATTACTTGAACCCAGGAGGAGGAGATTGCAATGAGTGTATATATATATATATATATATATATATATATATATATATATATATGTAAAAGATACAAGCAACATTAATTGGATTCATATAGAATACTTCATTTCATTCACCATTCACACTATCCTCTAATCAGTCAGTCCATGAGCTCTACCTCCAAAATAGCTTACAAATCTGTCCCCGAGGTTATGCTGTTATCATTAACACCAGAGTCTTGGGCAACATCTTCTTCTTTGGCTATTATATAACCTCCTTCATCACCTCTATGCTTCTACTTCTTTCTTCCCTTAACCATTTGCCAAATTATAGAAAAGGTGATCTTTTCGCAAGGAAATTTTATTCCTTTGTTTAAAATGTCTTAATATTGTTTCTCACACAATTTAATGGACGAAAATCTGAATTCCTAAGCATAGCACACAAGGCATTATATGATCTTCCTTTGAATATTTTATTTTCTCTATTCCCCACTAAATCTAAATTACAACCATACCAGCCTTCTTAGTTTTCTTCCTTAACCCTATCAATCATTTTGTTGCCTTAGTACCTTTTGTTGCTTTTGCTAATGCCCAAAATGGTCTACACTGCCTCTTTAAAAGGTTGTTATTTTAAAATCTCAGATCGATGTCATCTCAACAGAGAGGTTTTATCTACCTAATTAGATACTCTTTCTCATGACAACGTTTTTTGTTGTTGTTGCTGTTGTTTATTACTAGGTGATTATTAGCAACAGAATAGATACTTTTAATCCATATCCTTATTTGTCAACAATGGAAGCCCTAAAAGGCATATCACCGCTGTAAGCTCAAGGCTAACATGAATGTTTTGGAAACAGAAGGTACTCTGTAACTGCTTATTGAGCAAATTAATTAATGTCCACATTTATTTACCAGAATATGTATATAATAGTTATTTTGCTTTATTCTTATATTTGATCTCTTAATTTATTGTTACTACTAAACTTTCCCCTTCCATCACCAATTAAAATTGTGATTTTAAAAAATACTACAACTCAACAATTAAAAGGTAGATAACTCAACTTAAAAATTACCGAAGTTTTTACATATACATTTTCTTCCAAGAAGTTATGCAAATGATTCATGAGCACAGAAAAATATGCTTAAGGTCATTATTCTTTAGTGGAATGCAAATAAAAATTACAATGATATACTATTTCACACACTAAAATGACAATAATAAAAATGATAGAGGGTAGCAAATGTTAGCAAGAATATTGAGAAATTCGAACTTTCATAAATTGCTGTTGAGGAAAGAAAATGATAAATGAGATAGCCTTTATGAAAAAGAACTTTTCATTTTTTTCCCAATGCTAACTGTAGAGTTATTATATGACTCAGCAATTTAACTCTTAGGTATATAGCAACAAGAAGTGAAACTTATGTCCACACAAAAAGAAGTACATTCATATTCACAGCAGCATTATTCACAGTAGTCAAAAAGTGGAAAGAAAACAAATAACCATAGAATGATGAATAGGTAATCAAAAAGTATTTCATCTATTCAACATAATATTATTCGGCAATAAAAAGGATTGAGGTACCGATGCATTCTACCATTTAGATGAGCCTTAAAACAATTACAACAAGTGAAAGAAGTGAGCTATAAAACATCACATATTGTACAATTTCATTTTTTGAAATGTCTAGAATAAGCACATCGTAAAGACAGAAAGTATATTAGTGGTTTCCAGAGACCAGGGGAAGGGGAAAATGAGGATTGACTGCTAACAGATATAAAGTTTTTTTCTGTGACTACCAAAATCTTCTAAAATTATATTTTATTGATGTTCATACAACTTTGAATATACTAAAAATCACTTAGTTTTTAAAATGGTGACTTTGATGCTATGTGTATTATATATTAATAATTCTGTTAAAAACAAAAGTTTTAAATATTTTACATTTTTAAAAATAAATACTACTAAGCACATTTTGTTGTTTCTTTTTGGCATAGCTGACATAATCTGATAATCTATACAAAATTAGAAATTAAAACAATGGGCAAAATAAGCCAAGAGTCTTACTAAACCATGTAAATCATGAACCTTTTACTAAATCATAAAAGGTTCGAAGAAGAAAAATATGAACGTCTTGAAAAGATTCTATTTAGAAAGTAAAGTGTTCAACACTATTTTATTAATACCTAACTAGAACCCAAGATTTCGATGCCATTATCTTTATTATCTGTGAATTAACTCCAGAAGCATGCTACAATTTCATTTGAGTTCCTTGTTTCATTGGATTCAGATGAACTTTTTCTCATTCCACAGAGACACATTTTCTTGACACACTGGCCCTTGTAGGCCAACCAAAAACAAAACAAATATGATTTCAAAAACTAGTTCTAATTCTTTCAAGGATCCTCCTACAAATTTTTCCTTCTTATCTAAGAGAATAAGAGTTTTTATAGTCATTTTTGACATAGTATACTCTTGGAATTAAAAGTAGTTCAGTATGAAGTAAGGGACATGGAATAGTTCACGTTTAAAGACAAGGATAAAAGTGGTTCCCCATGTATAACCCCATGTATAACTACTATGTATTATGTTTATGACAAATGAAAAAACTGTGGAAATATGTGCAATTGGGAAAAGTGGATTATTGTGATTGACTGGATATATTTTGCAGTTTTGTTGATTGAAAGACACTAAATTTTACAATTATTTGTATTATATTTGTTTGTTAAAGTTTTAATTGTCTTATGGACTTTGATAACTGTAGCTCCTCCATTTCGATAGCTTTCACCTTCAATATATAGTATGTGGTAAAGAAGAGAAGTCTCTTTTGACCTCTGTGGATAAATGGATCTTCTACTGGGAGTGGTGGTTCATGCCTGTAATCCCAGCACTTTAAGAGGCCAAAGCGAGTGGATCACCTGAGGTCAGGAGTTTGAGACCAGCCTGACCAATATGGTGAAACTCCATTTTTCTACTAAAAATACAAAAAATACCCAGGCGTGATGGTGTGCACCTATAATCCCAGCGACTTGGGAGGCTGAGGTACGAGAATTTATTGAACCCCGGAGGCGGAGGTTGCAATCAGTCACGATCACGCCATTGCACTCCAGCCTGGGCAACAAGAGCAAAACTCCATCTCAAAAAAAAAAAAAGAAAAAGAAAAGAAAACAAAAATGAATCTTTCCGTTAAAAATGTTAAAATATTGAATTTTTATATATAAGGTAAGCAGTTTATAAAATTATATACAGACAGAATACAATAGTTCTTATAGAGATCATGACATTAACTGTTAGTTTATTTTTGGAAGACATCAATGCATGGGATTGAGGATGTATGTGAAGTAGCCTATAGATCATATTCCAGAACTCAGAAGAATTTAGAAATTATAGTGTCAATATACTCTGTTAAGCCAAAGCAAAAATTTATTTCTACTAAATTACTTTTGAGTGTTTTACAAGTGATATCAAACAAATTAAATCATATAAAATATGTGGTTCCTCTTTTGTAACAGGTAAAGAACAAAACATTATCATAAAGAATTTAAATGGGCCAAAATTTACTGCGATAGTAGGATGGATTTTCTAGGAAGTTGGAAACATGTACAGATTTATCTATGAACATGCCGAATAAAAGCTAGTATTTCTTAAATACTTTATATTTCTAGAACAGTTTTAGATTCACAATAAAATTGAAAGGAAGGTATAGAGATAACCCATATATTCACACAGGTATAACCTCCCGCATTATTAACATCCCCCACCGGAATGGTATATTTGTTACAATTGTTGAGCTTACACTGAAACATCCTAATCACTCAAAGTCCGTGTAGTTTACATTAGGTTTCACTGTTGGTGTTGTGCATGCTATGAATTTGAACAAATATATAAAGATATATATCCATGACTATAGGGTCATACAGAGCATCTTTACTGCATAAAATATCTTCAATGTTCTACCTATTCATCCCCACCCCTAGTGCCCTGGTAACCACTGATCTTTTTACTGTATCCATAGTTTTTCCTTTTCTAAAATATCATATGTTTGGAATCATACAGTATGTAGCCTTTTATTCACATAGTAATGTGTGTAATTATGTTTCTACTATTCCATTACCTGGATGTATCACAGTTTATTTATCCATTCACCTATTGAAGGACATTTTGGTTATTTCCATGTTTTGGCAATTATAAATAAAGCTACTATAAATATTGGTTGCAAGTTTTTTTGTAGACATATTTTGAACTCCTTTCATTTAATACCAAAAAGCTAGATTGTATAGTCTTATGACAAAAATATGATTAGTTTTAGATTTTCTCCAATGTCATATACTCTACAAGTTTCACTGCATTGTATTGTACATTTAACTTTATAATTTATTCTAAGTAAATTTTTGGGAAGGGTATGAGGTTTGTGTCTACATTTATTCCTTTTGCATGTAGATATTTAGTCATTCCAGCACCGTTTGTTGAAAATGCGACCTCTGATACTGTTTTGCCTTTGGTCTTTTGTCAAAGCTGAGATGACTGTGTTTATATGGGTCTATTTCTGGGCTCTATGCTATGTACCACTGATCTATTTGTCTATTATTTCACCAGTACCACACTGGCTTAATCTGGCTTAATTAGCATAGCTTTATATTAAGCCTTGAAATTGGGTAGTGTCAGTTCTACATCTTTTTTTTTTTTTTTTTTTTGTACTTCAATATTGTTTTGGACAACCTGAGTCTTTTTGTCTTCTCTTACAAACTTTAGAATCAGTTTGTCCATATTCAGTAAGTGACTTTCTGAGATTCTGATTGGAGTTCAAGAACATAAACTATATCCCCACTTATTACTTTTTCTTTGATTTTCTCATGGGAGTGCTTTCATTTTCCTCATATGGTTCTTGTATCTATCTTGTTAGACTTATACCTTATATCTTATTTTTTTGGTTGCTAATGTGAATGGTATTGTGTTTTTAATCTCACATTCCACTTGTTCCTTGTTGGCATATAGGAAAGCAACCCTGTATCTTACAATATTGCTATAATTGCTTCTTAGTTCTGATAGTTTCTTTTTTGTCAATTCTTTCAGATTTTGTACCTATGCAATCATGTCTTCTGTGAACAAATATAATATTATTAATTTATTCCAAATATTTATATCTTTTCTGGTGTAATTGTATTAGTTACTATTTCCAATATCATATCCAATATCATATTGAAAAGGAGCAGTGAGAGGATACATTGTTGCCCTACTTCTGATCTCAGTGAGAAAGGCTTCAGTTTTTCATCATTAAGTATGATGTCAGCTGTATGATTTTGTAGATATTTTCTATCAAATTGAGGAAGTTCTCCACTCTTTGTAATTCTCTGAGAGTTGTTAGTCATGAATGAGTATTAAATGTTGCTAATCTTTTTCTGTATCTCTTCTTATTATCATGTAAATTTTATGTTTTAGACAGTTGGTATGATGGGTTCCATTAGGTGATATTCAAAAGCTGAACTAGCCTTGCATACCTGAGATAAATCCTACTGGAGATTCTTGGAGACAGAGCAAAATGGCAGACTAGAAGTCTCCACCAATCATCCCCCTGAAAGAATACCAATTTAGTAATTGTGTACACGAAAAAACCACCTTTGTAAAAATAAAAAATAGGTGAGCACTCACCGTACCCGGTTTCAACTTCATATCACTAAAAGAGCCATTGAAGAGGTAAATAAAAAACATTCTTGAATTTCCAATGCCATCCCTCCCCCATCCTCTGACAGTAGGGGCACAGTGCAGAGAGAGATTCTGAGTGCTTTGGAAAAGGAGAGTGAGGCAATTGTGAGACATTGCATTGAACTCAATGCTGCCCTGTCATAGCAGAAAGCAATCTGGAATAAACTCAGGTGACACTGGCCCGCGAGAAGATAATTTAAAATGATGAAGAGTACAGAAAATAGATGGAAAGATATTCCATGTTCATGGATTTAAAGAATCAATATTGTTAAAATATTCCTACTACCCAAAGCAATCTACAAATTTAATGCAATCCTTTTCAAAAGACCAATGACATTCTTCACAGAAATAGAAGCAATCCTAAAATTTATATGGATCCACAAAAGTCCCAGAATAGCCAAAGCTATCTTCAGCAAAACTGGAGGGAAAACAATACCTCACATTAAATTATACTCCAGAGCTATAGTAACCAAAATGACATGGTATGGGCATAAAAACAGACACATAGACCAGCAGAAGAGAACTAACGACCCAGGAATAAATCCATACATCTACAATGATCTCATTTTTGACAAAGGTTCCAAGAACATACACTGGAGAAAGGACAGTCTCTCCAATAAATGGTGATGGGAAAACTGTATATCTATATGCATAAGAATAAAACTAGACCTCTATCTCTTGCCGTATACTAAAATCAAATCCAAGTGGATTAAACTTAAATATAAGACCTCAAACTATGAACCAATAAGGAAAATGCTGGAAAAACTCTCCAGTATATTGGAGTCGGCAAAGACTTCTTGAGCAGTACCTTACAGGCGCAGGCAACCAAATCAAATTAAGACATTAAGAAGCCTTTTTTTTTTTTTAAATGGCAGAATTTGGCTTTGTTGCCCAGGCTGGAGTGCAGTGGCATGACTTCAGCTTACCGCAACCTGTGCCTCCCCGGTTCAAGCAATTCTCATGCCTCAGCCTCCTAAGTAGTTGGGATTACAGGCTTGTGCCCCGATGCCCAGGTAATTTTCTTGTATTTTTAGTAGCAACCGAGTTTCACCATGTTGGCCAGGTTTGTCTTGAAATCAAGTGATCCACCTGCCTCAGCCTCTCAAAGTGCTGAAATTCCAGGCATGACCCACTTTACCTGGCCTCAAGTTAAGAAGCTTCTGAACAGCAAAGGAACCAATCAGCAACATGAAGAGGTAACCTACCGAATGGAAGAAAATATTTGCATACTACCCATCTGACAAGGAAATGATAACCAGAATATATAAGAAACTCAAACAAAAATAGAGGAAAACAATCTAATAATGTGATTTAAAATGGCCAGAGAATCTGAATACATGTCTCGAAAGAAGACATACAAATGGCAACAGGAACATGACAAGGTGCTCAACATCTTTGATCATCAGAGAAATGCAAGTCAAAACTACGAGACACCATCTCATCACAGTTAAAGTGGCTTTTCTCCAAAAGACAGGCAATAACCAATGCTGGCAAAAATGTGGAGAAAAGAGAACACCTGTTTGCTGTTGGTGGGAATGTGAGTTAGTACAACCACTATGAAGCACAGTTTGGAGATTCGTTGCAAACTAAAAATAGAGATACCATATGATCCAGCAATCCCACTTACAGGTATATACCCCAAAACAAGAAAGTATAATGAGGGGATATCAGCACGGTCATGTTTACTGCAGCACTATTCTCAAGCCAAGATTTAGAAGCAGTCTACCTGTCCATCAATAGATAAATGGATAAAGAAAATGTGCCACATATACACAATGGAGTACTATTTGGCCATAAAAATGAATGAGATCATGTCATTTGCAGCAATGTGGATGGAACTGCAGGTCTTTATGTTAAGTAAAGTAAGCCAGGCACAGAAAGACAAACAACACATTTTCTCACGTTTCTTTGGTTGCTGAACATAAAAACAATTAAACTCACGGAAGTAGAGAGTAGAAGGTTGGTTACCAGAGACTGGTAAGTATAGCCAGAGAGTGGAATGTAAGGGGAAATGGTTAAAATAACTAAGACCTAGTATTTACTAGCAAAAACAAAACAAAACAAAAACAAACAAACAAAAAACAGTGGCTATAGTAAAACATAATTTAATTGGACATTTTGAAATAATTTGAAAAGTATAATTGAATCATTTATAACACAAAGGGTAAATGCTTGATGTGATGGATGTTCTATTCAACCTGTGATTGCTGTGCATTGCATGTGTGTATCCAAATATCTCATGTAACCTGTAAATATACAAGCTACTATGTAGTCACAAATATTTAAAATAATATATAAAAATCCTACTTGATTGGGGCTGCATAATATTTTAGAAATTGTTGGATTTAATATGCTAATATTTTGTTTAGAATTTCTATATCTATGTTTTTGAGAGATATTGGTCTGTAGTTTCCTTACTTGAAATTGTTTAGTCTGGCTTTGGTATTAGGGTGATGCTGACCTCCTAGAATGAGTTAGAAAATATTCACTCTGTTTCTATTCTCTAAAAGAGATTGTAGAGAATTTGAATAAGTTATTCCTTAAATGTTTGTTAAAGAATTCACCAGTTGTCCTGTCTAGGCTTTGTACTTTCTGTTTTGGAAGGTTATCAATTATTTATTTAACCTATATGTTTTTTTCTCTGTACAGAAATTATTTTAACATTTCTTTCAAGGTGGATCTATTGGCAACAAATTGCCTCAATTTTTGATTGTCTAAAATGTCTTATTTTTTAGATTCACTTGTGAAGAATAATTTTACTCAACACAGACTTCTACACTGGTGTTGTTTCTTTTTCACTCAACACTTTAAATATTTTATTATATTTTCCTCTAATTCGCATAATTTCTGAGGGCAAGTCCTATCTTTGTTCCTCTATAGGTAAGGTGTGTGTTCTGTACTGCCCCTGGGGTTCTTTCGAGAGTATTTATTTTTTATTTTTATTTTCCGTAATTTGAAAATAATATTCTTAGGTGTATTTTTTTTTGTTGTTGCATTTATCCCGCTTGTTTTTTCTCATAGTTTTCTGGATCTGTGGTTTGGTGTCTGACATTAATTTGGAAAAATTCTCAGTAAGTGTTGTTTCAAATATTTCTTCTGTATTTTAGTCTCTTTCTTCTCTTTCTTGTATTTTCAATGTTCCTGTTACACCTATAGTAGTTCTGGCAGTCTTTGGATATTCTGTTAGTTATTTTTTTCTAGTTTTTTTTTTTTTTTTTTGTCTTTTCTTTCCAGTTTCTGAAATTTCTGTTGATATATCCTCAAGCTCAAATATACTTTCTTCAGTTGTGTCCAGTCTACTAAGAAGTTTATCAAAGGAATTCTTCATTTTCATTTCAATGTTTTTGATCTCCCTCATTTCATTTTGTTTTTTCTTAGGATTTCCATCTCTGTTTACATTGCCCATCTTCTGTTTATATCTTTCTGTTTATATTGCCCAATGATCTTTCATGCTGCCTACTTCACTCATTAGAGCCTTTAAAACATTAGTTTCAATTGTCTTAAATTTTGGAGCTGATAGTTTCAAGCTCCCTGACATGTCTACTTTGATGCTTGCTCTATTTCTTCAAGTTGTAGGGGCTTTTGTTTTTATTTTTATTTCACTTTTTGGTATGTGTTATATTCTTTCTTGATAGCTGGATGTAATGCATGTGGTAAAAATAACTGTTGTAAGTAGGCTTTCATTGATATAGTGGTAAGGTTAGAGGAAGGAAAAGCTTTCTATAGTTCTATTATTAGATTTCACTCTTTTAGCAAGTCTCTGTCTCTGGACTGTGTACTTCACAAGTGTTTCTTAATAAGACATCCTTACAGACATTTGTGAAAGATAATGATACAGTTTAGGATGATTGAAGATATAATCAGAATTATAAGGAAAAATTTTTGTGACATAATTTAAGGCATTTAATAGAACTCTATTCGATGTCATAAGTGTTTTAATAGTAAATGTTGTTTCTTCTTTGAGAAATACATACCATAGACTAATCTAGATAAATAAATCACCGCATTTCACTTTCTTGCTCTCCTGACTCTTATTGAATGTACCTAAATCTTTTCAAGCATTGAATTGCCTTGCAATAACAGAGAAAAAAATATTCATTATGAAATATTCATGCATTTATATAAAACAGTGTTCTCTTTTTCAGAATTTCCTGTATGTTGCTCTTTTACTAACACTTTGTGACAGGTTTCTATCTGCTAAGTCAACTCCCAGATGGGCAGAGAAAACATAAGGAATTTGTTGAGAGACACCTCATCTCAATGTCAGTGTAACACACACATCATTAATTAGATAGGGAAGGTGTCTTGCCCTTTTCTATTCTGATAAGTTTCAGAGTGTCAGTGACATAATTCATACTTTTCTACTGGAGAGGCCAAAAGAATGAAAGGCTACAGATTAGAAATGCAAATTTTATACCATTGATTGTTAAATATGCTTGAATATTTTCATAAAGGCATAAATTGTTTGTCTTGCCTTTAATCCTAGGAAATATTTAATATTTCATTAATAAAATCAATGACCAGAGAATTAAATTTAGAAAAATAGAAATTTTACTTAAATAGGCTCATAGATTTCTCAATTAATTATTTTTTTTTCACCAAATGTCTTCAGTTTGAATTCCTTCTGAATAAGTACTGAACAACTCTCCAACAAGAAGGTCTACCATAAATGATTTAATTTTGGAAAAACTGAAGTAAAATTAACAAAGAGATCTATAAACTTAATTGTGTAACCTGAGATATTAGGAGTGGGATCAACAATAATAACAATAAGAATTTAGAACTACCTTTATATAATTAAACACTTCACAATGACTAACTGTTCACAAAAAGGTAGGTCTATTAAATTATTTTTTTTCATTTATTTTGAGACAGGGTCTTGCTGTGTCACCCAGACCAGAGTGCAGTGGTGCAATCACAGACCATAGCAACTTTTATCTCCTGGATTCAAGCCGGTGCACACCACACCTGATATTTATTTATTTATTTATTTATTTTTAGTAGAGACCAGTTCTCTCTATGTTGCCCAGTTCTCACTATAACTCAAACCTCTGGCTTTAAGTGATCCTCCTACTTCATACTCCCAAAGTGCTAGGATTACAGGCATGATGCCTGTTATAGCTTTTATTAAGATAATTAGATGCTTCGAGAGTTCATTGTAATAGAAAATAATTGCATACACATTTAATTTATTTATATCCTCCTCTAGCTACTGACTTATTTTACCTACTTTCAAATTATTTTAATTATCAGCAAACTAGGTAATCTACAAGTACTGCAACTCTTTATCATTTTCAGTTTAATCATCAACATCCTATTATTAGGCTAAATTGCACTACAGTGAAGTTCTTTCGAAAACTGATTAGTAACAATCTAAGGTTGATCACTTCTGCAGATTCCACCCTCTTTATCTCTTTTGTCTTATCTAAATCCTGGAATTTCCTAGGGTCCTTACTGCAGGTTTCTTAATGTCTTATTTTGTGACCCATATTTAATAAATCTCTTTACTGTGAATCCCTATTCCATAAAAAAAGGAAATTAAGAACAGCAATAGCAAAAAAAGCAACTCCCAAAGTATTCAACAAACAAGCAAATAACTCAGTGATAACTTTATTATATGGCTTTATTTTGTTGCAAATTTTACAATTGTTAATTTAAAATACACACTAAATAAAGTAAAACCAATGTAGAATGAGCCCCAATGTTAATATTTATCTGGTGCATAATCTACCTATGTAAATGCAATAATAATGGTTTTCTATTTAGTATGTATTAGACTGTATTTTTATTTTTACATTATTTTAATTTTAGCTGTAGAGATGAGATCCTCTATGTTGGGGGTCCCTTTTTTTTTAATTTGAATCTCTAATATCTATTACCATACCTGGAATACAGTGCTATGTACATATTTGATGAATATATATATATAATATATATAATATATATAAAGTGTATTGTGTCATTTATAACGCTATAGCTAATATTTATATGTATGTAAATGATTTTAGCTTCTTTTGTGTCCATAATTTCAAAATTATATTCCCACTGCCAGTTTGTTATGAAGACAGTTTATAGGCAATTCAAATTCGACAGGTGAAATCTAAAGTTTATCCATTTAAAGATAGGATATATCTTATATATTGTCCAGGAAAGCTATTTACCTTGTCTTCCAGGTGAGAAAATTGAAAATAGATCTGTGATTCCTTTATATAAATTTTAATTCAGTCTTCTAATGCAATAATTATTCCTTGATGATAGAACTTCTATGTGGGATTTACCCTCCATTATCTCCATTCTTCATTAGTTTCAATCGTATTTCACTTTTGTCTAGATACAGATAATGACACAAATGTCCTCATTGTTCTTCTCTCCTATCTTAAGTCCCTCCTCTATAAGCACCAATTACTGCTTGTATACCACATGCAGTTAAATAATGTTTTTCCTTATCTCAAGTTTCAGAGAAGTGATCTCAGGTCACCAAATAGTTTTTCATTTTCTCTTAAGAATAACAGGACACTTTTTTCCCTATTTGCAGTATAAATATTTCTGTGAGTATTGCTGCTCCATGGTATGTGAAAAGAAATGGTGTATACCAATCCTTGAGCTAGATTCTAAAACGTCTTATGTGATCTTCCACCACTTCTTTCTTTGTCCTATCTGCAATACTTAAAGGGAAGAAATGTTACATCTTAGAGAGAAAATATTGAGGTATCCAGATCCCTGTGAAACATATGTGAAACTATTAGAAACATAGTTTAGACTATCTTGACTGGTGAAGAAACTGATATAAAATAAGGTACTATTTTGACTAAAAACTAAAATATTTAACAATGGCTTAGCATTTAGGCAACATGTACCTAGGAAACTAATAACACAGGCTAGAAACTTGGAGATCCATGCTACACAGTGATATAACATTTATTAAACCTATCATCTGCAATAATTTTAGAGGTGGAAAAATGTTTTTGCTTGCCTGACAGCTCTAAGAGAATAGTTAGAAAACATAACATTTGGTAGTGTGTGCTGGCTATTAATGACTGTTTTGGCAAGGTGTTGTAAAAGATGAATAGGTTCACGAATAAACTGACTGGTTAAAACAATTTTACAGGACTCAAAATGTTTCCAATTCTTACAATGGGAAATACAATTAACGAAAGTTTTTAGAATCAAAGACCCAGTAAAAGTTATCAGTTGAATAAATGACAGGGTAAAATTCAAATCAATCCAGCTTTCCAGTGTATCCTAGCACCCAAAACTACAAACACGCAGATACGTTTTGTCTATGTGTCCCCACCCAAATCTTATCGTGAATTATAATCTGCAGGTATTGAGGAAGAAACCTGGTGGGAGGTGATTGCATCATGGAGACAGTTTCTCCTATGCTGTTCTTGGGATAGTGAGTTTTTGTGAGATCTGATGGCTTCACAAGTGTTTGGTAGCTCCTTCTCTTGTCTCTTTCGGGCTGCCTTGTGAAGATGCCTGCTTCCCATGCCATCATGAATGTAAGTTTCCTGAAGCCTCCCCAACCATGTGGAACTGTGAGTCAATAAAACCTCCTTTGTTTATAAATTAGCCAGTCTCTGGTAGCTTCTTTATAGCAGTGTAAGAACATACTAATCCACACACTGAAATATTTGCTCTTCTGAAATCTATCTTATGATTTAATGCTTTATGCATTCTTGTTGTAAAACCTCTTTAATCTATGCTGACTTCCTCCTGTTTTCTAATCAGATAAAATGTTAATCCTTCATCACAAACCAATGTATATGTCAACACAAATATAATACTTTTTCTTTTCTTATTTGATTTTCAAGTACTTGATTTTGAGGCCATATATTTCGCATTATCCATCATGACCAACTTTTTCTCCTTACCAAGAATTGTGTTATATTCTTCCTATTTCTTAGAGTAATTTCCTTTTTGAAAACAAAATATCAGATTAGTCTTTGAGACTAAGCATCTACTTCAAATTTGACTTGTCATAGTACTTCCTCAACAAAGGTGAAAATCTTGCTGAGAAGTGGCTAAATTTTCTTCCTCTATTTTTTTTTTAATATTTTTTATCTACCCTTTTTACCTTTATAACGTGAGTTCTTTGTTTATTCATTAAGTGTGGATTAATGCATACTTAGCATATTTCAAGTACTGAGGTAAGTAGTATAGACTTGAGTTTGACTATAATATGACATACCTAGATAAGATGAGGTTGTGAACTGCCAAGTCTCAAGTTTCTTGGATTCCCTTGGTGGGATATACATAGTTCTATTTAAATAATATTTGTATTGTTGTTCTTAACTCTAAATATTTACTTTTCCAAATTTACCTGGAAAATTATAAGTCACCTTTCACTATGGTATTACTAGTCAGTACATTTGAGAAAACATTATTATTTTTAATAGTATATTATATATAGTTTTCTAAATTGCATTGTGTTAAAAAATCTTGCTTTATAATAAAATATTGTATATTTTATATTTCCCAAGGTTAAATTATATTTTTGTGTTGCAAACATAGGTAATATTATGTCCCTCAAATTTTCTAAAGTATATAAATTTGAATTTTTAAAAACATTTTAAAAATTACACTACTTGAACAAACCATTTTCTGAATATTTTGGTATATAGAATCATTGCTTCTTAGAGAAATGGATGATTGCAGGACTGGGGAAGAAAACAAGTGCTTTATATAAGATTGAAATATCTTTTTGTGACAGAAGAATAAAGTATACAAAAACTGATAAACATGTGTCGAAAATTTAAAGTTGTATGGGTTCACATTGATTAAACTGGAATAATTTGGGAATAAACATAAATATTAACAGTAATAGATTTTAATTCACCAAATTAAGTAAAATGCATTGGGCAAGACGTAAAAAATAAATAGAAAAGAAGGATAATATATTTTTACAACAGACTAACAATTAATAAATATGGAAGAAATAATTGCCATTATGCAAAAATCATAGCAACAGCAGACTTTGGCAAAAATAGATGTTAAAACTAATGAATAAAATTTTGATAATGGGCAGGTTATTTACATTATCAACAAATATCTCCCCCTCAAATTACTTAGTTATTATACAAGTAATAATAGTTACTTTACAGAGGGAAATTTGGAGATTACCATTTAAACAAGTGTTCAAAGTTTACATTGCTAATAGGAGACAAATGGTTATCATATGCCTCCTGATATATTGCACTGAAGATGAATACTTATATAATATTACTGTCTAAAATGCATATGCTAAGCCAAAAACTAATGAACCATCAGACAAACACAAACTGAGAGGCATTTTCCAGGCATATGGTCTTAAAAGTTTTGAAATTTTGAAAGACAAAGAATGACTGATAAATCAGCTCAGACTAATAGAGGACTAAAAAGACATAAAAAGTAAATGCAATGTGTATCCTTGAGTTGATCTTGGATCAGAAAGTTCTAGGAGAAAAATGTGGGGGCAAAATTGGCAAAATTTGAGTAAAGTTTTATGTTGGATCATAGTAATACATCAGTGTCAAATTTCCTGACTTTGATAGTTTTATTACAATTATATAAACAATGTTTCTGTCTTAAGAAATATACATGGATGTTTTTAAAAGGAAAGTTTCATGATGTTTCCAAGTTATTCTCAAATGGTTCTTAATAATATATATGTGTGAGACTGTGTGTGTATTTACATATAAACACAAATGTGAGGATGAGAGAGAAAGCAGGAGAAAATAATAATTCAAATGTGACAATACATTTACAATAGGAAAACCTTAATGAATGAAGTGTATTTGGGAGTTTTTGGAACTATTCTTAGAAATTTTCTGTAGTTAAATCTTCTTTATTGTTTTAACTTGAATTTTTAATTTTTTTAAGTTAAAAATTTGCATTACTATTTGCCTCTGCAAATTTGAATATGACAGTGCAGCAGGGAATATATAAATTCTGTAATAATAACAAAAACACTAGCTTTAAAAGAGAAAAACACTTTAAGTAAATAGTTGCTAGTATTTTTAAAATATACTATTTATTGTCTACTCACATTATCACTAAATGTTTTCCTCATTTTGGGTGAGTATCAAAGTTAGTAAGGAGGTTTAAAAACAATATGGTTTCTTAGAGTAATAGGAATGGAATTCAGTGACATAGATGAATGTCTCTGAGGACTTCTAAACCTCCTTTCCAATGTACAGCTTGCCCAGAAGAAATTTCATCACATTAAAGTTTTCCTGAAAGTCATTAATGAGGGCCATGCATATTTCAGCCCAAATTAACCTTGACATTTATTCTAAACACACAAAGAATTATTCTTGATGCTATCATCTGAAGGGAGTATTGTTTCGATGTGCATGAATGAGACAAGCTAATTTTAAATCTTGTGACTGTAAAAAAAAAAGTGTTACCACTAAATACAAATTTCTAACACCTTTTCAAAATATTCCAGATTTGTGGTGATAAAATGATTTGATTAATTTCTCCAATAGACTCGCAAAGTAACTACATTATAAATCAAACATTACTGCTTATGGTTTTAGTGTGTACTAGTAATTGTTATGGATGGGAAATTAATGTTATCAACTTCTTACTAATTATAACATTCAGTTGTCTATCCCAGCTACATACATTTTTTAATTTATCATCTACTCAACATATTTAAGTGGATCCTTTCGTTAGACATATAAAACAATAATATTTCATAATAAGTAAAATATATATGCACTGATGGCATGTATATCTGTGTAATAAATAAAACATAGAATTAATGTCTGGTAGTTGCATTAAACATTAATTAAAATGTAAATAATGGTAAGTTAAAGAATCGTTCATTTTTTATTAAATGATTATAAAAAGATAAATATATATTCCTGTTTCCATATGCAATTTAAATTATATCTCCGTGTCTGGCATAAAATAGGATTCTATTTATTCTAATTTTGACAAGGTATGACAATATATGACAGCCTATTTATATATTTATTTGAAATGTCAAGTTTCAAAAACATTCATTCTTTCTACCTTTGTTTGTGCTTGAAAACCTCATTCAGGATAACCTGTAGAAGGAAATAATTTGCAATAAATCACTTTGTTTAAAATCTAGTTTATAAATAACATTTGTATCCTTTATAAACTATGGTTTTCTTCTACTCTATGTAAAATAATCAAACATCCCTTGCAACACTTTTCTCTAAAAGATCCTTTTCATTCTGTCCTATATTAGGGAAAATAGGTAAGAAAATAGTCAATACAGGTAATACACCAAAACTGTCAAGCAAGATGTAGAGGATAAAAATAATTATGCATTTTAGTAAAAAATAGTATTACATACCAATTCCTTCCTTCCTTCCTTCCTTCCTTCCTTCCTTCCTTCCTTCCTTCCTTCCTTCCTTCCTTCCTTCCTTCCTTCTTTCTCTTTCTTTTCTTTTCTTGCTTTCTTGCTTTCTTTGCTTGCTTTCATTCTTTCTTTCTTTCTTTCTTTATTTCTTTCTTTCTTTCTTTCTTTCTTTCTGTATATGTGTATTCATCATTAAGAAATCTTCATCATTAAGAAATTAGTGTTCACTGAGCTATAATTGCTCACATACAGTAATAAACTGAGGTGGAAAATTGACAATCATTATGGTAACTATATCAATTAAATTGGATACCTCAATATTCTCTCTTAATTCAAATTAAATGTATCTGAATTATTCGATTGATTGTTGGTATTAGTCAAAGTACTGGTTCTGGCAATATAACACAAAATATCCCATAGAATATGTGGACTTACTCAACTTTGCTTGATGAAAACACCCTATTCTATTTTCTGATATGACATTAGATACAGACCATGATCAGCATGTGCTTGAACATTGCAAAGTCGAGCTCACAATATATTTTGGCATATGAGTGATGGGTAATGCCTAACACGAGCTGTCTTTTCAGCTGTGACCTGCCATCTAGCTTGTCAAATAGCTCAATCAAAAGATCAGTATGATGTGCTTTTCCTCTCACAGAGAAGAGAGAAACGCCTCAAGTCACAGAGTTTTGTAATCCCCTCTGGTAATTCACATAAAATCTGTTTCATACTATGTTTTCTTCTCATAATCATCTAAGATAATGGCAGATTTAGATGAGGCTCATTTTTGATTGGCATAAAATTGTTTCACATTTTTTTGCTTATTAGCATAACTATTATATTATCTTACACATTTTGTTAAATCATCAAAGGACCTTATTTATTATTGAGCCTAATTGGTAGGTCTATTTAGTTTTAATATTCAGGTTTAAGAAATTATATATATACACACACACATACATATATGTGTTTGTGGTTGTACATGTGTGTGTGTATATATAGTTTCTTGTTCATTTTAGCTCCTGAGACAACTCTGTAAACATAAATGTAGAAGTCTCCAAATGGAGGGAATGAGATTTTCAACCGGCTGTGGCAGTTGAGATGACTATATCATCAAATACTGCAGTGTTCAAAAATAGCTTACTTTTTCAGAAACGTCACAAACAGGAATATATTTCCCCTGGCATTTACTTTTTTACTTCATCTTTTCAGACAGTCAATAAGCAGAATGAAATATTAATAAGTGCAATGCTTTGTTGATGTTATATGATAAATATTTTGAATTAGGAAAAGGGTATATATTAATTTTGGTTACATTCATGGAAACTTTAAAAGTTAGGAGAGTATTATATTTATGTAACAAACTGAATCAGAACCAAATATTTTCAATTACGTTACTAAATTAAATGAGTAAAGGAATTAAATACAATAGTTCAAATCAAAACCTCTCTAACATTTACAGAAGTTAAATCAGAGTAGTGGTTATAAATTTTGTCATACTTATTGAACTTGTTAAAAGCATTTAAAATAGATTTTTAGCCCCATTACTCAGAGATTTGAATTCTGTCGTTTTGTTGTTTTCTTTTATTCCAAGTGCCTGCATAAGTATACTCTTCTACCACCTTTAAGTTATGTGAGGCCATGGGACAGGTTCTAACCAACCAGATGTGAAAAACTATGATACTCTGGGATGCAACATTGATATGATATGGCTGTGTCCCTACCCAAATCTCATCTTGAATTGTAGCTCCCATAACTCCCACTTTTTGTGGGAAGGACTTGGTGGGAGATAATTGAATCATGTAGGGGTTTCCCCCATACTGCTCTGGTGATAGTGAATAAGTCTCATGAGATCTGATGGTTTTATAAGGAGAACCCCTTTCACATCATTCTCATTCTCTCTCATCTGCCACCATGAAAGACATGACGCCTTCTGCATGAGTGTGAGGCCTCCTCAGCCGCGTGGAACTGTGAGTCCATTAAACCTCTTTTTCTTTATAAATTACCCAGTCTCTGATATGTCTTTATCAGCAGCATGAGAACGTACTAATACAAGCATTTACTTAGAGTGCTCTGTTCTTCCCATACATTATGTTGAAACATTATGACCATGTCAAACCATATGATGAGTAAAAATCATTTTTCTTTTTTTCAAGCAACTCTGATATGGACATTGTGTGCCCAATCTGTCAAAAATCTTTGTCCTGATAGCATGCCAGCTGTGGGGTTGGACTAACTTCACCATTTTTAAAAGTCTCCACAGTTGTACATTATAGATGTGGCCAGTGAACAACATTTTATGAAACAATATTGGTTTAGATTACTCTTTAGTAACTTTAAAATTTTTCTACTATGACACATAATCATAGTGGGAAATTGATAACATGGAATTTGAAAATCACTTCACTTTTGATTTGTTGGTAGGTGCAGCAAACCACTATGGCACACATTTACCTATGTAACAAACGTGCACATTATGCACATGTACCCTGGAACTTAAAAATAAAAAAGCAATACAATAATTTTAAAAAGATTTGAAAAATGTAACTTTAAATATCATTTTAAACTTTTGTATTAATTTAATTCAAGAAAAGTAACCAAGATGTTTAGTCCTGTTTTAGTTTGTCACAAGGACATAATGGTCTCCCTACTTTTTAATGTTCTTATTAGTAAGTATAACAGAAGTTAAAATATGCTTTTTGCCCAGTGAGCACACTAATTCATGTATTAACTTATTCAATCAACACTTCAACATGTTTTTAAATCACCAAATGTGAAACAAACTCTGATAAAATCTATGCAGAAATAATGAAAAACAGAGACATTCACATCAAAAGATTGATTTCAGGTTCAGATGTGGATTAAATCCCTTTTACATATTTGTTCTAAAACACTGTGCTCTTTAAGAAATAATGGTCTAGAACAACTAGATGCTTTTTCACTTTATTTAATAAATGGAACCAAAGATTTAGTGGCATGGCCTGGAACAAACTGTCTTCTCTCTTTTTAGTGGTTCTCATTTCCATTGTTATTGAATAAATGTTACAGACCTGAAAGAGAATATTGAATTCCCTCAGTGTCTTCTATATTTCTAGGAAAAGTTTATTCCTCTACAGTTAGAAAAATATTAAGACTAGATTTGTTCTTATTTTCCTTAAAAAATGCTTTTTGAGAGAGAGAGACTTGAAAAGTAGGAAATGTAGACAGGTAGTAAATATTTGGCTTTGTTTTACCCATGAAGTTTCTAAAACAGTTTGGAATGTGCCAGATATGATTCCTTATTAAATATAGGAAATTTGATATTCTCCAGCATTTTAAGGTTCTAATTATTTGCTCTGTAGCTCCTTAAAAAAGCTCATCAGTGAGGCAGAATACCTTTGATAAACTGTTGATCTACCTAGGGCCTCTGGTTCCCTTACTGCCTATCTTTCAGGCACATCAAATCATCATAAAGCCATGCACCAGAACCATATGACATAGTTTCCAACGTAGAGAATTTAACAAAATTCCTTTATAGTATATTGCCATCATTTTACTAAATAATAAGTCCCTGAAATTTCTCACTTTCTTTTCTCTGTATCTCACTCGCACAGAAATATAATTCTATGAGATGCTTTTCTGCTGTCTCAGAGTAACTGACTAGTTCAATAATTACCATGGAGGCATCTGTTACCTGTAACCCTGCTTTATCTTAGAGCTCTACCAAGTGTTTCATTTTATACCATAAATGATGCCCAATTTCATAAGCCACAATGAAAGTTTATTTTATCTTAACGATTTTTGTAGGGATGTACTGAGATATATTTAATCATTCAGTATATATTTATTGAACCTTCCTTAATGACCATAGTAAAGTGACCATAGCTATGGAAAAAAAATAAAAACAAGGTTAAACAGATCACAGTGGGTGGTGAAATTTGATACAGGGTTGTCAGGGAAGTTCCCCTTGATATTTCAGCAGAAAGCTGAAGGAAATAACAAGCAAGCTATGTGGATATCTGGAATGTAAGGTACAGCTTTTGCAACAGGCTTGAGTTTAGAGTATACCTGGAATATTCACAGAATTGTGATGATTCTGGTGTGGCTAGAGCAGAATGAGCCATTCTGAAGAATGATAGGAAATAAGATCAGAAAAGTAGTTAGGTGTGAAATCATTTAAGACCTTTAGAACATATTAAGCTTCTTAAACTTTAAGGAAAAAAGGAAAGCCATTTGATATTTTAGTTTGAGGAGGAAAGTGAGGATACAAAACACACTAAAACAATTCCCTATGATAGCCCTGATCTTTTTATGAGACTTTGTGTTCATTTTTGTATTTATTTTTCATTTTTTTTAAATGTGCTCCATTTCTTCTCCAGATCTTATCCCACAGAGACTCTACAAATCCTTTTACTGTCCCGAGAATTTCCACACTCTTTTAGCCTCCTATCAACACAATAAAGGCCTAGAACAGTGACCATGCAATTATTTTGTTTTTAAAGGTTAACTTTTAATTGTTTCACTGAACCTCCCTTCTCCTTCCAAGCATTTCTATCACATTACTTACTTTATTTATTTGTTTATTTATTTATTAATTTGAGACAGAGTCTTGTTCTGTCACCAGGCTGAAGTGCAGTGGCGCGATCTGGGCTCACTGCAACCTCCGCCTCCCGGGTTCAAGAGATTCCCCTGCCTCAGCCTCTTGAGTAGCAGGGACTACAGGCAAGTGCCACCACGCCTGGCTAATTTTTTGTATTTTAGTGGAGATGGAGTTTCACCATGTTGGCCAGGATGGTCTCAATCTCCTGATCTTGTGATCCTCTCACCTCAGTCTCCCAAAGTGCTATGATTACAGGCCTGAACCACCACGCCAGACCACATTATTTACTTTATAAAACAAAGCAAAACAAGACAAACTATTTAAAACTGGTGTCTTTCTGTAGGTGGAGGCGAGTATTTTGTGATTCAGAGAATAATATTCTTTCTATATTTTCATGCTTTTCCCTGCCCCATTTTCTAAAGAAACTTTTCTTAACTTTCTTGTAGCTTAATGGTTCTATAGAGCTTCTAACATCTTTTTTTTTTCTTAATCATTTTATAACTTCCTGGAAGTAAATGAAATGATAATTGAACTACTAGCAGTACTTAGTCAATACTTTAGTTTTGGGACTGTCAAAAATATTAATGGTCAAAATTTAATTAAGTTTTATTGATTTGATTGATCTTAATCTATCAGATAGAAATCTTAATCTTTTCTATCAGATAGAAAAGATTGACCCGTGAATATGTTCTATCACTTCTATGCCTTACTTTTTAGGTCTGAATTGCACAGTGGAAGTGATTGGATGTATATTTCTGTTTATCTTCCAAAATACCATCATCTGTCAGAATATTTGTTCTATAATAAAATGCTAGAATAACATTCCCTGAAATTTTGAGAGACAGAGTTTCATGAATAAATAGCAGCTAGTGTATTTACCTTGTCTGCAAGAGAAGTAACAGAAGCGCTTTGTGTCAATCAATATGAAAATGTAATTTAATCCAATGAGACAAAAATCAATTTTCCTTTTTTGAAGTCTCAAAGTAGTTAAATATCACCTGTTCTGCTTAATTAGTTTTTGATATTTGTACAAACTCACCTTTTAACTTCATAACAATACAGCCTTTTGTTTGAGCTTCAGATTTCCATTCTCTGTCCTAATTACATTCTGTTTTAGCTGGCTAGAGAAAAGTGCAAGCTTTTTCCAAAGAGAGACACCATGTTGTTTTAACAACGGTGCATGGGATTTTCAGGGTCCAATGATCATAACAGCCTTCTGCTTCATTTTCAGCTGCTGTAGCCAGTAAGTGAAGTTTTGTCTGAAATATCACAGATTTACCACAAACCCATCATGCATTTTGAAGAATGTTAAGAGTAAATTTGAAAGCTTTTTTTTTTCCCTTTGATTTTGGTGTTTATAAAGGCAGAAAGAAAAGAGGAGTTTTTGTAGTTGGCAACTGTATTTGAGTAAGAATTCAAAAACTGATTTGAAATTGCCTGAAAGAATGACATATGTATAATAAATTAGGTAAAGTTTAGAAAGGAGACAGGTTAAGTGGACATAAATAATGTGCAGACATATATGATCTGGTACTTCTAGAAAAACAAATCTACTCAAGTTCAGAAAGAATGAAAAATAAGGCTCATAATTACTGCCAAAGTTAGTTTGTATATCTCAGGAGAAAATGCATCTGTGATGAATGTGAAGAGGGACAATGGAGAGGCTTCTGCAAAGAAGAATATATTGTCCTAATTCACAGAATGCTGTCTGATGAGAGCCTTCAGACGTCAACACTTTCAGATGGCCTCTGTTGCTGAGAGAGACCTTGCTCAAAGCCATTTCCTTGTTAGGATGGTAAATAACTCATGATTAATTGAGGTTGGAGGAAGGGGAAACGAGAGAAAAATGGAAAAAAGAGGCATTTATAAGGGCTACTCATTCCTGCTCAGCCCAGGACAGGTTAGATGAGCCATTTCTACTCTAGAGCTTCTGAGGAGGGTTGGCTGAGGCAGTTGTGTCTGCCCTGTCTAGTTTTCTTTCCCTTTTTCCCACACATGTTGATAGTAGGGTCTTAAACATCCTGACGCTAAACTATGACTCAGATTTGGCTTCCCTCAGAATACAGCCTAGTCAGCACCCAAGGATAGCACCATTGTCCAGGTGACAGAAAATCATTGGTTCTTGAAACCATACGTCCCTCTATTATAGAGCTTTCTTTTTGTATTGTCAATCAAATGTTTTATAGGCTACAGGTTATAGTAAAAAGAATTGATTATCATAGTTAGAGTCCATGAAGTTCTATTTAATAGCACACACTGTCATCTATGAGACTGTATGTTTTTTTACTTCCAAATTAATAAAAACTGTTAGAGAGCAGTAGTTAGAATTATAAAATTAATTAAAACTACCTGGAGCCTCGTTAGGTAAATGGATACTTTAAGAGAGGAAACAAAACATTATTGTTTTTTTGTTTTTGTTTTTGTTTTTGAGACGGAGTCTCGCTTTGTGGTCCAGGCTGGAGTGCAGTGGCCGGATCTCAGCTCACTGCAAGCTCCGCCTCCCGGGTTTACGCCATTCTCCTGCCTCAGCCTCCCGAGTAGCTGGGACTACAGGCGCCCGCCACCTCGCCCGGCTAGTTTTTTGTATTTTTTAGTAGAGACGGGGTTTCACCGTGTTAGCCAGGATGGTCTCGATCTCCTGACCTCGTGATCCGCCCGTCTCGGCCTCCCAAAGTGCTGGGATTACAGGCTTGAGCCACCGCCCCCGGCCAACAAAGCATTATTGTTACAAAAATGAGCTTTTGTGTAAATCTGATGTTGTTCAGGAAACAGCTTTGTCTCTTGATGGTAATGGGCTCTTGCCCAAATTTGTTAACCTCCCCCAATATATTTCCTGATTAGCTGGTTTCCTGGAAGTTCAGGCAGTGGGAAGCACCTACAGATGATGGGATGCACAGAGAAGACAGACGTGTTTTAAATTTGTTTAATTGTTCCTTTTCTTAATTTTTTAAAAAAACATTTTTGCTCCTCTCAGCACTATTAGCCTGTTGTGTCAGATGATTGTTTTGCATAGCATCTCTAGCAGTGGCTGTGTCTTTCCTAGACTGCAGCCCCTACTCCACAGTCCTGGTTCTCAGTGAGCTTCAGTATTCCTTCCTTTCCTTTGTCCATTCAGCCCTCAGATAGTTTTGGCTTTCTGCTATTGCTAATTATTGATTACCTCACAATCCCTTCCTTGTTTCCTTAAGCCTGACTATCTCTGTGAAAGGGATCTCTTTGATGGAATACTTTCATTTGAATTCTCTGGGGTGAATCCAGTTTCTCTGGGGACCCTTGTTTAGATATATGAATATTTGCTTGTTGACTTTTTAGGGTTATAGTATATGAACTTTCAGTAAAGTGATTAAATAAATATTGTTTTTTCTTCCATTATTTAGGCCTAAAATTATGCTTATACATACTTGTCAATAAACAATTATGTATTAACACATGTACTTGCTCTCATTACATTTTATTATAATGTATTTTTTCATTAGAATAATATAGGAGATATAGGAGACATGTCATGGATATTCTAGCTCTTCACAACATATTTATGGCACTTGGTTCTCTCAAACTAATGCTTTTCTCTAAGAAAACTGACACTGAGATACCCTGAGCATCCATTAATGTATAAAACTGGAAGTAGAAACAACAGCAGACTATTTCTGATTGAAGGCTCCGTTAATAAACATGTTCCAGCTTACTTATATACTGTGTGCCATTGTACCCTGTTGTTTCACATTTTAATTTTATGTTTTCTAAACTATATTTTGAGCTCCTTCAATAGGATTTTACACACATACACACATATAAACACACATATATAAAGAATATATACATATATGCATATACACTTATACAAATACACACATTTTCTATATCCTCTATAAGTCTTAATTCCTAATTGTTGAAATGTATTTGTGACAAAAATATACCTATTATCAAAAAGTAGCTACCCTAAAGAGATAAATTGACCTTTTTTTTTAACATTCTGATCCATTTTCAATTAATCATATAATTTTATAGATGATATTATATTCGACTTCCTATGTCACAGAAGGAGAAAAATTCTCAGATTTCCTCTTGTATAGAACAACTACTGAGGCTGGAAAATTTACTCGTATTATCCTTTTGCATAGAAACTGAGTCCCAGGGAACCCTAAATTTGGTCATAACACTCATGACTGAGAAACAATGAAGTATGGATATGGCAGGAGTGGTTTGCAGACACATGAATGTTCTTCCCACTCTATCCTGTTTTTTATTTAAAGTGTGGAAATGGAAGAAGAGTAGGATATAGGCAGATTCTTGAAGAGATGAAAACATAAATTAAAATGAGAAAACAGACACATTAGACACAGAAAAAACACTATCTGTATTATTTCATACGCTATTGTCATAGTGCATTTCTCTAATATTTAGCAACAAGTCAGTATATCCCCGACCTTCAACAAATGAAGCTGCATCTTACTGCTTCCAGGAGTGATAAATGACAGATATTGGTGCCATAATTTTTCACTACTTGAATAGAACCTATGAATAAAATGAAGAAACACATTCAGAAAAATTCTTTAAACAAAATGTCTATGCGTGCTGTTCAGATGCCTTTACAGTAGTGTTGCAAGTTTATTTTCTTTTCTTAAAATCCACTATTTTCTGTTATTTATTACACACAATAATAATGATAACAAAAAAAGTTTATTATCCAACTGATTAGTAATTTAAACATATAATCTCTAGCCTGTCTTTTTAATGCATCCTATGAAGGTTCAATAAATATTGATTGAAAGTGAGCAGTTATGATGATCTTTTTCATGCAGAAAATATGCAATTACTTTAAAAATTATAAGTATTAAATTCTACTTCTACATAACAGAAATTTGCAAATCAGCATGTGATCACATTATCAAAAATAGAATGGATCAGAAAATGGTACTCAATAATTTCAATCAGATCCTGTTTTCTTTTCTGTTCCATTATTCCATAAACACCTATCCGCACAGAATCTTCTGAAGTCTCCATACAAAACCAAGTATGAACTAGATAAAAGTATGAAGATAATTAAGAATTTTACTGACACATAATAAAGATTTTTTTTTATGTGAAAAAATGTTGAGGTTTTTGTTTTGCACAACCTCAAGCTGTTCTATATTTCCATGTGTAAATATAGGCTATAAATCTGTTCAGATAGAAGCTTGCAGCAAAGGCACAGAAAACACACATATGTCTATATATAATGTGTGTGTGCCATATATATACATGTGTGCCATATGTATATATTACAATGTTTAATTAATAAAAATAGTTGGATTTAACACTCATTATTATTATATTATTAACTTTAAAATTATTTGTGAAGGATGTGATTGCTGATTTTGTGTGTCAACTTGCTAGGCCACAATTCCCAGATATTTGGTCAAACATTATTCTAGATGCTAGATGTGTCTATAAAAATATGTTTTTGCACTTAAATTGGTAGTGTTTGAGTAAAGTAGAATGCCTTGCATAATGTTGGTGCACTTGATCTAATCAGTTGAGGTCTTCATAGAATAAAGACTGAACCCACCCAAGGAAGAGGAAATAATGTCAGTAATGTGCCTTCAGACTTGAACGACGACATCGATTATTCTCAAGGTCCCCAGGCTGCCTGACTACCCTGAAGAATCTGGACTTCTTCACAATAATTGAGACAACCTTTCATAATAAATCTCTTTGTATCTATACGTATTCTGTTGTTTCTGTTTTTCTGGAGAAGCCTGACTAATGCATAAGGTTTATTTTATGTCAGGTTATGGATATTACAATTTACCTGTTATCAACTTGATACCTCTTATATCCTCTTTCACCTTCTCCTTTATTTCACAGCAGTGATGTCTGGAATTATTTCTCAGAATATCCTTTAACATAGATCTTTGTTATAAGTTTTCTATGAGGGAAACTAGCACAAGATCTGCAAGGCAGAACTGAAAATCCATTATTCTCCGGAGATCATTGGGAGCAGATGCTTGAAGTCTGTAAGCAAGATTCACATGGCTACTCTTAGGGAATGTTCTTGGGAACCACCCACTTTTGACTTGCCAGTTGTACACAGTAATGGAGGCACACTAACCTCTAAGAGATTCTCCAATTTCTGGGGTAGAACCTGTGAACAACATGCTTCTAACAATGGTTTTTGGAACCTTTTCTCCATCAACTTTCCAAAACATGTGTTTGTCTCTACTCCCTGTATTAAAACTCCCTAAGAACAGAATGGGGGCCGGGCGCGGTGGCTCAAGCCTGTAATCCCAGCACTTTGGGAGGCCGAGATGGGCGGATCATGAGGTCAGGAGATCGAGACCATCCTGGCTAACACGGTGAAACCCCGTCTCTACTAAAAAAATACAAAAAACTAGCCGGGCGAGGTGGCGAGCGCCTGTAGTCCCAGCTACTCGGGAGGCTGAGGCAGGAGAATGGCGTGAACCCGGGAGGCGGAGCTTGCAGTGAGCTGAGATCCGGCCACTGCACTCCAGCCTGGGCAATAGAGCGAGACTCCGTCTCAAAAAAAAAAAAAAAAAAAAAAAAAAAAAAAAAAAAAAAAAGAACAGAATGGTTTAGTTTTCCTGACACCACTCTAAAGTGATTCACTAGGCACTGAAGATACAAAGACTAATTAAAAAATGACTCTTGCCTGGCAATTTTAACATCTTCCTATACTTCATGTTAAGATACATAATTTAAAATAACTTAAGTATCATTTAACTTGTTTTAATATATTTATTAAACAATGGGGTACAGTAGTTAAATTCACACAGTACCTAAAGTCAGATTACAGTTCCACTTCACAGCTTGGTGACTTTGGGAAAATTATTTTACCTCTCTGGGCCTCAGCATTGTTTTTTAGTTTTTTTTTTTTAATTCTTTTTCTTAAATGGCAATACTCAGCTAATATATGTGAGCTATTTAGAATAGTTCCCAGCACATTGAATTTACCATATAAATATTAATTATTACATTATTACTTTTCTTATCATCATTGCAGCTTACTATTGTTCAGCTGAACTAGTATCTCTTCCATTCAGCTTTATGAATGGGGGCTGGTTTTTGTTTTAAAGAACACATGTTTTAATAACAAAATTGTATATCACAAATTCATAGTATTGAATATAAAAATGACATAGTAAATTATGTCATAAACAGTAAAAAATTTTGTAAAGAGTAATAATTTCTTAAATAATTATCATCCATATAGGTAGTCAATTAATTTTAATTGAGTCTAAAAGATAAATACATATTCAATTAAAATGTATAACTCATTAAGTAAGCTTCAGTGAAATATAAACATAACTTTTTAAAAATAAAAATGAGAAATTTGCATTTCAAATGTGATTAATACAGAATTTCAAATTACACATTGTATTAACTTCTGCTGAGTGAAATATTAACTCTAATATCACTGGTGCTTTATCAACTTTTTCTTGCCAAATAAAATATATATACAAACTTTTTAAATTTTGTGTTGTGTTACAGACATTTGCTGTGTAATTTCATTTGTCACTTCATGAATTCTATGAAAAAGCTCCTGGGAATTCCTGCAACTGCTTAAAAGTCTTTACAGGAGATTTCCTGGCTTTTTGGCCCCATAAAAATTGGAGGCAACAGCCTGAGGGTGTCTCTTATTGAGTTCAGCAGAGAACAGCTTTACCTTGATGGACTCACTTCAGAGGAGTGCACTGAGGGTGAGCGTTGACAGGAAATCTCAGGACAGCAGTGGACAGAGAAGAGATGAAGTACTAAAAATAAAAGCAATTGAAGTTAGCAATTACCCAGCCAGAAACTAACTTTGCTCTCTGAGTTCATGTTAGACTCACTTTGGGAATTCCTAGTTATGCATTGAGGATTATCAGTGGGAATCAATATTGGAGCTCTCAACTGGCATATTCAGACATTGATATGATTTGATCTTAGTTCCTTCTAAGCACTGGAAAGAACTTTGAACATTTTCAATATTGATATGTTTAATTAGGTATTATTCTAATCGGTTTGCAGGAAGTATTGGAATTACAAGATAAATTTTGGTATCTTCTTGGTAAACCCCCCAATTTTCCCAAGTATAGAGAATTTATTAATATAATGAAATATTTGTAATGGTATAGGGACACAAAACAAAATGGGGCACTCATTTTGTACTCAAACACAAGTTTTTATTTTACCAGTAACTTTGTAAGATGCCTATCAAATACTGTACATATAGTGAGTACTCAGTTAATAATAGATACTCCCTTCATGACATCCTTTTAGGCCAAGAAACCTAAGATATTCATTTAGCTATCTGAATATAAAAATACAGTAAATGTTATGTTCTAGTTTTGAAAAAAAAGATAAATGATTAACTGTGACAGGTATGAATTATAGAGTATTATGAATTTATGAAGTATCACAACTTTGGAATTTATTTTACAGATCATTTAAGATATGTGCAATAAAGTTTCTGCTACATTATGCTTAGCTTCTCAGATTCTCTTTTACTTAAATTTATTCTTTGTAGTAGAAGGGAGGTTTTTTACCCCTTCCTTCAATCAATTAAAACCATAATTATCTTTATTTTCATGCTTATCTAAACCTTGTATATTCATTTTTACCTACTAAGTAGTGGAGTTGTATTTAATAATTTCTTGTGTGAGATCTGGTGGTCCGAAATGAAGCAAGAACGATTTTGTGGTCCACACATGTTACTCAACTACTGGCTGACCTCTTTGGTGTGAGACAGCAGCCAGGCCTGCAACTGCTCCACCAACCCTAGATCCTCCTTCATTTTCTCCAACTTCTGGGGCAAGTATGTAGCATCATAGGGAGGAAGTCTAGCTTCTCCTGCAGGACATCCATACATCATCGAGAGGTAGCAAAAACGGATGTGGGTTTCAGTCTGTTCTTATGATTTCCTGCTTGTCTTTTTTCTTTTCCAGCTTTACATATATCCATCTCTTCCTCACTATCTGCCACAGACTTCAGGGTTTAGAATCAGTCATGGACACAGCAGTCTTACAATGAATGCCTGACTAGCTCCCACAGTTGTAAAAGGTCAAATCCTTGGACGGTGCCACATTTTATCTGTATATACATTCCATTGGTTTTGCTCTTCTGACTGAACCCTGATACAGTAGAGCTTAATATAAATTCTCAAAATATTGCATACTTTAAAGATTGAGATACAACATTTATCTGTGAATAATTCCAAATTAAATTATTTGAATTAATTCAATTACAATTGAATATATTTGAATATATTTACTTGACAATCTATTAGAATTTATAGATAAATAAATGATAAAGACTACTATGGAGTCAGATGTCCCATGTAAAACTGAATGGAAATGGTTTTTTTTAAATTTATCTTGTTTTGTGGCCTATTCACAATATGTTTAAGATCTCAAATTTAACATTAAATGTGTAATTTGCCTTTGAGTTATGTAGAGACAAATAAAATGTCTGTAAATTTCTTTCTGTTACATGTGCATTTTTTTCATTGAGTGCTTTGAAAACATAATTACAGGACTGAGCCAAAGCTTAGAAGTGACATGATAAGTTTGTTTTTAAGAATGATATATCAGCTAAATTACGCCAATAGGTGTAATCATGAAGATATCCGGTAAATTTTATTTTAATTTCCTCAAAAAATATTAAACTTACCACAAATTTTAAGATGTTGTTGAAAATGTATGTGAGAAACCTAAAGAAAATTAGGTACCACTTGTTCACCCACTTTAGAAAATGTAAGTGGTTTATAATCATTAATGGGGGCTACATCTGAGGATTTGAAAAAATCCATCAACCTAGTAGAGAAATTTTAGAGAATAAAATAGCTATAGAAACAAGTTTCCTGAAGTAAAACCAATCATTTATCTTTTTATTCTAGATAAAAAGGTGAAAGCTTCAGTCTT
Organism: Macaca mulatta; assembly: GCF_049350105.2. Classification (NCBI taxonomy): domain Eukaryota; kingdom Metazoa; phylum Chordata; class Mammalia; order Primates; family Cercopithecidae; genus Macaca; species Macaca mulatta. Next base: position 69,037,893 of record NC_133410.1, read on the forward strand.
CAAATGACAGTTAGAAAATATGGGAGGAAAATGTTCTTGCTAGGTTGTGATAGTGGTAATTTTTGAGGGAAGGAAAATAATTTTGCGTGTATTCAGAATTTTCATTAGAATCATGAAGTAACAAGGTAATTATACTATAAAATCAGAAGAAGAATTGGGACTAAGTTTGTTACCAGTGGAAGGTATCTGACTTACCAGCAGCAAATCCATATGGATCTGCAGCAACCTCAATTCTTGCGTCCTCAGAAGAAAGAATTTGACTAGGGCATGAGACAGAAAAAGAGACTGAGACAAGTTTCAGAGCAGGAGTGGAAGTTTATTTTAGAAAGGTTTATAACAGGAAAGAAAGGAAAGTACACTTGGAAGCGACCCAAGCGGGCCACTTGAAGGATAAGTGAGGTGTTTAACCATGAGTCCAGCACTTTACAGACTGGCCTTCTTCTGACGTGTTGTACCACTTTCCTATGATTCTTCCCTTTGGATGGACTGCCCGCATGTGCAGTGCCCTCCTTACCCTTGGGAACTGAGTACAGCAGTGTGTTTAGGAAGTTGTACGCATGCCCGCCTGAGGCTTTCTTACCTTTTCCAATGATGTGCCCTGAAAGGTCAGACTCTGCCTTTTTGTCTCTTAATGTGTATGCCCAGGAAATTGGTTCTCCCTGGCATTTGCAATTACCACTTCAGTGGTACAGGTGCGGACCATCAGGAAATGGCTTTTCCCAGTGCAGGCTCTCAATTTATCACTTTTAGAGGGGCAATGTGATCATTGTCAAACCATCACCTGACATTCATGGTGGGTGGGGGAGAGCCCTCTCCTGTCCCGCTCATGGCTGTCTAACTACCTGTAATGAGTGTAGTAATATCAATATAAATACCACTTCAGAGGAGGAGCAATATGGTGGAAAAGAAGGCTCCAGTGATCATCCCCTTCCCCTTCCCCGCCCTCCCCAGGAAAGAACACCAATTTAACAACTATCTACAGAGAAGAACACACACACACACACACACACACACACACACACACACACACCCCTTTATAAGAACCAAAAATCAATTAAGTCCCCATAGTACCTGATTTTATCTTCATATCACTGAAAGAGTCACTGAAGAGATAAATAAAACAATCCAGAATTGCTGATGCCATGCCTCCCTCACTCCTGGCAGCCACAGGGTGATGCAGAGAGTGTCACTGGGTGCTGGGGGAGAGAGAACACAGCAATTGTGAGGCATTAAGCTTATTGCCGTTCTGTTACAGCAGAAAGAAAAACTGGTCCAAACTCAGCTGACATCTGCTTATAGAGGGAGCCTTTAAATCACTGATAGCCAGAACTAGTCCATCACAGTGGTCAGAACTTAAGTTCCTGCAAACTTTGTTACCTGAGCTAAAGTGCTCTGTCTCTAAATGAACTTGAAAAGAATTTGAAAGAACTCTGTGTCTCTAAATGAACTTGAAAAGCAGTATAGGCCATAAGGACAGCAACACTTAGGCCAGTCCTAGTGCTGAATGAGGCCCAGAGACAGTGGACTGAGGAGACACGTAATATACTGAGACATAAGTAGGTGCAGCCATGGGAATGCTGGCCTCGTCCCTCCCTTAACCCCAGGCTGCACAGCTCCTGGCTTCAAAAGAGACCCCTTCCTTCTGCTTGAGGAGAGGAGAGGGAAAATAGGGAGGACTTTGACTTGCATCTTGAATACCAGCTAAGCCGTAGCAGTATAGGGCACCAGTCAGAGTCTTGAGGCCTTGCTTCCAGGTGACATTTCTAGACACATCCTTGGGCCAGAGGGGAACCCACTGCCTTGAAGGAAAGAACCTAATCCTGACAGCACTAATCACCTGCTAACTGAAGAGCCCTTGGGCCCTAAATAATCAGCAGTGACACCTAGTTACTAGATCTAGGACCTTGGGTTAGCCTCTGAGACTTGCTGACTTCAAGTTAGACTCAGCACATTTTCTAACTGTGTTAGGTGTAGGGCAAAACTCCTTCTGCTTGAGAAAAGAAGAGGAAAATATAAAGGGGACTTTGTCTTGCAACTCGGGTACCAGCATGGCCACATGGTGATAGAGCACCAAGTGAGCTCTTGCTTCCAGGACTTGACCCTTGAATGGCATTTCTGGACTTTCCCTGAAACAGGAGGAAGCCACTGAAGGTTGAGTCCCAGGGCAAGCAGCATTCACCACAAGACAATTTAAGAGCCCTTGGGCCTTAAAGGAACATCGGAGGTAGTCTGGCAGTAGTCCTAGTGGCCTGGGTGGTGGTAGCTACAGGGTGATCCTCCTCTGCCTTTGGAAGGGCAGGGAAGAGTGGGAAGGACTGCCTCTTGCGGTTTGAGTCCCAGTTCAGCAACAGTAGAATAGAACACCAGGTAGATTTCTAAGGTTTTTAATTCAAGTCCCAGACTTCCTGAGGGCACCTCTGGATCCACTCAGGGTCTGGGGGCATGACCACCCTGAAGGGAAGGACACTGGCCTGACTGACTTTGCCATTTACTGGATTGTAGAGCTCCAGGGACTTGAGTGAACATAGGCAGTAGCCAGGGAGTTGATATAACAGGCCTTGAATATAATATAACAGTGCTGTGCTGACTTCAGGTCTGACTCAGGGCAGCGGAGTGGTGGTGGCCACAGGGAGGAGTTCTTTGTAATGCCACCCCCAGCTTTAGGTGGTTCAGAACAGAAAGAGACTTTATGTGTTTGGGAAAAGGTAAGGGAAGATGACAAGAGTCTCTGCCTGGTAATCCAGAGAATTATCATAGATCTTGTCCAAGACCATCAAGATGGTACCTCTACGAATCCGCAAGGGCCACAATGTTACTGGGTTTGTGGAGCCCCCAGCTTAGATGAACACCTAAGTTCTGTCAAATGTCTGGAAAGCCTTTCCATGAAGGACAGGCACCTACAAGCCCAGACAGTGAAGACTACAATAAATACCTAAATCTTCAATGACCAGACACTGAAGAACATCTACTAGGATCAACACTATCCAGGAAAACATAACCTTACCAAGTGAACAAAATAAGGCACCAATCCTGGAGAAACAGAGATATGCGACCTTTCAGATAGAGAATTTAAACTAGCTGTGTTAAGAAAACTCAGAAAAATTCAAGATAATACAGAGAAGGAATTCAAAGTCCTATCAAGTAAATTTAACAGAGAGATTTAAATAATTCAAAAGAATCAAGCGGAAATTCTGGAGCTGAAAAATGCAATTGGCATATTGATGAATGCATTAGAGTCTATTAATAGCAGAACTGACCAAGCAGAAGAAAGAATTCGTGAGACTGGGCAGGTTATTTGAAAATACACAGAGTAAACAAAAGGAAAAATAAAAAACAATGAAATACTCCTGTAGGATATACTAAATTGCCTCAAAATGACAAATTAAGAGTTATTGATCTTAGAGAGGAGGTAAAGAAAGAGTTAGGGGTAGAAAGTTTATCCAAAGAGATAATAACAGAGAACTTCTCAAACCTGGAAAAATATATCAATATAAATGCAACTTCTGGTTTCTAAATGTGTATCTTTGGTTCATCTGGAAAAGATTAATTTCAATTTTCCTTCAGTGCCATCGACTTTCAATTCTATTTATTTACCTTTGCCATCAGACATCATTTCATATCCTTTCTCTATGAAAAAATATAAAGAATATTCCATTAGTCATTTTCATTGGTTATTTCAACTCTCTTCTTTCCATATTAGGACTGAGAACAAGAAGAGGTAAGGTTCCTATGATTAAAAAAACAATATGATAATGCTCAAAAAAGACACATTGATTACCATGTTTTTGATAATATATTCTTACCCTTAGATAATTTTGAGTAAAAGCCATTGTATCTTGTCAAAGGATTTTGAAACACTGAAGATACCCTGCTAGGAGGCTCTGAATTCCTAACATAGAGGAACTCTAACTAAAAAGCCAACATCATGTACTGGAGTTGGATGGAAAGAATGTACATATGAATAAAAGTGTTTAAGTAATCAATAAAGAGAAAAATGTGATTATTGCAAGGATAATATCTTGACACAAAATATACACTTAAACTTTTTAAGTGTAATATAGTAGTCAAACTGAGGAGCCTACTAAATATTTCGGTATCCTACAGAAACAATCTATTTCAAGTAACTGTTCATCTTTAGTCTTGGCAATTTTCACTGGCTCAAAACGATAAGAAGTTCTAACACTGCCAACACCTACACTAGTATCAAATTGTTCCCTTTTAAATTATTTTTATCACTAGATGACAACTTCGTCACAGCAGGGTGACTCAAAAAATTCTCACTTGAACTCCAGCCTGGGTGACAGGATCAGACCCTGCTTTCTTTTTTTTTTTTAATTCTCACTTGCCACTTAAAGCATAATATTAGTGCTTAACCATTTCTCTTGTACTCTTGACTTTATTGTGCTCTAGACTATATTTTTTTCCACACTATGTCCAATAAGTTACAAGCTTGCTCAAATGTGTAATTAAAGTTTTAGTACATTTTTAAAAACTATTACTGAATAAAAAAGTAAATATTAGTGTTGAAAGTGAGTGAAGAATTTCAAAAGATTTGTTCCAGTACGGATACATAATTAGTGAGACATATTTCTGTATGAATGTAGATAGAGTTGCTTCAGTGAATCATGACAATCACTCTTTTGGTCTCTGCATGTTGCTTTACATTAATTATAATAAATACTCACTACAAATATAAAAATATCTGTGACTACATCTGAAACTAAGTCTGAATTTTTCAGTTTTCCAGTTTTTATATATGCCATTAATAAAGCATATATATATATATGCTGATTTTCAGTTTTTATATATGCTGTTATGCATATATGCTGCTTTTCAGTGTTTATATATGCTGTTAATTCAGTCGTTTGAGAAAACAGATTTGCACCTCCAGGTGATCTCCTTCTCTGTCTTAATAGACAGTATGCAATTGTCTTTCACTTTCTCTTCTACTACCTCTTGTTTTAGCCTTTAATCCTTCACCCATTAAAGTAATTTGCTTGAAGATTGTATCCTTTGTTGGAAAGTTATAGATATGCTAAGTGGAGTGTAACAGATGAGTTTTATAATTTGAAAACCTACTAGCTATCAGGTAATAAGCAATGACTCTTGCTAGTTTTATTGACTATTAAAGGCACATTTTATAACCCATGTTTCTGCATATACTTTGTTTTCAAGTTGAAGCTTAAGGTGCTAAATTACATATCATATCTCTTCAAATCATTATTATAAAGCCATGTGTTACATAGAATGGTAAAATAAAATATTCTTACGATCCCCGTTCTCTGTCCCACACTCTCACTCTTAGTTTTCTGATGAGTTTTTCTTTAAAGAAGTTCCCATATTGCAATACAATTTATTATATAGAGTCATGTGCAGTCTATTCACACATCTTAATAATTTTAATAATTTGAGAGAACATGGCATATTATACAAAGGTCTTGGCATTGAGAATTTAGCAAACTTTGTTATTTACTAATTTTGTGTCTATAATCTGTCAAAATCTGATTTCTTACAGGTAAATAGAGTGTTGTGGTGAAGGCTGGGGTAGAGAAAACATAACATATATTTGGAACAGTGACTGGCACATAACAGGTACTTAATAAACATAAATTATACTCTACACATACCTTTATGTTCACATCTTCAATGTGGTATCCAAACTTCACTATTTCAAAGAAAGAAGTATCTATTTTTAATACAAATGTTTCCCTCGTAAAAATTGTTCCAAAAGATGTGCCTGCTCACTACATTTTTTTTAAAAAAATATATAAACTGCCTGATTCAAATGCAATAAACTATAAAAATATTTTTAAAATCATCACTAAATGTTTGATTCTTTTATATATGGTGATAGTAGTATGCATGTGGAATTTAATTAAATGCCTCCTTCCTCAAAATTGCAAAGACAAACTATCTGGTTCTTTCTTTTCAATTAAAGACTGAAATTTATTTTCAAGCAATTATTCTTTTATTGCAATTAAGATATATTGCAGCTCTAATTACATTACATTCTTTTTGAGGCTTAAAACATCAATATCTTAAAAATTATATTTGTAATTTCTGGTGAATGTTATAGTTACTACAATAATGTTGAGTAGATTCATCTCCTTATATTTAAAATGAAAACATACCAGCAGCATCAATGCACCTTTATTTTATAAATTCTTTTCATAATGATTAATCAGTACAACAGTCATTTCCATTAGAGTCTGTTGCCAGTTGGGATTTTCTAAAAGGGATTATATAAAATTTTACAGTCATTAAATGGAACTTTCTCTAAAGTCCATGACATTCCTATGAGGAAAATTAGTATACAGTGTAGTACTGGTAAAGGTGGTATATAGTCACAAGACTACGGAAGTGAAAGAGGGAGTGTAAGTGTAACATAAAACTGGAAAGATTATTATTTGTTTATTATTATACTTTAAGTTCTAAGGTACATGTGCACAACGTGCAGGTTTGTTACATATGTATAAATGTGCCATGTTGGTGTGCTGCACCTGTTAACTCATCATTTACATTAGGTATATCTCCTAATGCTATCCCTCCCCCCTCCTCCCACACTATGACAGGCCCTCGTGTGTGATGTTCCCCACCCTGTGTCCAAGTGTTCTCATTGCTCAATTCCCACCTATGAGTGAGAACATGCGGTGTTTGCTTTTCTGTCCTTGCTATAGTTTGCTGAGAATGATAATTTCTAGCTTCGCCCATGTCCCTACAAAGGACATGAACTCATCCTTTTTTATGGCTGCATAGTATTCCATGGTGTATATGTGCCACATTTTCCTAGTCCAGTCTATCATTCATGGTCATTTGGGTTGGTTCTAAGTCTTTGCTATTGTGAATAGCACTACAATAAACATACATGTGCATGTGTCTTTATAGCAGCATGATTTATAATCCTTTGGGTATATGCCCAGTAATGGGATGGCTGGGTCAAACGGTATTTCTAGTTCTAGATCCTTGAGGAATCACCACACTGTCTTCCACAATGGTTGAACTAGTTTACAGTCCCACCAACAGTGTAAAAGCATTCCTATTTCTCCACATCCTGTCCAGCACCTGTTGTTTCCTGACTTTTTAATGATCACCAATCTAAATGGTGTGAGACAGTATCGCATGTGGTTTTGGTTTGCGTTTCTCTGATGGCCAGTGATGATGAGCATTTTTTCATGTGTCTGTTGACTACAAAAATGTCTTCTTTTGAGAAGTGTCTGTTCATATCCTTTGCCCTATTATTATCAATACTGACTACTATTGTTGACAAAGGAATTAATAATTCAACTAAAAATATTTCAAAGAGCCAAGCAGGATTACGTTTCTTAAAAAAAAAAAATCTAACTTTCATCTATGTCCATTTTTTTAATCAGTGAAATTGAATTTCAAATATTATCAGTTTACTAGTAAGGGGAAATGCTAATTTCAAAGTTTCAGAAAAGATTACAAAACGTCAAAGTTTTTATACGTATTTTTGTCTTTCTACTTCATAGCATATATATCATTTCAAATAATATATATTAATACATTTATTTTTCTGTTATAAAATGTCAAAGATTTTATATATATATTTTTGTCTACTTCATAACGTATATATAATCTAATTTCATCCTAAATAAGCAAATGCACACTGAAACTGTATGCCTTTTAGAAGGATAAAATAATTTTTGGTAAATTATTTGGTATACAAATGAATCTATTTATAGATTTCAAAACGACTATTTAATATAGTGATGTGAATGTTTAACAATTAGGTGTTGTCTTATTTTTATTTTTAACAAACTTAATTTAATGTATATTATTTTATCACTTATGTTTTTAATATATATAAGTAATATTAGTAAACATATTAGTAATATTAGTAAACATAAGGAATAAAATAATATATAAATATTTATTGTTCCATTGAAAAAATATTTACTACAGTCCCTCAAATATTAAATTAAGTTTGGTTAAAAATAAAAATAAGACAACATATAATTGTTTAACATTCACATCACCATATTAGTCATTTTGAAATCTATAAAGAGATCCATTTTGACTTACCCACAGGCATATATTTAAAATATCAAATAATTTACCAAAAGTTATTTTATCCTTCTAAAAGGCATATACTTCCAATGTGCATTTGCTTGTTTAGGAAGAAAAATAGAAAAAGTTCATGATTCCTTATTAATTAAAATTTATATAATTACTTTCATGTTATTTAAACAGTATCTGGAAGTTCAGCTGAATTCCAAAGACAGTTTTGCCTTGTAGGCCTGAAACTAATTCTTTTAAATTAGTTGGAATAAAATTATGTAAAATAAGAATTTTTAAGATAATCTTCTTATAAAATATAAGATGGAACAAAATACTCCTTAGGCACTCAGGTAATTCCAATCCTTGACTTAGAAATTATCTTTAGATTCAAGTAATAACACTCTTGAAACACTACCAAATTTCTAACAACTTTATATGTAACAAGTGGCATATAAACCCAAATTACTCTCTGGAAATGTGGTATCAGTTAATGATAACTCTAAGAAAAATATTCCATGATATTGATAATTTGTGAAGCATTGCACACAGATATAATCTAGAATGGCATATGTTTCCAATATGATTTTTGGAAGGATAAGTAACCACATATTTATCATTACCCCATATTATTTCCACGTTTTTGGGACAGACAACTTAAATCTTTTCTTCTGTTCAAGAATTCACTACAGTAAGCTGAGATTAAAATAAAAGTAACTGAGTTTAAACTGTAACCAACATTGAGAATTGGCTGCAAAGGAGCATTTCTATCTTTTATTTTTAGAGGGACATTTAAAAAATGTGGGACTTTATTTCTTGTCTCCTCTCCATATTTTAATTTTTTTATATACTCATATTAAAATTTTTCTAAGCAACATTTTTCCTATTTTTCTGATTTGTTTAAATTATATTATTATTACTAGAGACAGTTTTAAATTATATTTATATTTATTATATGCTATTGATAATAGTGAGATTAACAGTTTACATTTTTTGAGCAAATACTATGTGCTAGGCCTCAAGCTCAAAAGTTTACCTAAATTTGTGCTTTAATCTGAAGCCTTTATTTAGCAGATTCTGTTATTATCCCTGATTTACAAATTAAGAAAGTGAGATTTGAAGAATTTAAGTAACTTGTCCAGCACAGATAATTACTACTGCTGAACATTTAACTCCAAGTTCTTAAAGTCTTTACTTTGTATACTTTATAAAATAATTTTATTTATTCTCTTTCAGTCAGTAAGATTGTATGACTTCTATTTTAAAATTTAATAAGCGACTTTAGGCATAAAAGAGTAATATAGAATACATTATCTCTATATATTATGTATTTGTATATCAAATTAAATAATGAACACTCATATACATATTAGTATACATAAGGAATACATCCTTATAGTAAAAATAAAACCCTTATGTATACTGTTCATAATTTTTCTCCTTTCTTCTTGATGTCACCTAAGAAGTAGCAACTTATATTCATTGGCATTTCTTTAAGTTTTACTGCATGTGTGTACCTCTAACTAATATACACAGTTTTGCTTTGGATGTTTAAAAAAACTCATAAGAATGATAATTATACTACGTGTTTTAATTTTTCTTTTGCTATGTGATTTGCTGCTGCTGCTGTTTTTGTATGGTTTGATATATTTGTGACAATAATCTTTGTTATTTGTTTTGTTCCAGTTCATTTATTTTCATGGTTTAATAATATTCCATTATATAAACAAACCATAATTCATTTGTCCTTACTCTTATTGAGAAAGGTTTTTGACCACAACACGTAATGAGGTTCTGAATATTTGTGTCCAGCTCTTCTCATGTAAATATGTGAATATTTCTCTAGGGCCAAGAATAACTGAGAGTGGAGCTGGGTCTTAATTTTCACACATCTTCTACCCTATTTAATGATGTCAATTAGTTATCAATTTAATAGTGGAAATTTACATGCTTAGAAAAGTATTAATATATTCTATTTCCTATTTCTCATCATTACTACCACCATTTGAGATTGCAAATATTAATTTTTGGCAATCTTCTGAGCCTTAAATGGTTTATAATTGTGCCTACAATTCAATTTTTTTATCCTTGACTGTTAGTGATATTGAACATTTTTTAATGTATGTGTGGATAATACATGTCTCTACCTCTTTGAATTTCCCTTCTGTGTGGATATTCTTTCTTCTTTTTTGACTTGATATGTAACTCTTTATATATATATATATATGTATGTGTGTATATATATAGGTGTATATATATGGCAAATATTTTGCTGTTATATTTTTCTTTCACATTTTATGATGTATCTTTATCAAGTTTTAAGGATTTATGTAATATATCCATCTTATATTTATTTTGCAATTATTTTGTCCTATAAAAGAATCTTTTTTTTTTTTGCTATTCAAAATAATAAAAATCCCTTATGATATATGCTATAAGCTTAAGAAAGATGTTTTCACATTTAGGTATTTAATCAATATAAAATAATTTTTGTGTATGTAGTTCAATGGCTATCGTTTTTCATAGAGATCATCTTTTAGCATCACATTATATAGTTATGGGTCTGCTTCTCAATGTTATGTACCCTTTTATTAATAGTTACAGCTATAAGTCTGCTTATTCACTCTATGTGTCCTTTTATCAATTTGCTATATACTTTGGTGCTTATGGCATAGAGTTTTAATCGCTATTACCATAGCATATGCTCATACATGGTAGGATAATTTCCCATATTTTTTTCCATCTTCTCTATATTAAAACCTTTAATCTCTATGTAAATTAGAAAATCAACTCAGTTTTCACGTAAAATTTGGGTTGATATTATATATTGAAGTTACATGGTTTTCATAGACAAATTTTGAGGACTTCTACACATTTATTCTATCGTCTTCCTATTCATTAATATAATTAAGCTGTTCATTTGTGATTTTGTTTCATGTTGGTCAATTTTTTTTTTTTTTTGGACGAAGTCTCACTCTGTTGCCCAGACTGGAGTGCAGTGGCGTGATCTGGGCTCACCGCAGCTTCCGCCTCCTAGGTTCACACAATTCTCCGGCCTCAGCCCCCTGAGCAAGCTGGGACTACAGGCATGAGACACCATGTCTGGCCAGTATTTTAAAAAATAATGTTCTCCATGAAAGTGAAATATATTTCAAACAGCAAACCTTTGACCATTGATCTCAATACTGCTTATATTGTGGTCAGAAATCATGGAATGCTACATATTCTTTGAAAATTACAAAGATTTTATTTATAGCCTAGAGTTTAGTTTTTTAAATAAATAAATAATATTCACAAATGTTCCATCTGTGCTTCAAAAGTACACATAATTTCAAATTGTTTTTATGTAAAACTTTCTATGCATATATGTACATACATTTGTATGTATGTATTGGATCCTACTACGTCACTCAAACTTTCTCTAACCCTGTTACTACTTGGACTGATTAACTTGCTGAATAACAAGAGAGATGTATTTAAAATCTTCAACTGTGACAGGGAATTTGTCAACTGGTATGCGTAATTACCTTAAAACTGTGTTATCTTGATGGTATATTATTAGGTGCATGTATACTTTGAAACATCATTACTGTTGAATTAAGCATTATAAAGTATTAGGTACCTATTTGTTTAATAATGTTGTTTCAATGAATTCCATATTTTTAATATTAACATGACCTCATATATTTTCTTAGTTTGCAGTTTTCCCATGCACATTATTTTACAACCTTTAACTTTCAAGCTATCCATATCCTTATTTTTAGATACCTTTTAAGTAAATAGTACATACTAAGATTTTTACCCAATTTTGTAATCTACATTGACATTTCTTATAATTATTATTGACTTAAATTTATACTTTAATTTATAATTTTCTTGTTGAATGCATCTGCTTTATTCTTTTAGACATTCTTTTGAATAATTATAAATGAATGAATAAGTATAAAATATGTAAATATAGTATAGAAAAATCTTCTTTATTCTTTTCAAAGTAATTTGTTAATTTTTAAGGTCTCTTGATCATTGCTCACATTTTTAAAATGATCTTTCATCTAGTATTACGTTTATCTCTTTTCAACTTGTTTTATATATTCTATATGTAATTGAATATCCAAGTCTCTGTCATGTATTTCTACCCCTTGTTACTTCTGCTGACTCATGATGCTTGCTAGTCCATACATTTTCCTTTTTCTTTCAAAACATTTAGAACTCATATCACTTTGCTGTTAATCTGTAGAAATCAAAATAGCCTAATATGTATATTTACATTTTGTCAGAAATTATGTGTTTTTGTTCTATTACTTGTCCCGGAATGTGACAGGTTGTGTTACCTTAACTAATAAAGATGCTGCATTTATATATTTTCCTTTTTATTACTTTATCTTTCTAAATATTCAATAAAATTAAAGTAGTCATATAATTTACTAATCTAGGGAGTAAATTGGGGCAACTGGATAAGGCATGGACTGTACTATATAGACTATTATATATCTGACATTAACTATTTTAAGAATAATGTGTGTTATATATGTGTTAGGCCAATAATTATTTTAGAACAAATGACTCATTGGCATTATGTAAAGGCAACTTGTTTTTAGCAAGTTTGGAGATTATACTTTTCTCATTTATAATTGGTAGACATTTTTCCATTTTCTTTGATAAAAATAATTTTAGAAAAGACAGACGAGCCTGAACCTGGCTTAACAGTTTCTGAATTGATAGTTTCCTTTTACAATAATCATAATTTATTCATATTTTTGGTTAATACAAAAATTATAAACATTCAATAAATATCAATATTTATACTTTTATTCTCCTATTGTCAAATATTTAAAATAATCTATTCATAAAAAACATTTATTAATCACACATAATTTAAATTGAAGTAAAACATTTTAATATCATGAAAATAGTGAAAGATTATTGATCAACTATTATGTTAATGCTGAGATATGAAAATATAAATTATAAATTAATATCATATGGTCAAAAAATATGAGATAAATTATGAGTAAACCTAGTCTTTGTTAAGTTTTATGTGATCCCAGATTAGATGGCATAAACTGATAGTTTAAATAAGTGAGAACTATTGGGCCTGCTTTTGTGGAACTTATTTTCCATTTTTTTAGACATTTTTATATCTATTCCCTAAATATTTTCTGAATTCTTCATACAAAATAATCTAACTGATTCATAGATATCACATTGATTATTTTAAATAACAAGTAGGCTACTCTAACACCCATTACTTTTGCCTCATCTAGTCATGTCTTTTAAAAGAGATTTTTTTAGTATTTTTAATTCTTTTCAAATTCTTGCCAGTCCGATGTTTGTTTTTTGAAACGTGCTTACTTTCACTACATTTCTAGCAGTAATTTGACTTTTGTGTCTATTTCTTAGTAATCCTCATTATGTTCACACACTTCTATCCTTAGAAATATTTTTTCCTTTGTAATAACAAATAATAATGACTTCCGATTATTAAATGAACACAATTTGAACTGATTATTCTTCCTATTTCAAAATCAAATTCAGAAAGTTTTTCATACTTAATGCTGATCTTCTGAGTATGGACATCTCACTCTTGGAGATAAATCCATATGGAGAATTTTTCATTTATCTTAAAATATTTTATTAAAGCTCTAATCTCATTTATGAGTGGCACGTGAGTAGAGCCAAGTGTCAGTCACCTAGTGAGATGGATTAACTTGCTTATCATCGCAGCAGAAGGAACGTGCCTTCAGGTTTGTGTGCATGCATGTGTGTATGTGGTTGTGTAATAACCATAATTGAGTGCTAATTTATTTATCGTATTCTGAAAAAACATGTCCTGTAATGGCAACTCGGTTGAATGAGGGTTTGAATTCTGGTAGCCTCCTCCTTATTTTATTTTTATTTCTTTCTATAATTGTGATTGAAATATATATAAAAAAAAGATATAACTTAAAGAGATTATAGACTGCAATTTTAAAACATAGATTAGAGTCTGCATTTGTTCCTATACATCTACTCAATATATTTCTTTATCTCTTAGATTTTGTATGGCGAATAAATGCTTTGTTAGTAGTTGATATTATTAAGCAGTTCTCACTAATTTAAATTGGTCCGAAATAATAAAAGTAAACTTATCTGAGATAAAGTTGATCTTTGGAGGGCATTAAAATTATTCACATGTAAAAGACCTCATATATGATTACTGGTTTATTTTGTATTATTTTAGGAGATATATAACAAATATGCTATATTTTAAATATTTATTTTTGAATTGTCTGATGCAGTACAAATTATCTATAAAGCCTATGCTATTTAAGTTGGTTATTTAATATTTATAATTAGTTTAATTGTCTACTTTTTCGAGTAAGATGATCTTATAAACATTTCGCAAGGTTCCAAATCTCCTATATTTAAGACTTACAGCATCTGAATTTTTACGCTTTGAATCTCTTTCTAGGTTTAGTTATATGAAAGGGAATTTCCATACACATATTGTAACATGTCAGTAATGAAACACATTTTGTTTCAATGCATTGAACTTTTTTGCTATATTTGAAATCATTTTAGAAAGTATTTACATGCATTTTCAATCTGTTTTTCCCATTAAAGAATAGCATGTTCATTTGAGTTTTTGGTAATTTTAAGAATTTGTGAGTTATCTATCCTGCATATTAACATCAGACTATTTTATAGTCCCCCTACTTTATAATAAAGGATTAAAAAGTGTTTGTTACTATAGCTAATTTTGAAAAATAAAGTGGGATGGAATATTCAGAAAAGTCTATTCGCCTCTGACATATTGCCACTGGCCATGATAGCTCTAAAATTTCGGGTGAAGCCCCCTTTGGCATATTTTGGAGTGATTCCTGTACTCCTCACTGAAAGTTGGTAAATTGCTTGTGTATTCATTTTTTATACTCACTATTTTTATTTCATGACCATTGATTTTACTCTATTTTGCTATTCATTGGATGCTATCATTCCAATAGTCCCCTCCTATAATTGTTCTTGTATATATTTTAATATCTACTAGGTTAAACCTGCTTTGTTATTCTATATAAACTGAATAGAAACTCATTTTATTTTATTTCATAATTTATTCTTTCAAAAGAATGTTTCTGATATCAATACATCTGGAGTTTTAATTGAACTCATATGCCAACAAATACATATGTGTTTATATTATATATAATATGTCTATTATTAAACATAACTTTAAAGTAGTTGATCTAATTATGAGAATGTCACTCCATCCTGGAAAAACTGGCATATTGACAAAATTACTGTATTACACTGATTCTAAGATACTTTTGCAAATAACATTTTGATACAAGATACATTTATAATTGATGATATAATAACATCTTTAAATCTGGGGCTCTATAGTTTTAGTGTTATGTAGAATATTGGTGTCTTTCAAAAAGAAGGAAACATTACATTACATGAAATGAGTTAACTTTTTTCTTAACTTTTACAATGTTTTGTAATTTTATATTACTACCATTTACATATTTTGTTTACATTTTTCCTATGTGATGATAATACTATTGTTACTTTGGGATCTGAATCTGTGTGTGTGTATACGCATATGCTTGCACACAGCTTCTTTTTGCTTATAGGTGCCTTGAATTTTCTGAAATTAGTCATTTAAAAACGTTTTACTTTTATTATTTTTATTTCAAATGGTCAGTCATCTCAATTCAATATGTGCTTTTGAACCATCGTCTTTAAAAATTCCATTGATTTTTTCTGCCACTCAAACACAAAGATTGGTCTTTACTCAGAGTTGGTTTACAGTCAGGTGGATATTGGCATGATGTTGGCTGATATTTTGTTAATTTCTGCTCAAAATTTTATGCCAACATCGAGGTGGTGCCCTGAATATGTATTCTTATAAATGCACAATGTTAGTTAGGAGACTAAATAGTCTAAGTTGAATCAAAAGTTTGTGTTATTGTAAGCAGTTAGTATACAGTTTTATTATTCTGCTACTTCTCTGAATTTGGTATGATTTTCACAATAAGAAAAAATCCTGTAACCTCTGGCCTTTGCCAGAAGAGGCTCGACACAATAAAATGTTAAGACAATCTTCTCATCAATGCTAGTAGAAGCCAATTACTACCTGTTTATAGAGTTGGAGAAGGACTCATGTAGTGTGCACCTGATTATCCTATGAACTGATTGAATTAGAGTGGATGCTCCTCATATTTATTCCTTGTTCATCACTCTATTTTACACAGACCTCTTTTAGTTTGGTCCCATCTGTGGGCTCTCTAAAAAAAACAGTCATCAAGGATTTTGAAAAGACTATGATTCTAACCCTTAGTTTCTAGTCGTGATGAAGATTCTTTACTTCATTTTGTTTAGTTTCTTATTTGTATTTGTTTATTTTGAGGATCTCTTCTGTATGAATTTCAAAGAAATAAGGAGATATGCATGTGGTCAAATTATCATCTTGATCAGAGTTATCAAGACAAAGAAAATAAGCTTCTTTTTTTTTTTTTTCCAGCTTACTGTTAAGGACTGCTGTTTTCATTCTGCAATTGAATCAAATTGATTGAACAATTAATTGGAAGGTCTCATATTTAAAATCTCAGGACAGGGATAGGTACTGACTGACATGCTGCTCTTCAAGCATGGCGAGTGTCTAGTCCTCCCTTTCGAGAGAGTCTGCTTACCTGTTTGCCTTGGCAACTGTTAGTTACTGCTTTGGTATCCCAGGAACAGTTTTCTCTTGGTGCTATCACACAGAGATTAATGCAAGAATGTGATAGATCTTTCCCAGCAGGTCAATAGGTAAAGAAAAGAAAAAAGTTGCAAAACTCCCATAAAGACAGGTTTGCATTTTCTTGCGAAGTAAGTTGTATATCAAGAGTCTTTGAAATATTTTCTTTTGTTTTCATAAATGTGAAAGCCAATGTGATAAAATAAAACACAAGTGCTGTGTAATTATGTGACAATTAAGAGAAGCCTTAATATGTATTTCTTTTTTAGAGAAAAAGTTACTCATTTAGAATGGTGTATTGGTGCTGCTATTGATGGTATTATTGATGATACAAGTACTGTTGGTCCATCATTTATAAATCATTTATTTGAAAAGTTATACCAAAAGTTATTTCAATTTATTTTTTAAAGACTGAAGAAAAAACAAATTAACTAAACTCAAAATCTTAACAGATCACACTTGGATACTGGTGGGGAACTCCGAATGCTGATTTAATCCAAACCAAATGACTATTTTGTGAGTTATTTGTTCGATTTAAGGAAAACAGGAAAAGTTGAAGTTGGCTCACACATTCCAAGTCCCTTAAACAACTTCGATCAGGCAAGGAGTATGTCAGGAACTCCGTTCTGGTTTTGTGGTGTGATTTTGGTTTATAGATGGCTTTAGCCTCTCTGTAACAGACCGGGTATCGAATGTCTTAGCGGTGACCCAGGGAAGTCAGAGGCCTGCCATTTAGTTCTGATACATGCACTGAGGCTTGTCTCACTTTTCTGGTTTACATTTCAGTTTTTCTTTAAATTATAGCCTTGTTCAGAACCCTGACCTTCGTATGGTTCTGGCAGTCTTTTTGGCTCTTGCTATCTTTTCCCTATTAGTTACTTTAACTTTAGGCTGAAGCCTTATCTCACAGTTTTTGTTTTTGTTTTGGTTTGGTTTTGATCACCACGATTAATTATACTGCCATCTATCTAACTTCTAGCATTTCCTAACAGCCATAATGTCTGTTATTCTCTACCATAATAAAGCTGCTGAATATAAATCAATCATATAAATCAATCAAAAGTGTCAATAATAAGCAAGCAAAATAAAATTAAAATTTTTTTACAGTTTAAAGGCAATCCCAAAAGTTAGTTCAGCTCCTAAAAATTTATTTCTATTTCTGAATTTTTATTCTTGTTTGCTTGTCTAAATGGGAAATTAAATATGTTTCTTCATCAAGTAATGGTTAATCCTTTTTTGTTTATTAATAATTTGAGAATATTAATCCAAGAGTACGTACCCACAGTCTTAATATTTCCTCCAGAGACTTCAATATGGGGCACCATTTTTTTTTCATTATCTACTTTTATGTTTTTGCGTTAGTTTACCAGGAATAGATGACAACTTTTATGGTACATTGGCTCTACATTTAAACTTCAATGTATTAATGAGAGATAGGTTTTGTTTTTGCTTTTGTTTTTAACAAATAATACAAATTATTTGTGAATATAATTGTATTTCCAACAATTACAGATGTATTCAATATATATTCCATTTTGTCTACAACAATTAAAAAATGAAAATAAGTATGAGATACAATGATTTCAGAATTGTATTTCATATAATTGTATGAAGAAATCAATCTGCAAGCTTTCATTCAATCACTTTCGCATGCTTTTGAAATGCATTTATATGAGGCCTATTATTTGGTAATGTGGATCGGAAGTGAAATAAATCCGGGGACCCCATACCTCAATTATTAATCTAGAGCTCTGATCATAGAACATCTACTACTGTATTTATAGCCATAATCACTTCTGATCCTTTAACAGAAGCGTCTATTTTAATTAGTTCTGGTGCAAATAAATTTTCATTCTTTGACACCTTCATCTTTCTAAATATGGCCCAAAGGTGTATTATAATTTCTGCACATATCACTGCATGAATCTCATGTAACCTGGAGAATTTTAAATATAGAAAACTTATGTTTCATTCTTTTTTTTTTTTAGAGACAGAGTCTTGCTGTGCCACCCAGGCTGGAGTGCAGTGGTGCGATCTCAGCTCACTGCAACTTCTGCCTTCCAGGTTCTAGCAATTCTCTTGCCTCAGCCTCCCGAGCAACTGCAACCACAGGTACATGCTGCCATGCCCGGCCAATTTTTTGTGTTTGAGTAGAGACGGGGTTTCACCATGTTGCCCAGGCTGCTCTCGAACTCCCAAACTCAGGCAATCCACCTGCCTCAGCCTCCAAATTGCTAGGATTCCAGACCTGAGCCTGTACATGGCGCCCGGTCGTTTGGTTCATTAAGAATGTCAAGCACCATCAATTTTTTAGTTTTAACTGTTGCAATATTAATTCTAACTGTTGCAATTAATTACTAGAAATATTTATTATAAATATATTTTAATGTCACTAATTCAAAAATAGAAAGAAAATTAATGTTTCCAAGTAAATACTCACCTCTAGCCCTGTGGTATAGTTTGCGGTTGGGTGGAGTGATGTCTCCAAGTTTGTTATTTTTGCTTAGGATCGCCTTGTCTATTCAAGCTAATTTTTAGCTTTACGTGAATTTTAAAATAGTGTTTTTAATTCTATAAGAGTGTCAGTGGTGGCTTAATGGGAATAACATGGAATTTATAAATTTCTTTTGGCAGTATGGACATTTTCACGATATTGATTCTTCCTATCCACAAGTATAAAATGTTTTTCCATTTGTTTATGTCTTCTCAGAGTTATTTGAGCAGCGGCTCGTATTTATCCTTGAAGAGGTCTTTCACTTGGCTTGTTAGCTGTACTCTGAAGTATTTTATTCTTTTTGTAACAATTGTGATGGAAATTCATTTGTGATTTGGCTCTTGGCTTGCATGTTGTGGGTGTATAGGAATGCTAGCAATTTTTGCACATTGATTTTGTATTCCGAGAGTTAACTGAAGTTGCTTATCAGCTTAAGAAGCTTTTGTACCAAGACGATTGGGTTTCTAGATATAGGATCATGTTGTCTACAAACAAAAATATTTTGACTTCCTCTCTTCCTATTTCAATATCCTTTCTTTCTTTCTCTTGCCTGATTACCCCGGCCAGAACTCCTACTACTATGTTGAATAGGAGTGGTGAGAAAAGGCATCATGTCTGGTGCTGTTTTTTCAGGGGGAATGATCCCAGCTATTGCTCATTCAGTTCAATATTGGTTGTGTTTTTGTCAGATATGGCTCTTATTATTTCGAGTTATGTCCCTTCAATACCTAGTTTATTGAGTTTTTAACATGAAGGGCTGTTGAATTCCATCAAAGGCCTGTTATGCATCTATTGAGATAATCACATGATTTTTGTCTTTAGTTCTGTTTATGTGATGAATCACATTTACAGTATGGCACTGGTACAAAACAGACACATAGACCAGTGGAAAAGTATAGAGAGCCAATAAATAAGACTGCACATCTACAACCATCTGGTGTCTGATAAACCTGACAAAAACAAGCAATGGGGAAAGGATTCCCTATTCAATAAATGTTGTGGGGAGAAGTGGCTAGCCATATGCAGAAAATTGAAACTGGGCCTCTTACTTATACAATATGCAAAAATCAACTCAAGATGGATTAATGACTTAAATGTAAAACCCAAAACTATAAAACCCTAGAAGAAAACCTAGGCAATACCATTCATTACATAGGCCAGGGCAAAGATTTCATGACAAGGATCCCCAAAGCAATTGCAACAAAAGCAAACATTGACAAATTAGGTCTAATTAAATTAGATTGTCTAACTTAATTTCTGTAGTTTCTTCTGCACAGCAAAATAAACTATCAACAGAGCAAATAGATAACCTACAGAATAGGGAACAATTTTTGAAATCTATGCATCTGACAAAGGTCTAAAATCCAGCATCTATAAGAAACTTTAACACATATACAAGAATGAAACAACCTCATTAAAAAGTGTGCAACAGTATGAACAGGAACTTCTCAATAGAAAATATATGTGTGTCCAACAAACATATGAAGAAAAGCTCAATGTCACTGATCATTAGAAAAATGTAAATAAAAACCACAATGAGATACCATCTTATACCAGTCAGAATAGCCATTATTAAGAAGCCAAAAAATAACTTATGCTGGCGATGTTGTGGAGAAAAAGGAATGCTTTTAAACTGTTAGTGAGAGTGTAAATTAATTCAACCATTGTGCAAGACAGTGTGGTGATTCCTCAAAGACTTAGAGACAGAAATACCATTCGATCCAGCAATTTCATCACTGGGTATAAACCCAAAGGAACATAAATCATTCTATTATAAAGTCATATTAACATGTATGTTCATTTTAGCACTATTCACAGTGCAAAGACATGGAATCAACCTAAATGCCCATCAGTGATAGACGGTATAAAGAAAATATGGTACATATATACCATGGAATACTATGTATCCATAAAAAGGTGAAATCATGTCTTTTGTAGGGACATGGATGCAGTTGGAAGCCATTATCCTCAGCAAACTAACACAAGAACAGGAAACAAAACACTGTATATTCTCACTTGTAAGTGTGAGCTGAATAATGAGAACACATGGCTACATGGTGGGGAACAACACACACTGGGGCCTGTAGAAGGGGAGGGTTGGGGGTAGGAAGATCATCAGCAAGAATAGCTAATGGTCACTGGGCTTAATACCTAGATGATGACATGATCTGTTCAGCAAGCCACTGTGAAACACGTTTACCTGTATAACAAACCTGCACATCCTGCACATGTAACCCTGAACTTAAAAGTTGGAAATTAAAATAAATAAATAAATAAATAAATAAATAAATAAATAAATGCTCACCTGGATTTTAACAGATGGTTTACAACGTTTCTAGCTAAGTAACCAAAAAAACTAAAAATTACAATATAGAATAAATTATATTATATATGTATAAGAAACTAAAAGGCATTTGCAGTAAAACAAACATATACACATGCTCAAAATAGGTTTTAATGGAAATGTATTAGCTACTGGAAATGACTAGGTAATAGATAAGTAATTTTCTTTTTTTGTTTTTTTTTTTTGTTTTTTTGAGACGGAGTCTCGCTGTGTTGCCCAGGCTGGAGTGCAGTGGCCGGATCTCAGCTCACTGCAAGCTCCGCCTCCCGGGTTTACGCCATTCTCCTGCCTCAGCCTCCCGAGTAGGTGGGACTACAGGCGCCCGCCACCTCGCCCGGCTAGTTTTTTGTACTTTTAGTAGAGACAGGGTTTCACCATGTTAGCCAGGATGGTCTCAATCTCCTGACCTTGTGATCCGCCCGTCTCGGCCTCCCAAAGTGCTGGGATTACAGGCTTGAGCCACCGCGCCCGGCCATAGATAAGTAATTTTCTATAGAGCCTCCTCGGTAATTTTAGACAATATGTTTTTTAAAATTAACTCAGGAATTTTATTTTGTATATTCTAAAAGAACATCAATATATTTTAGGAAAATATTTTAAATGAAAATGCTATATATTGCTTTGCTTAGTAAAAGACAACAGGCAATTTATCTTATAACACTTGTAAATAAATCTAATGTAAACTAATTTTATTTAAACTGCTAGTGGGTCTTTGTACTAATCAAGGAAATGCATAATATTGCCTTTATTTTCTCTAAGCTGTAAAAATTAATTGATTCTCATGCACACCAGAAAGTCGCTAAAAATCTCTCTCTTTTGTTCCAAAATCTGTTTTGTAATACTAGGGAAGCTACTTTCATTTGCATGTTAATTGAAATAAAAATAGTGGAAAAATGTTAGCAAGATGATAAGAGAAGCCTATTTATCCTACCTAAATGTAGGTATCATTTGTTCATTTTGGTTAGGGAAACAATAAGACTATCCAATTAATTACTCACAAAGATTGCAATTTTGCAGCAATCTCCTGGCAAAAATGAGAAATCTATTAATCAATAAAAATAAAATGAATCAAAAGCCCTTTTGCCCTCTGCACACAATTTTAATTTTTATCTGATATGAGTTGGGATTTTTGTATAGATCTGAAAATGAGAAGTTCATTTATTTAGTCAGATAACATTCATTGAATTTTTCCATCTATCTCTGCTGTTATGAAATCAAACAGTTCTGGACAAAATCTTGTTCAGTTCAAGGTGACAGGGTTATTATCACTAAAGAATGGTTATTGTGTTGAAAACCACTATATAGTATGATTATAACACCTTTGCTGTTAGTATAATTGAGAAAATACTGTTTCTAAAATGGGGAGAGTAGTAGTATCTCATATATTTAGCAATGTTGAAAAAATATTTGATGAAAATTATAGTACTGTTTACTTGTCCAAAAAACTTTTCTGTGTATGTGGGTAAACTAGTCTATCTAACTCTTTTGCCAGATAAAACTACCTAGTAATTTCCTTTGGGTAGAAAAATATTTGTAAGGACACACTCATTTCTGGCTATTTATCTTCTGAACTCCTGCATACTCTTTAAAAATATATACATTTGAGATAATCTAATAAAATAGCCCCTATTCAAATCTGTAGAAGATTCTGTAACTAATTTCTAAACGTAATTTCTCTTAAATATCTCTTAAAATAATTGATTCACTTATGAATATGACTCATTTTAAATCCATTACAGAAATCATTGTGATTCAGAAAGGAGACAAATGGAAAAAAGTCAAATATTTCCATGGTATTAAAAGTAATGTTATTAACTTAAGCAAACTGTCAGAAGAGAGGTTTAAATATAAGAGAAAAAATATTAGTTGTCATGTGATCAATTTAAATAGTAGTGTCATGGGATCCTTCGGGTGTCTGTTTGCCAACTGAAAACCTCTGTGGCCAGTGGCACCTTCTGCCTAAGTTTTGCTTGCTCCTGCTGGGCTCATTCTACCCATTTGGCCTGACAGGCTGCACTTGGCTTGCAGCTCAGATCCCACACTTACCAAGGGCAAGCTAGGTGTGGGGCAGCAAGGAGAGTATGAGCAAGCAAACACAGGGATTGGCTACTACACATAGCATGCTGGCTGTTTGGCAGGGCAGGCAGCTCAGGGTGCCAGCACAGATGCTGGCTCCATGCAAGGTTACAGCTGAACCAGATGTACTGCACATGGCTTCTGCTGCAGGCACCCAGTTCTGGATGAGGGGAACATGATTTTGTTCAGAAGTTTGGAGATACCAGGGACCACAGAGCCCCAAAGAGGGTGTCACAGCCCTGGCTCAGGGAGTCCCTAGGTCTGGGCTCCCAAAAGGGCTGCATCTCTTCTCTCCTCATCACCCACAACATGGCAGGCAGGGGGACATGTTTCAGCCCTATTTGTGTTACAACTCTTTTAGTCCCACCAGTCGGCAGGTCCAGAGTTCATGTCCCATATCCAGGAAGAATGAGGTACATGAACAACTGGAGGCTGAGCAAAGTGGAGAGGAGCTTCATTGAGTGACAGAACAGCTCTCAAGAGACCCATAGTGGGTGGCTCCTTCCTGCAGGCAGGTCATCCCAACGAGTGGCCAGATGAGTGTCTGGAGAGGAGAATTGCAGTGGGAAGCTCCTTTCCACAGGCAGATTGTCCATATGTCCCACTCTAAGCCTAGAGGAGACCTGCAGTGTATAGCTCCTTTATGCAGCTGGTAGTCCTTATATCTGTTTGAGGTTGGCTGAGTCTGGGGTATTTATGGGCTCACAAGAGAGAAACTACATGGTGATTGGGCCATTGGTGGCAATAGGTGGACTGGGAAGAAGCTATGTAAGTTCTCACTCCAGGTCAGACTTCATCTGGAAATGACAACCTTGATCCCAGACTTTAGGCCATCCCTGACTTGAAAGTGGGGCTTCCTAGGGGACCTGTCTCTTTCTGCCCAGGATCCAGTTTTTCTCCTGCGGCCATCAATAAGTCATCCACAACATCCAGGCTATTCATGTCGAGGGGTCTCTGCAAGCCCATTCCAAGACACTCTCAACTCCTCCTCAGTCTGCCTCCTATGTTTATTGGCACCTGAAGTCCAGAGGGGGCCAAGGCAGCAGGGGCTGGTGTGTCAGCACCATCCCAAATATGTGCGTACCTGGCTGGGTCTCAACAGTGCCTGGACTTGGCCACAACTTTGCTCTGAAATGAGAGTGGGCACTGGGAGTAAGGAGAAGCAGAAGCAAGCATTTCCAAGCCCACAGTGGCAGGGAGCTTTCCTAAGCCTCTGAGAGCACAAGGATGACTGTGTTTGGAGCAGAGGCTGGCCAGCTGCAACTGCACACAGGAATGTGGGATCCCCACGTTGCCAACTCAGTAGGGGCCAAGGCTCCCACCTGTTCCCGGCTCCTGCAGGCCCAAGGAGCACACAACCCTGGCCACATCTCCCCTACTGTAGCTAGTGTCTTCACAGTGGCCACTCCATGTGGCCATTGGTAGTATTATATTTTTAATCTTGTAGTTTCATAAAATCAATTAGAATTGGGGGTTTATATCAAGCTAATTGAAATTATTCTCATTAGCCAGGCCTCTCATCAACATTTTGCAATTTGACAGGAAGAGATTAAAAACGAAAAGGCTTTGCCAGTCATTTTGTCTTATATCCTGGAAAATATGTTTTTATTGTGTCAAAGCTTGAAGGCAAAGTGTCTCAGCTATATTTATTACTATCAACCCCTGATGTGATTCTCTGAGAAATTCATTACCTCCTTTTCCCCACTCTCTCTTTCACAGTTAATTCATTCAATTTTCAGTGGAATTTCCCTTATAACTACTCCTCCTCCTAATGCACCTCAGATCCATCAGCTCTCTTTACTATTTCTATGCTACTTTTATGTTTAAAATAATTTTTCCTCCTGCTTCATCACTTGTTATCCTATGAAGTTAATATCTACCTTCATAAATGCAAACCAATTTATTTCTGGAATCTTGCCTTATTTTGGAACTTTATCTAGGAATTGGCATAATATCTTATATTTCAAATCCCCCAAGTATTTCTAAAAGTTTTACTTCCTCCTTGGTGTTTTATCTGTGGAGCAGGTTGAAGGGTTTCTATCTCTGATAGCGCAATATACCATTCACCTATTTCTTCATCTATCCCTTTGCCTATCCAATCATCCATCATTTTAACAATATTTCTTGAACATCTGTTGTGTGTTAGTTGATATTTCTAGTGCAAGAATATATCAATATTAAGAACAAATAAAGTTATTGCCATCCTGGGCCTCACATTCAGCTGGGGCAAAAAGTAAAACAATAAAGCTTATATGCTTTGTAGTTATGTGATGTCTGGTATGAGAACTAAATCATTTTAGGTGCAATGGATTATTTTATTGAGGATGATCAGGCTGAGCCTCTATGACAAAGTCATATTAGAGCAAAAAACAGAAAGAAGTGTGAGAGCAAGCATTTGCAGAGGTGTAAGGAGGGGGTTATATAGAGAAAATAGTATGGTCAATACCAATTTTTACTGGAAGAGAATAAGCAATAGGAATAAAGGTTGAAATGAAGGCAGAGGACCATACAGTGGTGTAGAGAAGATCACATCAAGTTTTGTAGACCACTATAAAGATTTTTAAATATGCTTTGAATAAGATAAGAGGCCATCACAGTGCTTTATAAGGACTGTTGATATAGTTTGACTTTGTTTTTGAAAAATCTGACTTCTATATGGAGACTGATCTTTTAATCTCCACATGGCAGTGAAGGAGTGATGGAATTGTGTTTTTGTGTATACGTGTGCATACCACAGGAACTAGTTAATGCAGTTTGTATCAATCATAGTGGCAGACTGCATGAGTAGAGTTTACAGAGAGCATAACATCTGTTTTGCATTTATTAAGTCTGAAATAGCTTCTAAATGAAAATGTCATGTGTGCAGTTTGACACATAAACCTGAGTTTCAAGCAAGAGTATAGTTTGAAGGTAAAAAGGTTGAAATCCTCAGGATGTTAATAATATTTATATCCATGGGACTCCAAAAATTCACAGAATGCTGAGTATAAAATAAAGTAAGAAAAGATCTCTTCTCAAGCTCTAGCCATTTCTAATATTTAGGTCTAAATCATGAAAATTTAGAAAAGGACCTACAGAAGAAGCTGGGTGGAAGTGATCCATGAAATAGGAAAAAAACAAAGTAGAATGATATTTCAGAAATCATGTAAGGAGAATTTATGCAGAAGAATGAAGTGATGCTCCTGATAATTTCAGTAAGCATCAAAAATTTCAGTGCTAAAAGTTTTGTATTGGATTTAGCAATATAGAATGTGCTTGCAATCTTGACAAGAAGTTTCAAGTTTGCAGTGGTATCCATGAAAGTCTAATTAGAGTAGATATAAGAAATAATTGGTGGTGAAGAAATAAGGAAAGTTTGTGACAATATTTTTAGAAATTTGGTTTCAAGGGGTAAAAAAAAAATTAGATAGTAGGTAAAAAATAGTGACTTTTGTAAATCATTCTAAAAGATAGAAAATGTTATAGCATCTTTTGCTATTATATCTATATTATTTGTTAGATCAGTCAAAATGACATAGTAGAAAAACAATGTAATAGTGATATGGTTTAGCTGTTTCCCCACCCAAATATCCACTTGAATTGTAGTTCCCATTGTCCCCATGTGTCATGGGGGAATGTAGTGGGAGGTAATTGAATCATAGGGGCCATTACCCTCAGGCTGTTCTGGTGATATTAAGTTCTCATGAAATCTGACAGTTTTACAGGGGGCTTTTCCCATTTGCTTGGCACTTCTCCTTCCTGCTGCCATGTGAAGAAGGATGTGTCAGTTTTGACTTTCGGCCATAATTGTAAGTTTCTGGAGGCCTCTCCAGCCCTGCAGGACTGTAAATTAATTAAACCTCCTTTCTTTATAAACTACTCCAGTCTCAAGTAGTTCTTTATAGTAGTGTGAGATTGGACTAAAAGAGTAAATTGGTACTGCAAAGAGTGAGGTGCTGCTATAAAGATGTGGAAGTGACTATGGAACTGTGTAACAGGCAGAGCTTGGAACCAGTTTAGAGGGCTCAGAAGAAGATAAGAAAATGTGGCAAAGTTTATAACTTCTTAGAGACTCGTTGAATGGCTTTGACCAAAATGCTAATAGTGATGTGGACAATGAAGTACAGGCACAGGTGGTCTTAGATGGAGATGAGAAACTTGTTGGGAAGTATTGCAAAGGTGACACTTGCTATGTTTTAGTAAAGAGACTGGTGACATTTTGTCCCTGCCCCTCTGCCCTAGAGATCTGTGGAACTTTGAACTTGAGAGAGATGATTTAGTATATCTGGCAGAAGAAATTTCTAAGCAGCAAAGCATTCAACAAGAAGAAGAGAATAAAAGTTTGGAGAGCTTGTAATCTGACAATGCATTAGAAAAGAAAAACCAATTCTCTGAAGAGAAGTTTAAACCTGCAGTAGAAATTTGCATAAGGAAAAAGTAGCCAAATGTTAATCACCAAGACAATGGGAAAAATGTCACCAGGGCATGTCAGAGACTTTCATGGAAGCCCCTCCCATCACAGTCCTGAAGCCCTGGTATGAAAAAAATGATCTTGGGCCAGGCCCAAAGCTCTCTTGCTGTGTGCAGCCTAGGGATTGAGAGCCCTGCATCCCAGCTGCTCCAGCCATTGCTTCAGAGGGTGCAAGCCCCAAGCCTTTGCAGATTCCACATGATGTTGAGCAAGCAGGTGCACAGAAGCCAAAAATAGAGATTTGGGATCCTACACCTAGATTTCAGAGCATGCACGGAAATTACTGGATGTCCAGGCAGAAGTTTGTTGCAGGTGTGGAGCCCTCACAGAGAATTTCTGCTAGGGCAGTGCAGAAGGGAAATGTGAGGTCAGAGCGCCCATACAGAGTCCCCACTGGGTCAATGACTAGTGGAACTGTGAGAAGAGGGACCCATTCTCCAGACCCCAGAATGACAGATTCACCAACAGTTTGCACCATGCACCTGGAAATGCTGCAGACACTCAGTGCTAGCCAAGAAAGCAGCTGGGAGGAGAGTTGTACCCAACAAAGCCACAGGGACAGAACTTTCCAAGGCTGTGTGAACCTACCTATTTCATCCATGTGGTCTGGATGTAAGACATGGAGTCAAAAGAGATTATTTTGGGACTTTAAGGTTTAATGATTGCCATATTAGATTTTGGACTTGGCATGGGGCCTCTAGATGCTTTGTTTTGGCCAATTTCTCCCATTTGCAATGGCTATATTTCCTCAATTCCTTTACCCCATTTATCTAGGAAATAACTAACTTGCTTTTTATTTTACACTTTCATAGGTAGAATGGACTTGCCATACCTTGAAATTGCCCTGTAAAGTCTCTTGTGGGAAAAATTCACATTCTATAGAGAATCCCCTTCCCCATTTGTTTATGTTCCTTTCTTTCCAGACCCAGGAGATAATCAACTAAGAACTAGACACCCTTTTAGGTCAGATGAAAAAACATTTACAACATGCTCTCTCTCTCTCTCTCTCTCTGAAGTCTGCTATCTGAGAAATTCCCCTGCACAATAAAACTAAGTGTCCACAATACTTTATCTTAATCTGAACATTCCTTTCCATTAATCTCAGGTCTTCTGATAAACTCAACCAATTGTCAACCAGAAAATATTTAAATTTACTAATAACCTGGAAGCCCTTGCTTTTAGTTGTCGTGCCTTTCTGAACCAAACCAATGTATTTCTCAAATGTATTTCACTGATGTCTCGTGCCTCCCTAAAATATATAAAACCAAGCTGTACCTGGACCACTTTGGGCACATGTTCTCAAGATCTCCTGAGGACTGTGTTATGGGCAATGGCCACTCATATTTGTCTCAGAGTAAATCTCTTCAAATATTTTACAGAGTTTTACTCTTTTCATCGACATCTCTGATCCAACCAATTAGTTGAATACACCTGCTTTCAATAAAATAAGTTTAGTCTTAATCCCAGCCTTCAGAGTCTGAGAACAGAGAAGTTTAATTCTAGGGAATGCAGACAGAAAAAGCAAAACTTTGGATAAAACTTTTTAGGAATACAATACAAGTGGATGTATAATCAGCTGAAGCTTGAATGAGGTCTAACCAGGTTATATTCAGTATTATTAAAATCAATTTTTTGTTGAATTGTTGACATTTAGCAAAATTAATTATTCAGAATTTTCTACATTTTACTGAGAATTTTCTCTGTGCTAGACACTATATTAAGCATTTATAGGATTTTAAAAAATGAGCAGTATTTCATGAAATTTTCTTTTTTACTAATCTATTGGAAAATTCACACTCAGGCCCTCCCTAAAATACATAGCATGAATGTTACACTATAGTGTTAGAGACACAACAATTTAACAGTAATTGCATTATAATAATAATTTATGGATTTACTAAGTTATAGATAACATCAAAACTTTAAAAATATTTTATATGCATGTGATATTTCCTGAACATTAGCAGAGCTTATTCTTTCTTCAGGATTCTTGACTTTGAAAGCCAAGGGATAATTGATTTGTATGCTTCTCAAAGTGGCTAGACCTCTAAATATTGCCAGCTTTTGGTAGACCAATTCTCCATCAGATATAGAAAGCTTGTGTGTAGCAAGAAATGAGAGTGAAAAGGCCTTCAGCAAGGAGGGGAGATCCCAAGTGAATAGGAAAACCCAAAACCCAAACATTCTTCAGCCTTAATTTTGGATGTTAGATGCTCAGCTGCAAATTTTCTTATCCAGAAGCTTCCTGCTCAACTCTCATTTACAGGACATCTCAACCATAAATTACCCTGACCCCTCAGGTTGTTTGGTGGTTTGTTTGTTTGCTTGCTTGCTTGCTTGCTTGTTTAGGTCTCACCCAGTTAAAGTTGGTTTTAGTCACTTGGAATTGAAATAGTACTTACCAATACAAGATATAAAATTTTATAATGGAAAAAAATATTTTGTGGAAACAATGAGATACTCTGATCCACATGAATCATAACATTTAATTTCTATGCAAATTTTTCATGTACATATGCCATATACCTTACAATAAGAAATTAAAACTGAGGAAATTGTCATTGAAAATATGTGGAATAACCCAAAATAATCTAAATAAAATAACCTCCCACACAAGACTTGATTTTGATATTCCTTAACTATTTTTCTGACAGAAAGAGTGCAAATGACAAGGATAAAAATCTTGAGGAGTAATCTTTAAATAAAATATATGAAGGGTTATTAGTTACTTTAAATTTCCTGTGCATTTTTTGTCATGGGAGAGTGACAACTCTCTGGGCTGGTGGTGCGGAGGTAAAATAATTTACCAAGACAGTTTTACTTATAGAAAAGTAGATTTATTAGAGAAACTAGGAAAATATTTTGTAAGGAGGCAATGAGCAGGATCAGCAAACGAGGGGCTAACTGCAAAGAACAAAGGTTTGCTGGGGTTTATAGGATAGTGTTTATACGCAATGCTGAAGAGGGCTCTGTGCAGTACTGATAATGCCAACGTTGCAATTAGCTCACTTTCAGACACCTGGTGATATTTGGGAGCAGGAGCACTACATATCCTGGACCACAAAGAAAGGCAAATAATGATATTCTCACTCTATTAAAGTACTAAGCAACATAATGTGCACAAATTATTCTGAGCTTAAAAGAGACTGCAGTTATTACCAGTCAGAGTTCTTGTATATTAGCAACTCAGGCTGAAGGAAGCAAAGAATGGGTTTATTTTATAAATATGAAGGGTGGAAGAGAATTGCTAAAGGCTGGAAAAGTAGCTTTTAAATAGGACCACATTCAGCGTATCTGTAGAAATTCGTTATTTAAAGCACTTAGTCAAGTGTCCTTACCCATGCTTATATATACCATGTTCAATACATGTTGCAAATACAACTTATTCTCTCTTTCCATCTGAGTCACTCAATCAAAAACCGAGTTATTGGCAAGAGAGACCATTTCAAAAAATGTAGGCTACCAATTCCTGTCTGCCAAACAATGGAAATACAGAGAATATTATCCTTTCAGATTCCAATGTTCAAGTAAAAGAAAAGAGAATTCCCAAAACTTGTAAGAGAATTTAAATGTCCTGTAGGCAGGAAATGACAAATGAAAAACATGGGCAGCAAGTTATAATAAAGATTAATATAGAGAGCAGGGAGAAATCAAACTGTGTGGTATTTTACTCAAGTATTTTTAATTAAGTTTGCTTAAAACCCAACTGATTTATTCTAATTAAAGAGCATATTAAATCAATGTTCAGATGTACTTTTAGTCATAAAATTTACAGCAATTGAAAAAGAGCAATACTAGTATTCAAGAGTTTGAAGTAAAATAGTTACATATGCTGCTCAGGAATGCATAATTTAGTAGAATGTATACTGGAAAGTTATTTGACAATAGAAAAATACTTTAAATGTATATATCTTTTGACACAGCACTTCATGTTCAGATATTTATAATTAAGTAGAAATATGAATAACACTTACATATGAATATGATCTCTTGATATTTCCTTTCTCATTCTTAACATTCTCTTTTCCTAGTCTGAGTTATTCAAACCCAGACTGTCAGCAATTCCTGTTTACTTTTGCTCAGGAGTTTCACCATATCACACAACCCCCAGTACTACTTTCCAGTATAAATTGATCATGTTTTGCCTAGAACATAGAAGCAACCTCCTAACTGATCTCACTATTTCTATGTTTGTACACTCTTCAGTCTGTCTTCAATAGAGAAGCCAACATTATATTATTAATTCAGGTCATGCCACTCTTTTCAAAATCACCCAAAGACTTGTCATTTCCTTCACAGTAAAAGGTAAATCCTTACTAGGACTTCTGTATTTCAGTATAAGGTGACCCTTTGCAGTCATTTGATGCCAGTCCCAAATGCTCTCCTCATTCCTACATCATACCAGCACTCGAGCTTCTTCTCCATGGCATGCTGCACTTTGGAATTTTATACATGCGGTTCTCTTTCTGGCATGGTTTTCCTCCAGGTATTCACATGAGTGGTGTCTGATTCAGGTCCTCATGAAAACATCTTCTCACGAAAACCTTTCCTAGATACTCTAATTAATACTTTACACAACAAACCTTGATAATCTGTATCTACTGTCTTACTTACAAGTTTTATCCCTAGCATTTATGATATTACAAAATATTAAATATTTACTATTTTATGTTATTTAGTTTTGGTTTTCTCCAAATAGATTGTAAGCTCTACGAGGGCAAGAATTTTTTGCCTCTTGTAATCATTATCACATCTTAATAATAAAGTATTAACGCAGGGAGCTGGAAATGATTTAAGGATGTAAAAGATACTTGATTAAATAGATTTTTACATGTAATACTATGGAATCACTACAGTTTTATTGTAAAATCACATATATTTGCAAATATATTAGTCAATATATAGCCTAAAATATATTTTTATATATAGCCTAAAATATTTTTGTATTAAAATGCCATAAATAAAATAGACAATTGTGTACACTGAAATGTTAGCAGTAATCGATTTTTGGAATTGTGATTAAAAGTGATGGTTGAGGCCAGGCATGGTGGCTCATGCTTGTAATCCCAGTACTTTGAGAGGCTGAGGTGGGCAGATCACCTGAGATCAGGAGTTTGAGACCAGTCTGGCTAACATGGTGAAACCCCATTTCTACTATAAAGTACAAATAATTAGCTGGGCATGGTGGCGTGCATGTGTAATCCCAGCTACTTGGGAAGCTGAGGCAGGAGAATTGCTTGAACCCAAGAGATGGAGGTTGCAATGAGCCGAGACTGCACCATTGCACTATAGCTTGAGCAACAACAGTGAAACTCCGTCTCAAAAAAAAAAAAAAAAAAAAAAAAAAAAGATGGTTGAACTTCTTATATTCTAAAATTTGCTCAAATGAACCTAAACTATAATTATATATTAAAAATGGTCATTATATCCAAAGAAAGTTAACCCATAAAGATGAATATTTGAAGGAGAAAATGGTTGTCTTACACATGATTGAACAAAATCAATTATTATATTCTATTAACTCAGTGATTCCCAAGAATGATAAGATGAAATTTGCAGCCAGATAGATTTAGAGATATATTTAGAGCAACTTCAAAAACCAAAGGTAAACAGGATATCTTTAAAGCATCCTGAAAGGAAAAAAAGGACAAAGAGGAGAAAGAACAGACAAAAATTGGGGCTGGGCACACTGGCTCACGCCTGTAATCCCAGCACTTTCAGAGGCCGAGGTGGGTGGATCATTTAAGTCAGGAGTTCAAGACCAGCCTGGTCAACATGGTGAAACCCCATCTCTACTAAAAATACAAAAGTTAGCCAGGTGGTAGTGGCACATGCTTATAATCCCAGTCACTCAGAAGGCTGAGGCAGCAGAATTGCTTAAGCCTGGGAGGCAGAGGTTGTGGTGAGCCAAGATCGTGCCACTGCAATCCAGTCAGGGTGACAGAGTGAGACCCTGTCTCAAAAAACTTAAAAAGGCAAAAATTACTTTGAGAAAAATGAAAATAGATGGTCAATTTATAGCTTAATAGAAATAATGGAAGCAGGAACAGCAAAGTGGTATCTTCATACAACTTATTTATTTATTATTTATTTATTTATTTATTTTTTGAGACAGTCTTGCTCTGTTGCTCAGGCTGGAGTGCAGTGGTGTGATCTCAGCTCACTGCAAATTCTGTTTCCCAGGTTCAAGAGACCTCCTGCTTCAGCCTCCTGAGTATCTGGGACTACAGGTGCCCACCACCATGCCTGGCTAGTTTTTGTATTTTCAGTAGAGACAGGGTTTCACATATTAGCCAGGATGGTGTCGAACTCCTGACCTTGTGATTCCCCCACCTTGGCCTTCCAAAGTGCAGGGATTACAGGCGTCTGCCACTGTTCCCAGCCTAAATAACTTAATTTTAATTGCAACCACAACATAATTCGTTTAAGAAGAATAAGGTAAAATGTTTCTAATATAAACAATATATCCAGTATAAAACCTAAAGGGTTAGATCAAGCAGGGTGCCCCTGCAGAAAACTAAAGGATTTATTCAAGAAATGAGAAAAAATAACCTAATAAATCTGAGAAAAAATGATCCAAGGAAACAGTAAATGTTTGAAAATTTAGATAATTTCTGCAGGTCTATTATATTGTTTCAGAACTGAAGAAAAACATACCGGATAATGGACACTTCATATTGAATACAAGTGCTAAAAGTTTAGAATTAACTACCAAAAAATAGAAAAATACATCTATATATGATGTAATGTGGACTAAGGAAAAATAATTTTTTTTTTCATTCTTTTTTTTTTTTTTTGGAGACGGAGTCTCGCTCCATCTCCCAGGCTGGAATGCAGTGGCACGATCTCAGCTCACTGAAAGCTCTGCCTCCCGGGTTCACGCCATTCTCCTGCCTCAGCCTCCTGAGCAGCTGAGACTACAGGCCCCTGCCAACATGTCTGGCTAATTTTTTAATTTTTTTTTTTTAGTAGTAAAGACGAGGTTTCACCATGTTAGCCAGGATGATCTCGATCTGACCTCATGATCCACCCGTCTCGGCCTCCCAAATTGCTGGGATTACAGGCGCGAGCCACCATGCTCTGCCAAATAAAATATTTTTTTAAAATATCCAAAGAACAGGGTACAAATATATCAAGAAAGCTGTTAATAATAGAATGGGTAAACAAAATATAAAATTAGTGAAATCAATCCATATATATGATGTTGATATATGAGAAATGTCATGAATGTAAATGGAATAAATCAGTCAAAATTATTTAGCTTATTTATTTATTTATTTGATGGTTGTCTCCAATATTTATTTGTCTGTTTGTAAAATTAATACGTGAGGAGCATTAGATTTGGTGAGAACATTTTGAACCCTAGCTGTCACGAGCCACCTGCAAGATCTAGACCAGTGACTTCTCAGAACTCCCATTTCCTCATCTGGTAGGCAGGCTGGTGAGCCCTGTCTTGCTCACTCCACATATGGCAGTGCAGATGAAATGAAATCACAGAGGGGAACCACTTGGCAAGCTGGAAAGTGTTGACAAATGGAAGGGGTTAGTGTCACCACCCTCAGCTAAGGTAGTACCAAGGTCCAAACTCCTGCTCCTCCCCCTCCCCTAGCCCCTAAATATACCAGCAAATGGAGGGTCACCTTAAGCCTTGGTTTGATGGAGTTGGGGGAGAGGCCACACACATCTTCCTCAAGCATGGCCAGATGTGGTCTCAATGGGGCTCTTCCAGAATTGGACATCCGTTGTGCCCAGCTGTGTGAGGACCTCCTCCAACTCAGGTCCATCCTCTGGAAAACGCTCGGAGAAGGTTAGGATGTGGCCAGCAGCTGAGGCCTCATATTCCAGAAGCTGCACGTCTCAGCCTTTAAGGCAAGTGTCGGGTTGAACGATGAGTTTCTTTCTTTCTTTCTTTCTTTTTTTTTATTATACTTTAAGTTCTAGGGTACATGTGCACAATCTGCAGGTTTGTTACCTATGTATACATGTGCCATGTTGATGTGCTGCACTCAATTAACTCATCATTTACATTAGGTATATCTCCTAATGCTATCCCTCCCCCTCACTCCCCACAATAGGACCCAGTGTCTGAAGATCCCCTTCCTGTGTCCAAGTGATCTCATTGTTCAATTCCCACCTATGAGTGAGAACATGTGGTATTTGGTTATCTGTTCTTGTGACAGTTTGCTGAGAATGATGGTTTCCAGCTGCATCCATGCCCCTACAAAGGACATGAACTCATCTTTTTTATGGCTGCATAGTATTCTATGGTGTATATGTGCCACATTTTCTTAATCCAGTCTGTCACTGATGGACATTTGGGTTGATTCCAAGTCTTTGCTATTGTGAATAGTTCCACAATAAACATACGTGTGCATGTGTCTTTATAGCAGCATCATTTATAATCCTTTGGATATATCCCCAGTAATGGAATGTCTGGGTCAAATGGTATTTCTAGTTTTAGATCCTTGAGGAATCTCCCCACTGTTTTCCACAATGGTTGAACTAGTTTACAGTCCCACCAACAGTGTAAAAGTATTCCTATTTCTCCATATCCTCTCCAGCACCTGTTGTTTCCTGATTTTTTTAATGATTGCCATTCTAACTGGTGTGAGATGGTATCTCATTGTGGTTTTAATTTGCATTTCTCTGATGGCGAATGATGATGAGCATTTTTTCATGTGTCTGTTGGCTGTATGAATGTCTTCTTTTGAGAAGTGTCTGTTCATATCCCTTGCCCAATTTTTGATGGGGTTGTTTGTTTTTCCTTGTAAATTTGATTGAGTTCTTTTAGGTTCTGGATATGAACGATGAGTTCTGAGATTCCTTAGGCAGCAGCACCCTGTGCCTGAGGGTGAGGAAGCACTTGGGGGGCCGCATTCCCCTCGTGCAGGGCCCACCCTCCGGCCACATAACCCTGTGGACTTGAGCACCTGAAGTCTCTGCAGGAAGCGCTCTTAGGCAGGCTTGCCCACAGACCGGATCTTGCTGCAGTGGAGGCGGACCCTGGCATCCAGGTGCCCATCGGAGCCTGTGATAGGAGTGATGGTAATGAGTACCTCGCTAGCTTCCAGCAAGACTGTCAGGATCACAAACCAGGCCTGCATATGGGCTTGTTGCCAGTTGGAGGCCTTAGGTGTGTGGAACCCCAGCGGGAGTAGCCCACCCGGAACGAACCATGTGGAGCCAGTTCACATAGATCACGTCCTACGCATCAGCCCCCTGGAAGCCAAAGATCTCCAGCATTTGCAGGTGGAGACAGAGGAAGAGACCCACGCTCTCAGCTCAGCACTCTTTGTAGCTGGAGGCGATGGTGCTGAACTTGCTGTCCCAGGTCTCCTTGCTCAGATACCAACTCTGAATCTGCTCACCAGTCTCTGGGTTGATCAATGTCTGCTGGTCAAAGTTGAATGCTCCTTTTTCATCCTGCACGAAGAGCTTGCCACTGTCATGGCCCAGCAACTCATGCAGGCCCACCTGCATATAAAAGGAGGGCCCCTTCCAGAGGATGTACAAGTCCTCGTCATCCTCTTCAAGGAGGGTGAGCTTAGACTGCTGCGTGGTGTAGACCATAGCCAGGACGTTCACAAGCGATACGTTCTTAAAACCTTCCATCTGCCTCAGGTCATGGTAGTTGGGGATGTTAATGCAGGCAGGGATGCCAGAGCCAGCAAAGGTGAGGACATCCAGGGAGGTGAAATTGGAGGTGAGGAACTTGTCCTTCTCAAAGACTTGGGGTCAGGAAAGCTCCTTCAGCAGCTGCTCTGCACTTGCCACCAGCCACTCAAACTTGGCATTCATGGCCTTGTTCACCACGACTACAAAGTATTCAAATTCTCCTCGGTAACCAAAGGGGTCACGGTAGCTCTCGATGAACTCGGTAGCTCTCGATGAACTCGATGTAACTCTCCACGATGGGGATTTTGTGCTGGTTCCAGAAGCAGAACCCCCTCTTGTGGGCCTTGATGGAGCCCTGGGTGAAGCACTATTTATAATGGGCCAGCATCTGCCCCTGGTGGCTGTTGGCTGCGTAGGCTTTGGCTTTCTCCAGCTGCTCCACCACCTCCTGGGGGATGAGCACATAGTCCCCCGGGGTCACCTGGAAAGGACTTCCCCAGAATTCGTAACTCTTGAGCCTGAAAGTCACCTCGGAGTGCAGGGAAGGCTCTGTGCTGAGAAGCCAGACACACCTCATAGTGGGGCTTCCCTTCTCTGTCCACCTCTTTGAAGAGCCAGGTGTTGTAGGATCTGAGGTTCTGTGAGTCTAGAAAGTCTCAGGCCAGTTTTGCATCTTCCATGGTACAATTCCCAGAGAAATAGGTGGGGATTCTCTCCTTCTCCAGCCCGAGGTGTTGAAGCCTTGACTCCAAAGAGAACATAAGCTCCCCGCAGGTCTTCCAGAAGCCCCTGAGCAGTCTCATGCCCTAGGATCACCCATTCCAGCTTCTCCTGATACTCCTCTTCGGTAAGGCCCTCGGCCAGGGCATGTTGGCATAGCTGGTTGGGGTCCTGGGAGCAGAAGAGGTGACTAAGCAGAGAATAGGTGAAGGGGGCCTTGAGGAAGGTCTACGGCAGCACATCTAGGCCTCTGTACCAGGTAGCATGGGTAAAGTGGTGAGAATAGAGGAGGTGCTCTGTGGGTGACAGGAGGCAGAAGGCCTCAAGGCATTCCATGCTAGACATGCCGATTTCATTGAGCAGGATGTACTGGGTGTCCTCCATAGGCCCTGCTGCAGCAGCTGCTCTGTTCGCAAAGTCTATTTAGTTTATTTTTTAAAAATCATATTTGAGATTTCTTCTTTGGGGTAGTATAGTGTATTTTGTCAGACTAACTCTTACACTTAGAATAATCAGAAAAGTAATTTACAATGTAGGCATCTTGTCTTCAAAGACATCAGACTTTTATAGAAGAAATGAGGAGAAATCAAATGAATATATTTGCAAAGAGAGGAGAAACTCTCAAAGTTGAAGTAATCACTTTCATTTTCTTTGTCTTGGATGTTTTTCTGGTTCTTACTTTGGCTAAGAATGTGAATACTTCAGCTTTTTCCAGGCAGAAGGCTAGTTTTGGTGGGAAGGGAATCTAGCAGAATTCCGCATGGAACCATGAGTTACGGGGGCAACTTCGAACATGAGGGTATTCAGAGTCCAAATTCTGAAGCTGAAAATGGTACAAAACTATCACAATAAAGGTTTATTTTGTAGAGAAAAATAATATTACATAAAATATGAAGAGACTTATGTGTTGTAATAGTCCATTCTCACATTAGTGTAAATAACTACCTGAGACCAGTTAATTTACAGAGAAAAGAGGTTTAATTTACTCAAAGTTTCACAGTCTGTACAGAAAGCATGGCTGGAGAAGCCTTAGAAAACTTACAATTATGACAGAAGGTAAATGGGAAGCAGGCACATCTTACATGACTGAAGAAGGAGGAATAGGGTGAGGGGAAAGGTGCCACACTCTTGTAAACAACCAGATCTCATGAGAACTCACTCACTATTACAAGAACTGTAACGGGAAACACTTTGCTGTTCTTGGTGATTTCCATGATCCAATCACCTTGCACCTAGCTTTACCTCAAACATTGGAGATTAAAATTCAATATGAGATTTGGGTGAGGACACACTGTCAAACCACACTATTCCATCCCTGGACCCTCCCAAATCCTATGTCCTTCTCACATTTCAAAATAGCAATCATCCCTTCTCAACAGTCCAGAAAAGTCTTAATTCATTTCAATATTAACTCAAAAGACCCAAATAAAAGTCTCATTTGAGACAAGGCCGGTCCTTTCCACCCATGAGACTGTATCATCAAAGACAAGTTGGTTACTTCTGACATACAATGGGAGTACAGGCATTGAATACATACTCTCTTTCCAAAAGGGAGGAATCAGCCCAAACAAAGGAGTTGAAAGCCCCACACAAGTCTGAAACACAACAAGGCAGTCATTAAATCTTAAAGCTTCAAAATAATATCCTTTGACTCTATGTCTTATATCTAGGCAACAATGATGCAAAGGGTGGGCTACCAAGGCCTTGGGTAGCCCTGCCTCTGTGGCTCTACAGGATATAGTCACCATGGCTACTTTCACAGGCTTATGTTTAGTGACTGTGACTTTTCTAGGCTCGTGGTGCAAATTGTTGGTGGATCTATTATTCTGGGGTCCAGAGGACAGTGGCTTTCCTCTCAGAACTCTTCCAGGCAGTGTCTCAGTGGGGACTCTGTGTGAGGGCTCCAACCCCACATTTCCCCTCTGCATTGCCTTAGTAGAGTTTCTCCATAAGGGCTCTACCCCTGCATTAGACTTCTAACAGGACATTCAGTTCTTTCCATATATCCTCTGGAATCTAGGCAGAGGCTCTGAAGTCTCAACTGTTGTCCTCTGCACACCCACATGCTTAACACAATGTGGAAGCTGCCAAGGCTTATGGGGTCTTGCACCCTCTGCAGCAACAGCCTGAGATGTGCCTGGGGCCCTTGTAGCTATAGCTGGAGCTGGAGAAGTTGGGATGCAGAGAGAAGAATCCCAAGGTTGCACACAGGAGAGAGGCCTTGGCCCCCCTGCCCATGAAACCATTCTTTCCTAGGCCTGTGATCAGAGGGTCTACCAAAAAGGTTTCTGAAATAACTTCAACACATTTTCCCCATTGACTTGGCTATTAACGTTTGACTTGTCCTGTGCAAATTTCTGTAGCCGGCTTGAATTCTTTCACTGGAAATGTGTTTTTCTTTTCTACCACATAGCCAGACTCCAAATTTTCCAAACTTTCATGCTCCTTTTCCCTTTTAAATATAGCTTCCAGTTTCAAATAATCTCTTTGCTCATGCATATGAGCAAATGCTTTTAGAAGCAGTCTGATAACATCTTGAATGCTTTGTTGCTTAGAAATTTCTTCCACCAGATACCATAAATCATCTCTCTCAAGTTCAAAGTTCCACAGATTTCTAGGCTTCCAACCTCTTTGCTAATGAGTAACAAAAGTGACCTGTGCTTCAGTTCCCAATAAGTTCTTCTCCATCGCAGACCACCTCAGACTGGACCTCATTGTCTTTATTACTATCAGCATTTTCGTCAAAGCAATTCAACAAGTCTCTAGGAAGTTCCAAACTTTCCTTCATCTTCCTGTCTTCTTCTGAGTCATCCACAATTTTCCAACCTCTGCCTGTTGACCAGTTCCAAAGTTACGTCCACATTTTCAAGTATCTTCATAGCAATGCCCCACTCCTGGTACCAATTTTTCCTATTAGTTCATTCTCACATTGCTATAAAGGACTACCTGAGACTGGGTAATTTATAAAGAAAAGAGGGTTAATTGGCTCACAGTTCTGCAGGCTGTACAGGAAGCATGGACTCAGGAGGCCTCAGGAAGCTTATAACCATGACAGAAGAGGAAGGGGAAGAAGACATGTCTTACATGGCCAAAGAAGGAGGAAGAGCATGATGAAGAGATGCCACAAACTTTTAAACAACAAGATATTGTGAGAACTTACTCACTATTATGAGAAGAGCCGGGGAAAATCTGTACCCATCATCCAATCACCTCCCATTTGACTCTACCTCCAACATTGGGGGTTACAATTCAACATGAGATTTGTGTTGGGAAACAGAGCCAAACCATACCATGTTTCATCTAAATATTGAAATTAGTAGAAATCCACATATTGTAGAGTATATCCAAATATTTAAGTCTTTTTGAAATAAATGATTCATTTAGTAAAATAAATTCTTTACAAAAAAGGTAAAAGAATTTACACGACAAACATTTTATGAGTTTGCAACTGTAACAATCAGTGAAATATTCTGAACTAAAATATAGTGCATCTAAAAAGTAATAACTCAACAGATGTGTTTGCCAATCACTTCAACCAAATTGAAATCAAGATTGTTCAATTGAAAGAATTGTCAATTGAAAATATCCAAACTGAGTCCTCACCAACAATTACCTTTAATCCTTTTTATAATTATATATATACACATAATTATTATTTGTCTATTAAAAATTGACACATTTTTAATTACATGCATGCATAGTGACTCATGCATGTAATCTCAGAATATTGGGAGGCTGAAGTGAGTGGATCATTTGAGCTCAGGAGTTTGAGACCAATCTGGGAAACATGATGAAACCTCACCTTCACAAAAGTACAAAAATTAGCCAGATGTGGTGGTAGTGAGTGCCTACAGTCCCAGTTACTTGGGAGGTCGAGGTGGGAGGATCACCTAATCCAGGGAGGTCAAAACTACAGTGAGCCAAAATTATTCCACTGCACTCCAGCCTGAATGACAAAGTGAGACTTTGTCTCAAAAATAAATATGAATAATTTCTATAAAATTTAGAAAAACCCTTGTGAAATAAAAATAAAATAGTATTGAGAAACATATCATTAATATCGATTCAGAAAGAATAAAGTTACAATGTTTTGTATCACCATTTCTTTTTAAAATTAAGATATAATTTCTAACAAGCAAAATATAAAAGAAAAGCAATATAGGGTATAACAATCTGAAGATAATTCAGAGAAAAATATGAATCACAAAAATTATTAAATTTAATTAAAATGTTTTCTTCAATTTATAAGGATAATCAATTTTCTATACTTTTTACAGGAAACTTGA
Organism: Macaca mulatta; assembly: GCF_049350105.2. Classification (NCBI taxonomy): domain Eukaryota; kingdom Metazoa; phylum Chordata; class Mammalia; order Primates; family Cercopithecidae; genus Macaca; species Macaca mulatta. The sequence continues at coordinate 69,080,613 of NC_133410.1, forward strand.
TAGCATAATTTCTAAAATTAGTGAAAAAGAGTAAGCAGTCAAACATATAAAAGCTAAACCTACAGAACAATGAAGAAGGGTTTATTTCTCCTCCTTAAAGTCATGGCTCTTTATAAAGCTGTAGCAGTAAAATTCCATTAGTAATGGTACTGGAATGGGCAATTCATTAATTGTAATATATAAAAAACAACAATCAGATCACCATTTATATGGCAACCCTGTATATACAAAGCTGACATTGCATATTAGCAGGAAATGATTGAGTATTAAGTAAATGGTGCTGGATCCATTTGTTATTCATGTGAAAAAAATATATAAAACTTGGATTATAACATTAAGAAACAAATTACTAATGAATTTTGAGGTTACATTTGGAAGACAAAATTTGAAAACCTTTAAAATATTGAGGAAAAGCTTTACTAGTTATGCAAATACATTTTTTTTTAAGATTAAAAAGTAGTTAGACACAGAAAAAGTCTGAAAATTTAGACTCCATTAAAATTAAGATATTTGTTATTAAGTACATCATAAAAAAGGATAAATAATTCAAAAGTTTGGGAATGTATTAACAATATTTATTATCAATAAAGATTTAAATACAGAAATAGTAAAGAGGCTATACAAATTATTTGAAGGAGCAAACAATCTAATAGAAAATTACAAACAAAAATCTTGGACTCATTTAACTAAATGGAAATAAATATACCATGGAATTTATGCAAAAGTGAAAAACTTCAATAATACTTGGGAAATGAAAATTAAAATCAGAGTTGGAAAACATTTACCTATATCGTGTTGGAAAAAAATGAAAAAGTGCTTAACAATATCAAGTGCTGAAAAGTTTCTGGGGCAATGAATATTGTAGACACTCCTCTTGAAATTTTAAGTTTATGGAATAACTTTGAGAAAATATTTTCATTGTCCAGTACAACTAAGCACACCTGCACTTGTGACAGTCATTGTATTTCTAGGAGTTTAATGTAACGGAATACTTCATGTGGATACCAAGGGTGATGCATATAATTTTTTACTGCAGAATTGTTGGTAAAAGCAACAAACAAAACCCAGAAATTTAAAAAAAAAAAAAAACAAAAACTGACAGACATACAATAAAAAATTAAATGTCTAACCACAATTATATAAATTTTAAATGAAATGATATGGTCTGGAATGTTAGGTCTGATAATCAGTGAATATTTTCTTCTATTGTAATCACTCCTAATAACATGCATGAATACATCTGAATCTCAAAAATAGAATATTTGGAAAATAGGTAAATCAAAGAAGTAAAAGCACTATTCAGATACATATAAAAAGGGGCCCTCAAAACCCCACAAAATAATTGTTTTAGGGTAAATAATCCAAAACTAAAAAAATTATTAACTGAAGGATCAAAAAGTACGCTTTTATGTATGGACTTTTAATGTTATCTTTTAATACTCTGTCATGATACTTGTCTTATTTTATTAACTTTCTTCAAACTTTAAAGCTATATTATATACAATATTTTATTTTCATAATATATTTCAGAAATAAAATTGATGAAACTGGCATACATAATCACATGTTTAAATATATACATTTTCATATATATTTACATAGGCATGACTACATACACCAATATTATATCCACTAGAACTATAAAAATATGCACATGCACAAAGATTGGTGCCTGATAGGGTTAAATCTTAACATACATCTTTCACCACATAGGGAAACCTTCATTTTGCCTTTAAAAAGTGTATTTTCACTTCTCTTCCTACTTCTACTATTTAGCAAAGTTATTGGGTTGAAATAGTTTTCATCAGGTAGTCATTGAATTGTCCTCAGAAGACCAAGGGTCAAGCCCGGTGTGCTTAATCACACTGTTTTCCAGTATCCAGTTCTAATTAGCAACACTGAAAACCAATGACGCATGACTGTTTTGAAAAGAAAGTAAGATTATCAGGGGTATATAAAATGGCACTACAAAAAATACGTCAATTTTATTTGTTTTTTGGTATACCTCAGTGACATGTGTACAAATCTATAAGCTTTCTAAAATATATTTTGAAATTGTATTAGCATAATTAGAAACAAGAGCATAATTATTCTTCTATATTAAACAAGCATTATCTCATAGCACATGAGAGGCATTTGGTAAAATGATGACACAATAAAAACAAAAGTGCTCTGGGAGCTTTTCCTCCAATGGAGCCTTCAAAAATGCAACGTGATCTGACAAATAATTCAAGATTATGACTAACGAGAGCAACAAAGAACTAATTAAAGAGTCAACTTATTTGTTTCAATTTGAGATTGAGTCTCCAAAGTGTATGTAATTATTAAGTAGAAAAGCAGAAAAAAAATATTTATTTCAATTTTTCAAAACATAGTCACTGAAATGAGTGTGAAACCAAGTTTAATGATTAAGCAAAATTTTGAAAGAGAAATTTTATTTTTTTCTTAATGAAATTTGAACCAGAAGAGCAAGATCCTAGGACTTTAAAGTATCTTTTCCTGGATTCTCTTTAGATACATAATTGATACATTTTTGAAAAGTAATATAAATGACCATTAAATACTTTAGTTATCTAAAAATTCATCTTAAAAATTAGATAAACGTTATGAAGTTGAACTGAAAAGTAGTGTAACACCAATATGTGATTTTGAGCATGCATGTGTGATGAATATGTTATTTTACTGATGTAAAACCACTTTATGTAACATAATATCAGTATATATCATAAAACCAGTATAAGCTGAGTACCTAATGGAAAGCAATATTAAAGTGAAAACTCCCCATCTCAGTCTTCTGAACCAGCCATTATTATTAGTTTCTAACTCTAAACATATAATATTGACATCTAAAAAATATAAGATATTATTTTTTAGTGTTAGGGAAAGTGCTTCATATCCTGTGTAAATTATTACATCTAATAGTATATTTACTTTCCTTTTTATATGAATTTTGTGTTTTTATGTCAATGTTCCCTTCAGTATTATTCTTTATCAGAGTAACTGGATGAGTAGATTATTTAGATTTGTCAATCCAATACATATTAATATCATTAATATGGAAAATATGAAATACTTAAGAATAATGAAGGTTGATTTTAATTAGAGAGAAAGATAAATATTTAGAAATTTGATGAAAGTATTCCTATATAATTATGATGTGGGTTAATGAAAAATGAGGGAGACTGTAAGAGATAATGCATTGTATTATATATGTATAATGTGACTGAAGAAACTATTTTATTATTACTATAAGCCATTTTTTAGAATTGTGAAAGATAAGTTTTAAAAAGTGTAAACAGTTGCTAAATACACTAGCTAGTTGCTGTTTGTCTCTGTTCTGAAAACCATCATCTTCTGTATTCATGCTCTTTCTCACTCATTTTATTAATAATTCAAGATATCGGTTCAGATTGAAGCCAAAAAATATTAGTACTTCTATGTTCTTCTCTAAATCTGAAGGATCAACAACGAAAAATCTTAGGAAACTCTTGAGAACATGATCAGAGGTATGACAGGAATAGTTTCTGGTCTAGAGAGCTTTTCTTGATATAAAGAATAGATATGTAACTGTGTCTTTTTGTCCTTTTTGATTCTGATATTTTCAACAACTAAATCTTAGACTATTTTCAGCTACAATGAACTGCAGCACATGTAAACTGTCTGCTTTGCTTCATACTTAATTCACTCAGAAACATTCAATAAATATTTCTCACATACCTATCACATGCCAGACAGTTATTTTTGGTGTTGTAGATACAACAGCAAAATAGACTAATCCCTACTCTGTAAAGCTCATCTTCCACTGGGAGTGGGGATAACAAAACAAACAAACAAGCAAACAAGGCATCTTCAACGTGTCAAATGGTGGTATGTGCTAAAAATAAGTAAAAAAGAATAAAGACAGAATTGTGGGGATATGCTGAGAGAGACTGATTAGTCCCCTATGTGTCTTCTTTTACCTGTGGAAGGAGAGATGACACACAATTGTTCCCTTGACCTTGACCCTTCTGCATGGGTGGGAACTGGACTGACTCATTTCACTCGGGCCACTGCTGGCCGCTCCTCACAAAAGAATTGTTTCTATATGTTATATTTAACAGAGACCTGACAAAAAGGTGTAACCTTTCAAAAATCGGTGTAACTGCCCTCCAAGAAGGGTGAAAACAAAGTGCAAACCTGAGAGGAGAAGGTTGGTGTATTCTAGAAACAGGTAGGCCAGCGTGATGGAGTAGAACAACTGAGAACAGTGGGAAGAGACATGAGAGGATTGGAGCCCTAGTAAGAGAAGATTCTGTAGTGTACAATATAATCTTGGTGCTTACTTCTCAGGGTGATAAGAACAATTTGGTTTCTGTAAAAATTGGCTTTCAGGGAGTAAGATTAGAGCAGGGATGGCAGTTTGAACATTATTGCCATATTCAAATGAGAGACAGTGGTCTCTTGGGTCAGAGTGGGTTCTGTGGAGGTTATAAAATGCTCAGACTACAGATATTTTAAATGTAAAGCCAATAGCATTTACATATGTAAGTGTAAAAGCCAATAGCATTTACATAGATTGGTTATGGAGTGGATGAAAAAGGGAATAGGTAAGATTGACTACAATAATTTTATACAGAAAAAACTACAATAATATTCATTTACTAGAATGTTTTACATTTAAGAATTAAGATATAAATGGCTGTTGGGAAGAATATTGTTGGAAGAAAATGAAGTGGTTTTTTTATTTTTTTATTCTTAGACCTGTTTTGCTTGAGACGCTTCTTAAATTAGTTATCTACATGAGGTGTAAGTAGATAGCTGGACATAGGCCTGCAGTTTACAGGCCAAAGCTGGACCAACAAAATTGGAATTTGTTTCCCCATACAGAAGCCATATTTAAAGTCATGTGACTTCCTAAGAATCCATTGTTCCCTACTCCGTTTCCTTACTCAAATACTATCTGCCCCTCAAGGTCTTCCATGTCAACTCTATTTCAAATCACAATGAATTGATTTTTCTCTTTAGTAATCATCACCTTCTAATACACAGTACAGTTTTCTACCTATTGTATATCTCTGCGTTTAATAGAATGAACACTGCAGAAGGCAGGATGTTTATTCATTTTGTTAATTGATCTATCTCTTCCACTCATCATACTGCTGGTCACATAATAGATGGTACATAAGTATTTGTTGAATAAAGGAAAAGCTATAAAACAGGAAAATATTATTTAGACATTGTTTGTGGATAGAGAAAACAAGATTTTTTTGGACTACTCAGCAGGAAAAGCAGCAGCATTTAAGGGTTCAGGAAGAATTCTAGAAAACATTTCTGATGAGAATCGGCAAGTAATAAAAGAGAGAACCAGGGGAGACATTCCCAGAGGCCAACTGATGAAAATGTTTAGGGCAGTGTAACTGACTGGGTTAAATGCTACAGTCTGCTTCAAAAATTGAAAATTTAGAATATAGAATTTTATTTTCAAGAATGATTATTAATGATTTTTTATTTGTTTGTTTTTGAGACAGAGTTTCACTCTTGTCACCCAGGCTGGAGTGTAGTGGCTTCATCTTGGCTCACTGCAACCTCTGTCTCCCAGGTTCAGGGGATTCTCCTGCCTCAGCCTCCCAAGTAGCTGGAATTGCAGGCATGTGCCACCATGCCCGGCTAATTTTTGTACTTTTAGTAGAGACGGGGTTTCGCCATATTGGCCAGGCTGGTCTCAAACTCCTGACCTCAGGTGAGTCACCCACCTCGGCCTCCTGAAGTGCTGGGATTATAGGCATGAGCAACCACATCCGTCCTAACTATTAATGATTTTAAAGAAATAATTGGGCATAAAAAAGAAATGTAAAAATGAGGCCAAAAGGAAATAAGTGTAGAGGAAATTGAACAAGAATTCTTCATAAAATTTGCAGTGAGTTATTTATAAACAGAAAAATAAAATTGAGTACCTAGCTGGAAGAAAATATGGAATAAAGAGAAGTTTCATTAATAAGTTGATATTAATACTACAGTAAAAATTTAAAAAGTAACACAGAAAAGAGGGCAGTAATTTCTGGAGCAATGTTCTCAGACACAAGGAAAATGGATTTAGTTTATAATTGGAGGCTCTGACTTTAGGTGGGAAAATAGTCCATCTCTGCGGTATAAGTACATACAAGGACTATATGAACACAGCTTCAGGTTTATTGATATATGAAACTTCTCTTATGATTGCCTATATTTTCTTATCGAAATATAAAAAAAAAATTCAACAGTTGAGAAAAAGGAATGGGGATAAATGTATTTAAAGTAGAATGTAGAAGAGAAATCCTCAGACACTCAAATATGTTCATCTAAATACAGATGTATAGGACCACATAGTCTAATGTAAGGGTTAGCTCTTTCCAAACAAAGTATGGTCCTATACATATTGAACAAAAGATAAACTACTTTATAGTAGATAATTTTCTGTTAACTTTTATTACTAAGAAATAATTTTTCATCTATAGTTTGATATAGTTGAATATTTTAATATATGCATGTACACACATTTTCTTCATCAGTATTTAACCATTTCTTTTTCATCAGTATTTAACCTTTAATAGTTTTGATTTAATTTTCAGTGTTTTTTTTTTTTTTCAGCTTGGAGACTTTAAGGTTAACAAGCATAATGATAATATTTATCAACACAATAGTTCATAGAAATAACACTTGTTTGTCATATCAACTTGAATAAAGTTAAAACAATACTAATGAAAAAATATATATGTGTAGATATATTACATTGTAGTATATCAATTAGAGTTATATAATAAGCACACTGACATTTATCAGTCACTTAGCAAATGACCTACATGATATTTGCAATTCAGTTTTAGGGTGTTTGTATTAATATAATTATCCTGCAGATTTACTAATATTTACAAAAAAAAAGAAAAGTTATGAGAAATTACTCTAAAATATGGAGAAAAATAGTGATTATTTTAATGGCATTTTCTCATAGTTCCTGGTGTTAGTTATTGCAATATGTACTTTATAATAATTTTATGGTGATTATTCCTTTTCAGACTTGATTGAGTGCCCTTTCTGTGTAGACTACACAGATGACAGTATGTCATTTAATGTCATTACAGTGAAACTCCTTGTTCTGAAGGTTAGCCATGAGGTGTTATGATTTAGAAAGTAAAATTCTAGATTCCTACATTTTTTGTGTCTGATATCATTGCAAATTAGAAAAACATGGAAAACTACGGGCTTCTCTACTTACGTATTTACTTTCATCCCTTTTGAATGTTGTATATGAGGTTCTCTTCATTTGTAAACATAAATGTGTCTTATTTTGAAACAGTTACAAGCTGAAAAAGGAGTTAGCATGAAAGCAAAGTGAATATCTTTAACTCAGGTTAATATCCTTAACCCTGACACATTTTTGACATTTATGAATATATTATTTATTCCCAAACTATTTGAGATTTAGTTCTGGACGTCAGGGCCATATCTCCCTAAGTAACTCAGCATAACTATAATAACATTAATATTTATACACTGACATTATTTAATATATAGTTAATTCTTACTTCAATGACCTCAAATTCATTCTGTATAGCATTACAGAAATTTCTGCTTGACCCTGGATCTAATTATAAATATTATTAATATTTATTTAGTCTCTCAGTATAAAATAATTATTTACTTGTCTTATCCATTGCAATTTTTGGAGAATTTAGGCCAGTTGCCTGTCTACTATCTGACATTTCCTTATATTTAGAGTAAACTTTATTTTTCACAAGAATGACACAGAATTCATATTATATCCTTTTCAGTGAATTATATCAAGGGATACAAGATACCAGTTTATCCTATGCTTATTAATGTTAACATAAATCACATGGTCATTTTTGTGGCCCCCAGATTTCAATGATATTCCCATTTTTTCCTCAGTAAATAGTAATTATACTACATGAAGATATTTTGGAACTATGTAAATATCTTGTTTTGTGATCCGTTGAATAATCTTGCATGAAAAAATTGTTCTACAGTGGTAGCAAAATGCTGTCTTTGAGATGCCATTGTTTTTTATTAATTGACATTCTATAACAAATATTTTCCTTTGTTCACCATGTCTGAGCTTATAATCAGATGGACATACAAAACATACCTTAGACTTTTATCTTCCGTATATATGATTCTTTTTTATGTCTATTGTTTGTCCATTCTGCCAGGAGACAAACACAGCCAAATCTAGGTAGGAATATTCTTGACTGGATCTTCATTTCCTTATGAAATCATAGGAATATTCTGGTCCTACATAGACTCTAATTCAATTCTGATAACTACTGTAGTTATTAACATAAAACTACATTTAATTCATATATTTTTACTACATTGTCTTAAGCATAATTTTCATGTTGGCATTTATACATTTATTCACTAAATTTTATTGGAAGTTGGCCATACTATGCATAAGGTACTGTGCTGTGCTCTTTAAAAGCAAGATGAAATAAGGTAAATCCTAAGATTTTTAAAAATACAATCTTATTTATAAAAGATATAATATGTCAAATACTAAAAAACAAAATACATTGTTACAGTAAATTGCTGTTCAGTACAGTGTGATTTAATTTCCTTATGTAGTAAACATAATGAACCTGTATGAGTGCTCATCAATCTTTAAGAAAACTGTCTAACTCTGGATTTAACTGTTAACCAAGGCCCTGTAAATCCCAGAATGGTTGAGATGTAGGAATTGTGGAAAAAGTGACCTATGATATTAATTTAGAAGGCTAGAGAAACATGACCCTATGCACCCGTCAAGAAGCATCGTGTTTTTCTATTTCATTAAGAGTAAACTTGCCAAAAGCATCACTAATGTTTATAAGTTCGTAAGTAATCATACACACACGCGCACCCACACAAGCGTGCGCACACACACACACAAAGATACTCACACATGGAAGACATTGTGTGTGAAGGATCCCTGGGTTTTAAAAGTTGCCACTGAAAAATGTGTGCATCTATTTTGTATTTTGCAGTCCCAATTATATCTTTTTTTTTTTTTTTTTTTTTTAGACAGAGTCTGGCTCTGTCGCTAGGCTGGAGTACAGTGGCGCGCGATCTCAGCTCACTGCAATCTCGCCTCCCAGGTTCAAGCGACTCTCCTGCCTCAGCCTCCTGAGTAGCTGGGACTACAGGCATGCACCACCATATCCAGCTAATTATTGTATTTTTAGTAGAGACGGGGTTTCAGCATGTTGATCAGGATAGTCTCCATCCCTTGACCTCCTGATGTCCCTGCATTAGTCTACCAAAGTGCTGGGATTACAGGCGTGAGCCACTGCGCCTGACCTACAATTATATCGATAATGTATGCATATTTTTATATAGAATAACTTTAACTGTAATGATAAATAATGGACATCCGCATATGTATTTAGCTGTGTGTATTTTTGTGGTCATGAGAGGTGATGCTGTGAAGTGATTAACAGCTTAGACTTCTTCATGACTAGTTGTGCCACTTTTTTAATGTTATTATTTTTTTGGTTAAGTTATTCAAACTCTCTAACATTTAGCTTCTGCATCTGTAATAATAGCTACCTTATAGAGTTGTTAGGTGGTTAAGCACTGCATAGATTGCCTCGGCCATAATAAGCCTCACATGAGCCTTAGCTATTGTTACGTGAATAAGTACTTCAATGCAGACATAACTTTTTAAAATGTAAATTGATCTATGCAAATCTTGTGGCATAAAGTATATTTAAAAATAAAAATAAACTATTCTCAGAGTCACAAGGCAAGATGACAGTCAATATAATGATAGTGAATCTCTCTGCTCCTAGGAAAAAATATACATCAAACATCCAAGATCATATTACTAAAATTATTTGATTGTGCATATAGACATGAATAAAAATAATATTATTGATTTTTTAAATTATAGAGAAGAAATGTCAGTTCCCTCACTCTGTACTGTTTCATTCTTATCTGCCCAGTGTATTTTTAGTTTTCATGAATATCTATGAAACGAAGAAATGTACTGTCCTTGATACCCTCACTGTCATTTAAAAAAAAAAAAAAGCTACATATAATTAAAAAAAAAAAACTTAATTATTGATTCTCAAATTGAATCTTAACTTTTTGGGGTTATAATTCTCCCACAACTTGCCAAACTATTTAGAAGTCAAGATACATAAGAAATGTGTAGTATGGTTTCTATGTGTGTGGATCTCGAGCAAGGGGATTTTTTTTTTTTTTTTTGTAAGTTCTTTCAATGTTGGTAAAGGAGTTCTTTGTGACAAGAAATCCCTGAAAGGCAAAGAAGAAATAGGCATGCCCTCAACTCTCAAAATAAAGGGCAGCATGTGCCAACACAAAGAGGGGAACAACTGCAATAGCAAGGCTCAGATTCGGGAAGGGCAGAGTGGAATGATCTGGAAACTCTCCAGGAATGATTCGGAGAACACAGAAGGCAGAGCCAACTGCCCTAATAAAAAAATAGCATGCAATTAAAGAGAATGTAGCAGGCAGGACTGAGTTAAAGACAGACTGAATGTTTTGTAGGGAGTTTGTATAAACTTCAAAGAAAACATTTTTTAAAATATTCATATAAATTTTCAAAAGACAATCAAGTTAGATGGCTTTGTTCAAACTGACTATGGATAAAGTTCTGTTCCCTCTTTTTTCCCCTTTTCCATACATATGTTAATTTTACAAGTAACTTGACTCTTGTACACACAAGATGAGACCATTTTTCCCAACTTTCTTAAAGAAAGATTAAATCTCAGTCCAATTTATTTTCTCTACAGGAAACCATTTAATTTTACCATAGTCTTAAGTAAAGATCCTTCCACCTCTATCTGGTGTATTAATAATTAATAAGGTCATAGAATATCATAGTATATTTTTACACATATTACTTTGTACAATAATCTTCTGAAGGAAGAACTCTGTGCAGATTTTATCTATTGTGTAGTTTTAACTTTTTTTGCTAACACTGATTTTAAATAGGAGACACATTTTCAAATATTGATTAGAAATCATAGGAGAGTCATTAGAAATCATGATGAGGATGAATTCATTTTATGACTTAGATAATTTGTGTTCAGCCAGGTTACCGGGTTTATTCAATATCATACATCACACATTGACAAAGTTTGAAAAATAATTCCCACATCTGACTTTTAACTGCGGAGCGCTTTCCTCTACATTGCAGCTACACTGTGGTTTTTAGAAGAGCAATATCATTTATGTATAATAACATTAACTGATTTATTATTATTTCTTATTGATAATCATTTTAGGTTAGCAAATTCTGCTTTGTTGTTCAAAACTTTAAAACTGATATTTTGTCACTGTAACAACATTATTTTTACCTTTTCTCCCTTTTCTGCTTTTACCAGGGATATACTTCAAGTAACCAAATTAATGTTGTAATTATTATGTATTAGTTGAAATGTTAATACTGGTGCTTTTAATGTTACTGCTCAAATAGTTTGTTGTTGTTGTTGTTGTTGTTGTTTAAATATTTCAGAGGCTTGAGATTCAGAACATAGTTTATTTCTGTGTCATTAAGATCTCTTCGGCCAGGTGCGGTGGCTCACGTCTGTAATCCCAGCATTTTGGGGGGCCAAGGTGGGTGGATCACGAGGTCAGGAGTTCAAGACCAGCCTGACTAACATGGTGAAACCCCTCCTCCACTAAAATTACAAAAATTAGCTGAGCGTGGTGGTGTGCACCTGTAATTCCAGCTACTCAGGAGGTTAAGGCAGGAGAATCACTTGCACCCGGGAGGCAGAGGTTGCAGTGAGCCCAGATCATGCCACTGCACTCCAGCCTGGGCGACAGAGTGAGACTCCATCTCTTTCTTAAAAAAAAAAAAAAAAAAAAAAAAGTAACTGGAAAATAAATGAGACTATAAATTTATGGGCGAAGAGGATAATGTACTTGAAGATATTTCTGTGAGTCAATTGACCTGGGTTAGAACCCAGTGCCGATGATAAACCTAAAGGATACAATCCTAAACACCATAATCCTGAAATTACAAAAGATTTTAAAAAGTCCCCATAGATAAAAATTTCCAAAGTCTAAAATTCCTAGTGTCTTAAATCTCGAAAGATTAAAATCCTAAATGTTGAAACCCTGAATGCTAAATCCTAGGTAAGAGATTAGTGCATTTTCAGTTGTATGCAAGATAGTTGCATCATGTTAGTGGCATCATATTAGATTAAACTACTACCTGTTACTGTCTTTATTTGGAAATTGTATGATTTATGGAGATGAGTATGGTGGCAAGGTTGACAAAGGTTCAACTTGTGGACTTAATTTTGTCAACTGGGTTAAGGGTATCTAGAAACCTAGTAAAATATGATTTTGTGTGTGACTCTATGGTGTCTCCATAGCAGATTAGTGTGTAAATCTGGGTGGATCAGGTGGAATAGATCTCCCCTCAATGTTGGCATGAACTATCAAATCAATTGTGCTCCCAGAGAGAATGAATACATAAGGATACTTGATGTTTCTCTGAGAGCTGAGACAGACTTTTCTTTTGCTGCCTTAGAGGTCAGATCTTCAGGCTCTCCATCTTTTGGAGAGAGCCCTGTTACTGACATCCCAGAGTCTCCAGCTCACAGACGGCCTGTTGTGGGACTTCCAAACCACAATAATAGTATGAGTAAACTTCCTTATCAAGTCCTCTTTTATTTATCTCTATACATATCCTATTGATTCTCTCTCTCTGGAGAGCAATAATATAGATTTGGTATTGGGGAAGCCAAATATTATTCCTTCTTACTGTATTTCTTACAACACAATAGAAGAGACTTGTAAAGTTGTTCTCTCACAAAAGTGCTATTAAAATTAAGTTTACTAGGTTACTTAATGGTGAAATATGGAGTCTTAAAGGTCATTATTATCAGTGTTTCTAAGGCAGATGATTTTTTCATTGCAGTGGCTGTGCAATAACCAGATATTCAAATGTGCAGCATATACTTACGGATTTAGTAGATCACAACCTCTCTCCAAATATAAGTACAGTGAGTGTTTCAAAGAATGCAGAAGTAAAAATTCAGGCAAAAAATACGAGAAATCTTCCCTGCCAAATTATTTAATCACGTATAACCTTTTCCTCTTCAAACATAGCACCGATTTGCTATGCTATGTATTTCATCTTTGCCTAATTCTCAATACTGGGGGGATATATATTGTGTAAAGATATTTAGATAATTCTAATTTGTTTTATGCATTTTTTGCAAATGTGATTTCATGAAAGTGTATTATCACAACATTGACTGTGTGTGTTAGTGTTGTGCAAGTACAGAAAGTCCTTGAAATTTCCTCAGTAAATGCAGAGTGTCACTTTTGTATATCTACATTTGCACACAATAAAATTTCTCAAGATCTTAGCTCCTTAAGTAACTGCACCTGTCACAGTTTTTGGTCAATCTTATTAGAACAATTAGGTTGTCCATTATGGTACTTTAAATTACTGCAGTTAAAAGCTAAAAAATCTAGGTTCACAAAATTGCCAACTGTAGTGTTTTTTGACCTATTTCTGTGTGAATATGGTTCATTTTACTTTTTGACCTATTTCTGTGTGAATATGGTTCATCTGCTCATACTTTATACTGATGTGACGGTTCTTAGTATACCAGTGCCTATACTCATAAAAATATGTACGTCATTATTTCCTAATTTATTATATAAAGTAGCCCATTAAGTATTCTTTCTTTCTTTCTTTCTTTCTTTTTTTTTTTTTTGAGGCAGAGTCTCACTCTGTGGCCCAGGCTGGAGTGCAGTGGCGGGATCTGAGCTCACTGCAAGCTCCGCCTCCCGGGTTTACGCCATTCTCCTGCCTCAGCCTGCCAAGTAGCTGGGACTACAGGCGCCCGCCACTCGCCTGTCTAGTTTTTTGTATTTTTTAGTAGAGGCGGGGTTTCACTGGGTTAGCCAGGATGGTCTCGATCTCCTGACCTCGTGATCCGCCCGTCTCGGCCTCCCAAAGTGCTGGGATTACAGGCTTCAGGCTTGAGCCACCGCGCTCGGCCTCTTTCATATTTTTAATGTTTCTGAAGTAAACCTATTAATAAACATATTTTATATAATTTTTAAATACTTTTTTCGGAATTATATTTTTGGGATTTTGATCTTCCAGGACTTTGATTTCCAGGCATTTAAACTGTAGGAATTTTTATCTTTTGAGATTTCAGCATCCAGGGTCATGGCAATCAAGATTGTGTCTTTGGGAATCAAGGCCCAAACCCATTTAAACTGTTTGCCTATTAGTATACATATTTTAAGTAAATTTCATTCCCCTGTAAACATGTATTATAACCATTTAAATTTAGAAGGAGAGAGAACAGGAATAATTTTAATGTTTGAGCAGGGTGATGGGGTGAAGACAGACACATAAATCTAATTTGAAAAACATGGATCTGTTTATATATATATGTATGTATGTATATATACTTTTATATAAACATGTGTTTTTATATATACATATCTCTATACATATTCTACATATGTATATATAACTAAATATTTATATACATAAGTTTATATATAGAAAGTCTTCTGTTTTAAAAAATATCTTTTTATATGAATTTCCTTGTTAGATTTCATAAAAGTCCTATAAGGTTCATAATGTTATAAAATGTGACAGATAATAGAAACCTTGAGATCATATAACTCTTTAGGAAAAAAAAAACTTCTTGAATCCATACAATTTCCAGTAAACAATGCCATTTTCTATATATATCTTTCTTACCTATGTGTTTGCCTATGTCTAAGAATAATGTAGCTTGATGTATACAGTATTTTGAAAATCTCCTCATTACTAACTTTCTGAATTCCAATTATTTTTATCTAATATGTAACATTTTTGCATGAACACTGACACAAAATAATAAAGGACAAGTGGTTTGCCTTGAGAGTACTATTTTGTTTTCTCTTTCACCCACCCATCCCCAGGTGCAGTATGTTCCAACATATATTTGGGTAGCATTTAGCACAGATTAAAAGCATAATTTTTATTGTGAGGTCCTCAAAGACAAACCACAGACTGGAAGTTTGTATTTGTAACACATATATCTGATGAAGGAGTTATATCTATAATGTAGCAAGAACTCTTGAAACTCAAAAGTAACAAAACAACTTAATTACAAAATGGACAAAAGATGTGAACAAACACCTCACCAAAGAATTTGTACAGGTATCAAATATGCATATTAAAATATATTCAATATCACATGTCATTAAGAAATAAGACAAGAGATGCCACAAAACATCAATTAGAGTGGCTGAAACCCAAAACACTGACAATACCAAATGCTGGAAAGAATGTGGAGTGACAGCAACTCTTATTCATTGCTGCGGGGGATACAAAATGATACAACCACTTTAAAAGACATGCTGGCAGTTTCTTATAAAGCTAACTATATGCTTACCATTCATTTCCACAATTATGCTCATAGCTGTTTACCAAATAAATTTAAAATTATATTCATATGAAAAACTGCACACAAATACTTATAGCAACAACCAAGGTTTCCTTCAATAGGAAGGACAAACAAAATATGCTATATCCATGCGACTAGGTATTTTTCAACAATTACAAAAATTAATGAGCTGTTAAGCTGTGAAAGAACATGGAGGAAGTTTAAATGCAAATTGTTAAGTGAGAGAAGCCAGTCTGAAAACATTACATACTATATAATTCCAACTAATGATATTATGGGAAAAGCAAAACTATGAAGATGATAAAATCATCAGTGATCTTCAGGGCTTGGAGGGGCAAAGGAGGGATGAAGAGTTGGTACACAGAATATTTTAGGTCACCAAAACTATTCTGTGTAGTATTGTCATGGTGGATACATTATGCATTTGTCATAACTCATAGAACAGTAAAACACAAACTGTGAAACCTAAAATAACCTAGTGAAATTAGTTAATAATAATATATTAATATTGGTTCTTCAACTATAAAAAGTGTATTACACTATGAAAGGTGTTAAATAATAATAAAAGAAACTGGTGTTGGGGATGTGCAAGGGATTATTAGGAAAATCTGTACTTTATGCTTAATTTTTCTGTAAATTAAAACTGCTCTAAGCACGTTATTAATGTTAAAAATGAACCGAAAAGAAGTAACACCTCAAATGGAGACTAAACTGAATTGGAATGCTTTTTGTCAAAAAATATAAAAAATATGAAGGTAATATAATACAATTTTTTTCTGTTCAGTATTTTTAATAACTAAATGCAACTGGAATAAATATTCTATCTTGTATCTGTGTATTTTTATTAATGTGTGTGTTTTTTAAATTTTAAATATATTTTAAATTGTAATATAGTTTACCAAATGATATCTATTATCTAGTATAATACAAGTATTAATTCAGTGTTATTTTCATTGTGATATGTTTAGCAAAAACCGTATAAAACACCTTAGCAAATAACAAAGATTTTATTTTTAAAACTGCTTCATGTATAGATAATAAAATTATAAGTAGCATAATAACTGAAATTTGTACTCCCTTCAAAATTTTTAACTTAAGTGAGCAATTTTCCTATTTTCAGTGATACTCGCCCCCCAACCTTTTTGTCTCTTTCTACATTCTTTGTTTTTGTTATGATTTTGGTGGGTGGGTGCTTAGTTTACACCTTTTATTTTGGAAAGATTTTACCAGACGTTTAAAAAAGTAAAAAGTTTGGTATATTCATCACTCAATTTACCTTAATTTTACATATTGCATAACCATAGAAGATTTACCATACTCAGAATTAACATTGATACAATACTGTTAATTAAACCACAGATGTTATATTTATTTCAGCAGATTTTCCAAGTAACATTCTTTTTTGGTTCCAGAAAACAATCTTGGATAGCACATAGAATGTTCCAGTAGTGTCCCCGTGTAGGCTTTTCTGATCTGTCACAGTCTCAATTTTTCTCGATTTTTTATCTTGTTGCCACTTTTGAATAGTATTGGTCTCGTATTGTGTAGAATGTCCCTCAATTTGTCCTTGATGTGTTCTTATAGTTGAAGTGAGATAATGAGGTTTGAAGGAATATTACAGGAGTGAAGCATTCTTCTCATTTCATGATATAATGGGTACATGAATGGCAACATGACTTTTCATGGTGATGATAGACTTGGTCAAGTGGTTAAGATGCTATCTGCTTTCTGGATTTCTCCTCTATAAAGTGTCTATTTTTCCCTTTTCCTTCCTTATTTTTGGCAAATGTGTCACTAATTGAAGCCCACATTCAGGAGATAGTATATCCATAAATTACTTGGAAGTCTTGTGTAAGGAAGACTTGCTCTTGATTCTTTTTTGTTTATTAATTTATTTATTATGTATTCAATCATTTATTTATAATGGTATGAACTCCAAGGTATATTGTTTTGAATTTGAACCCATTATTATTAGTACTTGTTTTGTTGCTTGAATTATTCAAAATTTGGCTATGAGAGCTCTTTCAGATTGGCTTCTGAATTCTTTTGGCTATTTCTTTTTCTTTTTCTTTGTTTTCTCTTTTTTTTTTTTTTTTTTTTTTTTGAGACAGAATCTTGCTGTGTCATCCAGGCTGGAGTGCAGTGGCGCGATCTCAGCTCTCAGCAACCTCCACCTCCTGAGTTCAAGCGATTCTTCTGCCTCAGCCTCCCAAGTAGCTGGGACTACAGGCGCCCACCACCACATCCAGCTGATTTTTGTAGTTTTAGTAGAGACAGGGTTTCACTATGTTGACCAGGTTGGTCTTGAACTCCTGACCTTGTGATGTGCCCACCTCAGCCGCCCAAAGTGCTGGGATTACAGGCATGACCCACCGCACCTGGCTAACTATTCCTTTTTTTAAATAAGAAATATATCTGGAGAAACATTATGTAAATAGTGTTTGGATCATTTCAATACAATGCAATAACTTAGCACTACATCATTCTGCCTACACATTCAAATTATACATTTTGCTCATTAATTTATTTAATACAATTTATGGATCATCTACTCTATGTTAGATACTGTTCTAAATGCTTTAACTAGGTTAGGGGATATGGCCAGAGATGTCATAGGGAGCTGGGTGATGCAGAACATTGCAAACCTTTGCAAAAATCTTTGTGTTTTTTTTTGTTGTTTTTTGTTTTTTAACATAAAATAGAAAGCCCCTGCAATGTGTTGAGCAGATTAAGTTACCCACTTAATATAGAGTCAGGTCATTCCAGCTAGTGTGTTAAAAATAGACTATTGATTGACTAGTGTTGGGGTAGGAAGAGCAGTTTGGATATGCAATACAGGTAAGATTTATGCTTGGACTGTAACTGTGAACACACAGTGTAGTGGATCTCTGATGGATTAGATGTGAGGTGTGGGAGAAATGGAGAATTTAAAGATGATTCTAGGTTTGAAGTGCTGAACAACTAGATGATAAAGTTGCACACTGTGTGCCCACAAAGTATGTAAAAACATGCACATATCCCTATTGTTTATATTTTTGAAAATATAAAATATTGAGTGTAATGTAATATAAAATATTAAGTGTGAACACAATAACTGAAGAGTGTAAAGTGAATCTCTAGGGCATAATGTGTAATAAAATTATAAATGAATACATTATTTTAGTTGTTTTTAAAAGTAAAGATTAGCCTCAGATAGATAACAGGTTTCCTCCTCTATGTATTTTGTGTCATTTTATTTTTATGTTTTCATTGAAAATTACATTTAAGAATATTTTCCTTTAAAATCATTTTGAATCAGTGATAATGTATTTTGGATTTCTTTTCATTTGTTTCTTTATCAGATTTACATATCTCAGAGCACTAGGAGGTTTTCTAAAAGCTCTTTTGTCAGGATGTTTTCCAGATCTCATTTTTCATTCTGAGGCTATCTGTATTTTCCATAACATAGGGTTGTGGAAAATGTGGTACTTACTATAGATTTTGTATATCAGTTCAATAGATTTCCAAAGATATACAATGTTAAAATAATGCTTGCTTCTTTTTCCCCAGGTTACAAAAAGTTTCTCTACAAATTCTAATCTCATAGTTTGCTATCTTTCCAATCTTTATACGAAGTGAAGAATTCATCATTTTATATTGTGTAAGTTATTTTAAGTTAGTTGGGATTATAATTAGTACTGATAAAAATATTTTTTCATTTTAGAATGCTTTAAATGCACATGCACATATAGCATATTTATATATAAAACATATGTAAACATATATATGCCACTTCTCTTGTCCTTAGGTAGCATTTTTTAAATGTTATGTAGTAATGTACTAGGACTTTTAAAAATTTAACTTTAAGAGAGCACTTTGCTAATGTTAAATACATCTCAATGTAAATGTGTGTGTGTGTTTGAAGATTAGTGCATCCAGAACTCAGAGATAATGAAAATGCTCTGTCTATTCTTGCTTTGGAATTTCAGATAAGAGTAGTCATATTACAAAGCAGAGATAAAAGGAGAAAGCAAGAAATAATTCAATTGCTGGTAAAGTAATACGCTACACAGCAAATCACAATAGCGTGTTATATATAGAAATAAGATCAGTCATTGTTTTCAAGCCTGCTAAATAAAACTGAACTCTTGGAATGGCATACCATTTGACCTTTCGAAGGTTCTCCAGCAGTATTTAACTGGTGCAAAAGGAGCACACTCACAATTGTCCACTTCTGACATGACAGACCCTCCTGTTAGTTCACACAATGTTCAAAAGGCAGAAGTCCCTCGCTTCAGAACGCAAGAGAGGATTATTTTCCCAAAGAGCTACACGGTTCATACTGAGGGATGATATGAGAAATTTTCACTTTTTGTCAAAACTTGTACTCTCAGCGGGCCCTCTAAAACCAACACCAGCAGTCAAACATTCAAAAACAACTCACTTTGAGATTGAAATACTTGATGCTCAAACAAGGAAACAGATATGTATTCTGGATAAGGTGAGTTTATTTTTTTATTTATTTGTTTATTTAAGTGTTTCTTCTTTGCCTCAAATATTATTGATTGCTTGATTAAATTCTAACACAACTGTTCTAAAATACATTTCTGACTTTTACCTTAATTTTGTGGTGAAGAGCATGCATACTTTATGCATTGTTTTAATAGAAGATGTTCCATGCATCTCTCATACTCAATTTAAATTAACTGAATGGTAGATAATAATGAGGTTCTGTCATTGGTCTGTGAATTTTATGCTGCCATTGACCATTGTCCACAGGTAAAATTACAAATGCTCAACCTATTTTCTTACACGGAAAATATCTCCAGGTTTTTGTCTTCGTGTACTTCGTTGTATATACAAATTGTCATAGAGTTAATTAGTGTCTATAGAAAATAGTACGCAAAAGCCACAGTAGTTGTTAGAAATACTATGTAATATGTCTGAAAAATTTCATCATTTAAGCATTAATTTGAATTGATTTTATTACTTTTCTTAAAAAGTGACTACCTTTTTGTGAAAGTTTACTTGCTTCAAAAACAGTATTTAAGTTCTTGAAAATTATGTTTTGAAATGTTACTCATCCAAATCCACATTCACAGATGTTGCACTAAGGAAGGAGAAAATATACTCTTCTTAGGTTAGAAAACTAAATTATAAATATATGTTTATATTTTAGATAAACATATGCATAAATAGTATTCCAAGCATTTTCAGTTTCTAATAAATTTGAAAAGTATTATTAATTTAACTTAATATGAGAAAGACGTATTTATACAGGTAATAAAATAGAGCTTGATCTTGTTTTACAAAAAATGTTGAATACATTTTTGTTGCTGTGTCCTAAAAATAAAATGCAATCACGCATTCCATTTTTCCATGTTTATCTAGGTCTTTAGAAGAAAGGAAAAAAACTGTTTAGTCTTTTCCTTAATAATTGACAAATACACAATATATAATTTCTTATTCAGTAATTATAACAGTATGAGCAGCTTATAAATTGAGTTATATTAACTCTAATTTATAGATGGAAAAGAAAGATTAAGACCTTTTTTAAGTGCATACAGGTCGTTAATAGAACTTAAAAGATCTAAAACCATTTCTGTACAGTTTTAAATCATATGCTTTTTCTATAGTTCTACTGAGGCCATATATAAGTGATGAATATATATCACAGAAAATAGAATTTTGATATATTAGTTTCAAGACTTGTATAATTTACTTTTCTTTTTGTATCAAAGTGAAGTTTTGGGATTTTTAAATATCATACAAAATATTTAATATTTAAATATCATATTAAGTATTTAATATTTAAATATCATAAGAAAAATTAAAAAAATAAAATTACCCTTCAGAAGTTGCTAATGTTTACAATATTCCATTATGAAAAACACAAATCTTACAAGAAAAACACAGTTAAATCCAAGGACACAGTGCAACAAATGGAATGAAAATCAAATAAGTCAAGGATTTCCAAGGACTACAATTCTAAAATGACACTAGTTATTGTGTCCTTTCTGACATGTGTAAACCCTGGCAGGCAATCCACCTTAAAGTAATGAAAAACTAATGATGTTTAAACGTTCTTTTACTTAATTACACACACACACACAAACACACACATGCCAATGAGTTCCTATTTGCCTCATACATTTAAATTTTTTCTTATTGGTATTTTATTTGAAGGTAACACAGGGATTTTTACATTTTTAGGTGTTAATTAAATTGTGAAAAAAAGTAAACATTTAGAAGAAATGAAATTTAAATATTCATTATTTAGAGATGAGAATTTTGCAATTTTGCATCGGAATCTAATGTTCGAACTATGATAGTCCTGACATTTGCATCTCAAGTGGCATATCTTTGTAGAAACTTAGCAGGTTAACTAGAGGATTAACACTGGATTGTTCCTAATCCTTTATTGCACAATCAGCCCTATATAATGTGCAATTAGTTGCATTCAAATCTTTGACGTCTGAGTAGAACTGCATCTTGTTGTGTCTTGTTTTAGTTTGTAAATTGATAAACTGTTTCATAAGAGTGGTGAGACACTTGAGAGAAAAAAGTTTTCTAGGTTAATTTTTTTGTTTTTGCTTAGTGATTTCTAACATTTTGAATTTGTAAACATAAAAAAGACTGATTTATTTTTACATTTTTATTATTCCTGATGTTACTTTTCTTAGACAAATTAACAACTTTATAGTAAGATCATATTAAGTACGCTTCATTGTACCTGGCTCTACCCAGTGTACAAAAGACATGTCGCTTATAACTTAGTGCCTGTCTTTCAATACTTACTATGCAGTAAAGTGGTACAAATCACATATCATGTACTTTGGAATTAAGCATATCTGGACTCAATTCCTGTTACATCATTTGTATCTATCAAGGATTAAGAAAGTCACTGAATTGCTGATGCCAAAGACCCCTATTTAGAATATGGGTTAATAAAATCACATCAATAAAGTTAATAAATTTCACTTTGGAAACTTAGAGTAAGGATAATACATGTAACATGCTTAGAATAGTGCCTTGACCATAATATGGACAAAATTATTATTATCATCTTATTTTTAATAATCATTTGGAGAAAGTAATATACATAAAAAAATAAAAATAATAAATTCTGAGCCTTTTGATAACTGGCTCAGAATTTAAATTTGACTTCTTAATATTTAATTATTCTTTGACATGATTTGTTATAATGCTTAGGATAGATATAATATTTTTCAAATATCTTAAATGAGATGTATTATCTTAGTAATATATGTTCTAACAGAAACTTTGTTTTAGGTTTATTACTCAAACTTTAAAATGGACAAAGTATAGACTCACAATATGCATGAGATAAAAATTTTCAGAAAAGTCCTCGGATGAAAGAAAATATATTTCATGTTCTTTTACATAATTACACACACACACACGCCAAACAAACAAAAAACTTTCTCTTACCTCTGCTGTTTTCTCTAGTTTTTGCCCATTTCTCTCATTACTTTCCTCAGGTATTCATATTATCAGCTTTCATTTGCCTCTTCTCACTGTATCCTAGTCCCAATTCATTTGGGCACTCGCTTCTATCAGTTCCCAGATTCTGAACTTACTGAGGTCACCAGTGAAGCATGGCAAATACTGTACTAAATGCGGAGGTCTATTCTCATGTCTTATCTTACTGTGTATATCAACAACATTTTCCACTGTTAATCACCTCCTCCTTAACTAGCATTTGTTATTTGAGTTCCAGGAGAATATATACGTTTTTTAACCAACTTCATTGGCTTTTCCCTTTCCTTATTGCTGATTCTTCATCTGACTTATTAGGAATGGATTTTCAATAACTGAGTCATCACAACTTCTCCTCCTCTACAATAATTTACTTTATTGAGTTTCATAATTAAAAAAAAAATCTTCCTAGTGGTTTTATATATTGTCACCTATTATTTTGCTTTGACTGTAAATCTACATATCTATATATCGATTGAATCTATTGAACTATCTGGATGTTTACCAGGCATATCAAACTTAATATCTCTGAAACTGACCATTTGGTCTTCTCCCAAACATCTTCCAGAGAGCTACTTAAGCCAATAAGTGATGACTACATCCTTCAAATAGCTCAGGCCAAACACTTGGAGAAACCATGACTTGTCTTTTAATCTCATACCCCACATACAATCCATCTTCTTGTCAATAGCTTCAAAATATATCACCCCTTCTACTTGTAGCGCTTCTGAATCTTCCCCCTACTTGTGCCTTTATCACTTTCAATATATCCGCTACATAATAACAAGAACTAGTCTGTTAAATCCTGGCACATAATATCATTCGCTCCTCAAAACTAGTCAATGCTTTTCTTTAGGTCTTAACTGTTAACATTTCTTGGAGGCTTTTCCTGACTACTAAGAGAGCAAAGCTAGCCAACATTTTTTTATTATGTTTCCTTGTTTTATTTCTTAACTAGACTTATTGCCAACTAAACTACTATTTATTTTTTCTTTCTTCATTTAGTTCATTATTTGGCCTACTCTTAGTATATAAGCACAAAAATATCAGATTGTTTGTTTTACACACTTGTATCTTCTGTGTTAACAGCAATGTTTAACACAAAGAAAGTGTTTAACCAATATGTGTTGAATAAATGCACTCCTGTTCAAGAAGTATGTGAATTTCACACAGCATTCATGTTCAGTAGTGATAGTTTTGAGGTGGAGGAGTATAATATTTGAAAATAAATTTTATTATTTTCTACATCAAATCAAATTATTATTAGAATATTTGTTCATACATTCACAGAAAAAGACATTCTCTCAAACCATTTTACTAAATGCTCAAATTCCCGCCAGCTTATCCTGAAAACAAATACATGTAATTTAACTTTGTGTTAGTGCATAATTCAATAATAGACAGTCATGTTCTGATAACAATTTTAATGTGATTTTCATAAAGCAGATGGGAATATTTATTTAGCTCATTTAGTTAGTTTCCATGAATGACTAAAATAACTAATCATGGATAACAAAATGGAGACCAGATTTAAAATAATTGTTAAATACCATTTTTCAAGTATTTGTTGGAACATTAAAAATATGAGATTGTAGGAAAAATAAATTTTAAAAATATAACAATGAATCATTTCCAGTTGTTGCCTGCTGTTGTCTCATTTCTTTCTTGTAAAATGTCACAAGCTTATCTACTGATAAGTCAATGACTGATTCAAGAGCATGCAAGAATTCTAAGAGCCTGAGATGAGAAATGGTAAATGTTTCCAATATCATCTCATTCTAATTTCTTCAATCTTTTCTCCAAGTAACCTGACCTCAAGAGCTCTCTTTCTCCTATTGTTTGTTTGTTTGTTTGCTAGTTTGTTTTGGTCAAAACTATCAAAAGCTTTTTAAATCTTTCTTATGAAGAAAATAAAGCATTCAATAATTCTCTAATGCTTCTAATAATAAAAATAACAATTATCCTCAGAAAACAGTAGAAACAATTATAGGGTAGTAAGAGGGCATACCAATTGTACCTTTGTAACCTTAGAAATTTTGACTATTCTTAATTTTTGACATTTCCATTTTAATACTTTACCTTGTACATGATACTTAGCATATTTATGCCTTAGTTTGTTCATCTGTAAAATGGGAATAGTATCTGCCTTAGAATGGCCACATGGCAGTTTTCAGAATTTCATGTACATGCAAATGACAGTGTCTTCTCTTTTTTTTTTTTTTGTCTTTCTCTTCATTTTTCCTTCTCTTTTCCTCTATCTGCTCTTCTGCCTCTTCCTCACATTCCTGCCCCTTTTTTCCTCCTCCGCATGCCCCTTCAGTCTTCTTTTTCCTATTTCTTATGATGTTTCATGATATAAGAATTAATCAAAAGCATATGGGAGTTGAATTCAGAAAGACTAGTATATTAACATAAATCTGAGAGTGTGATTTCTTTTTCCTTAGGCATGGCGTGGTGTCTCTGACTCTTATTCATTTTTTATGGAACAGGAAGGCTTTCCTGGAGAAGTTATATTTATGTGTGTCCTAGATAGTTTATAAGAAGAATATAACTGGGAGATATGCCTGAGGCTAAAATAATTTACTAAAAGGAAACCTATTTCCTATTAAATCAAGATTGAATGAATAAAGTTAATACTGGAAACACTTGTTTAAAAACATACATAAAGCTTAAATAACATATCTGTCTATGGAAACTAGCAGTGAAGTGGTGACTATATCAAGAGAGACATGCACATTTGAGAGAGCTATGCCTGCTTTGTTATTCAAATAGTTTAGATTACATGAAGCTTATAATGAAATGTATTTGCTAACCTTAAAATGCATGAATTTAATGGGAAAGACAGATAACACATTTAAAACAAATTGCAATATAATAAATAGCATACACAAGTTTAACACAAATTATACTGAGAAGTCTGGGGAAATAATTATTTTATGTAGAAGAAATTTAGGTATGAGTATGAGAGTCAAAGAATTGGTTAGCGGAAGATGGCACTTGAAAGGATCTTAAAAAATACATAGTATAGAACATTAGCCTGGTTGAGGTCAAAAGAGCAACCCAGGAAGAAATTTAGGATATCCAAGAAAAAAGAGGCAAGAAAGTAGTAAGCCAAGCCTCTTGGGCTGGTGTAATTAAGTACTTGGTTTGATACTTCAAAATGGAGCAAACTGAGATTAAAATGGTATAGCTGGGACTGATGAGAGAGGGTCTGATTGCCTTGGTAGGGTGTTTAAACTATTTTTCTTTGAATAGGGTAATCCATATTTTTAGATCTGCCTTTCAGAAATTAAATCTGTCAACTATGTAGAAGATAAAATGTGTAGTAGAAACCCTGAAGACAGTTCTGTAAAAGGAAGAAGAAATCTTGTGTGAGCTTGTTCAAGACTGCCACATTTGGGAGGCAAGATGGTGTTGGGATCTGCTTAGGTTTTAAGACACTCAGCCACCTCACACACTTATCCAGGTTGTGACATTGAGCAAACTTATGTTTTCCCTTATATTTATTGAATTAGGCCATTCTCACATTGCTGTAAAGAAATATCTGAGACTGGGTAATTTATAAAGAAAAGATGTTTAATTGGCTCACAGTTCTGCCGGCTATACAGGAAGCCTAGTGGCATCTGCTTCTGGGGAGGCCTCAGGAAGCTTCCAGTTGTTGCAGGATGCTAAGGGGGAACAGGTACTTCACATGACCAAAACAGGAGAAAAGAGGAAGAAAGAGGAGATGGCACACACTTTTAAACAATCGGATCCTGCAAGAACTCACTCACTATGAAAACGACAGTACCAAGAGAATGGCACGAAACCATTCATGAGAAATCTTCCCCCATGATCCAATCACCTCCCCACCAAGCCCCACCTACAACACTGGGAATTCCATTTCAACATGAGATTTGGGCAGGAACAAATTCCCAAACTGTATTTTTCTGCCCTTGGTCTCCCCAAAATCTGATACCTTTCTCACACTTCAAAATACCGTCATGCCTTCCCAATAATCCCCTAAATTTTTAACTCATTTTAGTGTTACCTCAAAAGCCCAAAGTCTGTAGTTTCTCTGAGACACAGCAAGTCTTTCCTGCCTATGATCCTGTAAAATCAAAAACAAGTTAGTTACATCCAAGATACAATGGAGGTACAAGCACTGAGTAAACATTCTCATTCCCAAAAGGAGAAACCCACTAAAAGAAAGTGGCTACAGAGTCCAGGCAAGTCCAAAACCTAGTAAAACAATCATTAAATCTTAAAGCTCTAGAATAATCTCCTTTGATGCCATGTCTCACATCCAAGACACACTGGTTTGATAAAGTGAGCTCCCAAAGTCTTGGATAGCTCCACCCCTGTGGCTTTGCAGGGTTTAATCCCTATGGCTGCTCTAACAGGCTAGTGGGTTGGCATTGAGTGCCAGCAACTTTTCCAGGCAAAAAGTGCAAGCTGGTGGATATATCTTTCTTGGGATCTGAGGACAGTGGCCCTCTTCTCACAATGTCATGAGGCAGTGCCCCAGTGAGGACTCTGTGTGGAAACTCCAACTTCACACTCTGCACTGCCCTAGTAGTGGTTCTCCATGATGGCTCCCCACTGCCCTAGTAGAGGTTCTCCATGATGGTTCCACCCCTGCATCAGGCTCTTACTTGGACACCCAAGTTTTTTCATATATCCACTGAAATCTAGGCCATGGTTCCCAAGCCTCAACTTTGGCACTTTGTGTACCTGCAGGCTTAAAACCACATGGAAGCTGCCAATGCTTATGGCTTACACCCGCTGAAGCAGCATCCCAAGCTGTACCTAGGTCCCTTTGAGCCAGGGTTGAAGCTTCAGCAGCCAGGAGGCAAAAGCACTGTCCCGAGTCTAGGCAAGGCAGCAGGGCTCAAAACCTGGCCCAGGAAACCATTCTGTTCTCCTAGGCCTCAGGGTTTATGGTGGGAGGGGCTGCCTCTTAGATCTTTAAGATGGCTTCCGGCCGGGCGCGGTGGCTCAAGCCTGTAATCCCAGCACTTTGGGAGGCCAAGACGGGTGGATCACGAGGTCAGGAGATCGAGACTATCCTGGCTAACACGGTGAAACCCCGTCTCTACTAAAAAAATACAAAAAACTAGCCGGGCGAGGTGGCGGGCGCCTGTAGTCCCAGCTACTCGGGAGGCTGAGGCAGGAGAATGGCGTAAACCCGGGAGGCGGAGCTTGCAGTGAGCTGAGATCCGGCCACTGCACTCCAGCCTGCGCGGCAGAGCGAGACTCCGTCTCAAAAAAAAAAAAAAAAAAAAAAAAAAAAAGATGACTTCCAGGACTTTTTCTCATTGTCTTGGCGATCAGCACTTGCCTTCTTTTTAGTTACACAAATTTCTCTAGCAAGTGGTTGCTCAGTAGTCTGCTTGAATTCCTTCTCAAAAAACTCTTTCTGTGCCACATGGCCAAGCTACTTTTTTTGCAAACATTTTGGCTCTGCTTCACTTTTAAATATAAGTTCTAAGTTCGAGTTATTCCTTTGCTACTGAATCTGAAATTAGGCTATGAGAAGTAGCCAGTGTACATCTTCAACACTTCATTGCTTAGAAATTTCTTCCACAACCAGAGGTGTCCAAGGGAGAGAATACAGTCGTGGGTTCTGAGCTTCTGTTTCTAGTGACAACTTTCTTTCCTCACAAAATTAGCATTTAATAAATGAGCAGTTATTTATGGCAATGTTAAGTAACTTTTATAACTTAGGTTAATGATCCATGTATGTGATCAATTAAGTATTTAAATATAATTTGGCTAAAATATTTAATTTACAGGGCTTAAAAAATTCATGTTTGGCTGGGAGCAGTGGCTCACTCCTGCAATCCTAGCATTTTGGGAGGCCAAGGTGGAGGGATCACCTGAGGCTAGGAGTTCGAGACCAGCCTGGCCAACATGGACCAGCCTGACCAACCTGTTCCTACGAAAAATAAAAATTAGCCAGGTGTGGAGGAGGGTGCCTGTAATACCAGCTACTCCGGAGGTTGAGGCAGGAGAATCGCTTGAACCTAGGAGACGGAGATTGCAGTAAGCTGAAATTATGCCACTGCACACCAGTCTGGGTGACAGAGTAAGACTCTGTCTCAAAAAAAAAAAAAAAAAAGAAACAAAACAAAACAAAACAAAATTATCATGTTTGTTCATTTGTTGACTTGTAAGATTAGGAAAATATTTACATTTCATGATCTCAAAATTTTTTTAATCTTTTAAAGAGCTCAATGTTGCCTA
The DNA here is from genome assembly GCF_049350105.2 of Macaca mulatta. Lineage (NCBI taxonomy): Eukaryota > Metazoa > Chordata > Mammalia > Primates > Cercopithecidae > Macaca > Macaca mulatta. The sequence continues at coordinate 69,109,730 of NC_133410.1, forward strand.
CTTCACAAAGTTATTTATGATGATAAAATGTTTTTCTGTGTATATACAAAGTAGTACCTGCTGCACAGTAAATGCTGAATAAATTTTCTCCTCCTATTTCCATTTTACTCTCTTCCATCACGTAGTATAGTATAGTGGTTAAGGACAAATATGGAAACACTCTGTGTTCAAATCCTATCTTTAGCTTGTTAACTATGTGACCTTGTTAAATAACCTTGTTAATTATTATTAACCTTCTTCATATCCACCTTGGGTCACAGTATTTTCATTTGTAAAACGTAAGTAAAATATATATCTTAAGCCACGGGAATGGTATGTGAACTAAATTTTTAAGGAAAGATAAAATTCTTGGACTAGTGCCTATGACTGCCTTTTCTACATTAAAGTCTGTGGAATGAATACATTCTGAAAGTGTATGTCCACTACAACTATGGAAGATTAAGCTTTCTACTGTCGCAACACTCTAATCAAATTAATTGTTTAAAAAATCTAGCTGCACAACAATGAGAAAAATGGTGCTATCATCATGTCTGATAGTTGCCTCTTCTATACCATAAGGAGCAGAGGCTAAGCTACCTGCCATACTGCAGTGGAGAGGAAATTTTTATTATTATCTCCAATGATGATTTCATAGTCACTGTAGATAGCAGGTCATGTTGGTAATGAAAGTGACATTATAATTCACATAACAAAATAGTTGATAGTATATTTTTAACATTAGATGAGCTGACCATTTTTATTTATCTTATTTTGCCCAAGAAATGAATGTCTTGGTTAAGGATGGAGAGAACATATTTTGTTTGAAGAAGGAAAAATTAAATTACATTTCTTATCATATTTTCCTACTCCAAAAAAGTCTAGATTTTCCAACAGCATTATATATATGTATATTTAGACATATACATAACGCTTAAAATATATATGTAACATCATGTTTTTATCTAGCTAGCACTTCAGAGAGAAAAATAATATGCATGATGGATTCTTATATAAGACTCAGAGAAAATATTGTAATCGTAACTGGGACTCTGATCTTCTTGAACACTCCAGATAATAATTTTTTTTTAATTTTAACAATTATTCCTTGAGTCTATAATTTCTAAACACAATCATATATGATGCATTAACAATAAATATATTAGATTCATTATATTTATTTTCTATAAGATAGTATCCCTACTCAATACAGAAGCAGAAATGGGAAAGCTATGAACTCTAAGTCTGATAAAATATATTTTAAGAAACTAAAATATCCTTATATTATTTTCAATTTTAATGTCCTTGGGAGGGCGATGTAATCAAAACAACTTAATTCCTCTTAAAAGGAGGAATTTGTAAAATTATAATATTTTGAAAGTAACTTTTCCACTTGAACATCTCTTTGATTACAAGGTTGTGATGGATAAGGCATTATTTATCTTTCCATACACATGGAAGGAATTCATGTTCCCCCTTTTGCAGTCAAAATCACATTTGGATTTGGAATCACCTCTGTCCCTTTGGAGTTGGATATGATCACATGATGTGCTTTTGAAAATAAGAAAATGTAAAACTCAGTGATCCATGTCCTTTTTTGCCAAAGATTTCAGTCAGGGAGAATTTGGGATATTTTCCCCCTCTAATTTAAATGCCAAAAGTCTTCTAGGTAATAGGTTTACTATCAATTATATCACAGATTTTAGTAACAGAAAAAGACTGAACTATTGGTAGAAATGTAGCGTCATCAACCAATCACTATTGTTTCCAGACTCTGGGATTCCGAGTTTGTTAGTCAAGCACAAACGACACTATAGCACCACCTCATTCCTAGCACCAAGTTATGTACTAAGCAGGATAGCAGAGTGACTAGTATATAACTTGGTGCTAGGAATGAGGTAGTGCTGTAGGACATATTTAAATGATGAGAGATGGCTTACTGGTTCATTGTCGAGTAGTGAGAAAAACATCAGAAGCTGGAAAGATGAAAATCCAGGTCATGCTGTGGTATTTTGTAAAGTGTTGTGTACAGTAACTTATAAAGTACAGCACAGACCTGATGAAATTGCTGATCTAGAAAAAAAATTGTTAACACCACCTGTGGTATCCAATATAAATTGGATGCTTATGGCAATGCATTTCAGGAGAGAAGAGTTTATATAAAAGCTTGTGACAGACAATAAATATAAAAGCAGAGTTTAAGTCTTAAAGTCAAAATATCTATCAGCCTCGACTAAAAAAAAAATTACTTTATAAGCTTTAAAATCATTGCTTTCTCCCCAAATGCTTGGGGGTAGGAAATGGGCTCTAGGAAAGCTGATAATGTCTTTTAGTTCATAGGTTGCTACGTTAAATAGGCATATCTTATATCATTCAGAGAGTCCAGTGTTTGAGCTCAATGTCATGATTAGAAGGAGTTTGGCATTTCTTGAGGATATGGTATGTGTATTTTGAAAATGTAAAGGAGATTGGACTAAATAGTCGATGATCAGAAGTGTAGACTCAAATATTACTATTTTTATTATGGTTTGTAACTGGTTCTCACACAGGAACATGGTAGAATTTAATTCACCTACCTCCTGAAGTAACATGTTTTGTGCTGATGAAATATGGGTGAAAGGCTTACATTTATTACCAGACCAAAGCTGGAAGAACCTAAGCTAATTTAATTACCCTTTCTTTTAGCCTTTGTCTTAGACGCAGTCAATGTTGCAGATGACTTCTGCTTTGTCAGTATAGATTCTAAAGTGAGGAGAATGCAGGTTAGATACACCAGTCAATCTGTGATGTATAAGTAGTATGTGTAGAAAATAAGCGTGGGCTATTTTAAGCCACTGAGTTTTGCAACACAACCTAGACTATTCTAGCAGGTGTATTCAATTAAATTTAAATTAAAGACAGCTTTTGTAATTTTGTCAGTTTATTATTAAATATCCTTCAATCATTAGAAGAACCTATAACAAAGAGAAAGACTGTGAGAGCAGTTTTCTTTATCATTGTAACATATTTCTTCTTAAATTATTGCTTGTATATCAATGTCATCTCTTTCATTTAAAAATGAGAAGCATGTTTATAAAGTGTTTTATTGTTCACAAAAGACCATTCAATAAATTGGTTGTATTAGTTAATATAACCAGTCTATGTTAATGTCTTCAATGAATGTACCTACTATATAGTAGGATCTCTAGTCAATAATATTGAGAATAAAGACAGCAGAAATGGGCTTATCTTAAATATATAAAGTTGTATCGAAAGAATGACGAGGTTTCTTAGATAATTAAGTTGAATTGTCACAGTTGATATAAAGATTCTGGATTAAAAACTGTTTGAGTGTTGATGTTATTAATGGGGTAGACACAGTTTTTTGCCTAATACATATAGCACTCAGTTCTGGCCATTTAACTTTGAAATTACTCTGAGACAATCATGCAGACTTGTTAAACATCCAGTTGTATGCGTAAGTTTTCAGTTGTGAAAACAAGTTGGTGCTGGTAATATACACTTGAAAATATGAAAATATATGACATTCAAAGTAATAGGAATGAGTGAGATCAACTTCCTTGATAAAACATAAGCTATTTTTACATAGGATTACCAAAGCAATTCAAGTATGTTTTGAACCTTCATGGTTCATTTAATCAACAAACTTTTTTTAGAATTTCAGGCATATGAAATGATAAATTTTTCATCATTCTCTATAATGTCAGATACTCTGCATTTGTTTATATGTTGAGGACAAATTCTTCCAAGAGCATGTAATCCACATAGTTAAATTTAAAAAGTAATGCAATCATTTTTAGTGGCTGGCAATATGTAGTAGCATTTATGAGGACAGTGAGCCAATGATGCAGAAATAATTGTAGCCTCTATCTCTGTGGTTTGATGTCAAACAATTCATTAGTGATATGAACTTTCTAAAATTGATTTTCCTCCCTAATTATTTTTGCTTGAAACTCATTTCATATTTGCCACATTTAAAATCTGTAACATAAATCTTTAAGTAGGAAAAAGAAATATATGACCATCACTTCAAAATTTGAAGTGCTCTAAAATTTTGAAATCAATTTTAAATCTGTTATCTCTCAGGGATACAGGACGTGCTGTTCCTTTAAGTCAATAGATTTAATCTAGTTATCTTTTTAAAAAACCACACCACTTTGAACATCTAAACAATATACAATTAATAAGAGGACTGCTCAGTTTAAAATAAGCAATGACTCCAAATAATCAATAATGTGCAATAACAAAAGTCTAATCCTCTCTCATATGACATGTCCAAAGTGGATGAACTGTAGCTTTCCTCAAAGACCTATTTATTATGGAACAGATTAAATTAAACAACTTTTGTCTTTATTATTTTCAGTTTCCAAGTATAATGAACACAAATGTGGTGAACTCATAATGGCTCTTAAAACTTCTGCTTAGATACTAAACTTGCAACTTCCTCTTAACATTTCACAAGCCAATCAAGTTACATGATCATGCTCCACTTTGACATGCTGAAAATACAAAATATTCTCTCTGAGAGAAACGCCCAGAGAGGGACCACAGCGATTTGAACATTTATAACCTTGTAACGTTAAATAAAGCCTCTTTGCATCAAAAATATTTACCCCAAAATTCATGTGCTAAAGTTCATTCACTTTAACTATGTTAGGAGCCTCAATTTTTCATGCAAATTTTATCAACCTGTTTGTTCAGTTGGAATAATTGTAGTCGCCTGGCTTCTAAGCCAGATAGGTGAGACCTGTAACAGGCAAATACAAAGACAAATCTAAAAAAATAACAAGCAGCAGCTTTGAGAACATACACTCATAAAATAGAAGTCAGTAGCTCCCAGATATATGAAAATTTATAATGCTTTGTAAAGCATGGCTTAACATGGACATACTTCTTCTGTTTCTATTCCATTGGCCGAAGCAAACCAACAAGCTAAGTCCAACGTCCACCAGCCTCCCTTTCTAATAAAGAGGAGGAATAGAATAAATATTTGCTAAAATAACCTAATTTGTTACCAATTTTCAGTTTCCAAGAACAATTTAAATTATCTTTCATTTTTGAATAGGCATGTATTTATTTTAAAAGTTGAATCAATAATTAATAATCTATCAAAACAGTAGTACCAGGACCAGATGAATTAATTGGTGAATTCTACCACATATTTAAGGAAGAAATTACACCCATTCTCTACAACCATTTTGTGCAATATTTCCTAACTCACTCTGTAATGGCAACATTACCCTGATACCAAAAACAGAGAGGTTATAAGAAAAGGAAATCACAGAGCAACATCCCTCAAAAATATAGATGTAACAATTCTCAACAAAATATTAGCATATGAATTTAACACTGTATAAAAAGAAGTATTCTTTGCAACCAAGTGGGATTTATCCTACTTGTGCAAGAGTAGTCCAACATTTAAAAAGCAATTAATGTGGTTCATCACATCACCAGGATAAAGTAAAGAAAATCACACAATTTTATCAATAGACACAGAGAAATTATTTGACAAAATCCAACACTCATCCATAATAAAAGTCTCAATAAAGTAGGAATAGAGGAGGAACTTCCTCAACTTAATAGTATCTCCAAAATACCTACAGGTCACATCATTTTTAATAGTGAAAAATCCAAAATTTTCCCAGCAAGATCAGAAAGAAGGAAAGGATGTTTAGTCTCACCACTGCTGTGTGGCATCTTACTGGAAGTTCTAGCTAATGTAAAAAAATGGAAATAAAGAGTTTACAGATGGGCAAGGAAAATTAAAAGTCTTTGCCAATGGCATGTTTGTCTGCACAGAATATCTGAAATAATTGGCCTGGAAAATCCCAAGCAAACAAACAGTGAAACGAAACAAAAATAACCCCTGAATTACGATGCATTTTACGGCAAGGTTTCAGGATACAAAGTTAATATATGAAAGTCAATCACATTACTATATTGTATATCCTAATAATGAATAAGAACAATTCAAAATTATATATAAAATAATCATGTGTAATTGTTATTTATGCATACTTATTCCCATTATTTATATTTATTTATTTGTATTTATGTAATTCACATTACTAATTAAAATTAAAATACTTAGGTATAAGTCTAACAAAACATTTACATAATCAATATGAGAAAAACTAAAATACTCTGGATGTGAAAGAAACTGAAGAACTAAATATATGGAGAGACACTTTATGTTTGTGGATAGGAAGATTCAGTATTTTCAAGATGTCAATTCTTTCCAAATAGATGTACAGATGTAACGCAATCCCTACTAAAATCCCAGCAAGTTATTTTGTGCATATTAACAAACTGTTTCTAAAGTATATATGCAGAGGCAAAAGATCCAGCATGGCTAAAACAATATTGACAAAAAAGAACCAGGTTGAAGAATTGACGTTACATTACTTCAAGGATTCCTCTATAGCTATAGTAAGCAAGACAATGTGATATTAGTGAAAGAAAAAACAAATATATCAATGATACAGAATAGAAAGCCCACAAATAAACCTATCTAAATACAGTCAACTGATCTTTGACAAAGGAACAAAGGCAACATAATGTAGAAAATACAGTCTTTCCATCAAATAGTGTTGGAGCAACTAGACACCCATATGAAAAAAAAAAACAAAAAGTATTTGGACACATCTTACAGATTTCACATAAATTAACTCAAAATGAATATCAGACCTAAATGTAAAACACAAAGTTATAAAACTGTTATGGTGTAACAACAAAATCTTCATGAACTTGGCGTTGGCAAAGACCTTTTAGAGATGATGCCAAAGGTATCATCCATGAAAAAGTTAATAAGATGGAATTCATTAAAATTAACATTTCTACTCTGTGAAAATCAGTACCAAATCAGTGCCAAGAAAATAAAAAGACTAGAAACAAACTGGAAAATATATTTGCAAAAGTCATATCTGATAAAAGACACACACACACACACACATATGTATATGTTATATATATACATATAAAATATAGAAAGAACTCTTAAAATTTATCATACTTGTGCAAGGCTAGTTCAACATTTAAAAAGCAACTAATGTGGTTCATCACATCACCAAGAGAAAGTAAAAAAAAAATTGCATAGTTTTATCACTAGATACAGAAAAATTAAAAACCAAATAACCCATTTACAAAATGGACCAAAGAACTTAACAGACACTTCACTAGAAAAGATACACAAATGGTAAATAAATATACAAAAGGATACTCTACATTATATATCATCAGGAAAATGATAATGAAAATGATAATGTGATATTACTGTGAACCTTCTAGAATGGCCAAAATCCAGAACACTGACATCATATGGTGGGAAGATGTGGAACAACAGGAACTCTCATTAATTGCTTTTAGGAATGCAAAATGGTAAAATCATTTGGAAGGCAATTTGATGGTTTCTCACGAAACTAAATATATTCTTACCATACAGTACAACAGTCGTTCTACTTGATATCTACTCAAATGAGCTGAAAACTTATGTCCACACATAAATCTGCATAAAGATGTTTATGGTAGCTGCATCCACAATTGCCAATACTTGCAAACAACCAAGATGTCTTTCAGCAGGTGAACGGATAAACTATTACTCAGAGACAGTGGAAAGTTATTCAGCATTAAAGAGAAATAAGCTATTAACCCATGAAAAGACATTGAGGGAATTTAAATGTGCATTACTAAGTGAAAAAACTCAATCTGAAAAGGCTGCATACTATGATTTCAACCATATGATTTCTGGAAAGGCAAAACAATGATGACAGCTAAAAGGTTAGTGGTTGCCAGTGGGGATGGGGTGTGGAGCACAGAGGATTTTTAGTGCAGTGAAAAAACTGTGAATAATACTATAATGGTAGATATATGTCATTATAAATTTGTCCAAACTTACAGAATGTACCACACCATGAGTGAACCCCATTGTAAACTGTGGACTTTGGGGATTATGATGTGTCATTGTAGGTTTCTTAGTTGTAACAAACGTACCATACTGGTGACAGATGTTGATAATAGGGGATGCTATGCATGTATGAAGGTAAAGAATACCTTAAAATCTCTGTTCCTTCTGTTCAACATTGCTGTGAACCTAAAACTGCTCTAAAATAAACTTATTATAAAATAACGTAAAACAAAACAAATTGATTTTAATAATTTGTGCCTGAGTAACAGGCTTACATTTTGGCTTGAAATAGTAATTCTTAATTAAATATAAACCCTGAAAAACAGCATAAGTATTACTTTCTATCATAAATATAGAACTTAAAAGACAATGAAAGATAAATCTTCTAATAAGCAAAAGAAAAATTACACAGGAAAAACTACATATCCAAAAATCACTTCCCATACTTTGTCCTCTATGCTTACACATATATATGCATACAGTTGACTTATGAACACCATCGGTTTGAAATGCATGAGTCCACTTATAAATGGATTGTCTTCCACCTTTATCACCCCTGAGACAACAACCAAACCCTTGTCTTCCTCCTCAGCCTACTTGGTATGAAGACGATGAGGATAAAGACCTTCATGAATTCCCATTTCCACTTAATGAACAGTAAATATATTTTCTCTTCCTTATAATTTTCTTAATAATATTGTCTTTTCTCTAACTTACTTTATTTTGAGAATACCATATATAATACATATTATATGCATTGTAATAGTTAATAATGGTATAATTATATAGATGTAATATGTGCTAATTGATTCTACATTATTGGTAAGGCTTCCAGTCAACAGTAAGCTATTAGTAATCAAGGTTTTGGGGAATCAAAAGTTATATGTGGGCTTCAGGATGGCTGACTAGAGGCTCCTGACATTTGCCTCCTACACAAGGAAGGATTGAATCACAAAGCAGATAGGTGATCACAGGTTGAATAGGGCATCTAGGAGAGAACATTGAAATTCAGCAGGAAAGTGGCATGAAAGCTCTGAATCATGAAAGGTGGAGGAAGTAAAGCAAGAAGCCCAGCCAAGTGTGGGGAAAAGGTAAGCAAGAGATTCCCAATGGTCCACATTTTCACCATGGGCTCCTTTAATCTTAGCCCTGGGATAGCCCCTCAGCCCTCACGGGCCCCAAGACTAGTATAAGGAGCTACTTGGAGTCAACACGATGGCATTATTCCAGAGAGGGAGTTCATATTGGATTCCACACATCTCTTAAGACTCAAATTAACTGCTGCACAGTTCCATTTTGAGAGCTCAGTTCCCAATAAATTGTATCCTGCCTTGGGACCCAACAACCCCTGCATCTCCACATTCCTAGAGCCCCACTGACATCCCCTCACATCCACCTAGAAAGCTATGGCAACATGACACCAGATGGACACAGCAGCTCGGATGGTTCTTCAACACACAGCCTATGCAGTGTCCTGTATCCCAGGAAACAGGAGGGTGGTGTAGTGCATGAAGGAGACTGCTGTCAGGACAAAGAGAGTTAAGGTGCACACTCCCACAAGCCTGAGAGCTGCCCGTTTGCAGCCACTGCAACACTGTAACATTCACCTTCCTAGCAGCAGGCTGCTGCTAACCTGCATGCTTCAGGGTATCTGGGGACTGGCAAAATTGGATGCTATCCTGGGGCTTGAAGACAGGCCTGCCTCACACACCAACGCTACTCCACAGCTGGTCAAACACGCTGTTCGGGAGCTTAAGGATCAATCCACCTGGCCTGCCACAGCTAGTAAGCATATGTACCATCATGGGCCTGAGGACAGGCCCACCTGGTCACCAGAGCCACCAGCCTCTATGAGGATTGTGCAGGAACTGGAGGATTGACCCACCCATCTGTCTGTCCCTGGAACCCACATATAGCATCCAGGAAAACCTGGCAGCAAATCCACCCCACCCACAGCCATTTAATGTGTGCATCATCCATGGGCCTGAGAACTGGTCTGCACTGCCCACCACTACCACTGCTGGATGTGAGCATACCGTTTGGAGGCCTGTTCCACCCACCATAGCCTATGACTGCAGATAACATTGGGGAGAACTGAGGATAGGCCCACTCAAACTGGAACCACCTTTTCCAGTGTCTGTACACATTATCCAGGGGCCTGAAGCCACAAGCACTCATGCATAACTTCCAGGAGCCTGGGGACTGGCCTATTCATGCTGCCAGGGTCCCATACAATGTCCAGGGGTATGGAGATAAACCAGCTACAACCTGTACCCATGCACACCATCAGAGGGCCTGAGAACAGGTCCATACAAACTGGTACTGCCCCTACCAATGCTTGCATGCATCATTTAAGGGTGTAAGGATTGACCCCTCCACCCACTACCACCAGTACTTATAAATGCATTCTAGGGTGCCTGAGAATGAGCCCTTAGCCTACTGATGACTGCACACATTGTCTAGGGCTCTGAGGATTCACCTGTTCCATCTGTCTCCATCAGTGCCTGCATGTGCCTCTTGAAAGCCTGAGGATGGCCCCTCCCAGCCTGCCACCACCACAGTTAATAGCACTCATTTGAATATGTCAGTTTGGGGCCTCAGGACTGGCCCATTCATTCAGTTGCCACCACTGCTGACACCTGTGCATGCTACCAGAGGTCTTCAGGGTTGGTCCACAGACAGGGCTGGCATGAACACCACAAAGCAAGAGGCCTGAGTACCCACCTGCCTATCCAGCTAAATATTGTCACTGTAAGCACATGAGAAGCCTCCAAGAGGCCCAAGAATCATCCCACCTGGAACACTAGTGCCTGCATACACCGCCTGGGCACCCAATGACTGGCACACATAGCCTGCTGCTGACACCACTGGTGTCTAAGGATTACCCACCTGATGTTCTAATTTCCAGTAAAGTCTCACCACAGCCTTAACCTACAAGTGCAGCCTAAGCCTCTGAGTACCACACAGACAATACTGATGATGATTACAAAGTAAATCATACAGAGACTACGATACTGCACACACAAGAATCAAAGACTAAGTGCCCTGTCCAACCAACACTATAAGGACATCTACAGGATAATTCTTTTTCCTTGAAAGCCAATCCATAAAATTAGAAGAAGCAACTGTTACATCAGATCTGCAGATATCAGCATATTGAGGCAAGAAACAAGATAAAACGAGAAATCATGACAAGAAAAGTAATAATTCTCTGGCAACAGATCTCAATGAAAAGAAATATATGAAATCCCTAAAAATAAATTCAAAATAATATTAAAGAAGCTTAGTGAGATTTTATAAAAGAGCACAAACAATACAAATAAATTAGAAAAAAAAAATTATAATCTAATGAGAAACTTAACAAAAAAGATAGATATAATAAAAAAGATTTAAACTATACTTCAGAAACTGAAGAACTCAATTAATTAAATAAAAACACAAAGGAGAGGTTCCACAATAGACTATATCAAGCAAAAGAAAGAATTTCTAAACTTGAAGACATGTCTTTTGAAATAACCCAGACGAACCTAAAGAAAATAATAAAAAATAATGAAGACAGCCTGCCTGACATATTGGGCATCATAAAGCAACCAAATATTTAAAGTTTGAGTGTTCCAGAAGAGAGACAAACAAAAGTATAGAAACTCCACCTAAGGAAATAATAGCTGAAAATGTCCCATCTTGCAAGATGTAGCCATCCAGAAACAGGAGCTTAAAGATGCCAAAATATATCCAACCAAAAATATATTATTTAAGACCTGTTGTAATCACACTGTCAAAAATTAAAGACAAAGAGAGAACACTAAAAAAAAAAAAAAAAAAAAAAAAAAAAGACAAGAGAAAAGCATCAAGTCACATATAAAGGAATCTTCATCAAACAAACAGCTAAGTTCTCAGCAGAAACTGTTAAGGACAGGAGAGAATAGAATAACATATTAAAAGTACTGACAATCAAGAATACCATATGTAGCAAAGTCATCCTCCAAAAATCAAGGACAAATAAGGTATTTCCCAGATAAGCAAAAACTGAAAGAAATCATTACCACTAGACTGGTCCTACAAGAGATGCTTAAGAGACTCCTACATGTGAAAGCAAAAGGATAGTATCTACCATCATGAAAATACAAAAAAAGTATAAAACTCATGTGGAGCAGACACAATAAGAAAGGGAAGGACTCAAATGTTACTACTACAGAAAACAGCCAAACTGCAATGACAATAATTAAAAAAAGAAAGGATCAAAGTGTGTACAGAATTGGTTCCTTCTGGTGGGTTCTTGATCTCACTGACTTCAAGAATGAAGCCGCGGACGCTTGCAGTGAGTGTTACAATTCTTAAAGATGGTGTGTCCATAGTTTGTTCCTTCAGATGTTCAGATGTGTCCGGAGTTTATTCCTTTTGGTGGGTTCGTGGTCTCGCTGATTTCAAGAGTGAAGTTGCAGACCTTCACAGTGACTGTTACAGCTCATAAAGTTAGTGCAGACCCAGAGGGAGCTGCAGCAAGATTTATTATGAAGAGTGAAAGAACAAAGCTTCCACAACATGGAAGGGGACCCCAGCAGGTTGCTGATGCTGGCTCAGGTGGCAAATCTTACAACACATCAAAAATATAATACACTATGATTAAGTGGGATTTATTCCAGTAATAAACGTATACTTCAATATATGCAAATCAATAAATATGATATATCGTATCAACAGAATGAAGGATAAAACTCATATGATTATTGTAATGGATACAGATAAAGCATCCAATACAAGGCACAATCCATTTATGATAAAAAAAGAAACTTCTCTACAAATTAGGTATGGAATGAACATATCTCAACCCTCAACATAAAGGGCATATAGGACAAACCTTCAGCTAACATCATTCTGAATGGCAAAAAAACGAGAGTCTTTTATCTAAGAACTGGAACAAGACAAGGATACCTACTCTTATTCAACATACTACAGGAAATCTTATTCAGAGCAATCAGGAAAGAAAAAGGAAAAAAAAAAAAAAAGGGCATCCAAATTGGAAAGTGGAAGTTAAGTTGTCCTTTGTAGATGGCATAATCTTATATGTGTAATGACATAAAACCACCACCAAAAATATTTTAGAACTGATAAATAAATTCAGTAAACTTTCAGAATACAAGATCAACATACAAAAATCAGTAGCATTTTTATACACCAATGAGAAACTAGCTGAAAACTAAATCAAGATTTTTATCTCATTTACAATAGGCACCAAAAAAATTAATTAATTAATTAATTAATTAAAATAAAAGAAAAACAAAAACAAAAACAAACAAAAAAAACTCTGAATAAATTTAACCAGGAAGAGGAAAGAACTCTGCAAGGAAAACTGCAAAACTCTGATAAAAGAAATTGAAGAGCACACAAACAAATGGAAACACATCTGATGCTAATGGATTAGAAGAATTTATATTGTTAAAATATCCACACCACACCACCCAAAGCAATATACAAATTCAATACATTTCTTACCAAAATACCAATGACATTCTTTAGAAAATAGAAAAACAATCTTAAAGTTTATATGGAACCACAAAAGACCCTGTATAGACAAAGTAACACTGAGCAAAAAGAACAAAGCTGGAGGCATCACACTTCCTGACTTAAAATATACCGCAAAGCAATAGTAACCAAACAGCATTGCATTGGTATAAGAATAGACATAGACCTATGGAACAGAGAACCCAGATATAATCCTTGCATTTATAGTCAACTGACTGTCTTCAAAGGTGCCAGCCAACAATATACATTGAAGAAAAGACAACTTCTTTAATAAATGATGCTAACAATACTGGATATCCACATGCAAAAGAATGTAATTAGACACCTATGTTTTATCAAACACTAAAATACAACTGAAAATGGATTGGAAACTTAAATGCTAAGACCTCAAACCATAAACTGATTAAAGAAAACATAGGAGAAATGCTTCAGGACATTAGGCCAAAAAATAATAATAATAATAACTAAGACCTCAAAAGAATAGGTAGCAAAAACAAAAATACACATATGGGAACATATTAAAATAATAAACTTCTGCATAACAAAGGAAACAATAGTGTAAAGAGGCAAAAGAGTAGGAGAAAATATTTGCACACTATTCATCTGATGAGGGACTATTATTCAGAACTAAATAAGGAACTAAAATACCTCAATTCCCAGAAGCATAAAAACAAACAAACAAATTATTCCACGGAAAACTGGGCAAATAATCTGAATAAATATTTCTCTAAAGAAGACATACAAATGGCCAACAGATATATAACAGTCAACATCACTAACATCAGGGAAATACAAATTAAAGCTACAATGAGATATTATCTTGCCCAACAACCGAGATATTATCTTACCCAAGTATGAATGGTTACTATGGAAAAACAAAAACAAAACCAATGCTGGTGAGGATGTAGATCAAAGGAAATTATTATACACTATCAGTGGAAATGAAATTAGTACAGACATTATGGAAAAGAGTAGAGAGTGTCTCAGAAAACAAAAATAGAACTTTTATAAATTCCAGACTTCCACCCTGGGTATTCATCCAATGCAAAGCAAATCAATATATCAAAGGGATACCTGCATCCTCATGATTATTGAAACACTATTCACAATAACCAAGCTATAGAATCAATTATTATTTGCAACAACATAGATGTAACTAGAGGTCATTATATTAAGTGAAAAAAGCCAGGCATTTAAGACAAATATTGCATGTTCTCATTCATGTGTCGTGTTTTAAAAAGAAGTTTAACACTTTAAAAGTTTATCTCGTGAAGGTACAGTATATATACCAGAGGCTGGGAACGACAGTGAAGGAATGAAGAGAGGTTAGTTAATGGGTAGAAACATACAGTTAGATAACAGAAGTAGCTTCTACTGTTTGATAACATAGTAGGGTAACTATAATTAACAATTAACATATATTGTATATTTAAAAATAGCTAGAAGAGAGGATTTGAAATGCTTCCAACACAAATAACTGGTAAGTGTTTAAGGTGATGGATATTCTAAATACTGTTTTGGTCATTTCACAAGTTATGTACGTATTAAAATAGCGCATGAACACCATAAATATGTATAATTATTAGATATCAATACAAATTGTTTTAAAATATGCGTACATGGAGGGTTGGCACCTCTGCATTGTTCAAGGGTCAAGTGTGTGTGCGTGTGTGTGTGCACGCGCACACATAAATAACAGACCAGTAATGTTTTAGGCTGTACTTCTAAGTAAAATTTACACATAATTTCCTAGAAATAAAATTTTTCATATAAAAGAGCATTATTCAGATAAACTTTCTTTGGTAAATAATATGAGAAAATCAATTTATATGTTAATTTTTACATTATTTTTCAATAGAAAAGGCATAATTGATATTAACCAAATTGTTATTGCAATATAAAAAGAAACATTTTGTATGATACAAAAGCAGGATATGTGTGTATGCATAGATATATATATATATACACATACACATATATATACACACACACACACATATCGTTTTACTTAACAAGGAGCTAATTTTAAATAATTTAGTTTATAAATAAATGAAATTGATATAATATAAAACATTTCAATCTTAGATAAATAAAATTCAGTTAAATTTAAAAGGCGAAAGGTTTATACGATCTGAAGAGAAACCATAGTATAATTCAGTTAAATTTAAACATCTAAACCTTGTTAAAACTCATATTTTTTCAGATTCACTGTGTACTGTCAGTTTTATTCATAGTGAAAATTCTTGCTATTCTACAAAATACTGAACACATTTTGAATGTATAAAAATTATTTTCCATATATTGCTTACTTATCTGAGCAATCTTAAGGTTACTTATTAGTAAAATAACATTTGCTTACTGAGAAAATCCTTGTCCATTCTGAATAAAATATGCAAATATACATTCTATTTGCTAATCTACTACTTTCTTTATGTTTGTTTGTTTGTTTGCTTGTTTGAGATAGGGTCTCGCTCTGTCACCCTGGCTCCAGCATAGTTGGGACTACAGACACATCCCCCATGCCCTGCTAATTTTTTTTTTCTTTTCTTTTTTTTTTTTTTTGAGATATAGGATTTCCGCCATGTTGCCCAGGCTCGTCTTGAAGCCCTGGACTCAAGTGATCTTTCTGCCTTAGTTTCCAAAAGAGTTTATTCTACAAGCCTGAGCCACCAAGTCTGGCCTAAAATCTTCTAATGGAAATTCTCAAAGCTATTTTTTTCCCAGTTTCCTGAATTAATCAGCTTAACATGTGATTTTTTTGGGCAATTTTCTTCCTTGTGTCTTGAAGAACAGCTCTGTTTAGGTAGGAAACCTGCACTGACATTTTGTATTTCTCTGTGTATCTGTGTCTGCATTTTCACACCACTATATCTAATTATTTATATCAGTTCATCTTTCACTTTGGTTTTATTTCTATACATTTACTTTTAGACAAGTTCTTTGTTTTAATAAAGTTTACTGACAAATTTAGGTTTTTATACTACAACAACCCCATCAAATGAATGTCAAGTGGTTGCTGTTTTTCATTATAATTTAATTTTTATTGCTCTAATCAGGATGTGCACTATTTTGGAGACATCTGTCCATCTTAAGAATTTACTGTGAAAGTGGCTAAAATATGGTTTTAAAAAGAAGCAATATTATAAAAAGAGGTTTCTGTGAAAAACTAGTAAATGCATATTGGGCACATTCAAACAAATTCTAGATTAAATGCTTGAATGAAAAAAGCTTTTTTGTTTTCATCAACTTAAATGTAGAGAAAGTAATAATAACTCAAATTTTAACTATAATCAGCTAAAATTTAGAAGTAAATTTTTGGTTTAACTACCATCATTTGACTTCCCTACTCACTATTTTAAGACTCATTTTCTTTTAAGAGAAATAAACATTAATGAAGGGAATATTAAGGTTTCAAATGTAGAGTTTCACATTCTCCCATCTGTATAATTATGGAAATGAATAAATTATCACGATGATAGTTTATCCTTTTTAAGATGTTGTAAAACTGACTAAGAAGTGGAGGTTATGATAACTAAACTCCCTGATGAAGCCACTGAGACATCAATTTAGTCATCAGAAGCTCTTATATGCTCAGTTAATTATCATATTTTCCTCTCTTTGTGCTTTCAGTACAACTAAAGGACTGAAAAGAGCAGAAAAGCACAATCCTGTGCCTAACTGAATACATGTCTGAATCGTTTAGTAGTTAATTTTTCTGATTTTTTTTGTGCAAAATTACTGCAGAAAGGGCAGTTCTCAAGGATTTATTCAAAATCAGCACTTTTCTAACACATGAAAGTCAAATGAATTTTTTCTAAAATGTTAAGAGCTTATAATACATCCCTATTACACATGAAGGTTTCTTTCAGGAAAATGATGTTAGCCTTGAAAATAAGAAAATTCAAAGTAAAATGCATATACCAAATTAGAAGGTTGTCAATTGCATTATTCTGGTGTGGAGAATGGCATACAGCTTTTGCATATCAGATTAAGAAACTTTTATCTTACTTTGTTTTTACATGTTTGCACTCACAGCTTTATTTCTGACTTCTATAAAAGTTAATTAAAACTTATTGTATGCTCTGTGGTGTACTACATGACAAAACAAAACAACAGTAATACTAGGTCATTATCCTCAGCTCCATATAGATTGAGCAACCAATGCATAATACAAGATAATGGCCCTCATAAAGTGCTAGATGAACACATATCAAACCCAAATTGAGGGATTATTGATCATGAAAATTATTTTTTATTTAAAATTACATGGTCCTTGATATGACTAATGGACAAATATTTGTTACTCTAGGGAATATCATGCAGTCTTTATCAGAAAAAGCAACATATAAAGGTGCTGAATGAATAAGAAACATTGAGATGAAACAATGGACACTGTTAAAACAATATTTTAAAAATTAAATTTAAATATTAAAGGTTAATAACCAAAATTAAAATATATGCAAAAGTATATAAATACATATTACTCTCCCTATAAACTGTTTTAAAATTTTTTTCTAACATTTTTCAGAGAAGAGCAATGCCATGAAATATTTATAATTTTATATACACAGAATGTTTTAGGACCATTTTGCTATTAACAGAATAACACAAATTGGAATTCCTATTACTTTTTAGGGTTTAAGTCTTATAACTCTCTTATTTAGTAAATAATATACACACAGGAAATCATAAAACAATTCTGAACAGTATACTGAATGCTTAGCCACAATCCTGTTAAGTAGAGGGTGAGATATGTAAAAATAGATGTATTTGTTGTTATACTTTCAGTGAATAATAAAACATCAAACATAATGTAACAGTATTAAGAACTATATGGATCTTATGGACTATTATGCACCAACATTTTATGAGTTTTTCATTTAACCCTTTCAAAACAGCTATAAGGGGATTTTAGTGTAGCATAAATAAATCATGTAAACATATGATTATAATAAATTTCACTAGTATCATATGCTTATTCAGGGAAAAGAAATATATTTTCTTGAATTATCATGAAAATGTCTTTTGAGATAAATTCAGAAAGTCAAAAAAGTATTGTGATGACTTGAAGTGTTTGTATGGAACTTTAGTCCTCAATAATTTTCAAATTTAGAAGAATAAAAATATTTTATCCATTTTTTAATTTATAGAGTTCGTTTTAGTTATTTAGAACCAAATATTTTGACAAATTACTATGTACTTAAGGAATAAAAAAAAATCTCACATGCATTTTAATGGACATTTAGTACTTTTATTTGGGGATTTAAATAATGTCAGTAGGGGGCTTAAGGTTACTTTTGTCTCATGATATTCAGAGGTAAACACTTCCCTCATTTATCCATATAAATTAACTTCACATCTTCAGGTACTATTGCTATACATTATTTCAGTTTCCTGTGCATTAAGACATATTTTTAATTGATAGTTTTACGAGATGTGGAAAAATACACTGAATATTTTGGACAAAGAAAATTCAAAAATATATCTTAGGGATAAAAATTGGATTGAATTAATGTGTTAAAACTATTACCGTTGTATACAAACATTTTTTTAATTATATTTTTGCTGATTGCAACATTTCAAGTTTGTCAAAATAGTAATCACTAAAAAGAGATAAACCAAGCAAAAATTCTTATTGTGTAAGAATTTTAGGATATATTTAAAATTTCTTTTCCTTAAATGGATAGAAAACAAATTAACAGTGTTTAAAAATAACTCTATTTTCTTTTCCTTTTCAGGTGACACAATCATCTACTATTCATGATGTTAAGCAAAAGTTTCACAAAGCATGTAAGTTGTATATATTATTTAGAATTTATATTACAGTGCTTTATTTTCAAATAGGTTTTAATTTTTCTATAAGAGCAATATATGATAGAGTGTATGGAAACCATTGTTTTACAAGGAGCTCAGAAACGATAGTTTGCTTAATATTCCTTTGGCATAAATATTCTAGCATTAACTCTAATTGACCTAATTGACCCTTTAATCGCCAGCATTTTAAATTTTTCTTCACAAAGTTGTTTTTAATTTATATTTAAACTTCATTGTATTATAAAGAGAAATTTTGTATATACTAAAGACATTAATTGATACAAGTATTTATTTCTATTTAAGCAAAATATTAGGCACATTTTTACTTCCTGTATTTATACTGGTCAAGTATCATTCACATAGAAATCCTTCACACTATTCATCTAAATTATGGTGTTTAATTTTATTAATAAATTTACATAATGAATTAGTCTCTTATTTACTTAAAAATATTTATATTTGATGTATTTCAATTATATTTTTATTTTTACACTTTCTCAATAAACTTTACTCCAAATGTTAAATATAAAAATGTCTATAATTATTGACAAATATTGTTTTTACAAACTTTATTTTTGGAGCAGCTTTTGTTTCATAGAAAAAATTTAAATAGAAAGTGCAGAGATTTCCCATATAACCATGTCCCCACACATGCCTGGCCTCATGCATTATAAATATCCCTCACAGAATGGCACATTTGTTGAAATTAATGAATACAATGGCAGACCATGATAACCAAAATTCTATTATTTAAAGTTCTGAAACTGATCCAATAGTCCCATAGACAGTTATTTTTGTATAAACAATGAAATTGATCCTTCTGTTCTTAAAGCTTGATACTTTTATTTTATCTGAGTTCCTTCCTCAGGAAAGAGTTCCTTAGCCCACTCAAAAAGTATCAAAGAACTAAAACTCACCAGGTCATCACATCCAGACAATAAGATGCTAGGCCCCTCATTCATCATAACTGTGTCCTTTCCCATCCATAGTTCCTGTTTTCTTACACAGTTACATCTCCTCCCTGTTATATAAACCCCTGGTTTTAGTCAGTTAGGGAGACAGATTTGAGACAGCTCCTATCTCTTTGGCTGCAGCACCCAATTAAAGCCTTCTTCTTTGGCAACACATATAGTCTCAGTCACTGGCTTTCGTGCTATGAGCACCCAGACCAAGACTGAACCCCTGGAATTTTGCTAACGGTTCACATTTGGTGTTCTATATTCTATGAGTTCTGCTAGGGAACATTTTTAATATTTTAGATTATTTAAACAATGTGTATTTTGTGAAAATAATCATGAAACTCACAATTTAATGCATTAAATTAATTACACTTCACAGTAAATAAGTAGAGCTCTCATATTACTTTATTTTAGGACAAACAGGTAAATTACTGAGTACTTTCTCTACATATGGCATTATGCCAAACATAAAGACTAATTCAGTAAACGCAGAAAACATGCCATAAATTGTCAAAATAGTCTTATGTGGAAGACAATATATTCATCTAAAGAATGCAGAAATAAATTGCAAATAGTCAATGTACCTAAAATTTATAAACATTTGAGTACAATCTATTTAAAATTTGTAATTAAACGGAAAGCCTATACAGGAAGGAATAGAATTGTTTGAAATACGCTTACTCAGTTTAAAATTCTCGAGGAAGTTGACATTTTTTATTTTGCCATGAAGTGATATAGGAACTGGTTATGCTGAAGAGCCAGAAAAGCATTATAGTAAGGGACAAAGAACAAAGCCAAAAAGATTTCTCTCTCTCTCTCTCTCTCTCTCTCTCTATATATATATATATATATATATATATGTGGATTATATATATATGAAAAATATAGTGGATTAAGTTTCTAACTATTGCATTATAGTTGTTAGCTGTATTTTTATAACAGTATTTTCTAATACATTGAGCTTTTCATCAAACTCATATTTTTATCTAATCACATAAACTATATGAGCCATGTTACTCTGATTATCTCTATAAGTATTTTTGCTGTATTTCTACTTAAAACAAGTTTATTTTAATAGTTATTTCTATCATAGCATAAAACATGGATCTCATTAAGCTAGTAATTGAATTGAATTGCCACC
Source organism: Macaca mulatta (assembly GCF_049350105.2). Classification (NCBI taxonomy): domain Eukaryota; kingdom Metazoa; phylum Chordata; class Mammalia; order Primates; family Cercopithecidae; genus Macaca; species Macaca mulatta. The sequence continues at coordinate 69,131,046 of NC_133410.1, forward strand.
TTTGAAATGACTTAGACCAATTCAATCTAATAAAGTGTCTCCAGAAAGTTTAGATTACAGTAGTAAGTAGGAAGACATTTGAAAATGACTTTAATATAGAGTAAAAAGATGTAACAAGATAATTGTATGTAAAACAAAAATAACGAAATCTTATTTATATTGTTGGAAAATGAGTACATGAATTAAAGTTGAATTTATATGTAAAAGAATGTGCAGTCACCTTGACAAAAGAAAGCATTTCTTTTTTTTTTTTTTTTTTTGAGACGGAATCTTGCTCTGTTGCCCCAGGCTGGAGTGCAGTGGCCGGATCTCAGCTCACTGCAAGCTCCATCTCCCGGGTTTAGGCCATTCTCCTGCCTCATGCTCCTGAGTACCTGGGACTACAGGCGCCCACCACCTCGCCCGGCTATTTTTTTGTATTTTTTAGTAGAGACGGGGTTTCACCGTGTTAGACAAGATGGTCTTGATTTCCTGACCTCGTGATCCGCCCGTCTCGGCCTCCCAAAGTGCTGGGATTACAGACTTGAGCCACGGCGCCCGGCCAAAAGTATTATTTTTATAATAATTTATGTCAACTAATAGACATAGCAATTACTTGAAATCTTAAACTTTTAAAGGAATGCTGTTTGTATTTGTGTGGTTTAGAGCCTGCTTCTAATAATTAGGAAACTGAAGTTAAGCAGCTTACAAAAATATCCTAGAAATGTCCTGTTGCAAAAGTGGATAGCTGACAATACAATAGTATAGTTAGTTTCAATAGCTGTGTCAGGACAATAATTATTGATAGCTATTATTTTATTTCGCTTTGTAAGTAGTAATCTTTAACAGCTTTACTTAAATTGTGACTTTTTTCACTTTTTAAAAAGTATCTTTATTTTGAGATTTCAATCATGTAAAATATAAAAATAATATTTCAGCATTTTCCTATATATCATAGTGTATTTCAAAATTTTCTTGATCTTTAGGTTTTACAAATTGAAGATACACAAAAACACTTTTTGTTGCATTACATTATATAAAGTATTTAAAATAATGTATTTGCCAATTTTTGAAAGACATTGAAAAATATTGCTAATCCTGAAAAATCTGTGAACATATGGGCATCAGTAAAATGAATTTCTCTCACAATGGCCTTAGGATCTTATCTTTTCAGCATATTTTAAAATTAGATAATATTGGATACTTATTAAAGTACATAAATATACACCAAAGAGATTAATCATATACGTTCAAAGCCACATTTGTCAGATTTTTAAAAACTTTACTTTTTGACACCAAATTAATTTTTATGACATTTCTGACATTGTTTGTTTTCAGGCCCTGGAGTGGGAATTTAATCTTGGAAAGAAAAAAAATATATATATCTTCTCAGAAGACATTATTTCCTGAAGGCAGAATTCTTGTTATATGTCTTTTATGTCTATCTTTTGTTCTCTTAGGTGTTTTGATTAATCCTGGTATTTTGTCTTCTTACGATTTCTCAGACTTTTCAGCTTTACATTTTTCTTTGCTTTATTTTAGAATTTTGTTTACTGTAATATGTCTTTTCTCTACAATCACAATCTCAACGTTCTTCCAAGGTTTATAATTTTTAAGTTCTGCTTTGTTATAAGAATAATCTCTTAGGTTACCCTAGTAATGCCACAGCAATCAGACTGGTGAAGAAATAGAAAGAGAGAAAACCACATTCATGAGTTAGCTGCTAAGGCAAGGAGAGACGAATGTTTTTCATGAAAAATAGAAGCATATAAAACTATAAATTAGATATATGCATGCACGTACAAACAAGTAATTTCACTCATTTCTTATGTTTTTCTCATTTAATGCAGCAAAAATGCATGAAATGTCCCCAGCTGCAAATCCTCAAGTGGACTTTATCTTGATCTATTTATTTCTTAACACGTGTAATTATTGTTCTTGTTTGCATCTTCAAGTCTCTTCTAGAGAGCTTAAAAAATTTTCACGCTACTCTCTCTTATATCATGCTCTATTCAGGTTCATTTGCTCATAAGTATTCCATAGAGGAATTGTTCATTATTTTAAAAACCTAGCTGAAAAATAAATAATTATTAGTCCCAGTGACACTCTGACTAAAACTGTGTAAATATTTTTAAACATTTTTAAGAGATTTAAAAAACTTCTGTGTGTCTTTATTATTTATTCTGGCAGAGTACTACCACTCTATTTCTATTGTTACCCAATTCAACAAATAACCTACTTTTCTGTTGGGATAAAATATGACTTTACGAGAGCATGTTTAAAAACAAAATCATAACAATTTACATTTAAAGACATAATTGGTGGTTATTAGCTACTCATAAATTGGGCAGTATCTTATCTAGATAAGATGTAAGTAGAAAAGAGCTTCAATAAGCATGACGGAACAGTTGATTTTTATAAAGTGGCTAGCTGGAGCAAGAATGAGAAAAATGTTTCTGCCTGCAAAGAAAAGTGAAAAATTCCTATAGTCTAGGTTTCCACAGAAAAGCAGATGAATGTAGTATTTTGCATATATAGAATAAAATATATATTTATGTAAATACTTTGAAAAATTGATAAAGCGAAGGTCTACTTAATGTTTTCTATAGGAACTGGGCACGAATGATTGTAAGCCAGGAAATCTCTAACAGAGATTCAGAAATATCACTGTACAAACATGCATAAAGGTAGAATTTTGTATCAAAAGAGTTTGTAAAATTATTTCTAATTATTTATTATTTGATTGTTTTTATTGTAATTATTTGGTTTTGATTAAATGTAATTAATTATAATTGTTATTGCTTTATAATTTAGTTATAATATAATTTAATTAATTATAATGGCAAATTAATTGTATTTTATGATTGAATTGTGTTTATAATTTACAATTTAAATTACAATGTAATTAATGTAAAAGTAATTATATATTATTATTACTGGGTTTGTAGTTAAAAGCGGTTTGTTTTCACAAGATAAGATGCCCTAAATGGCACTCCAAATAGCATATATAGTTTCTACAGATAAACTAGTCATTCATCAGTTATAATGGATGACCACTTCTGTGATTATTCAATGTGGGTAAACACCATAATTACAATTAAAATCACAGGTTGGAAGTTGGGTAAAAAAATAGTTTGGGAACATACTGAATGAGGTTCAATCTTCATGCAGTAGCAAATCATGCCCTGTATTAAATATTTTCAAAATTATATCAAAATCTATTTTCAAAGCTTATGCCAAAGCTCATACAAAATGTACAGTATGAACTATGTGATATTTTAATTTAGATTAGCATATTACTAAGCACATGATTAATAGTTTTCTTTCTGGATAATTCATCATTAACATTGTGGATCCTTACTTGAGATAAAAGTTTTATTAAACGTTTTGATAATTTTAAGTAGTAAGTACTTTTTAGGGTTTCTAGATCACATTTCTTTCTATATTATCAAAATTGTTTAGGATGACTAAAGATTAAATAGAGGGAACCATCAGAAATAACACAAATGGAATTTTTCTACTCTCTGATTTTGTGTGGACTAGTAACATATTAGTCAAATTGATAAAAATTACTTGCATTTAAGATAACTAGAGATAATAATGAAAAGGTAAAGATAGGAAAAAAACTTACTGCTTGTGAAATTTATGTTGTTATTGCTCTTCCTTCTTTTCTTAAATCTAAATGTCTCTGAGAAATTATTAGCCTCCTGTGCTTTTCAAACATTATCCCTCAGAAATATAACTCTTTTAGCTTTCACTGGCATTCTTCATCTGGTGAAATGTATTTTTTATTGAAGATCCATTTCTTTTCTTTTTTTTTTTTTTTTTTTTTTTTTTTTGAGACAGAGTCTCGCTCTGAGGACCAGGTTGGAGTGCAGTGGCACGATCTTGGCTCACTGCAAGCTCCGCCTCCCGGGTTCACGCCATTCTCCCGCCTCAGCCTCCTGTGTAGCTGGGACTACAGGCTCCCGCCACGCCCCGCTAGTTTTTTGTATTTTTTAGCAGAAACGGGATTTCACCGTGTTATCCAGGATGGTCTCGATCTCCTGACCTCGTGATCCACCCGCCTCGGCTTCCCAAAGTGCTGGGATTACAGGCATGAGCCACCGCTCCCAGCATGGAGAATCTATTTCTAAAACCTATAAAGTTTATATCCAAAAAATTGTCTCCTAATACTTAACATCCATATTTCTTCTTCAAATTAATTTCTCTTTGTTAAATTTCTTATTTTCTACCAGTGTTAGAGTATCATTATTTCTTGGTTTCTTGACCATTTGAACTACTTTTAAAAAATTTTTCTTTAAATTGTCTTTTATGCAAAGTATTCCTATACCTTTTTCCATGTTTGTTCACATCTTTTTTATAGCAGTAAGAATCATCTTTCTCTGTTTAAAAACCTTCACTTAATTATCAAGATACATATGCCTTTGTGCTAAGAGAATTTTCCTCACTCCTTCAATCTGTACTCTCATTTTTTCTATATAATTTAAAAATTATAGTTAATAACAAAGTGCAGCACTTGTTGTCAAATATAATGTCTTATAATATCACTACATGTCCTACTCTATTTTGCATTAGCATATATAATAATAACAATTAACTTTTTTTCAGAATTTATTATGTGCCAAGGACCTAAAATATTTCTATCGTAGTATAGTTTGAAAATAATTGTGACAATACTATGACCACTTAGGTACAATTATAATTTTTATGTTTCAGATAAAAATCTTTAAAGAAATATTATATAACTTGTCCCAGGTCACACAGCTAATCAGTGACAAAGATGGAATTTAAACTCAGGCAGCATGACTCTGTACCCTGTGCTATAACCACTAGCCTCCATTTCCTCTCTTTTCTTGAAAAATTCTCATTAATTTCTTCAGGCAGAAGTCCCAGTAGTATCCAGTTATTTTACTTGAGAAGGTTACTTACTAATCCTCATTCTCAAATAGAAAACTGCAAAGTTTGTTTTAGAAATTTTGTAGTGAATAATATCACAGCAAATCTGAACATAGTTCACAATTGGTTACAATAACTGAAATCCCTGTCTAAGGTCATATGGTAGTGTAAGAAAAAACTACGAAACTATTAATACAAACAACAGCTAATATGAACATAGAAGAAGAGTGCAAATATGGCTTAAAATTGCTAATAAATTATTCTCCTTTGAGATTGATCTAAAAAATAATAATATATAAATTGAAAGAGTCAATGAATGATTAACAGCTGAAGTATAATTTGTACACTGACTCTGTGTCATAAAAGTTTCTGAACAATAAAAGCAAAACCATTTTGCCCATGACTTTGATGTTATCTATTAGTTGAAAACACCATTCAAAGTTTTAGTGATGTTTATTATCTATCACAATACTTGTCTAAGCAGTTCCCAGAAAGAACCTTGGTGAACAAAGCAAAGTTAAGAACCAATGAAATTAACAGGCAAGAAAGGGTATATAATTTATTGTGACGGTTGGAATGCATATAAATCTTTGCCAAAATGCTGGGAGACATAAACAGTGCTAAACTTTGAAAGGTTCAAGGATAGTAACTCAGGACAAAGACAGCGGAGCAGGAGGATTTATCACATATAGTAGAAAATAATGAGTGTTCTCTGAGCAATTTGGAAGTAGCCCCCTGGACAAGGCTGTGGAATTCCCTGAACTCTTAACAAAAAAAGCCAGAAAAGTGATAAATGCAACCAATTAAAAAAAAGTGGCAGAATGCTTTAAAAAAATAAAATCTCCTCTACTGCTAACTCAAAAAGTACCTAAGATTCTCCCTATAGTTTGTTGGATTAAAAAACAATTATGAGGGCCGGGTGCAGTGGCTCACGCCTGTAATCCCAGCACTTCTGGAGGCTGAGGCGGGCGGATCATGAGGTCAGGAGTTCGAGACCAGCCTGGGCAACATGGCGAAACCCCATCTCTACCTAAAATACAAAAGTTAGCTGGGTGTGGTGGCGTGCGCCTGTAATCCCAGCTACTCAGGTGACTGAGGCAGAAGAATCGCTTGAATCTGGGAGGCAGAGGTTGCAGTGAACCAAGTTTGTGCCATTGCACTCCAGCCTAGGTGACAAGAGCAAGACAAAAAAAACAACAAAAACAAACAAACAAACAAAAAACAAAAATAAAAGAAAAACAAACAAACAGTTATGAGCCTTGTCAACATTTTAGATGGAGAAATGGGGTAATTTGCCAAATTATTCATATTCATTTTTTGGTAACAGACATGGTTACATTTTATGAAAACTATATAAACAAGTAGTCATTCTAAGAACCTTCTAGGAACTTTAGTCAGGAAGGTCCAATAAGCACTTTTATTATTGGGCAGCAATATCACCAGTTTTATCATAGTATATGTATTTTTCAAGATTGAGATATGTTAACAAAACCTGTTAGTGTTGATGCCCTGGTTATGGAGGAAATCCTAACAAACATGCCCACTGGAGACAAACAAACTGAATTATTAACTCCCTTCCCACAGTTGAGCACAACAAAAGAGATACATCAGCATCTTCCATGGACATAAAATAACTATCTCAGCAAAAGGGGAAGCATTTTTATGAATCATATTTCAACCAATTTACGACTGAAAACATTTTAAAAATTCCTACTTTTTATTTAGCATACTACATACATTCTTTGACAATTTTATACCATATATTGTTATTATCCTTCAATTTTAGACAAAAGATCATTAAAGTTTTGAAGATCATTATTATTTGGTAACAAAAAATTTCTTATTTGACATAAAAAAATTGACTACTCAGTGTGACTACAATAAAATGCTGGTCAAATTTATTTTGCTGCATACTTAATGTCATTAGATATTCATATAAGTGATGAAAATTCTATGTGATACATGACACTTTTTGTATTTGTATTTTGTATTGATTTTTTGCCCACATACATGCACAAATTGAAAGACATTCTGGAATGTATTAATGATTGCATTAGTTTTAAAATTATGAGAATTTTATTTTATTATTCTATTCAACTTTTAGGTTCAGGGGATGCATGTGCAGGTTTGTTATATGAGTAAATTGCCTGTTGCTGGGGTTGGTGTACAAATGATTTTATTACCCGTGTTGTGAACATAGTAATGAATAGGTAGTTTTTTGACCCTCACCCTCCTCCTACCCTCCACCCTCAAGCAGGCTCCAGTGTCTATCGTTCCTCTCTTAATATTCATATGTACTCAGTGCTTTGCTCCCACTTATAAGTGAGAACATGCAGTGTTTGCTTTTCTGTTCCTATGTTAATTTATATATGATAATGGCCTCCAGCTCCATCCACGTTGATGCAAAGGACATAATTTTATTTTTTTTATGGCTGCATAGTACTCCATGGCATTATATGTACCGTATTTTCTTTAACCAGTCCACTGTTGATGAGCCCGTAGGTTGATTTCATGACCTTGCTATTGTGAATAGTGCTGCAATGAACACGAGTACATGTGTCTCTTTGGTAGAATGATTTGTATTCCTTTGGGTGTGTACACAGTAAGGGGATTGCTGGGTCAAACGATAGTTCTGTTTTAAATTCATTGAGAAAACTCCAACTGTGACTGAACTAATTTACATCACCACCAAGAGTGTATATGTGTCCCCTTTTCTCTACAACCTTACCAACATCTGTTATATTTTTAACAGTGGTCATTTTGATTGGTGTGAGATCGTAATTCATTGTGGTTTTGATTTGCATTTCTCTAATGATTAGTGACACGGAGTTTTTTTTACATATGCATGTATATCATCTTTTACATGTTTATTCATGTTATTTTCCCATTTTTAATGGAGTTGTTTGTTATGTGCTTACTCAATTATTTAAGTTCCTGCTAGGAGCTGGATACTAGACCTTTGTCAGATGCATAGTTTGCAAATATTTTCTCCCATTCTGTAGGTTGTTTGTTGATTTCGTTGATAGTTTCTTTTACTGTGCAGAAGCTCTTTAGTTTAATTAGATTACATTTGTTAATCATTGCTTTTGTTACAATTGCTTTTGGCATCTTTGTCATGAAATCTTGCCCACTTCCTATGTCTGGAATGGTATTACCCTATCTTGTCTTCCAGAGTTTTTACAGTTTGGGCTTTACATTTCAGTCTTTAATCCATCTTTACATTTAAGTATTCAACTCACCAAATCAAGCTGAATTTTGTATATAGTGAAAGAAGGGTGTCCAGTTTCAATCTCCTGCATATGACTAGCCAGTTATTCAAGTGCCATTTGTTGAACGGGGAGTCCTTTTCTCCATTCCTTGTTATTGACAACTTTGTCAAAGATCAGATTATTGTATTTGTGTGGCTTTTTTTCTCGTCTCTCTATTCTGTTCCATTGATCTATGTGTCTGTTTTTGTACCAGTACCATACTATTTTGATTACTATGGCCTTGTAATATAGTTTAAAGTCAGGTAATGTGATGCTTCCAGCTTTATTAGTTTGCTTAGGATTCCTTTGGCTGTTTGCAATCTTTATTGGTTCTACATAAATTTTAGAATAGTTTTATTTTTCTAATTCTGTGAAAAAATGTCTTTGGTAGTTTGAAATGAATAACATTGAGTCTGTACATTGCTTTGGTCAGTATGGCCATTTTAACAATATTGATTCTTTCTGTACATGAGCATGTAATTTTTTGTTTGTTTGTTTTTTTGTGTCATCTCTGATTTCCTTCAGCAGTGTTTTGTAATTCTTATTGTAGACATCATCCACTTCTCTGATTAACTGTATTCCCAGGTATTTATATTTTTGTTGCTATTATGAATGAGATTGTATTTTTGATTTGGCTCCCAGCTTTAATACTATTGGTGTGTAGAAATGTTACTGAATTTTGTACATTGATTTTGTATTATAAAATTTGCTGAGGTGGTTTATTAATTCTAGTAGCCTTTGAGCCCAGACTATGGAGTTATCTAGATACAGAATCACATCCTCTATAAAGAGAGATAGTTTGACTTCCTCTTTTCCTATTTGGATGTCTTTTTAAAATGTATTTTGCCTAATTGCTCTGGGTAGAACTTCCAGTACTGTGTTGAATAGGAATGGTAAGAGTAGAATTTCTTGTCTTGTTTTCGGTATTAAGTGGAATGCTTCCAGGTTTTGCCTGTTTAGTATAATGTTGGCAAAGATAACTTTTATTATTTTGAGGTATGTTCCTTTTATGTGTGTGTGTGTGTGTGTGTGTGTGTGTATTTAACATGAAGCAGTACTGAATTTAATGAAAAGCCTTTTCTCATCTATTGAGATGATCATGTGAGTTTTGATTTTAGTTCTGTTTATATGAGAAATTACATTTATTGATTTGTGTACCTTGAACTACCTATTATCCTGTGAAGCCTATTTTATTATGGCCAATTTTTATGTGCTGCTGAATTCAGTTTGCTACTGTTTTGTCGACAATTTTGAATATATCTTCATCGGGTTTGTTGTCCTAAGATTTTCTTTTTTTATTTTGTTTCTGCCAGATTTTTGGTATCAGAATAATGCTGGCCTCACAGGCTGGGTTAGGGAGGAGTCCTTCTTCCTCAATTAAAAAAAAAATAGTAGCATTGGTACCAGTTCATTTTGAAAGTCTGGTACAGTTTGGCTGCAATTCTGTCTGGCTAGGGTTTTTTTCTGGTTGGTAGGTTTTTTATTCCTTATTCAATTTTGGAATTCATTATTGGTCTGTTCAGGATTTCAACTTCTTTTTTTCAATTTCAATCTTGGGAGGCTGTGTGTTTCCAGGAATTTATTAATTTCTTCTAGGTGTTCTAGTTTCTGTGCATACATGTGTTTGTAATATTCTCAGAGTTTCTTTTTGTGTTTATTTGGGGTAATGTTATCTATATCATTTCTGCTTGTGTTTGTTTGGAACTTCTCTCTTTTGTTCTTCATTAGTCTAGCTAGCCGTCTATCAATCTTATTTATTATTTCAAAAAATAAACTTTGGTTTCATAGATCTTTTATGTGGTTTTTAACGTATCAATTTCATTCATTTCAGCTGTGATTTTGTGTATATCTTTCCTTCTACTAGCTTTGGATGATTTGCTACTGCTTTTCTAGTTTCTCTAGATGTGAGGTTGTTAATGTGAGAGCTTAGTAACTTCTTGATGTAGATGTTTCGCTATAAACTTTCCTCTTAACACTGCTTTCTTTGTGTCCTGGAGATTCTGGTACGTTGTATCTTTGTTTTTGTTAGTTTCAAAGATTTTTTTAAATTTCTGCCCTAATTTTATTATTTACTCAAAAGCTATTCAGCAGCAGATTGCTTAATTTCTATGTAGGTATATGGCTCCAAGTGATCTGCTTAGTGTTGATTTGTATTTTTATTGTGCTGTACTCTGAGTGTAGCTGGAATAATTTCAGTTTTTCATAATTTGTTGAGAATTACTTCATGGCCAAGTATGTGGGTGATCATAGATTATGTGTGGTGTGCAAGTAAGAATGTGTATTTTGGGGGGTGCAATATTATGTAGATATCTGTTAGGTTCATTTTGTAAAAACTAAAGTAGAGTTTCCTCTTCAAAGACTTTCCTCCTGTCTAATTAGGAATAAATAGTAACTTCTCTTAGAAACAAAATTTATTAAAAGACTTGTGCTAGCATTCTTAAATATCTGCTAGCCATAATAAAGAAATCAATGTGCTTTATGTTCTTATCTCCCACAATTTAGCCTAAATATTTGCCCTGGCATGCTTATACTGTCCAAGTGAGCATTAGGTCATAGCCTGTTCCTCTTCGTTACTTAAAAATGTTTTTACCTTTCTCAGCATTCCACAAGTTACTTCCTCCTTCCTTTGTGCTCCTCTACCTTTGCCTCTTTTAAGAAGTTCTAAGTTGCTAGCCAATTGGGACAAATACAGAATGTGAGGTCCCGTTGCAGTCAATGGAAACCAGACATAGCAGTAGGGTGAACACGTCAGGTTATAAATGACCCTGTCTCTTTTGTTTGGTGTACTCTCATGGCAAAACTGCTGGCGAGTGTACCCTTTCTGCAGGAAGTAAAAGTGGTCTTGGTGAGTAAATTAAATTTCTGTTCAAGTGCCATTTCTTGATGGCACTGGGGAACAAGCATTTCAAAAAATTTGGTAAAGTGTTGAGTTTAAGTCATGAATATATTTGTTAGTTTTCTACCTTGATGATTTGCCTAACACTGTCATTTGGGTGTTGAAGTTTTCCACTATTATTTTGTGGTTATCTAAGTCTCTTCATAAAAATCGAAGAACTTGTTTTATTAATCTGGTGTTTACAGTGTTGGGCGATTATATATTTAGGATAGTTAAGTCTTTTTGAATGGAATCCTTTACCATCATGTAATGTCCTCCTTTGTCCTTTTTGATAGTTGTTGTTTTAAAGTTTGTTTTGCCTAACATTAGAACAGCAACCCCCTTTTTTTTTCCCATTTGCCTGATATATCTGTCCCCATTCATTTATTTTAATCCTATGGGTGTCTTTTTACATGAGATAGGTTTCTTGAACATAGCCTAAAGTTTGGTCTTGCTTCCTTATCCAACTTGCCACTATGATTTTTAATGGTGTATTTAGAGCATTTACATTGAGGTTAATATAGATATTTAAGGATATAAGCCTGTCTTCATGTTGTTAACTGGTTGTTATGTATACTTGATTGTACAGTTGCTTTTAGAGTCAATGTACTATATACTCAAGTGTATTTTTGCGGTGGCAGGTAATGGTCTCTCATTTCCATGTTTAGCACTCCCTTAAAAACATTTTGTAAGGCAGTCTGATGGTAAGAAATTCTCATAGCATTTACTTCTCTGAAAAAAAAAATATATTGTTTGTTTGCTTATGAAGCTCAATTGGCTGGATATTAAATTCTTGGTTGGAATTCATTTTTGTAAGGGTGTTGAATATGGGCCCCAATCCCTTCTGGCTTGTATAATCTATCCTGAAAGGTCTGGTTTTAGCCTGATGGGGTTATCTTTCAATGCGACCTGCCTCTTTTCTGTAGCTGCCTTTAATTTTTTTTTTTTTTTCTTTTGCTTGACTTTGAAGAATCTGATGACTCTATGTCTTGGGGATGGTTGTTTTTAATAGCATCCCTTGGTGGTTTTCTGAATTTCCTGAGTTTGCATGTCAACCTTTCCAGAAAGGTTGGGGAAAATTTTGTGGACAGATTCTCAAATATGTTTTCAAGTTACTCCATCACATCATCTCTTTCAGGGATTCCAATAAGTTGTAGGTTTGGTCTCTACATAATTTCACATTTCTGAGGTTGTGCTCATATTTAAAAATTATTTTTTCTTTATTTTTGTCTGCCTATGTTGATTTAAAGGAGCGATCTTCAAGCTTTGAGATTCTTTTCTCAGCTTGGTCAATTATATTACAAATGCTTTCTATTGCATTTTGAAATTTCTGTAGTGAAATTTTTTATTTCCAGAAGCTCAGTTTGTTATTTTCTTGAAACGGCTATGTCATCTTTTAACACATGCACCATTTTAGTTTTTCTTGGATTGGATTTTAACCTTCTGCTGTATCTTGATGAGCCTCCTTTCTATCCAGATTCTGAATTCTATGTCTGTGATTTCAGCCATTTAAGCCTGATTAAGAACCATTGCTGGGGAGTTAGTGCAGGTTTTTGGAGGTATGAAGTTACTCTGACTTTTAAAATTGACAGAGTTCTTGTGCTGGTTCTTTCTCATCTGTGTGGGCTGATGTTTCCTTAATCTTTGAAGTTGTCTCTCAGATAGGGAATTTTGCTTTTGTGTTCTTTGGTGACCTTGAAGGTTTGGCTATGGAATAAGTTGGGTTTAGTCTACTGATTTTCTTTCTGGTTGCTTTCAGGCAATGTAGGTTCAGCTCAGCACTCCTGGGCCGCATGCTCTAATGCTGGAGAGCTGGGCCCAGGCCTGCAGCTTTGTTCTTTGACCTCTCAAGATTAAGTGTGTGCTGTGGTGGAGGGGTCAAGATGTTCCCAGTCTTCTGGCAGCAACACTCTAATGGGGGTGCATGAAAAATTTTTCAGTAGGATAGAAGTGGGCCCTTGCACATTTGGATGCGTGACAGCAGAAGGTCCATGCATATGGACAACCTGTGGATATACGCACACCTGTACATTGGTGTGATGATGACGGGTTCATCAGGTGGGTGTTTTGTGGGTCCGTGTATGCATATAAGTCAGTAAAGTGGCAGGCGGAAAGCTGTGGGCGAGTGTGCACTGGTGTGTGGGTGGGTGCATGCTGGCAGAGGTCTGTCTGCAAAAGCACTCTGATAGATAGTCAGGGTTGGCTGGTGAAAGTTATGGCAGTGACCACTGACAAGCTGAGGCTGTGCTGCAAGTGAGTGCAGTCATGCTGAGACACTGGGATAGGTTGACAGACAAAGGGGTGCTTAGATCAGACTGGCCCTGTCACATGGACAAGGCCACCCCACTCTGTCCAGTCCAGCAGCAAACAAAGGCTAAAGCCACTTTGTTATGTTGAACCTTGTGGGATGGGTGCCCATGGCTGCTCCGCTGTGTCTGCTCCTGCACCAAACTTTCTGTGCCCTGTGCAGGTTGGAGTTCTGTCTTTGCCAATTCTCCAGGCAGTTTTACCTGTGAGCTCAGATGTCCGTGGAGATTATACAGTCTCTCACCGCTGGGATTCCAGAAGTCCATGGCGAGAGTAGGCCATTCCACACCTATTGCACTCACGCCTTCCCCAGGAGCCATTCAGGGCCAGGAATGAGTCCCAATGCTTGGCAACTCCATGAAGGGTTCCGAGTTCCTTCCCATTTTAACCCAGGATCTGTATCCTCCCTCTGCCCACACTCAATGCCTGCCTTCTTTCTGAAGATCTGTTTATAATGTGCTAATCTACTTGATAGTTCAACAACTTAAACATATTAATGAAAAGAATTGTCAAATCTTAAAAAAAGTAATTCTGAAGAAATTATTACTAAATTTTAAAATTGTAGATAAATTAATGATTTGTTTGCCTAAAGTGACTAGCTGAGATTTAAAAATAATTAAAATTAAGTGTGTATCTCCCACTCAATTTATCTCCCATTATCCCATAATGTTATCAAGAGCTGCAACCATACTAAGATAATACTATTTTGGGAGAAATCTACATTTCAAATATATCTGATGTAAGACATATTATCAGTCAAAAATTGTACGAATAAATCATACTTTGAACATACGGTTTCGTAAGATTTCTCGTTTTCTGTTTTGAAGTTCAGCTAATGATATACAGAAGAATACAATTTTCTTGTCTCTGATTCTTGACAGTTTCACTAAAAGGCCCTTTAAGTATATCACTTAAATTTCTTGCTGAAGCCTGTATTTTCTTTGTTCTTCAATAAAAATAACACATATACTATTCAGGCTATATTTGGCATTGCAAATGAACCTATTTTCACTGTTACTACTTTAAAATATAGTCAAATGTATATTGCTATATACTAATGTAATCGGATACTCTGATAAATGGTGAGAATTCTATTTACCTATGTGATATATGGTTATAAAATTGTAGGAGATCAAACTCTTATTAAGGGATAGCTATTTTGCCAGTTAAGGTTCATGTAATAAAACTGTCATAACTAATCATTCTTGAAGTGCATGAAATGTGATTCTGGCTATGAATGGTTTTGTTTCTCATTATGGCACAGCATTAAAACTGTGTACTACTGTGCAATGTCAATGTTATTTTGATTAATCTTTCATCACATGGTGATGTTTTTGAAGCCTGATATTATGGACTTTTTTTTTTTTTTAATAATCATCAAGCATTTAGATGGTTGGGTTAGCAGTATCTGAGTGTGAGCAACACATTACAAATGCAATAACTATTTGAAAATATAGTCTATTTATAGCAGAATCATTTATTCTATTTGAATATGCCACAGTGTAATACTATTTACAATTCAATGGGAGATAGATATCTGGACGATGAGAAGAAGTAGTCATCACATTCTAAAGAATGCCCTCAATAATAATAATTTTTAAAAATATGTCCATAAACACACACAGACAATAAAAATATTGTTACTATAATCAAAGAAAGACTCTCAAACTTTAATAAGCATGCATACCTTTTCTTTCAACAGCTGGTATTTCTGATTTAATTGCATGCATTAACAGGATTAGTGTATGACGAGTAATATAAAAATGCTAGAGAATCTTTTTTTCTCTTTAAAAATATTTTCAGAAAACCATAAAACACATCACAATGGAATTCCATGTAAACAATCTAAAAATAAATACATGAGCTTTTAAAATGCTTTATTAATAATACTTCATTAGTGCAAGAAAATATCATAAATTATTGGTTCCTATGGATATTCTCATCAATATAGTTCATTTAAAATATTTATTTTTCATGTTTCCTAAAACAGGACATATTCAAAGTTATTTAGATTCTGCCTGTGATAAATCTTTTGAAAATATACAGAATCTTATTGCTAATTTCAGACGTGCTATATTGTATCTCAATATTTTCTGTTATTCCAAAAATAATATTGTGTCAATGCCTCATTTATAAAAACAATTTTTAAAATTCAATTTGTACATATTATGTTGGGAAGGCATCAGATTCAACACAATGATTTTATTTTTGCAAGATAATAATGGCTTCAGTTTTCAATATAATAAGGTATCTATACCAAATACATTTCCTGAAATACAAAAAATTACAAAGAATAAAGTATTATACACTTACTGCTAGCATTTTCATTAATAAGATGACTTCTCTGTTCTGCTAGACACAAATTTTACCTATTGTTCTCCAATACCTTTTCCTATCAAAATATTTCTATATGTATTTCCATATCAATATATATTGATCCAAATAATCAATATTACTGGAAATATACTTTTGCTTGATGTGCAATATACATCCTGTAGATAGAAATTCTAACTGTCTCCATTATGAAGCAATATAATGATTGTTTATTTATTTAACAATATTTGTTGGACATTGAAAAATATTTCCTAAACATTTATAATATATCATACGTTTAAATATTCGCTAGGCTTATTTATCCTTGCAAACTTCTTCAGTTGTTTTTGTAAGAATGATGCAAAATAAATGCTGTCATAAATAAGCTCATTTTAACGTTTGGCATACATTGCTGAATTTTATCTGCCAATTTACAGTCCTAAAATGATAATTCAGAATGTATTTTTTTTCATTTTTTCAATAATACTGGATATTCACAGGCCTAGTAATTTTTAATAATTGATGAGAGGAAAAGAGACTTCATTTAATATTAGATTCTATTTTGGATTACTAGTGAATACATTTTTTCACACTCTTATTATTTCTATTTAGATTTTGTAGAAATCACATGTTCATGGTGTTTACCCACATTCTTCTTCATTTGGATGCTTTCATTTTTCTTCCTAATATATAATGTCTTTATGAATTAATATACATGTCACAGATACTTTTCTCTTCTATTTCTTCTGAAAAAAAAATGAATTTTAAACATCCAAATTTATCTATTACATAATTTACATTTTGGGTTTTGTATGGCTTATTTAGAAATAATAATTTTTCATCATCTAATTTTTAAAATGGAATTTGCGCTTTTAATTTCTAGTTTTATTTTCTACATAAAATTTCTTAATATCTATAATTTATTTTGGCATAAGAAATGAATAAAATTAATCTCAATTTTTGTTATATTTTTCTTTTTATAGTTTTAAAACTTATTATAATTGTTACTAATGAATTTGCATGACAGCTTTTTTCAGATAAATTTATATTAATTTCTTTGTTTTCAAAATAATATCTGAATATCAGAGAATTAATTCTACTTTAAAAATTGTTTCCACAATCATTTATTTTGTAATGTGATTTCTCCATTTTTTTACCTGATAATTAAATTGTGATCAGATAACTTCTTGACATCTATTTATTTTTCAGGGTAAACTTGGATACCAAACATTCTCAGGAATGTATTATTTTGTTAGTATTATAATCCAAATATTTATATAATACAGTTATATTTCATTTTTAATAGTTATCCAATATTATGCTGTATAGAATTCTTATCTTTTCATGACTTATTTCAATGAGTATTATTTTTTACATCTTGAAATGTGGTAATTTATTCTTATAATAAATTTACATTGACAGAACTTTTAGTCATAGTATCATTTAACTCATAGGAGGGTGGTATTATATAGCATTACATAAGAACTCTCTGTATTTTAACATATAGGTCTCAGTTATGAGTGCTAGTTTATATGTATTTGTGTGTGTAATTACATGGTAGAACATTGTGATAAAATAAACATATAATTAAAATATTTACCTTTTCTACTATAGAGTTGAGAATGTATAGAGATGATCTGGTTTTAGAAAATTATCAAATGCCTCTGTGAGTTAATCTTCTCCATCCAACTTTCTTTAATGTACCTTCATTGTTTTCAGAAACTCCATACCACGTATATATTTCAAAAATATTTTTATAATTAATGTTTTAACCTATTCTTAATAATAAAACTTCTTAATTACATTTTACATAATCTTTTGAGTCTAAAACCTATATGGGTCATTTCTAATGTTTTTTTTTTTTTTTTTAATTTGGAGAGTACAAAACTTAATATAGAAAAATATTTTAGGTAGAAAATTCCATAGCAACATCTTCATGTTCACCGAATACTTTTAGGGTGAAATGTACATTTTTTCTGACAATCTACAGTACATCATTCATCTAATTTCCTTTTAATTTTTAACACATTAAGTTTTCACTCATAAAAACTCCACCTACTATGAGATTCATATCATTCTAGTATATTACTTTTCATTCTTCTTTGTTTTGTAATGACCTATCCAACTTTTCTCTGTTTCCTTAGAGGCCTCTGAAATGCAGCTTAAAGATTTCCCCAGTCTAAGCTTTGATGTCACAATGAAAATTAGTGAAATTATAATTCTAAAATGATGATATATTCAGTATGCGAATCTCAAAACTATTAGCTTTCCTGGAATATTCACTTCGACTTTACTTTACTTACTCACTTATCCACACTATGGTTCTTTTTGCTAATGGAAAATAGTTTACTTACTCACTTATCCACACCATGATTGTTTTCACTAGTTAAAACTGAATTTTATTATTTGAAACTCTGAACAAAGCCAGTTGACCATCTGTCATTCTTATTGTCTCACTCTCTGGCTCCAGGACTCCCGATTTCTAGAGCTCATAGATATGTATTGCCTAGAATGTTTCCTTTTTCAGATTTATCACCTAGCTTAGTTTATTTTATATTTTATCAGCTGCTCTATTACTAGTTGGTCAATACAGATGCTTGGCTTTACCGTGCAAACCTCAGACCCCATTCCATTGAATGTTTCCTTCTTCAGATTAATCACCTAGATTAGTTTGTTTTATATTTTTTCAACTGCTTAGTTACTAGTTGGTCAATACAGATGCTTAGCTTTACCATGCAATCCTCAGGCCCCATTCCATCTAACCCTATTCTTTCTCTGTCATAAAATCTCCTTCACTAGAGCGCTATTAAAGAAAATCAGAACAATCATGCCCCTCCAGTGAATTTGTCCATTCTCTGCTATATCACTTAGAGTTTTTAGCAATATCTTTAAAGATTATCTACGTCTCCCATTTTTGGGAAATTTTGGACAATTTTTCCAGAAATCTGTCATGTTATTCAAGCTACTTCTCCTATTGTAAAAGAGAGATTTGTCCCCTAGTTTATCAAAAATTTCATTCCCCTCTCTTATATTACTTGACCATCCTCTGTTTCTCTACTTTTAAAGAAGGATAAGCAAATCTTTCTGTACATGATTATCTATTTGTGATATGATTTCCCTCTCCATATCCTAGAATATTTCCTCCTTTGATCTTGTTTTTTCTGCAACTTCAAATTCTACATTTTAAATTGTTCTTTTCTCAAATTTTTTCCAACTTACAAACCACTGAGAGCAATGTCATCACTTCCTCTCCTATCCATCATTTAACACTCACCTCAAAATGGTGCTCTTTGTCAGTATGTCAATGACGTTTCTACGGTCATCAGCACTTTCTTTTGTGCTAAAGCATAAATCCGTAAATATTTGAGCATGTCTACCTTGAGCTTTCAACTGCATTTGACATGGCATAACATTCCTTTCTTTGACTAGTTTTGTTTGTTTGTTTTATTGTTTGATTTTTGCTGTCTCTTCTCACTTGATTTCTAGTGTATACTTTGTCTCTCCTGGCCTCTCATTTTCAGACTTCTTTGAGGGCTTCTTATCATTTTCTTGGTCCCTTAAATGTTGGGATTGCCTAGATTCCATCTTCAACAATCTTCCCTTTTAATTCTACCTTTTTTTTTCTTTTCTGATGTGCTCTCAAACATTTACATAGTTTAAAAAATATCATGGTGTAAAATAATTGAAAAATGAAATCAAAACTATCTTATTCCTGGAACTTTCTACTGTACATTAATCAGTCAATGTGTCATCTCGATATCTTATATATTAGTATTTTACAGATACTTCAACTTCAGCATGTTTTCTTGAGCTTCTTCTTCTTTTTACTTATTCAATGAATACTAATTTAATTCAAATACTCCATCTTGAAATTTATGTATCATTATAAACACTACTGTCTCTCTTACATTCTCTATCCAATTATATATCCACTCAGTTTATCAATTTTATACCATACTATATCTGCCATCAGTATACTACCTTAATTATAACAATCACAGTTCAAGTCTTCATACCTTTTAATCTGTATACCTATATTAATCTCCTGTTGGATGCCTTATTCATATATTGCACCATTCTCTTATTTTATCCATTCTTTATTACCTCTAGCATCAAATTGAAGCTCTTTATGATGTATGAGCCCTCAGAATATCTGCACACTCTATGTATTAACTATGTTGAATTTTTTTATTTTTACTTTAACAGCATGGTATTTATTACTCTCCAAGAACCTCTCACATTATTCTGTGTTTATATCTTCACTTCTCAGCTTTCCCTACTGTTAAACTGTAATTTACTAAAGAAAAATAGTTATACACTATTTACCTGTATTTACCACATAATTATTATGACTCATCATTAGAAAAATACAACTAGTCAGATAGCATAAATATTTGTGATTTAGAAACAAAGTATTACATTGGGTGTGGTGGCTTGTGCCTGTAATCCCAGCTACTCTGGCTGAGGCAGGAGGATCACTTGAGTTCAAAATGTTCACCAGCCTGGGCAGCAGAATAAGACTCCATTTGTAAAAACAATAATAAATAAATAAAATTAGTAAAAAATGTCAAAACAAGTTATACTTCCTTTAGAGATATATTGGTCATCTACACTGTAAATAATGAGCACCGAAGACAAGAGCATACTTTGAATCTGATATTTTCTTAGGCATATGCCTAAACACATAGAAGGGCTTACATGAGGTATGTGTGAATGTTTGGATATGTATGTGCATGAGCATATACATGACTAAAATAAAGCTTTCTTTTAGAAGAAGATAGTACACATGGATTTAGCTTCTTTATTCTTAAAGTCATCGCATTTGTCTCGGACTCTTAAAATGAAAATGGTAGCTTCACACATTTCTGCTACAGAGTTGTTTGTGTGAGATGGAGAGGTAAAATGCAAGAGTTCTGTTTTTGTGTTTGTTTCTTCTTCAGCAAAGTATCTGTAGAACATATTGCTTTCTGAACTGAGAATATTCAGATTTAAGAACATACTTTTCAGCTGGTTACAACATAAATCCCTAATACTGATGTTGAATCACTGAGAAGAGTCTTTGGGTAAATATCCCCAGGTATTTTCATCATTCTTTACTAAGCAAAGCATGTATTAAATCAATTCTAAGTACATCATGTAAGTGTTACAAAACACTCTCCCTTATGAATTATACATAAGTATTTTTCTACTGTATTTAGTTTTCACTTATTATAAACTAAGGTCTAAGAACGGATCTAAATATGCCTTTTTTTTTTTTCTGTCACCATGCTGGAGTGCAGTGGCGTAATCTCAGCTCACTGCAACCTCCACCCCCTGGATTTAAGCGATTCTCCTGTCTCAGCCTCCCGAGTAGCCAGGACTACAGGCGCCTGCCACCGTGCCTGCTAATTTTTGTATTTTTAGGAGACATGGAGTTTCATCGTGTTGGTCAGGATGGTCTCGATCTATTGACCTCATGATCCATCCACCTTGGCCTCCCAAAATGCTGGGATTACAGGCGTGAGCCACAGCACCCAGTCTAAATATGTTTTTAAGAAAAAAAATAATAATTTCCTGAAAGAAAACTTTGGTGTATTTATTATGATGAATGTTTAGGAACAAATTTTTCTAACCTATATTTAAATTCTGAAATGTGCTAATAATTCAATGTTCTGAAAGAGCATTAGCATTCTCCAAAACTAAACAGCTTATAAAAATGATTTAAGAAAAATGGTAATAAATACGTACCTCCGAGTAGCTTTTATCTTTTTCTGAAAATATTAGTGTATAAAACACTTCTTCCTAGGATTTCTTTCAAGTTGTACTTGTTAAGAATAAATAAATACAATAACAATTTAAAAATAAAGACATGTAATTTGTTTTTAAGATAGTTCATTTTTAGTGCATAGAAAAGCTACTGATTTTTGTATTTTTTTTTTCCTGAAACTTTACCGTATCTGTTATTATTTGTAACAGTTTTTTTGGTAAAATATTTAGGGTTTTCTATGTATAGGATCATGTCATCAGAAAATAGGGATAATTTTACTTTTTCCTTTCCTGTTTGGATGCTTTTTGTTTCCTTCTCTTGCCTGATTGCTCTGGCTAGATCTTCTAATACTATGTTGAATTGAAGTGGCAAGAGTGGGTACCCTTATCTGGTTTCCTGACCTTAGAAAAAAGGCTTTTGACTTTTCACCAGTGAATGTGATGTTAGCTGTGGGTTTGTCATACATGACCTTTATTTGTGCTGAGGTGTATAGCTTCTATGCCTCAATTATTGAGAATTCTTATCATGAAATAATGTAGAGTTTGTCAAATCCTTTTAAATATTAACTATCACTGAATTTGTTTAAACATTTGTACTTTATTGTATTAATTCTTTTTGTTTGTTTGTTTGTTTTTGGTTTTTTGAGACAGAGTCTCATTCTGTCACCCAGGCTGGAGTGCAGTAGGGTGATCTTGGCTCACTGCAACCTCCACCTTCCAGATTGAAGTGATTCTGGAGCCTCAGCCTCCCAAGTAGCTGGGACTACAGACATCCACCACCACACCAGCTATATTATATTAGTTTTCTTTTCTTTCTTTTTTTTTTTTTTTAATTGCTGCTGTACTACTTAGCTTTTTAAAACAAGAAATATATTATCTCACAGTTCTATAGATTGAGTCTGGATGGGCTTTGTTGGTTCCTCTGCTCTGGATCTCAAAAGGCTGAAATAAAGTGTTTGCTTTTACCTGGAGATCATGAGGAAGTATCTGTTTCCAGTCCCTTAAGGGGTTTGGCAGAATTCAGTAACTTCCTAGAAACTAATCTCAGCTACTAAAGATTTCCTGTATTTCTCTTCATCGTGTTGCCTTCATCTTCAAATCAGCAACCATGCATCCAGTCTTTCTTATGCTGTGAAACTAAATTCAACTTTTAGATGAGAACACAGAAGAATGGTGACTCACTCTTTATCTTTAGCATCAACTAAAATTAACTGCATATTTAGTTTTAAATATAAAATTAATCCTAAATGGCATTTTGTCATTGCTAACCAAAAATCAAATCTCATAAGTTTGGAATGAGTAAGTAACTAGGTACATTGTTTTTAAAGCAGCTCCAATTTTACTGTAGAGGAAGGATGCAATAGTTAAAAAATAAAGACATATAAGTTAGCCAGAATTCACATACAAATTAAAATCTACATAAGATATTGGTGACACATGTAACCATAAAATTTTCTGCCCTTTATTGTTCTTTCTTGGTGAAAAAGTAATTGAAATTATCTGAGCTCAGCATCTTCATTGGAGAAAAGCAATATTATTATGAATCATGCAGGGTTCCTATAAAATTTATATTCTAGCTATGTATCTGTCTAATCTATCTATCCACTTATCTATCTATCTATTCCTCTCTCAGGACAGATTTGGAATATAATAATTGTTTTTTAATGATGACTCAAGACTCTGTTCAATATTAATTTCTTATCCTAGCTGCTCCAAGAGAAATTGTTGATCTGCCTTGGTGCTTGTACAGCCTATTCATCAATGCACTAATATTGTACTTTGAATTGTTTGTGTGTCTGTTGTTGGTAGACTCAGGTATTTTAAGTAATAAACTGTGTATTTTACTTTATTATTCTTGACACCAGAAAACCACTAGCTTATCATACCATTCATCAATATTTCTTTAAATATTTGTCTTAGAATTTGAACAAAAATAGTTTTAACTTAAGAATTGGAAAATGATAAGGCAATCAATATTAGTTCAATTTTTCTTTTCAGGACTAGTTAGGCCTTGATCCAAATGCTTAACACAAATGCTTATTTTTCAATAAGGGTCTGATGTCAGTGCTTTGAGCAGATTAATTAGTAAGATTTAAGGCATTCGATGGATTGGTATTAGGTATGTTTTACTCTCTACTGCAATAGACTAATTTATAAAGTGCAGTTCACAAATGCCCTCCATAAATAACATATACCATTTATTATGCAATTAGACTGCTACTCTTTTTATTAAAAATGTTTGTCATATACAATATTTTTAAATTTTTTAATCAATTCATAATAATTTACATATCCATGGGGCACATGTGGTATTTTGTTACATGCATAGAATTTGTAATGATCAAGTCAGGGTATTTAGGGTATACATTACATTATTCATCATTTCTATTAATATGTATTGGGAACATTTAAAGTTATCCCTTTGGCTGAGCACAGTGACTCACTCCTCTAATCCCAGAAATTTGGGAGGATGAGGTGGAAGGATCACTTAAGCCTAGGAGTTGAGACCAGCCTTGGCAATATAGTGAGACCTCATCCTTGTAAAAATTTAAAAATTAGCTAAGTGTGGTGGTATGTGTCTCTTTCCCAGCTACTCCAGAGGCTGAAACAGGAGGATTGCTTGAGCTTGAGGCTGAAGTGAGCCATCCTCAGGCCACTGCACACCAGACTCAGTGACAAAGTGAGACTCTGTTAAAAAAAAAAAAAAAATAGTTCCCTTTTCCAACTGCTTTGAAATATACAATACACTGTTATTGACTACAATCACTCTATTCTGCAATCAAACATTAGAACTTATACCTGATGTCTAATTGTATATTTGTATCCATTAACCAGTCTCTCTTCATGCCCCTTTCCCATCCAATCACCCTTCTCAACTTCTGGTATATTTCTACTCTCTACTTGCATGAGATCAACTATTTTAGTTTCTAAATATGAGTGAGAACTGTGAAAGTTGTCCTTCTGTGTCTGGCTTTTTTCACTTGTTATAATGACCTCCAGTTCCCACTTTGATGTTATCCACCATAATCCATATTTTACTTGGTGGTACTTACATAAATTATCAGCTTAAAATGTTAACTATTGAAACTGATTATTACAATCACTGATTTCTATAAAACTTTTCACACAACCTGACTATATTACTATATTTATTAAATTAGTTGGAGTTTCTAGAGAAACAGAACCAAAAGAATGTGGAGAGTGGCTCATGTGATTGTGGAGGCTTGGCAAGTCCAAACTGATGGGATAGGTGGGCAGACCAGAGACTCAGGGAAAAACTGGTGTTTGAGTCAAAAGGCAATCTGCTGGAAAATTTTCTTCTTCTTCAAAGGAGATCAGTCTTTATCAAGTGAGGCCTTCAATCATTTGGATATGGCTCCACCACATTCCAAATGGCAATTTGCTTTATTCAAAGTCCACCTACTTAAATGTTAATCTCTTAATTTATATAATCTTAATATTAGTCAATAAAAACTTGCCAAGAATAAGATATAATAAAATGTTAATCTCCTTCAAGAACACCTTCACAGAAACATCCAGAATCATGTTTGACCAAGTATTTGGGAATTGTTACCCAGGCAATTCATCAGATAAAATTAACCTTCACACCTAGTTATGTAATTTGAACTTTTATTAAGGGAAATAGGTTGCATTATTCTATCTACTTCATTCAGAGCTGAGATCCACAGAACATTTTTCTGAAAGCATTACAATGACAATATTGTAAGCTAAATAAAACATGAAAATACTACCATTCTGGCAATTATTTTTCATGTTGAGAAAATAAATCCATGACAATATTTGTATGGAATAAGTTGAAACTAAAAGGGTGTATTCTGATTCAATTTACCTATACATTAAGGTACAGTTTTATGAGACATTGATAATTTTTTTTAAGTAAATGCCCAACACTGCTTCTGTCAATAGACAGATGTTATTTCCTTATATTAAAATGCAGAAAAGCACACTCTGTATTCATTAAGCATGAATCATGAAATAATGTTAAATATTTTATAATTTCTCATAAGCAGTGCATTTATTATCTGAGAAATCAACTCTGACAAAAATATCATTGAGAATTTAATTAGCATCTGCTTAAGTTGGTAAATAGTCTTTTTGTTTTCAACCACACTATTATTCTTCGCGTGTAAATTTCATTATTATTTTTCGTGTATATTCAACAAAGCTGTTTATTTCTATAATGAAATTACCCTTTTGGAAATGTTGGAATTCAATTCATGGGTCAAACTCTTATATTATCTCTTCAAGGCCTGGCTGTGCACCACAACATAATGTGCTATATTCTTAAGACTTACTCCATAGTTCTCAATTAAATTAATTATATTCAATAACTATATGCTAAGTTATATGAATATTTAAAACTATGCCTTGAGTTATAATTTGTTTATCTCACACAGCATTTGCAATTGTGTTAAAGCTTAGAATCTAGATTCATCTTAAGGAATAATGTCTTCAAGGATTTTGGATTTTTCACTCAGGGTAATCGAACTCTGCCATATTTCAAAGCAAAATCAAAGCAATGGGATCCTGCTATGCTTATTCTTTAAAGGTTTTTATAAGCCAGGGGAGATGGCTCACACCTGTAATCCTAGCACTTTGGGAGGTCGTGGCAGGTGGATCACGAAGTCAGGAGTTTGAGAGCAGCCTGGCCAACATGGAGAAACCCCGTCTCTACTAAAAATACAAAAATTACAAAAATTAGCTGGGTGTGGGAGTGCATGCCTGTAGTCCCAGCTACTGGGGACTTTGAGGCAGGAGAATCGCTTGAACCCAAGAGGCAGAGGTTGCGGTGAGTCGAGATCATTTCATTGTACTCCAGTCTGGGCAACAAGAGTGAAATTCCATCTGACCGGAAAAAAAAAAAAAAAGTTTTTATAAATTATTTTCACATTTTATTTTAAAAAATTATGAGAACTTTAGTGTTTTTGTTTGTTTGTTTGTTTTTGTTTGTTTGTTCTTTGTAATTTCCAAAAAACCTCTAGTAAAGGAATTGCATTTGAACATAAGATGGAGTTTTGCAATTTTGTTTTCTCTTGAATCTGTACTCCTGATTGGAGGCACCAGACATTGTATCCTGAAGAATCCAAGATGTTCTCAAGACTGAGGTAACTGGAACAAAGAGGAAGGATCTCTTCCATGCTATTACCTGTGCAGTGGACACTGGATGTTTTCCCTGACAATAGCATCACTTTCCCAGGATGTACAGTGGTCAATGTCACAGGAAACCATGTGAAATTGTATACAGGAAGAGACATGTTCTGAGCTACAATTTTTTTAAAAACCCCAAAGATTGCTCAGACAAAGAACAGACCAGAATTGGGGAAGATAGTGGAAACAGGGACACAGAAAGGAATATGTTAGAATAGACTCTAGGAGACTAAAGTGGGGTATAAACCACTGTGATGTCAGTAGATGAGAAAGAAGTGATCAGATTCTGGGTAGATCAAAATGACAGTGCTGGAAAAAAGAATTCCTGCTGCATTCGATGTGGCATGGAGGTAGGATCAAAACTAAAGAGTGAAATAACTTTCCACATTTACCTATCAGAATATCTGGAAGAATGGCAATGGTGAAGTTATATGGTTTGGCTGTGTGTACCCATGCAAATCTTGCCTTGAATTGTAGTCCCCACATGTTGAGGGCGGGAGGTGATGGGACCCTGGGGATGCTTTCTCGAAACTATACTGTTCTCCTGATAGTGAGTGAATTCTCGCAAGATGGTTTCATCTTATTCTGCCATTATGATGGTTTCATAAATGGCAGTTTCCTCTGTGCTTTCTTTTTCTCTCTCTTCTGCCACCTTATGAAGAAGGTCCTTGCTTCACCTTTGCCTTCTGCCATGATTGTATCTTTCCTGAGACCTCCCCAGCCATGTGGAACCGTGACTCAATTAAAACTCCTTTGTTCATAAATTACCCAGTCTTGGGTACTGTTTTATAGCAGTCTGAAAACAGACTACTACGGTAAATTGGTACCCGGAGTGGGGCACTGCTATAAACATAACATGAAAACGTGGAAGCAACTTTGGAACTGGATAATGAGTAGAACTCGACACAGTTTAGAGGGCTCAGAAGAAGACAGGAAGATGTGAGAAGGTTTGAAACTTACTAGAGACTTGATGAATGGCTGTCGCCAAAATGCCAGAGGACTGTTGGGAAGGCATGATTTGTTTTGAAACGTGAAAAGACATGAGATTTGGGAGGGGCCATGGGGTAAATGACATGGTTTTACTATGTGTCCCGACCCAAACCTCATCTTAATTGTAATCCCTGCATGTCAAGGGAGGGACCTGTAATCCCCATATATATAGAGAGGGAGGTTAGTGGATCATGGGGACCATTTCCTTCTCACTGTTCTTATGACAGTGAATGAGTTATGATGAGACATGATGACGTTATAAATGGCAGTTTCCTGTGTGCTTTCTTTTTCTCTCTCCTGCAACCTTGTGAAGAAGGTGTCTGCTGCCCCTTTGCCTTCTGCCACGATTGTAAGTTTCCTGAGGTCTCCCCAGTCATGCAGAACTGTGAGTCAATGAAACCTCTTTCCTTTATAAATTACCCCGTCTTGGGTAGTATCTTTAAAGTTGTGTGAAAATGAGCTAATATAGGAAGTTATAAAGGACTAGATTTTAAGGACATTGGGCATTAAATTTATGAACACATTTATTTTGAGATATCCCAGAATAAAGTTGTCACATGGGCAGCTGTACACATTCCCATGCCATAGAAATACCTATGAACTCTAGGAAGGGCTGTGTGGTATTTGAGGATATGTCCATCCACTTTTTTCCAGATAAGTCAGTGTTCTTTTATGTGACTCAAAGATTCCTGTATCATGTTGGAATGCTGATTATTTTGCACTGCGGCCTCACTGCATTGATGGCATGGAGTGGAAGATGAGGAGGCAAATTTTTGAACAGACTATTTATATAAGAATGTCGCAATTCAGGATTGTAAAGGCAGATCTGTGCATTCATATGGCCCATTCTTGTGAGACACTTGTCCTTGACTTAAAGGATATTTTTCACCTGACTGAATATCAAATAACCCAGTTCTGGGTAGAAACTGTACAGATGTAGGCACACATAGAACAGGCTTCAAGTACAGCAAAATTTTCACCAGAGCAAGAAGCAAAACAGTAGCGATAAATTTTTCAGAAGTAAGGACAGGGCTTAGTTTGTAAAGAACCTAAAAGCAAACATATGAAAAAGTCCTTCATATCCAGGAGACTGGGAGAAACTTGCTGTCCAGTGCTGCAGTACCAGGCAACTCATGTTCAGGGAAAGTCATACTTAATCACCAAGACAATGGGTAAAATTCTCCAGGGCATCTCAGAGACATTCACAGCAGCTGCTTGCGTCACAGGTCTGGAAACCTAGGAGGAAAAAATGGTTCTGTGGGCTTGGCCCAGGTTCCCCCGCTGATCTCTGCGGTCTCAGGACTTGCTGCCTTATGTCTTAGCTGCTCCAGCTCCAGATATCACCAAAAGAGGCCAGTGTACAGCTCAGGCTTCAGAGTATGGAAGCCCCTAGGCTTGGCAGCTTGCACGTGGTGTTGAGCCTGCAGGTA